>NC_062225.1:38219535-38845805 GCF_902686445.1 Sciurus carolinensis | reverse complement strand
GATTGATTGATGCTCCCTTGCACACTTTTCAACCTTTACACCCAGGTCCTTTTTGCCATTAAACTGTCTTAGACTAACTTCTGAGCATGTACGTGGAGGCCTGCCTTCTTTCTTTTTTGCAGTCCTTACTGAGATTAAAATCTTTTTATTACTGCATTGCAATTATACTTAACAGTGGGATTCATTTTTACATATCGGAACATGCAGAGAAAGTAATCGGTCAGTTCTGTTCTCCAGCACCTCCCCTTTGCATGCCATCTTTTGCGTCAGGTAGTGGGCATGGAGAAGATGGAGGACACCAGTCTGCTGCCCAGTCCCATCATCATCAGCATAAGGAGCAAGATGGCCTTCCAGTTCATCGAGCTCAAGGATAGAGAGACCTTGGTGGAGGGCCTGCTTGAGAGACTGAAGCACATCCACGCCAACCACCCTGTGCACTATGACACCTCAACCAATGATAAGGACATGGTAGGAGCCTGCAGCAATGTGACTTTCCATGACATGACAGTCCCCCTCTCACCACCTCTGTGTCAGTGGCCTCCAGAGGGCATGTGTAGGAAGGTGACCCCCTTGGGTGTGAGGACAAAATGTGCTAGAGATGATTGGGCCTCCAGTGGTCAGGGGTGTCAATCTGGTGTCACCTCTGATGGAGTGGGTTCCTGAGTGGGCATTGCACGGGTAAAGGAGCTGGTAGGGAGTCACCCCACTGCTTGGAGGGGTTGAGCGGGTGCCCCCCCAGGTTCATGGGGCTGGTGGTGTGCTCCGTGTGTTGGTGTGGACAAGACACACCCCTCCATGTCCCAGAGAGATTGTCAGGCACCCCCATCTTCCTCACAGGTTGGGGTGCTGCCACACCCCAAGGTTGCAGGGGTTGATGCCCTTTGGAACAGATGAAACCTGCTGAGAGAGATGCTCCCTCATTCTTAGTGTTGGATGGCTGCAGAAAAGGACCTGGGTCACATCTTGTAGAACTTTCTTTAAATATCTTTTAAAAACACATTTTAACCTAATAGTTAATAATAATGGTGCATATTTTCTTCTCACTGTTTTTTTTTTTTTTTTTTTTAGACTGGGCACACAGCACCTGTTTTTTATTGTACAAGTATGTAATGTAATGTGACCACAAGGTTGGGGATCTTGAAATGGTGTCCTCTCACAGCAGCAAGGAGCATGAAGACAAGAGCCCACCTCTACACCCCAGACCCCTGAAGGCCATCTTCCAGCCGTCGGGCAGCCAGAGCCCTGACCTCCGCCTGGTTGGTGAGGCCACTGCTACCCTGCTGTGCCATGGGCACTGGTGGCTGGGCAATGACCATGGAGGGTGTGGCACCTGAGTGCCAACTCGTGAGGAGCAGGGTAGAGAGGCGGCCACTGACCTTGGGCAGCAAGGGCTCCCTTGAGGGCTCAGACAACAGAGGGGGAGCCAGCCCTCCCCATTTCCATTAGTGGCTCTCATGTCATTCCTTCTGTGTGGCTTGGGCAGCAGGCGCTGCTGGCCCTGTGGGTTTTCAGGTATAGAACAAGTCTTCCTCCCACTGGTCAGTGGCATCTGTGAGCATTTCATTGTCGGGTTCCAGCATTTGTCCCCTGGGACAATCGGCAGTCTGTCCTCTAGTTTTATGAACTAAAATTATTTTTGCTACATTCCTAGTTTTTTCTTTATGTGGAAAATTTGAGGCAAATAGACTCAAATTTGGTAAATAGACTGTAAATGGCACTTGAAGAGACTAGTTTTGGCCAAGCCACAACCATGGGGACCAGACGTGGCTGCAGATATTATTACCTCACTCCCATTAGAAATTGACTCAGAAAATGCAATCTGCCATAGTCCCAATAGCAAAATGTCATTTTGATCAAATGAAACATTCTTTCATCTGGGGTTGAATATTTCCTCTAGGAATTGCTGCTAAATCATGAAAGTCAATCAGATTACAGAAAAATTATATTTTAAAAAGTACAAATAGTTTAAACAGCAAATGTATAATATAATGAGAAACATGTTACTAAAAGTATAAATAACAAAGACCAAAGGACAGATTATATATGGAATTGATGACTTCAAAAAGTCAAGCAAATATTCCTAAAATAAATCTCCATGATCAACGATCATGAGATGCTTCAGCACTGCCCAGACAGGCAAGAGCAAATTGTTCTCCAAAGTTTCCAGTGGTGACCTTGAGCCTCCATTGCCTCATATGTGGGAGGCTTAGGATGGATCCAGCCATCGTTCTCCTCATGAGGGTAGGTCCTCTTCCTCAGGACAAAGTCATACTGGACATGGGAATTCATTGTGTAGAAAATGTTTGCATTGTGAGGAATTTTCATTTCTGGGGAGAGAGGGGTACAGGTATGGTAGGTGGCACTGGAGGCGTGCACAACAGGACACCGCAGCATCTGAGGGCCTCTGCCAGGAAAGGCCTGAGCCACAGACCTGAAACTCTCCTGAACAGCTCCAGTACCACCACTCAACAGTCCTCCCTGAGGAAAAACAAGGTCTAGGACTTCACCAGACCTAATGTGTGTTGTCTCCAAAGGTTTTGACTCCAGAAGATCACATTTCTTCTTGAATGTGCCAAAGGGTAACCCTAGGGATTGCATCTGAAATCTCCCACAAAAGTCTCATGTACTCAAGGTTTGGCCCCCAATTCAGCAATGTTCACTGGTGGGTTTTGGGGGAATCATTCCATGTTGAGTGCTCTGATGTTATCATGAAATACTCAGTCAAGATGAAGACACTACTAAGCAGTGGGAGAAAATGGAAGAAGGTTGGGCATGGATGGAGGAAGATCTGAAGAGGGGGATGCCCTCAGCACACATATTTTTGCTGGGGGCTTCTCTTAATCCTCATTCTCCTAGTAGTAGACCCTCTCTTCTCCCTGTCTTTCTCTCCTTCTCTCTCAGGCTCCTCCTATCTCTCCCATTCTATCCCCTGGTTGGCAGGAGCTGAGTAGCTTGCACTGCCACACACTCTGCCACTGTAGACAGCCTCAGTTCAGAACCAAATGGTAAGCTATGAAACCCAGAGTCAAAACAGGATTCTTCCTGTAAGTTATTTTCCTCAAGTATTTTCACACTGAGGAAAGTATGACCAACTCAGACATCTCATTTTAGTCATCTTCGGCCATTGTTGCTAGCCGGCTCCATGGGGACCAGGCATCTTACAATGGAGGCCACATCCCAAATGCTGCCCTACTGAGAGCAATCATTCCAAAGACCAGGAAAGGGACTTCTTCACTCCCACATTTTGCTGTGGTCCAGGATGCAGCAACCCCCAGTGGGCTTCAGGCCCCCAGAGGGTTCCTCCTCTGAACACCTGTCTCCTGCAGCCCTCCTCTAACAAAGTGTCTGTTCTCTCTTTGGGTTTGTATGTGTGTAACTGTGCTATGAATTTCTGAGCCTACCAAGGCCTTAGCCTTCTACTTCCATAAACTCTACTAACTTAAGAGAATTAGGGAATTAGAGAATGTTTCATGGACCCATTTGGGATGGGGTATTTAGTGTAGACAGACTAGGATCATGGCTGCTGTAGGGTATTGGCTCACAGAAAAGAAAATAGGAATGGTATTATTTACAAATCAGCTTTGTGGCATATGTGCCTAGGAAGCCTTCATCTGACTTCAGTGAAGGAAAATAACCTGGTTTTATTGATTACATCTAGGCAAGGGGACTCAGGCACAGAAGACTTGGTCATTTGTCCAGTGTCAGACTATTGAGCCTGTTTCCCAGTCTTTTCTATTTTCAGATTTGTCCTGTTCCTGCTTGCTAGAATACTGACAATGCTGTGCACAGGGAGTGGATTTCTGATCATACACAAGACTTTAAATAGTACTGCTTCAGTCCAAAAATGTATCAACTGCATCCTTAGCCCCTGTGTTCCCATCTTCCTCTGAAAACATGCCTCTCAGTGAGCCATGGGGCCACATGGCCCCTGAAAGAATGATTTCCTCCTCACTCCTCACTGATGTCAGCATTGAATGCCTGTTGCTGTCCAGGAATGGACACCTGGTGGGGAGGTGCACCAGCCCCTGGGACTGACAAGAGAACCTAGAGACCTTTTCACCAGTGCCAGTGTAGTTTCCCTTGTGCATGAGGCCCACCAGTCCCTGTTTGAGTGTTCCTCTTGGTCAGATTCTACTCTTCTGGGCTACGTGTTGACTTGAGTCTGCTTCCTCAACATTGATCCCCACCCTCTGATTGTCCCACTTACTGTGCTGTTGGGAGATGATTTGTCCCAGCTCATAGTCTTCTGGATCCTCCTCCAGTAGCAAGAGTTGTTCCAGTGACATGCAAATGACGGCAGGAGCCAGGTGGTTGCATGTCACCTGCATCAGCATGGGAGACAGACCTTCAGGAAATGGAGCTTGGGCTAGCTACCCAGGAACAGTGTCAGGGACATGGAGGGGGAAACCTCAGCTCTAAATACAGGGGCACCATCTCATTACTCCACTCCCTGAGGGTCCTTACATTCTGCCTGTCCTTACCATTGCCCATTGTGGAGCCACATTTCACTCAGGGTAAAAGGACCCCACAGCCTGGGTACAGAAACACTGTCAAGCCTCCAAGATGGAAGGAATTCACCAGGGGCCTCTTCTCTCCCTGGTTTGTTCTGGAATGCCGGGTGAATTTCAGGGTGGCCCAGGCAGAAACCCAAGAGACTTTGGTTCTGATTGCCAGGGCACAAAACACACCCAGGCAGAAGATCAATGATAGCTGTGAGAGCTCCTCACCTTCAGAGGCTCAGTACTGGCTGGGATGGAGGAGGACACCTCACTCAGCAAGGGTGGCACTGGAAAGGGCTCCTGTACTGCAGGCTCCCTGGAGATGGAATGTGTTCCATCCACATCAATATCGATTCTGCAGAGACCCTCAGCTCCTTGCTCAAGGAGCAGAATCTCATGTTGCTCTCCTTCTCCATGTGCACCAGCATTCTCCATCCCACACAGTGCAGCCTGCATCCTGGATGCCGTCCTTTTCTCACCTCCCACCAAGATCTGTCCCTGCACCTCTGGTCTGCAGGCTGACATCCAACACACAGACTCCCTCACAGTCGGGGGTGGACATGGTCACGCTCTCCCTCAACTCAGGTCAATGCCTTAACAGTGACCCCTCCCTTCTTTATTCCCATCTATCTTTCCTGACCATCAAAATCCTCCAATCCAAGAGGGCAAGAGTAGCACATGGTATGGGATTTGTGTTTGCTCCCTGCCCTGGAAGAGCACCAGGGGACGCCCCCTTCCACCTGGCTTACCAGCTCAGTCTCATAGTTCTTTTCACTCTGCTGCTCTAGCCTGATGTGTAGGAGGCAGCTGTCTCCCACCTGTTTGTTGTACCAGGGCCATGAGGATCTGCAAATTATGCCCCCGATGAGCCTGGACTTCTTCCTCCATTTTGTGGCCATGGGCTTGGGCCTAGCCTTTTCACCAGAGATGCTACTTAAGACTGGGCTGATGTTAGACACCATGGCAGAGGCCATGGAAGTTGATTCTGAGAACTGTGGGGGATGGAATATCAATAAAGCTCAGAAAATGATGACCAACCCCCACGTGTTAGGTTGCTTTATTGGCATTCTAGAACATATGTCCAGAGCCTGAGGCTCCTTGCCTCTTTGTGTGGATTTAGAAGGGACCTAGTCCAAAGAGCAAATAAGGTAGATGTTTACCTCTTTTCTCTTGACTTTGGCTCTCTTCTCAATGGACCTTTTTCTCAGGATGAAATAATTCTTGGTTTGAGGGTTCATGGAGAACAAGATGGCTGCATGGTCAGGGACTTTTATTTCTAGAGAGAGAGGTGTAGAGATTGGTAGGTGACACTCAAGGATTATACCACAAGGCATCCCCAAACCTGAGGGTCTCTGCCAGGTGAGGCCTGAGCCACAGACGTGAGAACCCCTCCACTCCAGCTATACCTCCACCAAATTCTTCCTCAATGAGCCTTCCCTGAAGAAAGCTTATGCACCGGCTCTAAACCAAACTAACACCTTTCAAAGAAAAAGCACCTTGGACCAAGGAACTTCTCAGTTCAGGTTGGACCTGCCCAAGAGACTGCTAGGGTTTGCAGCAGGATTTCCCCCAAAGCGTCATGTGCTTCATCATTTCTCCCCAATGCAGCAATGTTCTCACATGGGTTTGGGGGAAGCATTTGATATTGGGTGCTTTGACCTTGCCAGTGGATTAATCTATTCATAGATGAATACACTAATGACAGGTGTTATCAATTAGCAGTACATTGGGAATGGAGACAATTCAATGTAAGTAGGTTTGTGCCCTGAAGACCTACATTGTTTTCTAGCTGAGCTCTCTTTTGTCTTATGTTTCTTCATGATGTCTTTTTTTTGGTATTCTTATTCTCCCTATTGTTACTCTTCTGCTTATTCTTTTACCCCTGCATTTTCTTTTACACCTTCTGTGAAAAAGATGGTGTAAAATTATTCATCCTGTTCTTTTTATTCATCCTGTTCTATTTATTCTTGTTCTCTTTCTTCTTTCCCCTCCCCCTTCCTCCTCCTTGTCCTCTTTCTCCTCCTCTCCTCCTCCTCCTCCTCTCCTCCTCCTCCTCCTTTTCCTTTTTCTTATGCCAATTCATTTCCTCATCCTCGTTCCACTCAGGCTCCTCCTTTCTCCTTTCTCCTCCTCCTCCTCCTCCTCCTCCTCCTCCTCCTCCTCCTCCTCCTCCTCCTCCACCTCCTCCTCCTCCTCCTCCTCCTTTAAGTATAGTTGGCCATGCTCTTTGTAGCACAAATCTACCAGACACTTCTGCCCAGATGCAGTCTCTGTTCAGGACCTCAACATGGAATCAGTTCTCAATGAATGACAAGTAGTGAAACCAGGAACTAAAGTTTAATTTCTTCATATCTTCAGAATTGTCACAGTCATGAAAACCTGCCTAAAAGTGACCCCCATTTTGTGCATGCTTGTACCTGTGGAAGTGAGCACCTTCAACTCAACCAGGCTTTCTACCATTGAGGCCACATTCCCAATATTTTTGAAGACAAACAAGGTTTCCAAATTCTAGTGGAGGGCCACCATCACTGCAACCCTCCTGCCATAATCCGTACACGACCTAACACCTAGTAGGTTCCAGACAACCAGCTCTTCCTCCCTTTGGACATCAATTACACACAATCCTCCACTGGAGAATTAGCCTGTATTCTCCACTTCCATATAATTCCATCCTACCAATGCTGGGTTGGATGTTTCTCTTTCTGATATCACTTTAATTGACTATCACTTTTTAATTCTTTATTTTTTTACTAATCTATGCCAGGGATTAAACCCAGGGGCATGTAACCACACACTTTTGTCTGCCCTTTTAATTTTGATCCAGTGACTCACTACATTTCTGAGGCTGATTTTGGACTCCATTTGGTAGCTGCCCAAACCACTGAGTTTCCTGACCACTGCCACCTTGCCCAGCTCCTTGGAATATCTTGACCTCAGTCTTCCTCGTGTGTAAGACGTGGCCAACCAAATCAGTATGGTGTGGGAAAGTGAGAGCACTGACCACATGTGCCCTGGAGATGGTGGGATCTACTGTGGACAGATTGGGATCGTGAATGCTATGAGAGTCTGTCTCATAAAAAAGTAAATGGCACTTCCATTATCCCCCAATCAGCATTGTGACCTTTGTTCTTCCGTGTTGGCACCAGATATGCTATTATTCTCCCTCCCCCACACCATTTCACAACCCACATTGTCAGTCTGTGAACATCCCAGCCAGTCATTTGGTCCACTCATCAGCCTGTGAACATTCTTGGCAGTCATTGGTCTGTTATTAGCCTGCAAACTACTTAAGAATAGCTCCCCCTGCCATTTTCTCTCTCCTCCTCGCTTTCATGCTCTCCTCTCCTGGCTTTCACTCTCTCTCTTGTGTGTGCACGCTCTCTCTCTCTTCCCCTGCAGGGAGGCACTGCCTGTTTGCTTAATAAAATCTCTTGGGTGAGTTTTCACATCTGAAGTGCTTTCTGGGTGCTTTCATTAGGATGCCCTTATATGATGCTGGAAGAGCTATACCAGTGGGAATATTCTGATCTCTTTTGGAGATGTGCATCCAGTCCCAGAGGACTTCCAAATTTTCAAAAATAAAAAAACCCAATCAGGCTGTCCACTAACTTTTCTGTATTCTTGACTGAGTCCTGTCAGCAGAGGCAGCAATACGGACATTTTTCTCAATAGGCAGGACTTCTCATGTCCCACACATGGATTTGAACAGGTGCTGCTTCAGTCCACATCAGTGCTGAACCCACATATAGCCCCTGATGTCCTCATCTTGCAAGGAAGGAATTTCTTTCAATGAGCCCTGACTCAAACTGCAGCTTCAAGGACCTTCTATAATTTGTGCCTCTGGGATTTTAGCTTTTCAATGCCCGATCAGGTCCAGGAGAGACACATTTTTGGGAGATTGAGTAGCCCCTGGGGAAGCAGGGACAACCTGCCGGTATTACATCCCCCATCCTTACAGTTAGTTTTGTGCAGAAGCCCACTACACTGAATGTTGTGGCCGGCCAAGACACATCCTGTGGCCTGTGAATTATCCTGAGCCCACTGTGGATCATGTCTCCCCACCATCCGATTGTTCCACTTACTCTCATGCACTGACACAATGTGCAGCATTTCAGTCTTGCGGATCCTGGTCCTTGGGTGAGAGTTGCTCTAAGGCCCGGCGTAGGATGTCCAGGAACCTCTGCCGCTAGGTCACGGTGGGAGAAATGACATCAGACAATGAGTTTTGGAGTACCCTTTCAGAGAAGAGTGGTCAAGGACTTTCAGAGATTCCCCAGCTCCATGGAAAGGGTGTCAACTTGTTATCCTGCTAACTGACGGTGGCCTCCTTGTATTCTCATGGGGTCAAGTGATGTGCCATTAGGCCAATTCTGGTACAAATGTCTGTGTGTACCTGCCATGCCTGTGTGGAGACACATTCCACTCAGGGAAAAATGACCAATCTACCTGTGTGCACACATTTGTGTCCCACCAAGATGGAGGAATTGACTCGGGGCCTCTATGCCAGGTGAGCTCTGGGATGCAGGCTGCAACTTTGGTTGGATCAGGCAGATAGCCTAGAAAACTTGCAGCTGACTGCCAGTATACAAAACAGACTCCAATACAAGTGTGTGCCTTTCACTACTTAATGATAGCCATGAGAGTCCATGACCTCTGGGGCTCAGTGATGACCTCTTTGGAATGAGGTACCTGACTCATTACTGGCAGTCATTGAACATGTCTCTTCTGCTGCTGGACACCTGCATAATTTGCCTGTGTAGTCCTCTTCCATACAAATTCTGCAAAGAATCCCTTTAGCTCCCTATTCACTGACACGCAAATGCTGACTTTCCTGGGAGTTGGCATGAACTTCATGTGACTCTGGCCCCAAAATATCACACGTAATCATGCTAAGGAGAGCCCATTCCCTTCTACCACTGGCAAGGCCCCTCCTTACAAATGAGAAATCACTTCCACTTACTCTGCTCCGACCTCCCATCGTACAGAATTCATTCATCAACAATATCAAGGCATAGATAGTGCCGCCTGCACCCTAGATATTTCTCTGATCGCAGCTGTTCCCAGAACTTGCTTTTGCACTTCTAGCCTGTAAACCCCACAACACAGTCCCACTCACACCTGGAGCTGGGCAAGCTTGTGCCCTCCCTCCTCTCAGGGGAAGCCCTTAATGCTGACCTCTCTCTTCCTTTTGGATCATGCAGCCCTTGCGGTTTACTACATTTTCTGCCTCCCACAGTGTGGGCACACAGGAGACAGCCCTGCTATCAGACTTACCAGGATGAACTTTGAATCCCTCCTGCTGTGCTCCTGGAGGTGAACATGTACAAAGCGGGTGTCTTCTACATGCTTGTTGTAGTCAGGTAATGCGGATCTCCTCTCAGTGACATTCTTGGTACTGGACTCCTTGTTTTTGGTGACCTTGTTCAGTGCCCCAGCTGCAACCAAAGAGCTGCTGCTCATGGCACGTGGGATCCTGGGAGTCACTGCAGAAGTTGACTCCAAGAACTGTGGGGGATGGCAACATCAGCAGAGCCGAGAAACTGTAAGTCACCCCAGTCTGTCAGTTTGCTCTATGGGAATTCTAGAACATAGGTCCAGGAGCTGAGGCTTTTTGTCACCCTGATGGATATGGAGGAGCACCAGGAGTAAAGTTTGAGTAATGTAAAGTGGGTGTTTACCTCCTTTCTAGTGATGTTTGCCCACTTCCTGGTGAGTTTTTTCCTGAGGATGAAATCAAAGTCCATACAGAAATTTATGTCATAGAACACATTGCCATCATCAGGGATCCTCAGCACTGGAGAGGGAGAGGGAAAGGTGTGGAAGGTGAGTGACACTCAAGGAGTACACAACAGAACACTCCCCCCCAGATCTGTTAGCCTCTGCCAGGTCAGGCTTGAGCTCCAGACCTGAAGGCCCTCCTATCTGGATAATGTTCCATCAAAGACATCCTCAGTGACTTTCTCTGAGGACAGACTCTGCACAGGATGTAACCAATCTACCAACTTCCAGGAGAAGGAAACTTGGACTCCAGAACCTCTTGGTTCAGGTGGAACCTACCAAAGAGACAATGCTGGAGTTTGCACCATGATTTGTCCCCAGTGGCTCCTGTGTTGAAGCTTGTCTCCCCAATGCAGCATTGTTCACACATGAGGTTTGTGGAATCATTGGATGGTGGATACTTTGACCTTGCTGGTGGAATAATCCATTCATAGATGAAGACACTAATGGGAGGTGGTATAAACTGGAGGTATGTTGGACATGGGTGGAGGATGTACACAGTAAAGGTGTACTTTCAAATACCACGTTTCTTTAATTTTTCACTTTTTGAGTCAGTTGATTCTTCATTTCCTCCTCATCATTACCCATCTTATTCATAGTATTTTTTAAATCCAAACTCAATTTAACTTTAGTGGACCACACTGTCTCAGGCAATTAGGCAAATATTTGTAAAACAGCAGATGAGAAAAAGGAACGTGGTGCCCAATAATGCAAAACAGTGTTTACAAGAGATATCATGAAGTGGGAAGAATGAACAGAATTATTCTATCAGCATCTCTTATTCTTCTAAACCCTACTTAACACACATGAAGAGACATTCTCTGAAAATCAACCAGAATAGCTCCTTGCTAGCATAACTCTATGCCCAAATAGTTAATTTTACCATTAAAAAGACAGAAAGCACTAGAGAAATTTTCAGTTTGATGAACTAGAGCACATCTTCATGGTATTACCAGTTATTTGGAGGCAACTGATAACAGCAAGGGGAAAGGGAAATAAAATTGTCTTTACAGTTACTATTTGCTAAGACACAAAGTTCAAACCATCAACACAGGCTAATTTGGAGCAGAGAACAATCCATATATTTATTGTTTTTTTCTTGTTCTCTTTGTATTTCTGGATCTTGTTCTTCCTGTCCTTGTTCTTCTTATTATTGTGGTTATTGATGTTCCTGTTCTTCATCTTCTTCTTATTTATTTGTGGTCTTCTTCATGTCCTGCTTCTTCATCTTCTCCTCCTTCAACTCCTTTTCCTTTATCTTTCCCTCCTCCTCCTCTTCCTCTTTTTCCTCATACTTCTTTTTTGTATCTCCAGTGCCAGTTTCAAAGCTGTGAAGTGTTCTATTCCATCATATTTTTCTGCCAGATATGGCTGCTGTCCTGGATCTCCTAAATGGTGTCAGTTCACAAAGAATGGAGAGATTGGAAGCCAGGTGCCTAAAACAAAGTTTCATCATTCAAGAGCTTTTCTCACATACTTCTCACTGTCATGAAAGGCTGCCTAAATGGACACCCAGTGGTTGCTTATCTCCTTTGCATCTTGTGGATATGTCGGTTGCAAAGCCTGATCAGGGACAGGGGAGGACTCTCAATAGGGACGTACAGTGGTACCAGGGTAAACAGATTTACATTCCCATCATTACACTATGTTTGTGCAAAAGGCCCACCACACTCTGACTTTTTATTGGGTCACAGTACTCTTTCTTTAGGTGGTGAGTTGTCCTGAGCCCACAGCAAATCATGTCTCCCCACCATCTGATGGACCCACTTACTCTTATGCTCTGACACAATCTGCAGCAGCTCAAAGTCCTCCATATCCTCTTAATTGAGCAAGTGTTCATCTAAGGCCCTGCATATGAGTGCAGGTGCCCTATCCTGGCAGGTCACCTGATCAGGGTTGGAGAAATCTCATCAGAAAATGAGTTTTGGAGTACCACCCAGAAGTCAATGGTCAAGGTCATTCAGGAGACAGCTTAGCTTTTAACTCAAGGGCACTATTTGTTATCATGCTACCTGAAGCCTGCAATTATTCATGTCAGATCTTCCTATGTGCTGCTAGCCCCATCCTGGTACAACAGTCAGCTGGTACCTGCTGTTCCCTACTGGTAAAGGGCACAAAGACCTCTCAGCCTTTGTGCAGACACACTCTCGTGCCAACAAGATGGGAGGAATGGTCCAGTTTGCTCCTGTATTCCATCTCTGGTCTGGGGTACAGGCTCCCTTTGTGGGTGGCCCAGACAGAAATCCTAGATGCCTTAATCCTGGCAGCCAGGGCATAAAACAGACCCAGGAACAAGAGCATCTTGTGAGTCTTTAATGATAACCAAGAGAGCTACTGGGCTCAGGGTCTCAGTACTTGATGGGGTGTAATGAGGTGTGGATCCAGCTGGGGCAATATTGGAACAGCACTCCTCTGCACCTGGACATCTGGAGAGTTAAGGCTTAAACCCCACACCCAGAAAAATTCTGCAAAGGGAGTTACTAGCTCCCTATTCAGGTATGTGCACACTGTCATGGTTTCTTGGAAAGTCCCAGTTGTCTGTGACCAGGAATAACCGAACCTAATCATGTTCCACCTTCCACCAATGCTGTATGCCATCCAACACACAGGAGTTATGACTACCACACCTCTGCACATTCCTTCAAGCCTTCAACTAACTCTAGAAATAAAGGTTCAGAGAGTGCAGCTTGAACCCTATGCATTCCTCTGCCCTCTTCTGAGCACAGCACTTACCCCTGCACTTCCAGACAGCAAACTCCACAACTGCCCACTCACACCTGGAGCTGGGGCAAGCTGCTGCTCTCCCTCATCTCAAGTAAAGTTCTTAACAAGAAGAAGACCTTTGTCTTCTTCATTCTCTTCTCTCCTATTTGACCTTCCAGAAGCTCTAATTCAAGAAGGCAGGCCTAGTCCAAGCTGTTTGCCATGTTCTCTACCTTACCCAGCTAGAGTACTCAGGGGATCCCCTGCTGAATGGCTCACCACAATGCTCTTATACTCTGTTCACCTTTGATTTGCTAGGTGGACATGAACAGAGCAGCCGTCTCCCACTCACTGGTTGTACAGAGATACTGTGGAGCTCAGAGCAGAGACCCTGGAGAAACTGGACTTGAGCTCTGCCTCTGGGGATGGTGGTGCCACTTCACTGGGCTCCAGAGCAACTCCTCCAAAAGGCTCTAGCCCTGTGATGGTCATTAGAACTGATCCTGTAGCTAGAGGAGAAGATTCCAACATGACACCCTGGCCCTGAGCATTGCCTAACAGACAAACACACTGTTTGCCACAAGGATCTCTGCACCTGAGCCCACACTGGATGTCTTCCCAGACAGGTTCCATGGCCTGAGTGGACAATGGTTTCTCCTTGTTCCCAATTCAACACCAGCCATACACATTCCACACTGTGGGACAAAAGTCTGACCTTTCTCCATATACCCTTATATACACACCCCAGGTCTCCCACTCAGCCTCTGCCTCACTGGACTTTTCATGCTCCAACTGGGCCAGCATGTGGTGGACTTGGTGTTACAGATTCAAGCCACCTATTTACAGATAGAGGTAAGGCAGCAGACCTGGACAATCATGAGGTCTGGAGGCGATGGAAAACCTTACTGTACTGGTCCATCCAGGTACCCGGGATGAATGGCACGGCACTGTGGGCAAGCAGGAGTGCAGTCAGCAGAAGCCTGGACTCTCTTTCCACACATTCTCCACCACCAAAAATGACCATGGCATCCTCTCCCTTTCCTGTCTCTGTACAGGCCAGTCTGCCACAGGTAAGACATGGTGGCTGTACACACAGTGACAGAACATCTCTCTGGGCAAAATTCTGACACTGAAAGTCCTTCAGAACCATGGCATGACCAGCTCTCCCCTCCTCAGGGATGGTCAGACACTCTTCATTGTTTGCTACATGCTCTCCAACCTGAAAGGCAACACCCACTAGGGTCTGTGCTTGGGTCCATTACTACCAGAGCTCCAGGGGACACCTCATCCCCAGGCTTGAACTGCTTTGCTTCCTCATTCTTTGTGAGTTCTCACTGAGTACCCCTGAGATTCAAATGAGCTCTGTTTTTCAAAGTGCAAAGACCACATCTTTGTGACCCTGGGAGAGGACAGGCAGGGGATGTCACACTGGGATGGGCTGTGGTGGGATGATCTATTGTCACAGGAACTTCCTCTGAGGCTAAAATTCCTTCTCAGTTATTCAGGTGTCCATGAGTCCACCTATAGCTCTCTGCATTCCTCCTCCTACCGTTGAAACCCTAGACCTTAAACTGCATGCACTAAACATAATTGTGGGAACCAGTCTTTGTTTAAACCTCCCATGTCCAATAACCTGGCAGCCTCCTACTCTGGAAACAGCATCCCCCACTTTTGACTGCAAGTCCACCCCATGTTTATGTTGGTTCAGTGGTTTACCACGTTCACTGGAGTAGGACAAGATGGTCATGTCTCATGGAGGCAGGGATGCTGACACAAATAGTGTATCTATTTATGACACCTGAGGTTTGGGACTGACCCTCATCACAAGAGACAAGATAGCTGACACTTTGACCACAATTTCACTGAATTGTGCAACATGCCTTTCAACATGTCTTCTCACAGTGGGGTATTTCTCTATGTTCATCATCAAAGCAAGAGCCCAAACAGATTCTTCACACATATATCACTGGGCATGGCAGCTGACAGCCCACAACTCCTGTCTGGCTACATCAAAGGAGGGGAGTTCTGCCCCACTGTGGAATCTGGAACATCTATTCTAATGTAAAAGGGCTTCGTCCAAGGCCTAATGTAAGTGACACCCCTAGCACAGAGCTTCTTTATGAAGGAAGGACACATCACACCAGAAAATAACCCCAGGCCTAACTGAGCTCACCCGGAATTACTCTGAGTACACACACTTGAATGGCAAGGCTAATGTGTATAGACTACTCCACACACCTCTGTGGACCAGCTGGCGAGACAGGATGTTGACTTCCTCCTGAGAAGGGGAGTTCACTCCCCACCACAACGCTGTTGCAGGCACATGCAAGACTTGTCCCACTTGGTGCTGACAATAGCCTATGAGTGCGGACCTCTGATCACCCTAGCTCTCACAAACCATTTGGGTCTCTGACAAATACATGGCATTCTCAAGACCCAAGCATGAGGTGACTGTACACTTGGTCTTGGAGGTACGGTCTTCCTTTGGGAATAGCAGTTCCAGAACCTGCTGGGTGGTGATGAAACCTGAGAAAATAGATCTGAAGGTGCTGTCCCAGTCCAGGTTCCTACCAAGAAGGACGGGCAAGAGTTGGTTCATGTGCTCTTCCTGTCTGTTATCTTCAAGGGTCTTCATCCTGCAGGGCTCATTCATGTTCAAAACCAGTTCATTTTCACTCCAGTATTGGACCAAGAATGGTGGAATCAAAAATAGAAATGGTAGCAACATAAAAAAAGTAACAGCAGAGTGAGACAGTTCTCATCAGCACACTCACAGGTATACCAAAACACACACACACACATACACACACACAAACAGGGTCAGAGTATGAGTGGTGGGACACTCATGAGGGATCATAAATTAGGGCCTACTATGCTCACCCATCCTGTGCTGTTCAGTGTTGCTGTTGAGCTTCTCTGGGAAACTGCAGAGACTCTGGCGTCTAGGACAAAACCTCATCCCTTCTTCCCACACAAAAGCACAGTGGCCCCCCAACGCCCCGTGAGATTCCTGGGGTCCTGAGGTTCAACACTTTTTGAAACAACAGGAGAACATCCTTTTCACTCCAGTATCTCCAACCAACTGAACTGGGATGGCTTGCTCAGTGAAGTGGGTGCCTGGTTACCAGGCTTCTATGTTCCATTTGATCCATCATGAAGGTACTGAGGTTACTTCCTGTGGTGCCTGTACCTGAACCTCTTATTCCCACAAGACTGCTCCCAAAATTGCGTGGGCTGCTGATTTCTGCCCTCTCAACACACATCAAGTACACAACTGAACAATGTTCACCAACCACTACACACAAGAACCTGCCCACCTTGGCTCTCAATACAGTTCCAGCTGGAGGATTCAAACCTGAATTCACAAACAGACCCTCCTTCTCACCAGATTTGTGGACCCTCCACCAAACTTTGTGCCTCTCTTGAGCTCACCAGAGTCCCCACATGTTTTAGGGCATCCATGTAGCCTTTGATTTCTAGGATGTTATTGGATATATTTGCCCATAAATGCCTGTATTTTCTCTGAAAACCATAGGCAGGACTCATAGGTTGTGAAGGCACAAAGAAAAATGGTGCAAGCACAAAAAGTGGAGAGAGAAAGAATGCACCCCAACTCAGTCAGGGTTGTATCCCACATAGCATCTGGACAAGGTTAGTCCCTTTTGGCTGCCATTCCTACTCTGCACCATGGCAGGCTTGAGGGAATTGAGATTCGGAGACTGACCTCTCCTGCACAGACCTCCCAAGGCTTCTAGTGAGATTTCAAATGGGCACAAGTGTCTCTTCTCAGGCTAGGAAGTAGAAATCTCCCAAATACTCTGAGGTACCACATCATTCTGCTGCTCAAAGCCAGTACCCCCTCTCCTGGAGGTGTATCAGTCTCTGTGTCTGGTTTCATGGGACTATATGCAGGCAATGGTAAGTAACTCAGTGAGACTCTGTCTCTAAATAAAATACACAGTAGGGTTGGGGATGTGGTTCAGTGGTTGCGTGCCCCTGAATTCAATCCATGGTACCCCCCCCCAAAAAAGAAGTTGACCCACTTACACTAATAAAGAATTCTACTATTTCCTTTACGTTTAAAGGATACTGAAGTACTTGGAGGCAACCCCTCTCCCATGCTCTGCAGTTCACCTCCAGTACCAAAATAGTCCTCAATAGTCCTCCCTGAGGAAAAACTCTTCAGAGATCCTAAACAGACCTAATGTCTGTTGATTCCCAAGCACCTTGGCCTCCAGAACATCCCAGGTTAGCTTGGATCTGCCAAAGGCACATACTGTTTGTGTTTACATCTGGAATCTTCTGCAAAAGTCTCCTGTGTTGAAGGTTTGGTATGCTATGCAACCATGTTCACAGGTGGGTTTGGGGAAAAGTATTTGATGGTGAGTGCTCTGACCTCTTCATAAAATGCACATTGAAGAGGAATGCACCCACTGGGAGGTGGTAAAAACTGGAGGTAGGTTGGGCATAAGGTTGGTGTGCCCTCAGCAACTCTATCTTTTCCCTGTTGGCTCCTCTTCATCCTCATTGTCCTCATAGTATTCCTCCTCCTTCTCCTATCTGTCTTTCTCTCTGTCCCTCTATCATCCTCATTCTCTCCTTCATTCTATGCCCGGGTTGGTAAGAGCCAAGACGCTTTCCTCTACCACACACTTCTGCCATTATGAACAGTCTCAGTTCAGAACCAAATGGGAAGCTATGAAACTTGAAGCCAAAACATTTGATTCCTTCACTACATCATTTTCCTCAGGTATTCCCATAGTGACAAAAGGCTGATCAACACAGACACCAAAATAAACCATGCTTCTGTCATTGGTAGTGACCGCCTCGATTTGGACCATGCTTCCTAGAACGGAGGCCACATCCCAAATGCTGCCCTATGGTGAACAATGATTCCAAAGACCAGGAGGGGGACTGCTTCACTGCAAACACTTGCTATAGTCCATGGATGCCCTAACACCCTGTGGGGTCCAGACACCCAGCTAGATGTTCCTTTGAACACCTGTTTCCTGCAGCCATTCTCTGGCCTAGTGCCTATTCTCAATCAATGCTGGGTTGAATGTGTGTACTTCTGACATGACTTGCTTAGCCTACCTAGGCTTCAGCCTTCCTCTTCTGTAAGACTCTGCAAACCTCACAGAGTTCATGGATTAAGATAGGAGAGAATGTACCATACAACTTTTCAGGATGGGGGGTTTCACTGTGGACAGACTGGGATCATGGTTCCTGTGGGTGTTTGACTCACAAAACAAAATATCAATGACATTATTTCAAGATCAGCTTTGTGGTATATGTGCTTAGGGAGCCGTCATCTGACTTTAGTTAGACATAATAATCTGGCTATTCTGATATCTTGTGGGGAAGGGGACACAGGCACTAGGGACTTGGGAATTTGGCTAAGTACTGACCTGTGCTTGTTTCTGATTGAGTTCTGTCCTGGCCTGCTAGAATACTACCCATCCTCCACATGGGCAGGGCTTTTCATGTTGGACACATATCAGTGAGTCATGGGACCATACTGCCCCTTCAGGAAAATTTTCTCCTTGCTCCTCATGGATGTTAGCACTAAATACCTGTTCAGATCTAGGGGGGACACAAGTGTGGTGTTGTATCAGCCAGTGGGGCAACGTATAGAACCCAGAGACTTTTACAGCAGGCTCAGTGCAGTTGGCTTTGTGCACGAGGTCCACCATACCCAGTGTGAGTGTTCTTTGGGGTCAGACACTATTACTCTGGGCTGCAAGTTTTCTTGAATCCACTTTCTGACCACTGCCCCCTGCCATCTGATTGTGCCACATACTCTGAAGACATGAGATGATTTTCCTGAGCCCGTGGTCTTCCAGATTCTCTTCCTATAGCAAGTTTTGGTCTAGGGCACTGAGTATGACAGCCAGAGCCTGTAATGGCAGGTTACCTGTATCATGGTGGGAAATAGATCATCATGGAATGGGCCTTGGACTATCTACCAGAGTACAGTGGTCAGGGACTTTCTGGAGACATTTCAGGTCTAAATATCTGGGCATAATCTTGTTATTCAGCTACCTGAGGGTGGCCTCCATATAATCATGTGGGGGTCTTCTGATGTTCTACTAGCCCAATCTTCAAACAAGGGTCCACCTGTGCCTGCCATTGCCGTGTGTGGATCCACATTACACTCATGGTAAAAGGATCAAATAACCTGTGCACAGACACACTCTATGCCCACCGAAGTCAAAGAATGGGCCAGTGGCTTCCTATATGCCAAGTCTGCTCAGGATGCAGGCTACATTTGTGGGTGGCCCAGGCAGAAACCCTAGAGGCTTGGGTTGTGACAGCAAGGGAACAAAACAGACTCTCAAACAAGACCATGGGAGGGCTTAATGGCAGCATGAGACCTCTTGGATCCAGAGGTTCAGTGCCGGATGGGGTGTAATAGGGCACCTGACCCAGCAGGGGAAGTGACTGAAAATGATTTGAGTCATCCTGAACACCAGGATGATTAGGGTGTATACTCCACATTTATATAAATTCTGGCAACAGACCCTCTCAGTTCATTATTGAAGGGACATACAGACACTGACAATGCTTTCTTCCATGGGCACCAGCATTATCTATCCCATACAGTGGTACCTGTGCACTAGATACTACTCTGTCCTCATCTCCCATCAGTACCTGCCCCTGCATTCTGGCCTGTACTTCTTGACTACCACCAACACAGACTCCCTCAGACATGGGGGGAGACATGCTGGTGGTCTCCCTTCTCTCAGGTCAAGCCCTTAACACTGACCTCTCTTCTTTCTTTCCATCTATCCTTTCTTACCACCCAGAAGCTCCAATTCTAAAGGGCAGGAATAGTCCATGACATTTGATATGTGTTTTCTCCCTGCACTGGGGTAAGCACCAGGAGACACCCCTGCTGCCAGGCTTAACAGGCCACTCTTGTACTTCTGTCAACTCTGCTCCTCTAAGCTGATATCATATAAGCAGCTGCCTCCCACCTGCATTCTTTAGAGGAGACTTGAGGATCTGCTAGTAATGACTCCTAGGACACTGGGCTTCATGAAGCATTTAATGGCCATGAACCTGGGTCCTGGTTTTGGAGAAGACATGCTGCTGAAGGCTGGGGTGATGTTGGACATCACTGCAGAGGATTCTGAAGTAGATTCCAAGAACTGTGGAGGATGGCAGCATCAGCAATGGAGACAGGTTATCAGGGTAGGTGCACTGGAGGGCATGCCCAGAGGACAACAGTCAGGAACATTCAGGAGACACCTCAGCTGTGAACACAAAGGCACCATCTCATTATCCTGCTACCTGTAATCTGCTGCTACCTGGCTGCTACCTGGCTTCCCTGTAATCACATGGGTTCTGCCCATGGGCTACTAGCCCTGTAACTGCCTGAAATTGCCATTGTCCTGTGTGGAGCCACTTTTCACTCAGAGTAAAAGGACCAAAGAGCATGTGCACAGACACATTCTACTCTCACCAAGATTGTAGTAATGGGCCAGTGGCCCACTATATGCCAGCTCTACTCTGGGATGCAGGCTGATTCTGTACTTGGCAGAGGTGGAAATGCTGCAGGCTTTGGTCCTGACAGCCAGGACAAAAAAAAAAAAAAAAAAAAAAAAACAAACAAACTGAAGAACAAGGCCATGATGTTTACAGACCAACAGTAACCAAAAGAGCTCTTGGCTTCCAGAGGCTCCTTGCTGGCTTGGGTGTAATGGGACACCTGAGCCAGCAGGGGGAGGATCAAACATGTCTCTTCTGAATCTGAGCACCTGGAATATAAGGGCACATACTTCACATCCATATAAATTCTAAAAAAAGACCCTCTCAGCTCCCTGTTCAAGGGATATGTGGACTCTGACACTCCTGGCCTCCTGTATGGCTCCTAGGTGTCCGTGGCCCCAAAACACCACAACTAATCATGCCAAGGAGGCTCTCAGCCCCTCCACACCAGCAACACACCCCCACCCATACACAGGAGAAATCACTGCCACCTCCTCTGCTCCAAACTCCAAGGGTCCACCTCAGGAATATCAAGGTTCCTACGTGCAGCCTGTGCCCTAGATATTTCTCAGATCTCATCTGTCCCCTGTACTTGCTCTTCCATTTGTGGCCTGCAAACCCCACAGCATGCAGGTCCACTCACACCTGGAGCTGGGCATGCTGGTGCTCTCCATCCTCTGCCCTCAACACTGACCTCTCTCTTCTTTATCCCCACCTACCCTTCCTGACCACCCAGAAGCCCCAATTCAAGATGGAAGGACTAGTCCATGGTATTGGCTATGTTTTCTGCCTTTTCCAGTATGGGCACCTAGGAGAAAACCCTGCTGTCAGGTTCACCAGGATTCTCTTGTACTCCACAATGTTCTGCTCCTCTAGGTTGATATGAACCACGTGACTGTCTCCTAGCACCTTGTTGTAGATGGGCAGTGAGGAGATGCTAGTGGTGAAACCTGCAATACTGGACTCACTGTTGTTTTTGGCGGCCATGGGAAGGGGCCTGGCTGACTATAAAGAGGTGCTCAAAGATGCAGTAATGCTGGATGTCAATACTGAGGACTCTGAATTTGACTCCAAGAACTGTGGGGATGGCAACACCAGCAGAATATCAGAAACTGAGAGACACTTCAGGTTCACAGCATGCTCTAGGGGCTTCTGGAAACTACAACTAGGCACTGAGCCATCTTGGGTCCTTGGGTTAGCCAAAGATTGAGGATTGAAGTCCAAGACAACATTGTCCCCTTGGTCTTCTACTGAATATGAAGCCTGGCCTGTGCACAGGGTCTGCTTCTGAACTTCCTTTAATGCCTCAAATAACATTTTTACATTTGGTTGCCTTCCTCCTCTGCCTGCCTCTGCCACTATGATGGACATATGCACACATGCCCTGCTGACATAGAGAGCACTCTCTCTTTACTGCCTTTGGTGCTGTCCTGACTCATCACTCTGCCCTACTCAGAGTTCATGGACACGTCTTTTCCTTTTGGACCTCATCACCACCCAGGAGTCAGGACCACTGGCTGCAATGGTGAACTGGGCAATAGGACAGGAACATGGGCTCTGGAGCAGGGAATAGCATGTATAGACAGCAGAGATCAGAAGGAAGTTAATCCCACCCTTCCCAGCCATGCCAAGACACTGAGCCTCATCCATCAGCATGAAGCTCTCTGCCTCCAGGTCCAGAGGGAATGTTGAGACATGTGGCTTTTCCTCCCTCAACCTTTTCTCTGTGGTCACAGGAAAAGTCTGGCAAGGTTGTACTGAGGGAACTGGCACTAGGGTGGACTCCACCTCTAGAGGTGTGCACAGGTCTGGATCTAGCAGTGGAGCAAGAGCTTCAGCTGCCTGGAGCTCCAGAGCTGGCACTAAAGCCAGCCCCTGAACTGTATCTTCCTTCCAGAGACATGCTGCGGTGGACTCAAGCTCTGCATCTGATGTTGGGGCTGCCACTTGACTG
The DNA here is from genome assembly GCF_902686445.1 of Sciurus carolinensis. Classification (NCBI taxonomy): domain Eukaryota; kingdom Metazoa; phylum Chordata; class Mammalia; order Rodentia; family Sciuridae; genus Sciurus; species Sciurus carolinensis. Next base: position 38,823,380 of record NC_062225.1, on the reverse strand, counting down.
GGCACAAGAGCAGCTCCTGGAGAAGACTCTAGTTCTGCAAGTGCTTGAGAGATTGCACTGGAACTGAGGCTGTAGTTATAGGAGAAAGGATTCCAACATGACTGCATTGCCCTGAGCTTTGCCAAAACAGGCAATACCTCTATCTGTCAGGAAGACCTCAGACCCTGAGCCCCCGTGGGATCTCTTCTCATTGACTAAGTGGCCAAAGGCTTATTTTTGTTCCTAGAGAACATCAGACTTACAGACTTCACCCACTGTGACCAAATTATTAGCATTCTTTATTTACCCTTTTGCCTCTTTGCCCTCACACTCTGCCTTGCTGCACTTCATGTCTTCAAGCTGGGCCAGCAGGTAGGTGGCACAGTGCTCCAGTTCGAGTCACCCATGTTCTGTTGCAACAAAGGCAACAGAAGGTGGAGTCCCAAAGGCCTGGAGGCTGACAGAAAGCCTCAGTGTGTGGATCCAGCCTATTGCCCAGGATGAAAGGCATGGCACAGTGGGCAGGCAGGTTTACAGTCAGCAGAAGCCTGGCCTCTCCTTCAAACAGCCTCCCTTAGCACCCCTATGGGCTTGGGCTCTTGTATGTCTCCTGTCTCTCCACAGGCCAGTCTGCGTCAGCCATGATGCACTGGCTGTACAGGTCACAACAGGACATGTCTCTAGACAAAGAACCACCATCAGAAAAAGTCCTAGATCCATAGTGTGACTAGCTCTCCCTTCTTGTGGGAAGGCCTTATACTCTTCTTACTGTTTGCTGCATGTTCTCCAGTCTGGAATGCAGCTTCCTGCCAATCCAGGAGGGCCAAGTAGCAGGATATAAAATTAACATGCATAAATCAATTGCATTCCTATACACCAATGATGAATCGACTGATAGAAAAAGTAGGAAAACTATGCCACTCACCATAGCCTCCAAAACATTACATACTTGGGAATCAATCTAGCAGATGAGTTGAAAAACCTCTACAATGAAAACTACAGAACACTAAAGAAAGAAATTAAAGAGAACCTTAGAAGTTGGAAAGATCTCCCATGTTCTTGGACAGGCAGAAGTAATATTGCCAAAATGGTCATATTATACACATTTAATGCAATTCCCTTTGAAATTCCAATGATGTTCTTCACAGAAATAGAAAAGGCAGTCATGAAATTTATTTGGAAAACTAAGAGGCCCAGAATAGCCAAAGCAATCCTTAGCAGGAAAAGTGAAGCAGGAGGTATCACAATACCACACCTTAAGATATACTACAGAGCTATCATAACAAAAATAACATGGTGTTGGCACCAAAGCAGACATGAAGACCAATGGAACAAAATGAAAGACACAGACACACACATGAATACAGTTATCTCATACTAGACAAAGGCACCATAAACATACATTGGAGGAAAGTTAGCCTCTTCAAGAAGTGGTGCTGGGAAAACAGGAAGGCCATATGTAGCAGAAGGAAGGTGAAACCCTTCCTCTCACTTGGAACAAAACTCAACTCAAAGTGGATCAAGGACTTAGGCATTATCCCAGAGACACTGTGCCTAATAGAAGAAAAAGAGGCCCAAATCTTCAATATGTTGGCTTAGGAACCAGTTTCCTCAAAGGACTTCTAAAGCACAAGAAGTAAAATCAAGAATCAATAGACAGTATCATATCAAACTAGAAACCTTCCTCATGGCAAGGGAAACAATCAAGAACATGGAGAGATAGCCTACGGAATGGAAGACACTCTTTGCCACCTACACCTCAAATAGAACACTAGTCTCCAGGATATATAAAGGACTCAAAAACTTAACACCAAAAAATTAAAAATAAATAGGCAAATGAACTGAACAGACACCTCACAGAAGGAGAAACACAAATAGTCAAAATATATATTTGGAAAAATGTTCAACATCTCCAGTAATCAGAGAAATGAGAATGAAAACTACACTGAGATTCCATCTCACTCCAGTCAGAATGGCAATCATCAAGAGTTCAAGTAACAATAAATGATGGCGAGGAGGTGGGGAAAAAGGTTTATTCATATGTTGCCCATGGGACTGCAAATTGGTGCAACCACTATGGAAAGCAGTATGAGGATTCCTCAGAAAACTTGGCATGGAACCACCGTTTGACCCAGTTATCTCACTCCTCAGTGTATAACTAAAGGACCTAAAATCAGCACACTACAGTGAAGCAGTCACATTGATGTTTATAGCAGCTCAATTCACAATAGCTAAGCTATGGAAACAATCTAGGTGCCCTTCAACAGATGAATGGATAAAGAAAATGTGGGATATATACCCAATGAAACATTACTCAGCCATAAAGGAGAATGAAACTATGGTCTTTGCTGATAAATGGATGGAACTGAAGACTATCATGCTAAGCGAAGTAGGCCAGTCTCCAAAACCAAAGGCCAAGTGTTCTCTGTGATATGTGGATACTAACACACAATAAGGTGGGGGGTAGCAGGAGGAGGAAAGAGGTTCATTGGATTAGACAAAGGGGAATGAAGGGAAGGGAGGGTAGATGGCTACAGGAAAGACAGTACAAGGAATCAGAAATAACTTTCTTATGGTCAAATAAGAATACATGACCAGTGTAAATCCACATCACGTTCAACCATAAGAATGGCATCCTGATTAGAATAGGTTTATACTCCACATGTGTATAGCAGGTCAGAATACATTCTACTCTCACGTATACCTAAAAAGAACAAATGAAAAAATTTTAAATCAACTCCAATAGGCAAGCAACAGATTGCCTCCCTTATGTCCAGGTCCATGCACCTTCCTAAAGCAGTTGGTCATTAAATGCAGCTTTCCCCAGAAAGGGATCATCTCCTCCCAGTTGCATCCTGGGTAATGATCAGGATGAATAAATGTGCAGATTCTTCAAAATTCAAACATATCCACCATAGAATCCAGCAAATCTCACTCTTAGCTATTTACCATAGAGAAGTAAGAACTTGTCTTCACACAAAACCCCTACATGAACATTTAGCTGAATCTCTTCATAATCTAGAAATGAACAAATTCAAATGTCTCACAACTGTTGAATGAACCAACAGTGATACATCCATACAATAAATATTAACTACTCAGTAATAAGAAGGACCAAACTATTGATAAAGGAAAATAGTTTGGCTGAATCTTAAAGGCATTATGCTGAAGAAAAGAAGCCAGTCTCAAAAAGTTCACATACCCTTACACCTATCCATCACCCAATGCATGAGGTTCAACTCCCGATCGTCCAACAACAATCAGCAAACTGATCGCCAACCACCAGTGGAGCACCAGCTGCCTGCTGTTGCCTGGAAGTTCTCTGTCACAGTACATGCAGGTTTGATTACACGTGGCTGCTGCCATTTTGAGAAAACAGCCAGGCCCCGTAGGACCCCTGGCCGGACTGACTGAGCCCTGTCTCCAGGATACCTCAGCCCGAACAATCACTCCCTGCCTCTGGGGCCCTCACATTGACTGACTGCTCCCTGCTGCCAGGACCCCCAGACCAACTGATTGCACCTTATCACCGGGACCCCAGACCAAATGATTGCACCCGGCCTCCAGGATCCCACAACCACACCAAACACATCGGACCTACAGGACCCCTGCCACACCAACCATATCCCATCTCCAGGACCTCCAGCTGACCACGTCCACCCCTCAGCTGCAGCTCCCCATTTGCCAACACATTTTGAAGGCAGAGCGGCCATCTTAGATAATCCTGGATGCCATAGCTCCAATCTTTGGGTGGAGCAAATCCCATCCTGCGATGCCTGCTGGAGGCTTGAAGCTCATTGTCAGGTACCTCTCATGCATCAGGCTACTGAACACTGGGAGGTTTCATTAGTATATGACTGATATAAAGTAGATTTTCTTTTTTCTCCTTTTTAAAATATTTAAGTTTTTATTTCTTTACTTTTCTCACTCTCTTTTTCTTTTGTTTACCTGTTCCCTCAGAGTCTCTTTCTCCCTTTTTTTCATGCTAACATCTGATTTCTTTTGATTACACTCTCACCCTTTCTATTTTCTAGAACTTCTGTATATTCTTTTCTTATCCCATTAACAGCCACATTCTACATCCCTCTGTATCCTCTTTGTCCTAAATTAGAAATTGCAGTCCTTATTGCAAACCTGTTTGTTTTACTGAGGATAATATTTGAACTCAATTTGTTTATTATGACAATTTTGTTATTGTCCCCATAGGGGCTATTTGGTCTAGGATTGCATAGTGTCTGATTTGGGCACTGCTAATATGGATCTCCCCTTAAAGAAAGGGTTTTGGAAATCTATAGGGCCACTATAAGCCTATGGGGGAAATCTGCAATACCCCAGATCTGCACTGTTAGAGGGGAAGATACATGAACAACAAGAAAAAAAAGGGAAGAAAATGATCCAAACAAATCTAGATTCTATATTAATAGAATCCAATAACAGTGTATTAGAAGAAATGTCAGAAAAAGACTTCAGATTATACATGATAAAGATGATTCCCGAAGCAAAGGATGAGATAAGAGAGCAAATGCAGGCAATGAATGATAATACCAATAAGCTAAAAGAGTACCTGCAGGAAGCAAAAGATCATTTCAACAAAGAGACAGAGATTCTCAAAAGAAACCAAATGGAAATCCTTGAAATGAAGAAAACAATAAACCAAATAAAAAACTCAATGGAAAGCATCATCAAAAGACTAGACCACTTGGAAGACAGAACCTCAGACAATGAAGACAAAATATTTAATCTTGAAAATAAAGTTGCCCAAACAGAGAAGATGGTAAGAAATCATGAATAGAATCTCCAAGAACTATGGGACATCATGAAAAGACCAAATTTAAGAATTATTGGGATTGAGAAAGGCACAGAGATACAAACCAAAGGAATGAACAACCTATTCAATGAAATAATATCAGAAAATTTCACAAACCTGAAGAATGAAATGGAAAATCAAATACAAGAGGTTTACAGAACACCAAATGCACAGAATCACAACAGATCCACACCAAGTCACATTATAATGAAAATGCCTAAAATTCAAAATAAAAATAGGATTTTGAAGGCCACGAGAGAAAAGCATCAGATTACATATAGGGGGAGACCAATACGGATAGCAGCCGAGGTCTCAACCCAGACTCTAAAAGCTAGAAGGGCCTGGAACAATATATTTCAAGCTCTGAAAGAACATGGTTGCCAACCAAGAATCCTATGCCAAGCAAAACTAACCTTCAGATTTGAAGATGAAATAAAATCCTTCCATGATAAACAAAAGTTAAAAGAATTTAAAAATAGAAAGCCTGCACTACAGAATGTTCTCAACAAAATATTCCATGAGGAGAAGATGAAAAAAAACAATGTAGGTCAGTAAAGGAAAGAATTACCTTAGAGAAAAACCACGCAAAGGAGAAACCAAGCCAACTTAAAAACCAAAAATGAGCCAAATGACTGGGAATACAAATCATATCTCAATAATAACCCTGAATGTTAATGGCCTAAACTCATCAATCAAAAGACATAGACTGTTAGAATGATTTAAAAAGAAAGACCCAACAATATGCTGCCTGCAGGAGACTCATCTCATAGAAAAAGACATCCACAGATGAAAGGTGAAAGGATGGGAAAAATCCTACCACGCACATGGACTCAGTAGAAAAGTGGGGGTTTCCATCCTTATATCAGATAAAGTGGACTTCAAGCCAAAGTTAGTCAAAAGGGATAAAGATAGACATTTCATACTGCTTAAGGGAACCATAAATCAGGAAGACATAATGATAGTAAATATTTGTGCCCCAAACAATGGTGCATCCCTGTATATCAAACAAATCCTTCTCAATTTCAGGAATCACATAGACCACAACACAATAATTCTGGGTGACTTTAACGCACCACTGTCACCACTAGATAGATCTTCCAAACAAAATCCAACCAAAGAAACCATAGAACTCAATAACGCAATCAATAACCTAGACTAAATCGACATATATAGAATATTCCATCCATCAACGAGTGGATTCACTTTCTTCTCAGCAGCACATGGAACCTTCTTGAAAATAGGCCATATGTTATGCCACAAAGCAGCCCTTAGGAAATGTAAAAAAATAGTGATACTGCCTTGTGTTCTATCAGATCATAATGGACTGAGAATAGAAATCAATGACAAAATAAAAAACACAAATTACTCCAACACCTGGAGACTAAATAATATGCTATTGAATGAAACATGGATAACAAAAAACATCAGGGAGGAGATTAAAAAATTCTTAGATGTCAATGAGAATGATGATACAACATATCAAAATATCTGGGACACTATGAAAGCAGTACAAGAGGAAAATTCATTGCATGGAGCGCATTCCAGAAAAGAATGAAAAGTCAACAACTAAATGACCTAACATTACAGCTCAAAGCCCTAGAAAAAGAATAACAGAATAACAGCAAAAGTAGTAGAAGACAGGAAATAATTAAAATCAGAGCTGAAATCAATGAAATTGAAACAAAAGAAACTATTCAAAAAATTGACAAAACAAAAAGTTGGTTCTTTGTGAAAGGAAACAAAATAGACAAACCCTTAGCCACACTAACAAAGAGAAGAAGAGAGAAGACTCAAATTACTAAAATATATGATGCAAAAGGAAATATCACAACAGACACCACTGAGATACAGAACATAATGAGAAGCTACTTTGAAAATCTGTATTCCAACAAAGTGGAAACTACCGAAGACATTGACAAATTTCTAGAGACATATGCTCCTCCCAAACTGAACCACGAGGACATACACAATTTAAAGAGATCAATATCAAGCAAAGAAATAGAAGAAGCCATTAAAATCTACCATCCAAGAAAAACCCAAAACCAGATGGATTCTCAGCCAAGTTCTACAAGACCTTCAAAGAAGAACTCATTCCAATACTTCTAAAAGTATTCCACAAAATAAAAAAGGAGGGTATGTCGTGTCCCTCACCCGCAAGAAAGCACGACACAGGAATCGTCCTTCAGCAATTTAATAAGGACCTTATTGTTATAAAACCATGATTTTTCTTCTTCCTTCTTTTGAGCCGAATTCACACACTTTTATACTCTTGCAATAGCCAATCTACTCCTGCCACTTGGCTTATGTTCATAGGTGTTCCCACTTGCAACAGTTGGCTCAACCAAATATGGGCTTGTTTACCTAGAAAGCACTTCAGGAAACCATCGCCATCTTATCATGGTGGCGAGGCGGCTCGCCACAGCTCCCCCTTCTTTATTTTATGAACACAGGTGAAGGTAGAGGCCCTATCCTACTGTGCAAAAGTGGCAAATAGTGAACGTCAGTCCCAGAGTGGCACCTTCTCCGGGCCTGATATCACCTAAGCCGATGCCTTTTTTCGTAGGGTGGGACGTGTACATCAAACCCACATGCAATAGGGCATGCCTTCCTTGAGGTTTAAAAATAAAATTCTCAAGTGCAGTGCTTTGCCTCGCATCCTGTGTCCATGAAGACATAGCAGTATGGAAAACCATACTAGGGGGAGCTTATCCAGCTTACACAACTGCAAAGGCCTGAGGTAGGAAAACACATTACCCTTCTTGCTAATGCTGCACAATACAGGGGCACCATAATGAACACAAGGCATACAGTAACAGTTCTCTCCTTCAACATTATTGTTATAGCTCAAGATCAAAGGTGGAAGTTACAAGACAATTGAAGCCTTAATTGGTACAAGAAATCCCCAGGATGCAAATACACAGTCCTCAAAGAAAAGTATATAGTAATTACAGCAATACCCTGCAGACACCTAGCATAAATGATAATTCTAACACTAACAGAGATATACTAAAAATGCCACTTATTCCCGTGCCAGATTAGCCAACCACACAGAAGGTGACACCCCTTGTTCAATGGCTAACACAGCCTGAATTAACACCGCCTTTTCACGTGCTTGACGCACTCTTAGCTTGCAAATAAACCAAAGGCAAAGGCAGATACCTGCAAGACAAATACATCCAAAGATCCCCACACGAACCCATTCTTTAAAATAACTAAAGGCAGAGGTGAGCCAGCTAGAGAACTGACTCAAAGTAACAGGCTCAACATGGGTGTCATTTAAAATCGCAATCTGCAATAATTGTTGAGTCATCATCTTTTCAGCTTCTAGGGACCAATTGCCTGCAAGAAAGGTGGAAATCAAGTGGCTTTGATTTTTTGCTTCTTCATATCTTACTGGAGTTATACACATGTGTTTATGATTCCCGATACATCCAACTTGTGCAATGTTGAAAAGTTCATCCAACTGTACTTGTAGCAAATCTATCCTTTGATTCGCCGCCAAGATCCCTGATAGGATATGTCTGTTAATGCGGTCCTGGGATTCCAGTACCTGTGCAGTTTGTTGTATAACTTGATTAATGGTTTGTGCTGTTTGAACTTGATTGGTCATGGCTAGAGCAGTGGTAGTGGCTGCAGCAGCAGAGACAGCAATAGCAGTTATTATGGCTGCGGTAATGCCAAAGTCTCTCTTTTCTCTGAAGAGGTGCACCAATGGAAAATTATCTGGATTGACCTGTTGCGCTCCCCGCCCGCAGAGAGACACGACACCTGGTTCTTTTCAGCCCTTTTATTGCGCGCACCCCCATCCTCTCAGTTCTTTCTTTGTTCTCCTCTTTGAGGAACTTACACTCCAATATATACAATACCGTAACCAATCAGCCTTTGAGCACGAGGGGAGAGCATGAACAGATATAAGCAGTAAATGCAGACATGCAGTGATCGTGCACTGTCCACGAGGGAACTCAACCAATCTCTGGAACTTCCTCAAAATGATGTCAGTTGTTTGTGTAAAAGCCAACCATACTGGCAGCCTGCCAAGTGCCATCTTGGATACGCATCTAAGTAAGCCAAGCCAGCTATGCCACACCCAGGCAGCCAAGCCACACCCAGGGCCAGGGGTCCGCGGTGCCCCGACATTGACCTCCACTGGGACAGGTACAAAGGTGGGTACCTTTACAATCACAGCAACAGATTCACTTCCGTTCCAACACTCTGAAAGCAGGCAGGTAATATTATCATTAGAACAATTTAAAATCACTTCTGAACTGTTTGATAATAGAAATAGAAAAGGGGGGGTTAAGCATACTGGAGCAGGGGGAAGAGTAGCATAATATAGCTGCTTATGCAACAACAAGTTTCCTAGTCGATGTCCTTTCTGTATATCTTCCGTGACAGTACCTGTTGCATTATGCAAAGAGAAATTGCCTCCTTTTAATAAGGCTAAAGCAGAGATGTCAGCCGTGGCTCCGGCCCGATTACCTATCAGCCACTGATAAAAAGGCCACCCCGATCCGGTAGAGGAACCATTTTTGGTGAAATTATAGGAAAACTTCTTAAGGGATGGAAATATAGAGAATCCCGGAGCCACCTCTTTATAATCCCAATTTCTGTCTTGACAATGAGTAAATATTGGGGGAAAGCTTTTGTAAGGGGTACAAGCGGGTGAAGCAAGAAACCGTGTGGCATTTGTCGCATTTTTCCTTGCCCATGGAAAATGACCGGTACTCACAGTAACCAGGGTGGTGATATTTACCACTCCACTATTACTTCCCACACCAGATCCAGACTGCAATCCCTGCGAGACCTGCGTGAGGGCAGCAGTCAGTATGTTTAAAGATACACTGTTATGTTGCAAGGAATTGTCCCAGGAGGTGACATTTTTAAGGAGCAGACGCACACAGTGTTGACTATCACTATGAAGGGAAAAACAAAAGACTTCAGTCAAATTAAAAGATGTAAGATTAAAGACGGAGGTTTCAGTAGACATAGGATCACGACATGGCATTTCCATCTCACAAGTGGTGGCGAAAAGGGTTGGCAAAATATTGGAATCAGCATGGATCGGCATAGGTATCGGCCATGCCCAAGTAACCGCCCAGAGCCTTATCTTAGAAATTGGCTTCTGACTGGCCCATTGGATCATCAGGACCAGACACCACAGGATCAGTAGATTCTTCATTCTGTTCCTTCACACCTTTAGCTGAAGTCGAGGCTAGCAGACTCCCAGGTATCCTACGCATGAGTCGCTCAGGCACCCAAAGCGGTTCCGTTCGATCCTGTGGAAAAATACAAACAGAACCTCGTGCCCATATCAGCACGGGATCAGGTCCGTACCACTGGCCTGAAAGCACATCCTTCCACTTCACTTTCCCTAAGGAAAGGGGGGCAGGCGGCAAACAATGTCTGTCAGCCGCAGAATTATCATTTGCATCCAAAGTTAAAAAATTAATGGTAAAAAGAGCCAGAGACAAACGCTCTTTAGGAGTACGGCTTGCTCCTATTCCCCCTTTTTGTCTTTGCAAAAGTTCTTTAATCATTCTATGAGCTCTCTCCACAATTCCCTGACCTTGGGGGTTGTAAGTTGCACTCCCGTAGTGGAGCAGAAAGAGGTGAATTGTTGACCAGTGTACGCCGGCCCATTATCTGTCTTCAAGGAGCATGGAAGGCCCCAGGCGGCCCAAGTCTCTAGGCAATGGGAAATGACATGATGGCCTTTTTCTCCTGCCAAAGCAGAGGCATGCATAATTCCAGAGAAAGTATCTACTGAGACATGAACATATTTTAGGGAACCAAACTCTGCAATATGAGTTACATCCATTTGCCAAATTGTAAGAGGTTGCAAGCCTCGGGGGTTAACACCAAAAGAAGGGAGATGATGAAATGGAACACAATGAGAACAATCTAAGACAATCTGTCTCGCTTCTGCTCGAGGAATAGAGAAGCGCTTACGAAGTGTTTGGGAGTTAACATGAAATTTATTATGAAAGTCTCGAGCACTGTCAAGAGAAGAAAGAAAACAAATTGTGCGGGTAGCAGCATCTGCCCTTGCGTTTCCTTCAACAATAGGTCCAGGGAGAGCCATATGAGCTCTTATATGTACAGGATAAAAGGGTGCAGAACGGCCCAAAATCAAATTTTGTAACTGAGTAAATAAAGATGAAACTTTGTTGTTAAGATTGATGGAACCTACAGTTTCCAACACCTTAAGTGCTCCTTAGAGAAGTCCTCTTATTCCCTGGGTTCAGGCTGACTGAGGGCAAAAGATCCAAATACTGGTGTATCTTGCCTTCTGTACTCCAATCTCTAAGTTTGATCTTAATCATCCAGCAAGCCAGTCTCACCAGTCATAAAGTAAGAGTACTGGGCTTTAACTTTAATGTCCATAACTTTACAGTTATTTACCCTTTTATCTAACTGGAGTCTGCATTAGTTCTGGAAGTTACCACTATCTGTTCTGGTATCTGTTACCACTATCTGTTAGGTGATGGCTTATTATCACAAGTTACCTAGGTTGCGTGTTCTTGAAGCAGCTACTTCTGCAAAACATTAATAGGTAACAGTTTTACAAAATGAAATAAGTAAGAGTAAAAATATATTCTGCTTGTATAATAGCTATTTTGAATTTTGACTGAGAACCACATTATATTCCCTATTTGAGATCATAGTAATTTTACAACAAAAAAAAAAACAATCTTTTGATTATAACTTTAAATAAGCTGAAGTCTGACTTATTTTGGAGTCACTTTAACATGCAGTAAGGTGGGAGGCAGAGCCTTATCTCAGGTAAGGCGTGGCTCCTTACAAATCTTAAGTGTTTTAATTTTGATGTTGATCTTTGTTTCTTCCTTAAATATCATTAAGTAGTGTACATATACTGTTTCCTGAGTCTATATAAACTTTATAATTAACACAATTTAACATTGTATCTAAAACATGAATTAAAGAAAGGCTGAGAGAGTTTTTAACTCTCCTTTTGTGTGATAAAGTGGCAAAATACCTTTATGTTTCACAAAATTAACCTTTAAACAAGTCAGGCTCTAACTTTTATAAATACATTTATATTTGAAGTTCTTTATCTCAATGTAAAAAGTAACAAATTTTACATGTACCCCATTGATAGCAGGTCCTATAATAGAACATTAAATGATAGAAATAAATCCCCAATTAAAATTTACTCTTTATAAGCTTAAGATTACCATTACAGACAAGTTTAATCTGGAGAATAGCACAGCTTGATAAATTCCCTGCTTTAAAAACTTGTATACCTGAAAAATATGAACACATTTAATATACAACTAGTGACCATTTCACGGTTACCTTGACATTTGTATCTTACCAAATTTAGTTTTTAAAGAAAAATTTAGACTCTGTAACATAGTACAATACTTTTAACAGTTGTTTAACCATAATTGGATAAACCCCAATTTTTAAGATTAATTGCTCTAAAGAAAAAAAACTTAATAGATACAAAGTTAAGGGTAAATTAGTGTTTCTAAGAAATCCTTGTCATTTTACCATATAGATTAAGCTTTGGTTTATATCAACACATTAGTATTTCACCTTAGGAAAAACCTTTAATAGCTTTAGCTGTCTCACATACACACAACCAACTTAGTTACACACAGACTTGTTGAAACTTGCCCTTCACTTACACACAGACTTTTTTAGCATTTACTTAGACCCTCATGTATTTCATTATATAACACTTTCTTATCCAGAAAGATTTTCTTCTTCACTAAATATAGTTGTATTTTTAGAACCTTTTATTTTTTCTTTTTTATGTGTTGACCCCCTTTTGTTCACATTCTGAAACAACTCTTATGAAATTTCTGAATTTAGATAAATTACACCATTTTAACAAGATAAAATACTTTGTTGTTTATAGTACTCTAACTGAAACACAGTTGAAACCTTTAGAACCCTTTGTATATAGAATTGTACTTGTTAAGACATAACTCTTAGTAACCTTGTTTTTAGTCAAGGTATTAGATAAGTGTCCTGAACAGTATTTGCTGTCTCTTTCCTGTTGAAGAAAAGTCCTAGAAACAATTGATATTAGACATTGTTTAACATCAACATTCCATTAGTTTGACCACCTAGAGACTTGCAAGTTATTTTTAAAGACATTTCACTTTTATTAGTTTACTCAATTTAAATTGAACCTTTTTAAATCACGTGAATAAAAGTATTTGGATCCATTTTTAAATTTTAATTTTAGGAGTGCTCAGTTTTGATACAGACAAAACATGACATTAGACAGCACAACATACACATAACACAAAATCAAAGGCCTTGTAACTTTATAGGTCAATCTCCATTGCAACGTAACAGATGTTCAAAAACTTTAGTTGAATAAAAAATAGAACTGATCAAAAAGAAAAAAAAATCATTAACCTAGGTATGCAAGATCAAAATTATGAGCTCAAAAATACAGCATTAAAGAAAAACAAAACAAAACAAGAATCCTGGAAAATGAGTTAATTCTGTGTAGCAGCCCAGAAGTTTAAAACAGACACCCTTTTTTCTTTCTTTTTTTCTTATCTTCAGGTTACCTCCCTTTCCCGCTGAGACTGCTGCAGCCTACATTCCAATGCAGGCTTCAGCAAGGCCAGGCAAGGGGGAGGGAGGATCACCCAGGACTTTTTAACCCTTTTTCTTCCTGGTTGAGAAATCAGGTTAGGTTTGAATGCAGAAAATCACAAAACATTATTTCTTACTACTTTTGAGGAACGGAGCTGCTGAGCTCTCTGCCTAGGAGGAGGACTGCTTCAAGGACACGGGTGTTCCCTTCCTAGGTGGCCATGGAGCTGCATGGAAGGGATCAAGAGGGGGGCCTTTTTCTGTCTCTTGTGATAGTTTCTCTTGATCCAATAAGCCCTTATCTAAAAACGAAGGGGCTTTGTCTTCTACAGTTTTTAAAAACTTCCTAGCTGAGGAAACCTCTAAAGGTGCTCCATTAGCCTTTAATAAAGCCTTTAATAGTCCTTCCATGCGAAGGAAGGCAGCGGCTAAGCCTGCATTTGTTAATGGGCCACCTATTTCTCTACAAGCTTTCATCCATGCCTCTATGTCTTTGCTTTTAAATGGATTAATAGCATTTCTGCATTCTCTTGTACATTGTTCATATACTAATTGTTTAATTAAAGGCATAGCTACATCAGCATCCCCGAAGATCTTTCCTGCTGCATCTACCATTCTAGCCACGAAATCTGAAAAAGCTTCTGTGGGGCCTTGGACAATTTTTGTTAAGTTACCTCGCACTTCTCCTTTGTTAGGAAGTGCTTTCCAGGCAGCAATGCAGATCTTATTAATTTGTTCATAAACCTCTAATGGAAAGCCTGTTTGCTGATTGACAAATCTACCCTGCCCCAGAAGCATATCTACATCCCAGGCAGGTTTGCCCATAGCTTGGTTGCGTGCAGCCTGTTCATTGACCCCCTCTAACACGAAGGCTCTCCAGTCTAAATATTTACCTGGGGAAACACAAGCTTTCACTAAACTGGCCCACTCCGAGGGGGTCATGCAGAATCTATTGAGCCCCTCTATTTGGGCGATAGTAAAAGCAGCATCCACACCATAAGTGCGGACAGATTCTGCTATATTCTTTATCGTTTTAAATTCTATGGGTTCCTGATGTCTTCCCCCATCATTATCCTGGAATACAGGACAGGCAAACCCCAACTCTACATGGGCAGCCCTCCAAGCTGCAGAGTTAAAAGTTCTACCCGTGCCTGGAACCCCTCCCACATATGGGGGAGGATCATAGACTAGAGCTGTCTTCTGTTCTTCCTCATAGTCCTTTTGTCTAAAATCTTTTTGCCTCTTAGTTCCCCCTTCTTTTATCTTCACCTTCCGTAAGTGCTGCGTTAGCTCTTTCACTTCCTCATCACCGTCTGATTCTGACTCCCCTGTATCTTCTGGTGTTCTAAGGGCTTTTAAATCTGGGTATAGTCTCCTCTTTGGAATAGCTCCATAAACCTGCTCTCCTGCACTATGTTTACTGGAAGTACTCATAGAATCCTTGGACTTCTCCTCATGTAGTTGTTCAAGAACTTCCTGTCCTTTATGAATAGCTTCCTGACATCTACCATCAAGAATACATCCTTTTATTAATTTCCATAGCGGTATCACCCCTTTCTCCAATTGTCCCTGCTCCTGAAGGAAATCCAAATCTTTTCCCAACTTATCCCAGCTGGCAGGAGTCAAGCTTCTGGAGACAGCAAACCATGGGGCTGCTTTATCAATTCTTACAAGGAATGTTTCTAAAGTACTGCGTTTGACCTTGAGCTCTTTGGAGTGCAACAAAAAATCTAAAGACTGTACCAATGAACTAGATGGAGAATTGCCCATAATGAAAGCAGCGTTCAGAGCAAGCAGAATGAAAGCGAAAACAAAATATCTTTCTTTGTTGACCGACTATGCAAAGTCGATTATATTTATCTTTGTTGACCGACTACGCAAAGTCGATTGTATTTTTTTTTGTTGACTGACTACGCAAAGTCGATTGTATTTATCTTTGTTGACCGACTATGCAAAGTCGGTTGTATTTATCTTTGTTGACCGACTATGCAAAGTCGGTTGTATTTATCTTTGTTGACCGACTATGCAAAGTCAGTTACTGCTATCTCTTATCTATAGAGGAGCGCCACACTTACCTGTGGTATTCACCGGTGCACCCCCTGACCACTGAAAGTTCTGACTCCCGGGTTTCGGCACCACCTGTCGTGTCCCTCGCCCGCAAGAAAGCACGACACAGGAATCTTCCTTCAGCAATTTAATAAGGACCTTATTGTTATAAAACCATGGTTTTTCTTCTTCCTTCTTTTGAGCCGAATTCACACACTTTTATACTCTTGCAATAGCCAATCTACTCCTGCCACTTGGCTGATGTTCATAGGTGTTCCCACTTGCAACAGTTGGCTCAACCAAATATGGGCTTGTTTACCTAGAAAGCACTTCAGGAAACCATCACCATCTTATCATGGTGGCGAGGCGGCTCACCACAAGGGTACTCTACTGAACTCATTCTATGAAGCTGTTATCACCCTCATACCCAAACCAGAAAAAGACACATCAAGGAAAGAAAATGTTAGACCAATATCCTTCATGAATATAGATACAAAGATCCTTAAAAAATATTGGCAAACTGTATCCAAAAACATATTAAGAAAATTGTGCACCACGATCAAGTGGGGTTCATCCCTGGAATGCAAGGATGGTTCAACATGCGTAAGTTATTCAATTGACGAAGAAAAAGCATTCGACAAAATACAACACCCCTTCATGCTCAAAACACTAGAAAAAATAGAAATAGTACAAACATACCTGAACATTGTAAAGGCTATTTATGCTAAGCCCATGGCCAACATCATTCTTAATGGAGAAAAACTGAAACCATTTCCTATAAAAACGGGAACAAGACAGGGATGTCCTCTTTCACCACTTCTATTCAACATTGTCCTCAAAACTCTAGCCAGAGCAATTAGGCAGACTAAAGAAATTAAAGGGATACACATAGGAAAAGAGGAACTTAAGCTGTCACTATTTGTGTATGACATGATTCTCTATTTAGAGGATCCAAAAAACTCCTCCAGAAAACTCCTAGACCTCATCAATGAATTCAGCAAAACAGCAGGCTATAAAATCAACACACATAAATCTAAAGCATTTTTATACACAACCGACAACACAGCTGAAAGGGAAATGAGGAAAACAACTCCATTTGCAATAGTCTCAAAAAAAAAAAAATAAAATACTTGGGAATCAATCTAACCAAAGAGGTAAAAGATCTGTACAATGAAAACTACAAAACACTGAAGAAAGAGATTAAGGAAGACCTTAGAAGATGGAAAGATCTCCCATGTTCTTGGATAGGCAGAATTAATATTGTCAAAATGGCCATACTACCAAAAGTGCTATAAAGATTCAAAGCAATTCCAATTAAAATCCCGATGACGTACCTTACAGAAATAGAGCAAACAATCATGAAATTCATCTGGAAGAATAAGAAACCCAGAATAGCTACAGCAATCCTTAGCAGGAAGAATGAAACAGGGGGTATCGCAATACCAGAACTTCAACTCTACTACAAAGCAATAGTAACAAAAACAGCATGGTATTGGCACCAAAATAGACAGGTAGGTCAAAGGTAAAGAATAGAGGACACGGACACAAACCCAAATAAATACAATTTTCTCATACTAGACAAAGGTGCCAAAAATATGCAATGGACAAAAGATAGCCTCTTCAACAAATGGTGCTGGGAAAACTGGAAATCCATATGTAACAGAATGAAAATAAACCCCTATATCTCACCCTGCACAAAAATCAACTCACAATGGATCAAGGACCCTGAAATCAGGCCAGAGACCCTGCAACTTATGGAAGAAAAAGTAGGTCCAAATCTTCAACTTGTTGGCTTAGGAACAGAGTTCTTTAACAGGACTCCCGTAGCACAAGAAATAAAAGCTTGAATTAATAACTGGGATAGATTTGAACTAAATAGCTTTCTCTCAGCAAAGGAAAGTATCAGCAATGCGAAGAGAGAGCCTACAGAGTGGGAGAATATCTTTGCCACTCATACTTCAGGTAGAGCACTAATTTCCACGATATATAAAGAACTCAAAAAACTTTACACCAAGAATACAAATAACCCAATCAACAAATGGGCTAAGGATATGAACAGACACTTCACAGAAGAAGATCTATAAGCAATCAACAAACATATGAAAAAATGTTCACCATCTTTAGTAATAAGAGAAATGCAAATCAAAACTACACTAAGATTCCATCTCACCCCAATCAGAATGGCAATTATCAAGAATACAAGCAACAATAGGTGTTGGAGAAGATGTGGGGAAAAAGGTACACTCATACATTGCTGGTGGGACTGCAAATTAGTGCAACCACTCTGGAAAGCAGTGTGGAGATTCCTTAGAAAACTTGGAATGGACCTACCATTTGACCCAGCTATCCCACTCCTTGGCCTATACCCAAAGGACTTAAAATCAGTATACTACAGAGATACAGCCACATCAATGTTCATAGCTGCTCAATTCACAATAGGCAGATTGTGGAACTAACCTAGATGTCCTTCAATTGATGAATGGATAAAGAAACTGTGGTATATATATACAATGGAATATTACTCAGCTCTAAAGAATAACAAAATTATGGTATTTGCAGTCAAATGGATGAAATTGGAGAATATCATGTTAAGTGAGATATGCCAATCTCAAAAATCCAAAAGATGAATGATCTCACTGATAAGCGGATGATGACACATAATGGTGGGTGGGAGGTGGGCAAGAATGGAGGAAGGAAGGACTGTATGGAGGGAAAAGAGAGATGGGAGGGGTGGGGAGGAAGGAAAAAATAATGGAATGAATCAAACATCATTACTCTATGTAAATGTATGAATATGCAAATGGTATGCTGTTACTCTATGTACAAACAGAAACAACATGTATCCCATTTGTTTACCATAAAAATAAATTTAAAAAAAAGTTTACATACTGTGCACATTTATATGATGTCCCCAAAAGTTCCAAACTATAGTGATGAAGAAGAGATTATGTAGGCGAGGATTAAGCATGAGGAGTGTGGATATAGAAGAATAGTATGGAGGAATGTTGAGGGCTAACAAAACTTTTTCTGTAACCTGATTGTGGTGCTGGTTGTGTGAATTTTAATGTATATTGAAATTCAAAGAACCGTAAGCCAAAAGGAATGTCCACTTTACTATAGGTCAACTGACAAAGAAAGTGAGGACTGTATTTTTCAAATATTAATTATATAAAATACCAAGCAAGGATTTAAAAATCTTACAAAAAATAAAACTGTCATTAAAAGCAGTGCTCATATCCCACACTGGAAGAGGAAAATGACAAAAAATCCTTTTAATTAATAGATGAATCTACCTCTTGTATAACCATACAAACGAAACGTTGTACCCCATTTATGTAAAATGAATCAAAATTCAGTCTGCAAAAATTAAAAAGAAAAAAAGAAAACATGTCTGAAGTTTCAGCTCTAACATTTCTCAAAACCTGGAAAAAAACGGAAGAATGCTCTTCAGTTCTGGTCCTTTGATCTTTTTCTACATGAGTTACTTAACAGATTCCATTAAGTGTCCATGAAGTTCTTGCTAAATAAAAGCAACTCACCTGTGGAGATAAGGCAGTTGAGATTTCTCTTTCCTAATACTCTTTCTGAGTATTAGGCTTTTAATACTGTGTGGCAAAACATTTATCCACTCTTGTTTTACAGTGTTTACTTTTTAAAAAATATTAAATATTTTGGTGGCTCTTAGGAGTTAATTTCCTAACTAATTGTCTGAGATCATTTTTCTAGTCCCATAGGGAAGTTACTCATTGTACACACGGTACGATATAGAGCTTTATAGGCACTTTCTACACTGTCTCACTATTGAGAGATCTTTTTGACAATTTGGAGAACTCTTCTTTCCAAGTTATTTTGTACTTTGTTACACAGAAAATCCCAATTCTAACTGGCTCACTTACCAAAATTAATTTGAATCGCTGATCATAGATGGACCTGGGCTCCATCTCCACTCTGTGGTGGCCTTGACTCTGCTTTTTTTTTCTCAGTAATTTTGTCCTCAGGCAGACTTCTACTGTAGTGGCAAATTCTGTTCAGTAGCATTCAGAGCTGCTGTATTTTATCAACAAGCTAAAGGAAAATAAACATTATCATTAAACTAATTTATTACACAGAAGTCCCCAAACTCACTGACTGTACACCTTGTAGCATGTTATACTTGAACCAACAACAAACACTAGAGATGCCCCACACCATACAAGAGCAAGAATAGATGATAGAGAGGGCACCCTAATGTCTCCAGCAGTCTTTCTTGGTCTTTTAGTTGACACTTCCTTTACCTAATAGAATCAACTTCTATTTATTTGATCCCACTCTGTGCTGCCTCTTTGCATCCTTTGGGCCATTTCAAACTACAGGGAACTGAATTCTCTTTCCAGGTTACCTTAGTTGATGGGATTGTATGGGAAACATCAATGGAAGGTCAGGGTGACAGACAACTCTTGAGTAGTCTCCAGTCTGGCAGTAGTTGATGCGACTACTTGGGCAGCAGTGCCACCACCCTGACTGACAAGCTGTATAGGGTGGGAAATCTGAGCATGGGGTTGGGGGGCAGGGGACATCCACACGGTCTCGTGGCCACGATGTGGCAGCCACAGGACTCTCAACTACAGAGTTTGTGTCCAGGCAGGAAGCCCTGAGCCTGTGGCACCCTGGGTCTCCCAGGTGAGCTGACAGCTAGGCAGGCGGGGGTGGGGGTGGGGTGGGGGTGGGGGGCTCCTGGGAACAGTTCTGGAAGGCAGAGGTGGAAGCAGAAGTGTGGCTGAGCCTTCCCCACGGAGACAGGAGGGACAGGCCTAGCCAAGGCAGGACTTTGACCCCAGGCCTCGCCTGGGTTCAAGGCAGACGTGCTGGAGGTCTCACCTTGGCGGTGGGTTGCAGGCGGCTCACAGGTCCCAGCGGGCTGCGTGGAAGCAGGGTGGGAGCGGCCCACGGACTTGGCGCAGATCCCCCGCATCAGGCCTGGGGACTGGGGTGGGACCGGGAGAGGGCGCTGCCGCCGCCTTCGCAGGCTCTGTCCAGGGCTGCCTGTCCATTAGCGCCCGCCTCGTGGCTTCCCTACCGCGACGGCCGAACGGCCCGAGCTGTCCCTGTTCTCCCGAGGCGGGTCCTCCGGGAGACACCGCTCACAGCCGGGTTTGATTTTGGCTCCTAGGGTCCTGTCCAGGGCGGCATGGCCGAAGCAGCCTTGCCTGGGACCCGGATACCAGGTGAAGAGGATGCCTGGCCAGCAGGCTCCCTGGAGAGTGGAGGGCTATGGAGGAGGACCCTCTGCCATGGGAGAGGGAGGCCGCGTGGAGAGGAGCCGCCTCCAGGTACTTCGGTGTCCACTGGTGGCCACCGTCAAGCCACCCTTTGTTTCTCTCTGGCGGATCTCTCTCTCTCTTTCTTCCTTAACTTCCTGCCTCCAGACTCCTCCTGCTTTCTTCCTGCTCTTGGCTGACAGTGCCAGGAGATCCTCTGGCTTTTCAACCATTAAATGAAGCAGTGTAATATAGGAAGTTAGTAGTGCAGTGGCGAGAGCAGTGACTTAGGAAGCAAGGGACTAGGTCCTGTGAGCTCCAGGTTCCACACCAGGAGAGAGTTGGATTGGATCGTTTTTGGCCCCATGCAATATGTAACACTGACTGATTTGCAGTGACGGTGGTTTATTACTAAAATGTATTGTTTGTGTGCTACCATTCAGTCTTGCCTGAGCACTTGGTTCCTTTTTTAAACTTCACGGAAACCATGAGATAGTCCTGTTGCACTTTTTGTTTTACAGATGAGAAAACAGCAGTTAAGCATTTTCCAAAATGGTGAAACCTAGATGTTTATTTAAAACTTAAATGTTTGCTGATGCATGGTGTGGGTGGAAATATGCTTACATTCTCATGTGACCAGGGATTTTTATTCAGCTTGGATGAGAATGAATTTGACAGCTCTAAGGAATGTGAAGTAGCATGTGTTAAAGAAATGAGACTCTAGGAAATGTCAGTTCTAGATTACAACAGTATGTGTAAGAGGTTATGCTTGCTTTTTCCCAAATAACTAATAGTTTTTGAATTGAAGTTACCATTTGCTCATTTTGAAATAGGGAAGAAAGTGCAGTGTTTCATCCACTTCAAGGTTTATTTAGTAGAATATCAGATGTTATGTTTCTATTTTGTGGCAGTGTGGAAATGTGAGAGCAAGTTGGTGACAACTTTCAGCTGGGTGTGCTGCACAAAGAAGACCTCATATGTGTGCCAAGAAGCCAGTGATTCTACTGCAGAAAGCTCTATGGAAATGTACAGGTATTGTGTTGAAAATATTCATCTTGGTTAAAAATGAGGGACTTATTTTTATACTTTATACCAAGTACCTTGGTATATAAGGTACATGGTCCTGTTTTTGTTTTTCAGTGACTCCAGATACATCTTGGTCACTGTGGTGGAATCTCACTACTTTACATTCTGTTTACCTCTGTTTTGTGTGTATGTGTCCCTGTTTGTTTTAAATTTTATATGTCTAAATTGCAGTTACCTATATGTTGAGAAAACAAAGTCGGGGGGACTACTGTAAAAATTTTTGAAAAAGCAAACTTTTTTTTTGCCCTGCCATGTAGATTGTAGATCATTTTAAGTGTTTTTCTTAGTGGAGTCAAGTTGAAATGTTACACACACAAAGTTGTATGCCCAAAGACATTGGAATCCCAATAAAAGATTGCCATTCCTCAAATCAGAAATGTATGTATTGTCCTGAGTTGGTTGATTCTCTATTACATGTGCATTTCTTTCTTTCCTTTTGTTTTCTTTTAACCTAAAGGAAACAGATGGTAGAGTTCGTTATGAGTGTAAGTGGGTAAACTTTTTTTGGGGGGGGGGTACCATGGATTGAATTCAGGGGCATGCAACCACTGAACCACACATCCCCAACCCTATTGTGTATTTTATTTAGAGCCAGGGACTCACTGTGTTCCTCAGCACCTCGCTTTTGCTGAGGCTGACTGAACTTGCGATCCTCCAGCCTAGCCTCCTGAGCCACTGGGACTACAGGCGTGTGTCAGCAAGCCTGGCTGTGAATAAGCACTTAACCAAAAGAAAATAAGAAAATGCTTTCCCATGATAGAGGAATAAAGTGAATCATGATTTCAGTAGTATGTAAGGAATAGTTTGCCATGGATTCTGCTTCCCAACGTCCATTGTGGTATAATGGATACCTTTTTGTAGAACTTTGGCATCTAATTTCTTTCCAAAAATTCTGCCATATTTCTGCCAGATTCTGAATTTCACACTCTGCACTCTGTGATCAGAGTCAAGAGAAAAGTGAAGATTTGATATAAATTAGTGAGTATGAGAAGAATATTGAAATATCTTAATGACAGTCTCTGGTAATGTATCATGAGTTAGGAGAAAAGAGCACTTATCTCACAAATGGTCAACTTTCTCTTTTTCTTTTACTGAGCATTGAAAACAGGGTTCTTTGCCACTGAGCATATCTCCAGCCCTTTTTAATTTTTATTTTGAGACAGAGTCTCAGTAAGTTCTTTAGGGACTCACTAAGTTGTTGAGGTTGACCTTGAACTGACATGGCAATGAATGCTATTTTGTTTTTATTAATAGGGAGTAATTAAGAATTTTTTCTTCTTGGTATATAAGCATCAACTCTGAAATGTTCACCACACAATGCCATACAGTACCTGGTGAAGTTTCACTGTGGAATTGTGTCCAGTGCTCTGTCCACATGTCCTGCTCTGGCCAGGGCATCTAGGTCAGCTAGACATCTCAGGGGGAGATCCCATAGATGGACTCAAAGAGGTTGTTATGTGTTTCTGACTTTGATACCTTGGCAGTAGTCATGTCCTTTGGTGGCATCAGGCAGGGGTAGATTTTTGTGTGTCTCACAAGACACCCCTGGCTGGAGACTCTGGAGCCCAGTTTGATCTGGTGTTGAGGTGTGAGGGGTCAGTTCCTGCATAGCCAATAATTGCTCATCAGAGGGACACACAACCCTGTGACACAATTTGGCTGTGGGTATCCTCTGAGGAAAGGGAAAGTAGAAGGGCTCAGCCTGACCCCTGTGTCTGTAGTGGGCTTCTGCTCTAAACCATGAATATCAGATGTGCTTAATTTCACTGGGCTCACAGAATGAGAATCACAAAGAGTAGTGTCAACTGTGAGCCATGTGTGAACTATGGTAGGGATGTTTTAGAATGTGATCAAATTGTAGAAATAGTCTGAAGGGTTTTAGGGAGCCAGAGTTTAGGTTGCCTATTATAATAAAGTTTCCCCTTGGCACTCATAGTGAGTTGTATACATTCCTATACACATATCCTCTCTGACACTGCTCTGATACATAAGGGAAGGTGGACATTAACTGCAAAGAGTTTTCTTATTTTAATTTTAAGGTGCAGAATTCCCTTGCTGACATGCTAGTTCTGGGACATGTAGTCCTAGAAGAAGAAAGTGTATTAGTAACCTGCTAGTCATCATCAAAGTATTCCTTGATCTGGAACTTAAGTGTGATGTTTATTCAAATCCCCTGAGAATTTATAAAACTCCAGATCTGACTTACCAGGACTGGATGGATGTCAACCACCCACGCAGCTATTTTGTGAAGAACCTGTTGATATCAAGACTTTTGATGATGAATTCATTTATAGAGACTGTAATTCTTCATAGATTTTTGCTTTGATGAGTCAGAAAGTATCTGAGTAGATAATCATTGACTAACATATCTGCAAAAATCTCATTTAGTATGCATAACATTTCTTGGATGGGTAAATATTACCATTTCTGTTGTGCTTAATGACACAAAATTTTTTTTTCCTGTAAGTATCCAAGCGTCTTGACAAAGCATTCTTGTTGGTAGATAGGGGAGCAAAAACTCGTGTTTGGAATTTTACTGTCATGTTTAAATCTATAGTTTTTTATCAATTTTTTTAATATATGAAGATTTGCATCCCCCACATTTTTAGGCATTGAATTCCCCAGCAGTGGGCATCCAGATAGCCCTTAACTCCCAGTCAGCACAGATGAGGCTGCAAGGAACATGAGCATAAATATCCCTCTGCAGGTCCCTCTCTGAAACTGTTTAAGAATTATGTAGGTTATGTGCCCACAGGTAGAATTTCTGGATCAAAGAATGTATGCTTACTGTTGATGGAGCACTGCCAGGTGGCTCTTGTGAACAGCTCAACCTGTCCACATTTCACCAGCATTCTACCATCTAGCTTTCTACCTTTGCATGTTTAGTGGATACAAAGTGACAGTGCACTGTTTTCATTTGTATTTTTTCTTAACGTGTCTTCAAATGCTTTTCACTTTGGGGGGCTTTTCTCTTTTTTTTCTCTTTTTTTATTGTAAACAAATGCGATACATGTTGTTTCTCTGTTTGTACATAGAGTAAAGGCATACCATTTGTGTAATCATAAATTTACATAGGGTGATGTTGGTTGATTCATTCTGTTATTTTTCCCCTTCCCCCCACCCCTCCCATCCCTCTTTTCCCTCTATACAGTCCTTCCTTCCCCACTCTTGCCCCCCTCCCTAACCCTCACTCTAACCCTAAAACTAACCCCTCCCATGCCCCATTATGTATCATCATCCACTTATCAGCGAGATCATTCTTCCTTTGGTTTTTTCAGATTGGCTTATCTCACTTAGCATGATATTCTCCAATTTCGTCCATTTGCCTGCAAATGCCATAATTTTATCATTCTTTATGGCTGAGTAATATTCCATTGTATATACATGCCACAGTTTCCTTATCCATTAATCAACTGAAGGGCATGTAGGTTGGTTTCACAATCTGGCTATGGTGAATTGAGCAGCAATGAACATTGATGTGGCTGTATCTCTGTAATATGCTGATTTTAAGTCCTTTGGGTATAGGCCAAGGAGTGGGATAGCTGGGTCAAATGGTGGTTCCATTCCAAGTTTTCTAAGGAATCTCCATGCTGCCTTCCACAGTGGCTTCACTAATTTGCAACCCCACCAGCAATGTATGAGTGTACCTTATTCCCCACATCCTCGCCAACACCTGTTGTTGCTTGTATTCTTGATAATCGCCATTCTGATTGGGGTGAGATGGAATTTTAGGGTGGTTTTGATTTGCATTTCTCTTATTACTAGTGATGTTGAACATTTTTCCATATGTTTGTTGATTGTTTGTAGGTCTTCTTCTGTGAAGTATCTGTTTATTTCCTTAGACCATTTGTCGATTGGGTTATTTGTAGTCTTGGTGTTGAGTTTTTTGAGTTCTTTATAGATTCTGGAGATTAGTGCTCTATCTGAAGTATGATTGGCAAAGATTTTCTCCCACTCTGTAGGCTCTTTCTTCGCATTGCTGATAGTTTCCTTTGCTGAGAGAAAGCTTTTTAGTTTGAATCTATCCCAGTTGTTGATTCTTGCTTTTATTTCTTGTGCTATGGGAGTCCTGTTGAGGAAGTCTGGTCCTAAGCCGACATGTTGAAGCTCTAGACCTACTTTTTCTTCTATAAGATGCACGGTCTCTGGTCTGATTCCGAGGTCCTTAATCCATTTTAAGTTTAGTTTCATGCACGGTGAGAGATATGGATTTAGTTTCATTCTCTTGCATATGGATTTCCAATTCTCCCAGCACCATTTGTTGAAGAGGCTATCTTTTCTCCATTGCATATTTTTGGCCCCTTTGTCTAGTATGAGAAAATTATATTTATTTGGGTTTGTGTCCGTGTCCTCTATTCTGTACCATTGATCTACCTGTCTATTTTGGTACCAATACCATGCCGTTTTTGTTACTATTGCTTTGTAGTATAGTTGAAGTTCTGGTATTGCAATACCCCCTGCTTCATTTTTCCTGAGAAGGATTGCTTTAGCAATTCTGGGTTTCTTATTCTTCCAGATGAATTTCATGATTGCTTGTTCTATTTCTGTGAGGTACGTCATTGGGATTTTAATTGGAATTGCATTGAATCTGTATAGCACTTTAGGTAGTATGGCCATTTTGACAATATGAATTCTGCCTATCCAGGAACATGGGAGATCTTTCCATCTTCTAAGGTTTTCTTGAATTTCTTTCTTTAGTGTTCTGTAGTTCTCATTGTAGAGGTCTTTCACCTCTTTTGTGAGATTGATTCCCAAGTATTTTATTTTTTTCGAGGCTATTGTGAATGGGGTAGTTTTCCTAACTTCTCTTTCTGAAGATTCACAACTTATGTATAAAAATGCATTAGATTTATGAGCATTGATCTTGTATCCTGCTACTTTACTGAATTCACTTATGAGTTCTAAGAGTTTTCTGGTGGAATTTCCTGGTTCCTCTAAGTATATAATCATATCATCAGCAAATAGGGATAGTTTGAGTTCTTCTTTTCCTATTCGTATCCCTTTAATTTCTTTGGTCTGTCTAATTGCTCTGGCTAGAGTTTCAAGGACGATATTGAATAGGAGTGGTGAGAGAGGGCATCCCTGCCTTGTTGCAGATTTTAGGGGGAATGCTTTCAGTTTTTCACCATTGAGAATGATATTAGCCATGGGCTTAGCATAGATGGCCTTTACAATGTTAAGGAACGTTCCCACTATCCCTTTTTCATGAAGGGGTGCTGTATTTTATCAAATGCTTTTTCTGCATCTATTGAAATAATCATGTGATTCTTGACTTTAAGTCTGTTGATATGGTGAATGACATTTATTGATTTCCTGATGTTGAACCAACCTTGCATCCCTGGGATGAAACCCACTTGATCATGGTGCACTATCTTTTTAGTATATTTTTGTATGTGATTTGCTAAAATTTTGTTGAGAATTGTTGCGTCGATGTTCATTAATGATATTGGTCTAAAATTTTCTTTCCTCGATGTGTCTCTGTCTGGTTTAGGTATCAGGTGATATTGGCTTCATAGAATGAGTTTGGGAGGGTTCCCTCCTCTTCTATTTCATGGAATACTTTGAAGAGTATTGGAATGAGCTCTTCTTTAAAGGTTTTGTAGAACTAGGCTGAGAAACCATCAGGTCCTGGACTTTTCTTTGTTGGTAGGCTTTTGATGACTTCTATTTCATTACTTGACATTGGTATATTTAAATTGTGTATGTCCTCCTCGTTCAGTTTAGGCAATTCATAGGTCTCTCGAAACTTGTTGATATCTTCGAAATTTTCTATTTTGTTGGAGTATAGATTTTCAAAATAGCTTCTAATTATGTTTTGTATTTCAATCGTGTCTGTTGTGATATTTCCTTGTTCATTCCGAATTTTGGTGATTTGGGTTTTCTCTCGTCTTCTCTTTGTTAGTGTGGCTAAAGGTTTATCAATTTTGTTTATTTTTTCGAAGAACCAACTATTTATTTTGTCAATTTTTTGTATTGTTTCTTTTGTTTCAATTTCGTTTATTTCAGCTCTGAGTTTAACTATTTCCTGTCTTCTACTACTTTTGGTCTTGGTCTGTTCTTCTTTTTCTAGGGCTTTGAGCTGTAGTGTTAGGTTGTGTATTTGTTGAGTTTTGCTTCTTTTATTGAATGCGCTCCAGGAAATAAATTTTCCTCTAATACAGCTTTCATAGTGTCCCAGAGATTTTGATATGATGTTTCTTTGTTCTCATTTACCTCTAAGAATTTTTTAATTTCCTTCCTAATATCTTCTGTTATCCATTCATCATATAATAGCATATTGTTTAATCTCCAGATGTTGGAGTAATTTCTGTTTTTTACTCTTTCATTTATTTCTAGTTTCAATCCATTATGATCTGATAAAATACAAGGAAGTGTCTCTATCTTCTTGTATTTGCTAATATTAGCTTTGTGGCATAATATATGGTCTATTTTAGAGAAGGATCCATGTGCTGCTGAGAAGAAAGTGTATTCACTTTTCGTTGGATGGTATATTCTATAAATGTCTGTTAAGTCTAAATTATTGATTGTGTTGTTGAGATCTATGGTTTCTTTGTTCAATTTTTGTTTGGAAGATCTGTCCAGTGGTGAGAGAGGCATGTTAAAATCACCTAGTATTGTTGTATTGTGGTCTATTTGGTTTCTGAGATTGAGAAGGATTTGTTTGACATACATGGGTGAGCCACTGTTTGGAGCATAGATATTTATGATTGTTATGTCTTGCTGATTTATGGTTCCCTTAAGCAGTACGAAATGTCCTTCTTTATCCCTTCTGATTAACTTTGGCTTGAAGTCCACTTTATCTGAAATGAGGATGGATACCCCAGCTTTTTTGCTGGGTCCATGTGCATGGTAAGTTTTTTCCCATCCTTTCACCTTTAGTCTTTGGGTATCTCTTTCTAAGAGATGAGTCTCTTGCAGGGAACATATTGTTGAATCTTTCTTTTTTATCCAATCTGCCAGTCTATGTCTTTTGATTGATGAATTCAGGCCATTGATATTCAGGGTTATTATTGAGATATGATTTGTATTCCTGGTCATTTGACTCATTTTATTCATTTATTTGTTTATTTTTGACACGACTTGGTTCCTCTTTATTTGAGAGTTCCTTTAGGATATCTCCTCCCTTTGCTGATTTGCTTCTTTGTTTTTCATCTCTTCTTCATGGAATATTTTGCTGAGAATGTTCTGTAATGCTGGCTTTCTTTTTGTATATTTTTTTAGCTTTTGTTTATCATGGAAGGATTTTATTTCGTCGTCAAATCTGAAGGTAAGTTTTGCTGGGTATAAGATTCTTGGTTGGCATCCATTTTCTTTTAGTGCTTGAAAAATGTTATTCCAGGCCCTTCTAGCTTTTAAGGTCTGGATTGAAAAATCCGATGATATCCATATTGGTTTCCCCCTGAATGTAATTTGGTTCTTTTCTCTCACAGCCTTTAAGATTCTGTCTTTATTTTGTATGTTAGGTATTTTCATTATAATGTGCCTTGGTGTGGGTCTGTTGTAATTTTGTGTATTTGGAGTCCTATAAGCCTCTTGAACTTGATTTTCCATTTCATTCTTCAGATTTGGGAAATTTTCTGAAATTATCTCATTGAATAGGTTGTTCATTCCTTTGGTTTGTTCTCTAAGCCTTCCTCAATCCCAATAATTCTCAAATTTGGCCTTTTCATGATATCCCATAGTTCTTGGAGATTCTGTTCATGATTTCTTACCATCTTCTCTGTTTGTTCGACTTTGTTTTCAAGGTTAAATATTTTGTCTTCAATATCTGAGGTTCTGTCTTCCAGGTGTTCTATTCTATTGGTTGTGCTTTCTATGGAGTTCTTAATTTGGTTTATTGTTTTCTTCATTTCAAGGATTTCTGTTTGTTTTTTTTCAATATCTCTAACTCTTTATTGAAATGACCTTTTGCTCCTGTATTTGCTCTTTTAACTGTCAATTGGTGCGTTCATTCAATGCCTGCATTTGCTCTTTCATTTCATCGTTTGCTTCCCTTATCATGTTGATTATGTACATTCTGAACTCCCTTTCTGACATTTCTTCTGCCATGCTGTCATTGGATTTTATTGATGTAACATCCAGATTTGTTTGAGGCATTTTCTTCCCTTGTTTTCTCATGTCGTTCAGGTATCAGTGGACTGCTGAGATGTTGCAGATTTCCTCTATTGACTTATAATGTCCCTGAAGATTGCTAGTGTATCCCCTCTTATCCTTCAGTAGCCTGAAGTCTTAGAGGAAGTTGATACTGCGGTGTTCCCCTAGGAAGCTGCCTCTCTAGGGGTGGTGGTCTTCAGGTGGGGTATATTTCCTGCTAGTGGGCAGATGTGCCTCTACTTGTTGACCAATGGTCATCCAAAGGGGAACTAGACTGCGGGCTGTGGCAAGGCCTGTTTGGGCCTGTGTCTCTGGTTTTACCATCCTCGTGGGAAAACCTCACCCGGCGGGGAAGACTCACCTGGTGGGGAGGTCTCGCTGGTCAGTTCCCCTCCTAGAGGTTCCCCTCAGTTCACAACTACCGCCTGGGCAGGGTAGCCTTCCCAGGCAACGTTCCCAGGGTCCTGGGCCTACCTCCTGGGCCTGGGAGCCCTGCCCTTCACAGACGAGTCTCCTTAGGTAGCCCCTCCTCAGAGAAGCTGCCAGCAGTCCTGGAACCTTCGCTCCACCCCTCAGCTTGTCTCTGTGTAGCTCTTTCAAGAAAAGGTGCCTAGGTCCCCAGACCAGACCGTGTTTTGCACCTAATCGCCTGGCTATGCGACCCCTCCTCTGAGCAGTCACTTGGAGCCTCGTACATATGCTCCAAGCCCCAGTGACCCGTCACTCGTCTCTTCCTGCAGGCAGCCACCCGGTGTTCTGTGTGGGCACTTGGAGACCAAGCAACTCACTGTGCACCTCCACCTCCTCAGGACAGCCCCCTCCCCGTTGTTCAGGCGGTTGCTGAGTCCAAATAGCTCGCCGCCCAATTCTTTCTCTGGCAGCTGCAGGAGCCCCGGCAGATTGCTCCAAAAAACCAAGCGGTGTGCTCTTTGGCCTCCTCTGCAACGTTCCCCGCTTTCCGAGTTCACTGCTCCAGCGGGGGGAGTGGTGTCTTGCCGCCTGGGCAAGGCAGCCTTCCCAGGCAACGTTCCCAGGGGCTGGACCTACCTCCTGGGCCTGGGAGCCTCACCCTTCGTAGACGAGTCTCCTTAGGTTGCCCCTCCTTAGAGAAGCTGCCCGCAGTCCTGGAACCTTTGCTCCACCCCTCAGCTTATCTCTGTGTAGTTCTTTCAAGAAAAGGTGCCTAGTTCCCCGGACCGGACCGTGCTATGCACCTAATCGCCTGGCTCTGCGACCCGTCCTCTGAGCAGTCACTTGGAGCCTCATACATATGCTCCAAGCCCCAGTGACCCGCCGCTCGTCTCTTCCTGCAGGCAGCCACCCGGTGTTCTGTGTGTGCGCTTGGAGACCAAGCCACTCACTGCGTACCTCCACCTCCTCAGGACGGCCCCCTCCCCATTGCTCAGGCGGTTGCTGAGACCAAATAGCTCACCGCCCAACTCTTTCTCTGGCAGCCGCAGGAGCCCCGGTGTGTTGCGCAGCTTCCTCTGCAAAGTTCCCCGCTTTCCGAGTTCGCTGCTCCAGCGGGGTGAGGGGTGTCTTGCCGCCTGGGCAAGGCAGCCTTCCCGGGCAATGTTCCCAGGGGCCCGGACCTACCTCCTGGGCCTAGGAGCCTCACCCTTCGCAGACGAGTCTCCTTAGGTTGCCCCTCCTTAGAGAAGCTGTGTGCAGTCCTGGAAACTTCGCTCCGCCGTTTTTTCGCTCCGTTTTTTCGCTCCGCTTCGCTGTCCGTGTTTACCGCTCCAGCGGGGGGAGGGGTGTCTCTGGGGGGCTTTTCTCTTGTGAAAATGAGCTTCCTCCGGATCCCCCTGGCCATCCCGCTACTTGACTTTATTCTTTTCTTGCCGCACATGTACCACACATGTACGTTCTCTGCAGTATGTTGGACACTTTGTCCGTTACAAGGACTAACAGGTCCTGTACAACTTTAAAACAATTAGTCAAATTCCTACACAATAAGTGAGCACAGAAATTGGGCAACCATCTTGGAAAGAAAAAATGTTTGATGATATATTCAAAATAGAATGTTGTATTTTATTACTAACAAAATAATAAAATAGCAAAGCCATTGTTATTTAAAGGACTGAGATAATATATATCCTCACGATCTTAGACATTCTGATATAAATCTGTATCACTTGAAACATGGAATAGATCATCTTTGGATAATGAAAGAGAAGTAAAGATATCAAGCCAAATGATGATCTATTTAAAATTTTCTGGGATTTGTGTGAAGTGTTAAAGTTGTGTGTATTAACGAATGTATCAAATCAGTTGATAATTGTTTCAGGCAACCATTTAGGTGCCATCAAAGTGAGATTGTTGACTGTGTGTCATGTTTCTGAGGAAAGCTAGGCCTGTTCAGTGACATGGAGCCATCACTGTCAGGATAGCCACCCTGGTACCCCTGCAGCCTGAGTGCAGTCTTGAACAGGCAATGTGTGTGGTTCCTTTTCCTAACCTTCAGGCTACATGTGCACATTTGAGAATGATTCCTAGCCATTTTATAATCCTTTGGGTCACTCCTGTCATATGTTCTGTGAGACATTTTGTGTGTGAGGCTTTAAAAATAACAGAATACAGAATATTCAATAAAGAAAACCTTGTGATTTGTGTAGTATAATATTTAATAGGTTCATTCAGAAAGCAGAAATTCTATTTAAAGTTATTTGCATCTGATTCAAATGAATCATTTGCAGGCATCCTGGAAAAGGCGAAGTTTTTATCTTTAGTTCTGTCACCATCTGTTTTTTTGTTTGAGCAAAATTCACAAATGGGCAGCCCATTCCATCAGATGTGTAACTGGATGCCATTTAAATAACCCACTTTTAGATTTTAGATATTTTTCCATGCATGCCACACTTTTTCATCCTTTTTAAAGTTGAAGGTCTAGGGCCCACATGCCAGTGGTTAGCTAGAACATGTTCTTCAGTGTGGCCTATCCCTCCAGCAATATCCTAAGGTCATCTGTTTAGTTGACTTTCTTCCTTCCGCTATCTCCCTGGCTTCCATAGTTTCCACATGCTAATGTGCTATAGCATTGCATTCTCTGATTTTCACAAGTCCCCCTCTTCAGTTAGCCATACCTGACATAGCTAGTAATATTTATAAGCCAATGTTAGATTATAAAAACTCAATTCTGTGTGCTCCCATCTCAAAGAGCATTAGGCAGGAATGCAGCCTACAGAAATATTAAGTAAAGAACACAGTTTTTAAAATGTCCTCCATTGAAAAGTTGACACATCTCTGACACAGTTATTATTTTTTGGTGTCTGAGTTTTATGGAATTACAGCAGATATGTAATAGTGAATTGTGAAACCTTCCATCCATTTTATTCTTTTTATTTCCTGATTATTTTTTATAAATAAGGACAAGATACTTGTTCCCACTTATATGAATGGATGCTGGGTGTCACCTGGTACTTGGATGTTTGCATATTGTGCTTGACACTAATACTGTACTTGGTAAGTGGCAGGAAGTCAGTACTGAAGTTGAACTCTTGCTTGGTAGCAGCTGTGCTCAAGATCCTTGGTGTACCTTCTGCAATTCTGGCTGTGCTCTTCAAGTTCTTCAAGTTGACTTCTTGGTTACCAGCATCATGGTCTTCTGCCCTTGGAGCATGGCAAAGCATTGTTCTATGAATGTGATAGATGGTCATGTGGAAGGTTCCAGGGAGGACAGATCATTGATAACGAACTCTAATCTATGTGCCTCACCAATGAATTGTATTTTCTGCTTTGGTTTTAAGGAGCCTTCCAACACTTCTGTGCACCTGGAATCCAGGCATCTGTTTCACTTCAAAAGAAGCATTCATGATTCATTTGAAGAAGCAGAAAGAACTGAGCTTCAGGTATTACTCAGGCTCCTTGCATTGCAAGTGGGTTAGAAGAGAGAAGAGTTGCTTCATGAGATATTATCACATTTTTACTGGAAGTCCCACACACAGGTGAGTCCACAACATATTTAGAAACCATTCCAGAACCGTTTTTGCTGAGTTTAATCAGAGCCCCTGATGATGTGGAAGAGCCACAAACGGTTTGGATATTAATCATGTATTTCATTCCTCAGTGGATTGCTCAATCCAGCCATTCCTCCCTGAGCACATGAGCTTCTGCTCAAATCACAGTGAGTGCTCTTGCTTTTGTGAGAACATCACCCTGATTCAGTGAGCCGGACGCAGCCTGCAGCCACTGGGTTTTCTTGTAAAGGCCTTTTGCTGTAGCTGGTCTGTGGCATCCTCATCTAGCCATGCTTATAGTAGGGGATTAAGGGTACAGGCAGATATCTGGTTTCTCTTGAGCTTCATTGCCATCGGGCCTCTCAGGTGTTCCTGGACTATAGCCTGCTCTTCTAGCCTGGGTTCAGTGAATGTGATCTCAGGCACCCCAGCCACCTCATGGCAGGTGAAGCCTTCCCTAATTCTATATGAGTGGGAGAATTCTCCCACTCATCCTCCTCCATACTCTTCCACCACACATTTTGTAACTTCACACCTGAGGACCTTTATTCATGTACTTAGTTCTTAGTGATGATTGTTGCTAAGACTAAATCACTTGTTCAAGGTCACACTGCTTGCGTGGTAGGGCTAGAGCACTGATCTTCCTCATTTATTTTGTGGGACTCTCTCATTTAAAGTATGACTGCCTCTGAAACACACACACTACATTTGGAGTGTTGAAATTCTTGACACTGCCTCTTTGGCAAGCATATATTCTCTTCCAATTTGGAATTTCTTACACATTCCTGTTTGGATTGTGGAGGGAATGCAGGAGAAATTTTATTTTAACAAAAGAGCAGAAACAACAAATAACAGTCCTATTTTTTACACTAAACATCTGTAATTAGCATCCCTTCCTGTGTGGTTCTGTGACAGGCTCTTTTGAATTTTGAATAATTTGCTGGAGAGCAAGGTCAGAAGAAATAGATATCAATCACTCTCAAGTATTTTGAAGTGAAGGATATGTTCAGGATGTGAATACTTTTGAGTGAGTTCCTCACTCTGCCACCCATCAATCATTTATTCTGTTGGGTTTATGGTGTGGTTTCAGTAATACAGGTACAAGCCCCCATAGTGTGTGCTGAATCCTTTCCCACATAGGCTGAGGGGCCACTTGTCATGCCTCATGGCTGAGACCATGCAGTCATTAGAGTGTGTCTGTGGCCCAGATCTTCCCTGCATGGCCAACTGCAGGCAGGTCATAGGCTGCTTCAACCAAACCCTGCAAACTGGTGGTGAACAGCAGAGAGAGACCTTCCCTCCAGCCCCAGAGACTCAAGGCAAGAGGTGTGGGCTCTCCCAGTGCCACACACCCTCCCAGGGTTCCCAGGATTGTCCTCCCCAACTTTCCTAGCTCTTTCCCACTCTCCCACTGCTGCCCATGATCCATTGTTCTTGTCTGTAGCATCCAGGCTCTGCCTCAAACTTCACACAGCCTGTTTCCTGGTCCTCCCTGGGCCTTTGTGTTCAAACTCTCCTCTTCCTACAAGAATACCAAATATTGGATTTGGGGGTCCATTTAGACTGCTTCCAACATGTGACCTCTTAGCATAATCACTGTGCAAAAATCACTGCTTCCCCATGAGCTTGCACCCACTTTTAAGTGAGGAAGATTTTTCAGGGAACACTCTTCTCTCACGTACACTGGCCTTTCTTCAGATCCCTCCCCACTGAGGCTTCCTGGCATCCCTTGTCCTAGTTGCTGTCATGGTAGGTTCCCTCCTGGCAATTCACTCTCTGTGAAACCACCAACACTCTCCAGTGTTCCCCATGGGACTCTGCAGAGTTTGCATTTGAACCTACTCTGTGAGCTCTGTAACATGTCCTAGAGGAGTGCAATGACCCCCTCCTTCCTGAAAGCCCGATGCTTGCAGCCCTTTGAAGTAAGTCATTATTTTGGATTGCTTCCTCAGTATCAGGTGCTTGGATCCTCCAAGCAAGTCTTCCAGCCTAAAGGCCAGATGTGCCCAGACATTGGCTTGAAGTATATCAGCTCCTTTAAGCCATCATCTTGGTTGTAGTTTTTCCTGCCCTCGATGCAAGGGAAGAAAATGCAGTGGGCCCTGTATCCATCCTTCTCCCTCCATGGTCCCAACAGCTGCAAATCACAACTATCAGGAAAGAGATTGTATCTTTGTGGACAGACACTTGTCATTGTTTCCTAGGTCATCTAGGATTATGGAGAATTACATTGCCATTTTATTTTATTAGGTGTCAGAAGCCACAAATATGGGAAGAAGATGTGCATTGTTTATGTACAAATATTCTGACATTTTTAAAAGAGACTTGAGCATGTGAGCACTGTGGTGTTCTCTGTGGACTTGGAACAGACCTTCCATGTATTTCCTGTGATATTTCTGATTTCCGGACTTGAGAACCTTCAGGACTTCACTGTGAGTCAGCCACATGGGAATGTGGTAGGTGGGCAGTCAGAGCTGGTGTGCAGAAGCTCAGTAAGGACTTGTAAGACCACATCCAAGACTGTAACCAGGAACAGAGAAGGGAGCCCTCTCCACATGTTTTAAGCTTAAGTCTTATTTTATAACAGGATCATGACTTGTGAAATCTTGCAGACATTCTGAGTCATTCCAAAAGTTTGGAGGTTCTGGGGAGCATGGGATGTCATTCTGTTTTGTCTTCCACACGATATGTTACCAGGTGAGCACTTGAAGACATGATCAGGCCACGGAGTCTCCTTCCTTGGGAATGGGCAACTCAAAGAAGCCCTTGTTCCTGTTTTACCTCCTGCCACAGGAGGACACAAGAAGGTTTTTGGATGGGGCACCTGACTTGCAGCTTCCAGAGTTTGAGAAATAAAACCTGTGCTATAAGTTACCCAGACTCTTGTATTCTGCCATCACAACATAAACAATCCTTTGAGAGTCAATCAGCAATCCCCTTGCTTTTAAATTGTGGTCAAATACACCAAACACCCCTTTGTAATTCAGAGGCATTAAGTGTAGTCCTGTTGCTGTCTAGATATCACCACCATCCGTCTCCAGAACTCACTGGACATACTCTTGCCACCAGACTACTTCTAGTACCTTCCCCAGGCCTAAGAAAAGAACATTCTTTTGTGTTTTTCTGAAGTGGATTATGGGAATTCTTCTTTATGTTTTTAAGAACTGGATTATTGGTAATCTGAGGTAAGTGGAATCCTACACAATTTGTCTTTCTGTGGACACCTTTTAAATGAATGCGCTTCAGTCCCACTCCTGGGGATCCAACTCTGCAGGTGTCTCGATCCAGCCCTCAGTGACAGGGGGTGGTGATTGTGTGCACATGAGCTTGTGTCCATGTTGGTGGACAGATGTGATCCCAGGCTCTAGGGTATTTGGTCCCAGCCTGTGGGCTCCCTCCTATTCCATGTGTTTGTAGGCCAATGTGTACCAAGGCCCTGTGAATGGTGGGCTCTGTAGGTGCTTGGAGGATGAGTCCTGAGATGATAGGAGGGGCCATCCCAGTGGTGGAGAGGACTCTTGTCCAGTCAGGCATTGCATCATGGGTCACAATGAACTAGAAGTATGAGCAATGCCTATATTCTCCTGGACTCAGAGTGTACTCAGCCTATGTGCTGAGAATTGTTGTGGCCTCCTAAATCATAGGACCCCCAAATCCCAGAGGAAAGGGGTAGTCAAGAGCCAGTGGAACCTCAGTGTTTGTAAGAGCACTTTTGTGCTGGGAGGCAGGGAAACATTGTGATGACACCTGATGCAGATACACATGCTTGATGGCCAGGTAGAGTTGCTCAGGAGCAGCTTGGGATGGCATGTGGATTCCCCCCCCTCCACATACCTGGGACATCCCAGGGCTCTGAGAAGCACAGCAGCAGAATGAGCACTGAGGGAGTCCACTGTCTCTGCATAGAGTGAAATGGGCTTTCTTCATGTCCCCCAGCAATTCCATATAAAAACACCTCTGATTCCAGAGTTCTGGACATCTTTTTGAGGTTCAATCTGTTCCCACACATCTCTAACTTGTAGATCTTTCTTGGCTTCCTCTCCACTCTTCCTTTGAAGATGAAACCCTGGAGGGTGGCATTCCTATCATCCAGAGGTTTCCAGATATATTTCATCTATTTCTGGGACCAGAGTGTTGACCACAGTAGTGTGGGTGTTCAACAGGCACCATGTGATCCATAATCCAATCACATCAGGACAATGAAGAGACTGAAGAAGGAGAGAAGTAGGACTGATCAAGGCAGATGACTCAGGCAGGGCAGAGTAGAGAGTGGAATGAAGACTTCTGGCAGGGGGCCACTGTGATATGGAGAAATGGTATGCTGGTGGTGGGTGTGGTGTCCCCATGCTTCCCAACGTCTACACAGGCTGAAGATGCCCACAGAGTGTTCCTGAATAAACACAGTGGGAGTTTCATTGGCCACCATTTCCCTGTGGAAGAAATATGAGGCCCCCTTAGCATTTAGGAGACCTCTAAGTCTCCTGAAAGTCTCACTTCTGTTAAACAATTGGTTGGAAAAACAAAGTGCATGAACCTGTGACCCAAGGGCTATCTATACATGTTCCAAGAATTTTCTGGTGGGCATAGTTCTCCATTCATCAATTCATCAATCACTCACCCTATAATGTCCTTGGGTCTTTAGAAAATGCTCTCCCAAACCTGGGTTTCCTGAGGAGAAATCATCTTGGGTTCTTGGGGGAATAGGGTCATGGGTCCTGAAGAGGGGGTTGGTACCCTGAGTATCTCAGAGACAATCCTTTTTGGAGCCCAATGGTCTTCATTTGGGAATGGGTTAGGGTACTAACCTTGGTTAGGGCAAGGACACCCTGGGATCAGAAGAAGGAAAGAGGGACAAGGGAGACTGATATTGTCCCTGGATTTGAGAGGACTTCCTACTTTGCACCTGGAAACTGTGTGATAAAGGCATGACACTACCCATTCTCCCATCAGAGTAGCACTGACGTTCAGCCAACCTTGATCCTCCTGAAAGCTCATTGCCTGGAGGACACCCACACTCAGGTCAAGATTTTGAGAGCGGTGTCCTTTCTAGGGTACAGGACTGGTTTTAGCCACCAGGAACACCAGTGCTCTCCATTGTAGTGGAGCAATTGGAGCCAGGAAGAGGGCCTGTGTTCTTGTTTTGTCCACAGCATCTCATGTCATGGGTCATCTCCTCACTAGGATTCCTGGATAAAAGAAGTCACTCAGGCAGGAGTTTCCAATG
This sequence comes from Sciurus carolinensis, assembly GCF_902686445.1. NCBI lineage: Eukaryota > Metazoa > Chordata > Mammalia > Rodentia > Sciuridae > Sciurus > Sciurus carolinensis. Next base: position 38,784,368 of record NC_062225.1, on the reverse strand, counting down.
CCCTCTCATCTGTTCACTCATCCCTGTGATCTGGCAGTCACCCATCCAAGGGTCCTGTCAGCTTCAGCATGGCTCAGAGAGTCACCAGCATGCGCTCTGCACTGCAGGAGCTGCAGATATGCCAAATCTCAAAGCAAATGCACATGAAAGAAAAGATCAAGAGTCAAGGCCAAAATAGGACCAGGGTGACAAGAAAAGCTGGAGTCACTTGGTGGGGGGACTCAATCATTTCAGTGGGGTGGCATTGCCTCTGGAATGAGAGTAACAAGATGGGGACCAACTCTGCTCATTTTGGAAGCTCTGTTTTGGGGAAGGCGTGGCCATACAGGATTGAGTTTGTCCACAGGAGGAGGTTGGATTAATAGCCGATGTGGTTTGGAGGGCCCAGGCAGAGAGGGAAAGGCTAGTGCATATCAAAAAGCAGGAGGCTGCCTTGATGTCCATGGTTGTGAAACACCACCCCTCTATGTCACTGACTTACAATGACAGGCATTGATGAGGTCAGATTCTGTGCACCTGCATCCTAGGTGGCTCAGCTGGACATCTCTGTTTCATGTCTCAGGAGCCTGGGACTGCAGGCTCCTTTGAGGCTCAGCTGGGCAGATCTGCCTCTAGGCTCATGCCCATGTTCTTGGGAGGATCAAGGTTGGCTGAACGTCAGTGCTACTCTGATGGGAGAATGGGTAGTGTCATGCCTTTATCACACAGTTGTGTCCACAGGACATCTCATGATGAATCAATTTGATTGACTGGATAAGAATGAAAGTGAGACAGGGAAGAAATAGTGGAGATAGGGATCCAGACAGAAGTTATAGACTTTCCAGAACTCCATCCTGGAGATGATATGCCATCACCATTGCCTGCATCTAGTCCCATGAATCCAGAGACAGAGTCTGATCCACCTTCAGGAGAGGGTGTACTGGCTTCAGGCATCAGATTGCTGTGGTACCTCAGAATATTTGTGAGGTGTCCACCTCCTAGCTTGAGAAGAGGCACTTGTGCCAATTTGAAATCTCACGAGAAGCCTTGGAAGGTCTGTTCCAGGGAGGACAGCCCATAAATCTCAATTCCCTCAAGTTTGTCATGGTGCAGAGTGGAAATGGCAGCCAAAAGGGACTGACCTTGTCCAGGATACTATGTGGGACACAAGCCTGACTGAGTTGAGGTGCATTCTTTGTCTCCCCACTTCTTGTGCTTGGACCATTTTTAAATTTGTCTTCACAGCCTACGAGTCCTGTCTATGGTTTTCAGAGAAAATACAGGCATTTATGGGCAAATATATCCAATAACATCCTACATTACTACCTGAAATGAATGGGGACTCTAGTGAGCCCAAGAGAGGCACAAAATTTGGTGGAGGGTCACAAAGTCGGTGAGAAGGAGGGTCTGCTTGTGAATTCAGGTTGAGTCCTCACACTGGAACTGTATTGAGAGCCAAGGTGGGCAGGGTCTGGTGTGTGTAGTGGTTGGTGAACGTGTGTTCAGTTGTGCACTTGATGTGGGTTGAGGTGGGAGCATTCAGCAGCCCTTGTGGTTTGGGGATTAGTTTTGTGTGAATAAGAGGCTCAGGTACAGGCAGCACAGGAAGTGACCTCAGTGCCTTGACGATGGATCAAATGGAACATGGAAACCTGGTAACCAGGCGCCCCCTTCACTGAGCAAGCCATTCCAGCTCAGTTGGTTGGAGACACTGGAGCGAGAGGGATGTTCTCTTGTTCTTTCAAAAAATGTAGAGAGTCAGGCCCCCAGGAATCTCAGGGGGGTCACTGTGCTCTTGGGTGGGAAGAAGGGGTGTGGTTTCATCCTAGATGCCAGAGTCTCTGGACAGTTTCCTAGAGAAGCTCAACAGAAACACTGAGCAGCACAGGACAGGTGAGCATAGCAGACCCTCATTTATGATACCTCATTGAGTGGCCCACCTCTCATACTCTGTGTGTGTGTGTGTGTGTTGGTAAACATGTGGGTGTGTCGATGAGAACTGTCCCACTCTGCTGTTACTTCATTGTATTGAAATAAACCATTTTTCTGTTGGCTACCATTTCTATTTTTAATTCCACCATTCTTGGTCCCAAACCAGGGTGAAAATGAACTGGTTCCAAACATGGATGAGCCCTGCAGGATGGAGACCCTTGATGATAACAGAGAGAAAGAGCTCATGAACCAGCTCAGGCCTCTCTTTTTTGGTAGGAACCTTTAATGAGGCAGTACCTTCAAGTCTATTTATTCAGGTTTCATTAGCACCCAAGAGGTGCTGGAGCTGCTGTTCCCAAGGAAGAACGTACCTCCAAGACCAAGTGTGCAGCCACCTCGTGCTTGGGTCTTGAGAATGCTCTGTATCTGTCAGAGACCCAAATGGTTTGTGAGAGCTAGGGAGATCAGAGGTCCACACAGGGTATTCTCAGCACCAAGTGGGACGAGTCTCCCATGTGCCTGTAACAGCATTGTGGTAGGGAGTGAACTCCCCTTCTCTGGAGGACCTTGCCACTGTATCTTGCCAGCTGGGCTACAGAGGTGTGTGGAGTAGCCTACACACATTAGCTTTGCTCATTGAGGATGTGTACTCAGCTCAATTCCAGGTGGGCTCAGTGAGGTCTGGGGTTTCTTTCCGGTGTGATGTTCCCTTCCTGCATGAAGAAGCTGTGTGCTATGGACCTCTCTTACTTTAGGCCTTGGGCAAAGCCCTTTTGCATTAGAAAGGATGTTCCAGATTCCATAGTGGGGCAGACCTCCCCTTCTTTGATGTAACCAGACAGGAGTTGGGGGCTGTCAGCTGCCATGCCCAGTGAGATATGTGTGAAGAAGCTATTTGGGCCCTTGCTTTGATGAAAATAGAGAAAGCACCCACTGTGTGAAGACATGTTGAAAGGCATGCTGCACAATTCAGTGAAAAGTGTGATCAAAGTGTCTGCTATCTTGTCTCTTTTGATGGGGGTCACCCCCAAACCTCAGGTGTCATAAATAGATACACTATTTGTGTCAGCATCCCTGCTTCCATGAGACATGACCATTTTGTCCTACTCCAGTGAACACTGTAGAACACTGGGCCAGTGTCAACATGGAGTGGGATTGTGGTCAAAAGGGAGGGCTGCTGTTTCCAGAGTAGGAAGCTGCCAGGTTATTGGACTTGGCAAGGCTGAGCATAGACTGTTTCCCATAATTTTGTTTGGTGTATTCAGTCTAAGGTCTCGGGCTTCAACTGTAGGAAGAGGAAGGCAGAGAGCTATAGGTGGACTCATGGTCACCTGAGGAACTGAGAGGAAGCTTGAGACTCAGAGGAAGCTCCTGCAACAATCCATCATCCCACCACAGCCCATCCCAGTGTGACGGCCCCTCCATGTCCTCTCCCAGGGTCACAAAGATATGGTCTTTGCACTTTGAAAAAGAGAGCTCATTTGAATCTCAGGGGGACTCATTGAGAACTCACAGAGAATGAGGAAGCAAAGCAGTCCTAGGCAGGGAAAGAGGTGTCACTGGAGCCCTGCTAGTTCTGGACCTAAGCACAGACGCTTCTGGATGTTGCCTTTCAGGTTGGAGAGTATGTAGCAAACAAGAGTGTCTGGCCTTTCCCGAGGAGGGGAGAGCTGGTCATGCCATGGTTTGAAAGGTCTTTCAGTCATATTTTTGTCCTGTAACTGTGTGTACAGCCACTGTGTCTTGGCTGTGGTGGACTGGCCTGTGCAGAGACAGGAAAGGCAGGGGATGCCAGACCAGTTTTGGTGGTGGGGTCTGTGGGGTAAGAGAGTTCAGGCTTCTACTGACTGCACACCTGCTTGTTCACAGTGCCATGCCATTCATCCTGGGATGGAACCTGGATGGAGCAGCACACTGAGGCTTTCCATCAGCCTCCAGGTCTCATGATTCTCCAGCTGCTGCTGCCTTACATTCAACTGTACGTGGCTTGAATCTGGAGCACCATGGACACCACCTGCTGACCCAGCTCGAGGATGGCGAGTTCAACAAGCCAGAGCCTGAGTGCTAGGAGGCATGTGGTGTGTCTATAAGGGTATATAAAGAAAGGGCAGACTTTTGTCACACAGGGTGGAATGTGTATGGCTTCCATTAGGCTGGGAACAAGGAGAAGCCATTGTCTACTCAGGCCATGGCTCCTGTCTGGGAAGAGGTCCAATGTGGGCTCAGGGGTTGAGATCTTCCTTGCAGAGAGGAGGGTTGTCTGTTTTGCAAAGCTCAGGGCCAGGCTGTCATGTTGGAATTTTTTCTCCTCTAGCTACAGGTTCACTTCTAATGCCCACCACAGGGCTAGAGCCTCAGCGAGGAGCTGCTCTGGTGGCCAGTGAAGGAGCAGCACATCCCCAGAGGCAGAGCTCAAGTCCAGTTCCTCCGGGGTCTCTGCTCTGAGCTCCACAGTACCTCTGTACAACCAACGAGTGGGAGACAGCTGCTCCATTCATGTCCATCTAGAAAATCAAAAATGAACTGAGTATAAGAGCATCATGGTGAGCCATTCAGCAGGGGATCCCCTGGGTGCCCTCAATGGGGAAGGCAGAGAACATAGCAGACAGCTTGGACTAGGCCTGCCTTCTTGAATTAGAGCTTCTTGAAAGTCAAATAAGATTGAAGAGGATGAAGAAGACAGAGGTCAATGTTAAGAAGCTGACCTGAGATGAGGGAGAGCAGCAGCATGCCCTAGCTCCAGGTGTAAGTGGGCCTTCAGGGTGTGGGATTTGCAGTCTGCAAGTGCAGGGGTGAGTGCTGTGCTCAGATGAGGTCAGAGGAACCCATAGGGTGCCAGCTGTACTCTCTCAGGCCTGGTGTCTAGATGAGTGAATTGGATCCTTTGAGGATTGTGCAGAGGATGTAGCAGTCATAACTCCTGTGTGTTGGAAGGCATATGTCACTGGTGGAAGGTGGAACATGATTAGGTTAGGTTATTGCAGGTCACAGACAACTGGGGGCTTTCCAAGAAACCATGAGTGTCATAGTTTGCACATACCTGAATAGGGAGTAGCGGCTCCCTTTGCAGAATTTTTCTGGGTGTGAGATTTAAGCCCTAACTCTCCAGGTGTCCAGCTGCAGAGGAGCCCTGTTCAACTGTTGCCCCAGTGGGGTCCATACCTAAATACACCCCAACAAGCACTGAGGCCCTGGAGCCCAGCAGTCTCCTGGCTATCATAAAAGAGTCACAAGCATACTCTAGTTCCCGAGTCTTTTTTCTGCCCTGTCTGTCAGGTCTAAGGCATCTAGGATTTCTGCCTGGGTCACCCACAAAGGGAGCCTGTATCCCAGAGCAGAAATGGGATACAGGAGCAAACTGGACCATTCCTCCCATCTTATTGGCCCAGTGTGTGTCTGTAGAAAGGCTGTTAGGTCTTTGTACCCTTTTATCAGCAGGGCATAGAAGGGACAACCTGACTGTTATACCAAGATGGGGCTAGAAGCACATAGGAAGAGACCACATGAACACTTGAAGGCTCCATGTAGCATAATAACAAAAGGTGCCCTTGTGTTAACAGCTGTCTCCTGAATGACCTTGACCATTGTTTTCTGAGTAGCTCCTCCAAAACTCATTCTCTGATGAGATTTCTCCAACCCTGATCAGGTGACCTGCCAGGATAGGGCACCCACGGTCATATGCAGGGCCTTAAACACTTGCTCAATGAGGAGGATCCAGAGGACTTTGAGCTGCTGCAGATTGTGCCAGAGCATAAGAATAAGTGAGTCCATTAGGTGGTGTGAAGACAGGATTTACTGTGGTCTCAGGACAACTCACCATCCGAAGAAAGAGTGCTGTGGCCCCAAAGGAGCAGGAGTGTGGTGGGCCTTTTGCACAAACATAGTGCAAAAATGGGAGTGTAAATCTGTTGATCCTGGGACTGCTGGAACTCCCTATCCACTGTCCTCCCTATCCAGGCTTTGCAAACTTCGTATCCATGAGAAGCAAAGATAAGTTGGCTGTCTATTTTGGCAGCCTTTCATGACAGAGACAAGTATTTGAGAAAAGCTCTTGAGGGAAGAAACCTTGCTTTAGGCACCTGGTTTTCAATCTTTCCATTCCTCGTGATGCCATTTAGGTGTTCCAGGACAGAAGTCATTCTGGCAGAAACGTGTGAAGGAATAGAACACTTCACAGCTTGGCAAACTGGCACTGGAGAGAGAAAAAGGAAGGACAAGGCGCAAGAGGAAGAGGAGCAGGAGGAGCAGATAAAGGAAAAGGAGATGAAGGAGGGGAAGAGGAAGAATTAGAACATGAAGAAGAACACAGGCAGAAGAAGGAGAAAATGAAGAACAATGACATCAATAACCACAATAAGAAGAAAAACAAGGACAAGCAGAAAACGATCCAGAAAGACAAAGAACAAGAATATCACAATAAATATCTGGATCGTGTTCTCCTAAAAAAGAGCCTGTATTGATGATTTGAACTTTGTGTCATTCTCTCGTGTGCATTAGCAAAAAGGAAGTGAAAAGACAATTTTATTTCCCTTTCACCATGCTGTTATCAGTTTCCCCCAAATAATTGGTCATCCCACAAAGACTTGCTCTAGTTCATCAAAATTAAAAATTTGTCAAGTATTTTATTACTTTTCAATGGTAAAATTAACTATTTGGGCATAGAGTTATGCTAGCAAGGAGCTATTCTGGTTGATTTTCAGAGAATGTCTCTTCATGTGTGTTAAGTAGGGTTTAGAAGAATAAGAGATGCTGATAGAATAATTCTGTTCATTCTTCCCACTTCATGATATCTCTTGTAAACACTGTTTTGCATTATTGGGCACCACGTTCCTTTTTCTCATCTGCTGTTTTACAAATATTTGCCTAATTGCCTGAGACAGTGTGGTCCACTAAAGTTAAATTGAGTTTGGATTTAAAAAATACTATGAATAAGATGGGTAATGATGAGGAGGAAATGAAGAATCAACTGACTCAAAAAATGAAAAATTAAAGAAACGTGGTATTTGAAAGTACACCTTTACTGTGTACATCCTCCACCCATGTCCAACATACCTCCAGTTTATACCACCTCCCATTAGTGTCTTCATCTATGAATGGATTATTCCACCAGCAAGGTCAAAGTATCCACCATCCAATGATTCCACAAACCTCATGTGTGAACAATGCTGCATTGGGGAGACAAGCTTCAACACAGGAGCCACTTGGGACAAATCATGGTGCAAACTCCAGCATTGTCTCCTTGGTAGGTTCCACCTGAACCAAGAGGTTCTGGAGTCCAAGTTGCCTTCTCCTGGAAGTTGGTAGATTGGTTACATCCTGTGCAGAGTCTGTCCTCAGAGAAAGTCACTGAGGATGTCTTTGATGGAACATTATCCAGATAGGAGGGCCTTCAGGTCTGGAGCTCAAGCCTGACCTGGCAGAGGCTAACAGATCTGGGGGGGGGGTGTTCTGTTGTGTACTCCTTGAGTGTCACTCACCTTCCACACCTTTCCCTCTCCCTCTCCAGTGCTGAGGATCCCTGATGATGGCAATGTATTCTATGACATAAATTTCTGTATGGACTTTGATTTCATCCTCAGGAAAAAACTCACCAGGAAGTGGGCAAACATCACTAGAAAGGAGGTAAACACCCACTTTACATTACTCAAACTTTACTCCTGGTGCTCCTCCATATCCATCAGGGTGACAAAAAGCCTCAGCTCCTGGACCTATGTTCTAGAATTCCCATAGAGCAAACTGACAGACTGGGGTGACTTACAGTTTCTCGGCTCTGCTGATGTTGCCATCCCCCACAGTTCTTGGAGTCAACTTCTGCAGTGACTCCCAGGATCCCACGTGCCATGAGCAGCAGCTCTTTGGTTGCAGCTGGGGCACTGAACAAGGTCACCAAAAACAAGGAGTCCAGTACCAAGAATGTCACCGAGAGGAGATCCGCATTACCTGACTACAACAAGCATGTAGAAGACACCCGCTTTGTACATGTTCACCTCCAGGAGCACAGCAGGAGGGATTCAAAGTTCATCCTGGTAAGTCTGATAGCAGGGCTGTCTCCTGTGTGCCCACACTGTGGGAGGCAGAAAATGTAGTAAACCGCAAGGGCTGCATGATCCAAAAGGAAGAGAGAGGTCAGCATTAAGGGCTTCCCCTGAGAGGAGGGAGGGCACAAGCTTGCCCAGCTCCAGGTGTGAGTGGGACTGTGTTGTGGGGTTTACAGGCTAGAAGTGCAAAAGCAAGTTCTGGGAACAGCTGCGATCAGAGAAATATCTAGGGTGCAGGCGGCACTATCTATGCCTTGATATTGTTGATGAATGAATTCTGTACGATGGGAGGTCGGAGCAGAGTAAGTGGAAGTGATTTCTCATTTGTAAGGAGGGGCCTTGCCAGTGGTAGAAGGGAATGGGCTCTCCTTAGCATGATTACGTGTGATATTTTGGGGCCAGAGTCACATGAAGTTCATGCCAACTCCCAGGAAAGTCAGCATTTGCGTGTCAGTGAATAGGGAGCTAAAGGGATTCTTTGCAGAATTTGTATGGAAGAGGACTACACAGGCAAATTATGCAGGTGTCCAGCAGCAGAAGAGACATGTTCAATGACTGCCAGTAATGAGTCAGGTACCTCATTCCAAAGAGGTCATCACTGAGCCCCAGAGGTCATGGACTCTCATGGCTATCATTAAGTAGTGAAAGGCACACACTTGTATTGGAGTCTGTTTTGTATACTGGCAGTCAGCTGCAAGTTTTCTAGGCTATCTGCCTGATCCAACCAAAGTTGCAGCCTGCATCCCAGAGCTCACCTGGCATAGAGGCCCCGAGTCAATTCCTCCATCTTGGTGGGACACAAATGTGTGCACACAGGTAGATTGGTCATTTTTCCCTGAGTGGAATGTGTCTCCCCACAGGCATGGCAGGTACACACAGACATTTGTACCAGAATTGGCCTAATGGCACATCACTTGACCCCATGAGAATATAAGGAGGCCACCGTCAGTTAGCAGGATAACAAGTTGACACCCTTTCCATGGAGCTGGGGAATCTCTGAAAGTCCTTGACCACTCTTCTCTGAAAGGGTACTCCAAAACTCATTGTCTGATGTCATTTCTCCCACCGTGACCTAGCGGCAGAGGTTCCTGGACATCCTACGCCGGGCCTTAGAGCAACTCTCACCCAAGGACCAGGATCCGCAAGACTGAAATGCTGCACATTGTGTCAGTGCATGAGAGTAAGTGGAACAATCGGATGGTGGGGAGACATGATCCACAGTGGGCTCAGGATAATTCACAGGCCACAGGATGTGTCTTGGCCGGCCACAACATTCAGTGTAGTGGGCTTCTGCACAAAACTAACTGTAAGGATGGGGGATGTAATACCGGCAGGTTGTCCCTGCTTCCCCAGGGGCTACTCAATCTCCCAAAAATGTGTCTCTCCTGGACCTGATCGGGCATTGAAAAGCTAAAATCCCAGAGGCACAAATTATAGAAGGTCCTTGAAGCTGCAGTTTGAGTCAGGGCTCATTGAAAGAAATTCCTTCCTTGCAAGATGAGGACATCAGGGGCTATATGTGGGTTCAGCACTGATGTGGACTGAAGCAGCACCTGTTCAAATCCATGTGTGGGACATGAGAAGTCCTGCCTATTGAGAAAAATGTCCGTATTGCTGCCTCTGCTGACAGGACTCAGTCAAGAATACAGAAAAGTTAGTGGACAGCCTGATTGGGTTTTTTTATTTTTGAAAATTTGGAAGTCCTCTGGGACTGGATGCACATCTCCAAAAGAGATCAGAATATTCCCACTGGTATAGCTCTTCCAGCATCATATAAGGGCATCCTAATGAAAGCACCCAGAAAGCACTTCAGATGTGAAAACTCACCCAAGAGATTTTATTAAGCAAACAGGCAGTGCACACACAAGAGAGAGAGTGAAAGCCAGGAGAGGAGAGTATGAAAGCGAGGAGGAGAGAGAAAATGGCAGGGGGAGCTATTCTTAAGTAGTTTGCAGGCTAATAACAGACCAATGACTGCCAAGAATGTTCACAGGCTGATGAGTGGACCAAATGACTGGCTGGGATGTTCACAGACTGACAATGTGGGTTGTGAAATGGTGTGGGGGAGGGAGAATAATAGCATATCTGGTGCCAACACGGAAGAACAAAGGTCACAATGCTGATTGGGGGATAATGGAAGTGCCATTTACTTTTTTATGAGACAGACTCTCATAGCATTCACGATCCCAATCTGTCCACAGTAGATCCCACCATCTCCAGGGCACATGTGGTCAGTGCTCTCACTTTCCCACACCATACTGATTTGGTTGGCCACGTCTTACACACGAGGAAGACTGAGGTCAAGATATTCCAAGGAGCTGGGCAAGGTGGCAGTGGTCAGGAAACTCAGTGGTTTGGGCAGCTACCAAATGGAGTCCAAAATCAGCCTCAGAAATGTAGTGAGTCACTGGATCAAAATTAAAAGGGCAGACAAAAGTGTGTGGTTACATGCCCCTGGGTTTAATCCCTGGCATAGATTAGTAAAAAAATAAAGAATTAAAAAGTGATAGTCAATTAAAGTGATATCAGAAAGAGAAACATCCAACCCAGCATTGGTAGGATGGAATTATATGGAAGTGGAGAATACAGGCTAATTCTCCAGTGGAGGATTGTGTGTAATTGATGTCCAAAGGGAGGAAGAGCTGGTTGTCTGGAACCTACTAGGTGTTAGGTCGTGTACGGATTATGGCAGGAGGGTTGCAGTGATGGTGGCCCTCCACTAGAATTTGGAAACCTTGTTTGTCTTCAAAAATATTGGGAATGTGGCCTCAATGGTAGAAAGCCTGGTTGAGTTGAAGGTGCTCACTTCCACAGGTACAAGCATGCACAAAATGGGGGTCACTTTTAGGCAGGTTTTCATGACTGTGACAATTCTGAAGATATGAAGAAATTAAACTTTAGTTCCTGGTTTCACTACTTGTCATTCATTGAGAACTGATTCCATGTTGAGGTCCTGAACAGAGACTGCATCTGGGCAGAAGTGTCTGGTAGATTTGTGCTACAAAGAGCATGGCCAAGTATACTTAAAGGAGGAGGAGGAGGAGGAGGAGGTGGAGGAGGAGGAGGAGGAGGAGGAGGAGGAGGAGGAGGAGGAGGAGGAGAAAGGAGAAAGGAGGAGCCTGAGTGGGACGAGGATGAGGAAATGAATTGGCATAAGAAAAAGGAAAAGGAGGAGGAGGAGGAGAGGAGGAGGAGGAGGAGAGGAGGAGAAAGAGGACAAGGAGGAGGAAGGGGGAGGGGAAAGAAGAAAGAGAACAAGAATAAATAGAACAGGATGAATAAAAAGAACAGGATGAATAATTTTACACCATCTTTTTCACAGAAGGTGTAAAAGAAAATGCAGGGGTAAAAGAATAAGCAGAAGAGTAACAATAGGGAGAATAAGAATACCAAAAAAAAGACATCATGAAGAAACATAAGACAAAAGAGAGCTCAGCTAGAAAACAATGTAGGTCTTCAGGGCACAAACCTACTTACATTGAATTGTCTCCATTCCCAATGTACTGCTAATTGATAACACCTGTCATTAGTGTATTCATCTATGAATAGATTAATCCACTGGCAAGGTCAAAGCACCCAATATCAAATGCTTCCCCCAAACCCATGTGAGAACATTGCTGCATTGGGGAGAAATGATGAAGCACATGACGCTTTGGGGGAAATCCTGCTGCAAACCCTAGCAGTCTCTTGGGCAGGTCCAACCTGAACTGAGAAGTTCCTTGGTCCAAGGTGCTTTTTCTTTGAAAGGTGTTAGTTTGGTTTAGAGCCGGTGCATAAGCTTTCTTCAGGGAAGGCTCATTGAGGAAGAATTTGGTGGAGGTATAGCTGGAGTGGAGGGGTTCTCACGTCTGTGGCTCAGGCCTCACCTGGCAGAGACCCTCAGGTTTGGGGATGCCTTGTGGTATAATCCTTGAGTGTCACCTACCAATCTCTACACCTCTCTCTCTAGAAATAAAAGTCCCTGACCATGCAGCCATCTTGTTCTCCATGAACCCTCAAACCAAGAATTATTTCATCCTGAGAAAAAGGTCCATTGAGAAGAGAGCCAAAGTCAAGAGAAAAGAGGTAAACATCTACCTTATTTGCTCTTTGGACTAGGTCCCTTCTAAATCCACACAAAGAGGCAAGGAGCCTCAGGCTCTGGACATATGTTCTAGAATGCCAATAAAGCAACCTAACACGTGGGGGTTGGTCATCATTTTCTGAGCTTTATTGATATTCCATCCCCCACAGTTCTCAGAATCAACTTCCATGGCCTCTGCCATGGTGTCTAACATCAGCCCAGTCTTAAGTAGCATCTCTGGTGAAAAGGCTAGGCCCAAGCCCATGGCCACAAAATGGAGGAAGAAGTCCAGGCTCATCGGGGGCATAATTTGCAGATCCTCATGGCCCTGGTACAACAAACAGGTGGGAGACAGCTGCCTCCTACACATCAGGCTAGAGCAGCAGAGTGAAAAGAACTATGAGACTGAGCTGGTAAGCCAGGTGGAAGGGGGCGTCCCCTGGTGCTCTTCCAGGGCAGGGAGCAAACACAAATCCCATACCATGTGCTACTCTTGCCCTCTTGGATTGGAGGATTTTGATGGTCAGGAAAGATAGATGGGAATAAAGAAGGGAGGGGTCACTGTTAAGGCATTGGCCTGAGTTGAGGGAGAGCGTGACCATGTCCACCCCCGACTGTGAGGGAGTCTGTGTGTTGGATGTCAGCCTGCAGACCAGAGGTGCAGGGACAGATCTTGGTGGGAGGTGAGAAAAGGACGGCATCCAGGATGCAGGCTGCACTGTGTGGGATGGAGAATGCTGGTGCACATGGAGAAGGAGAGCAACATGAGATTCTGCTCCTTGAGCAAGGAGCTGAGGGTCTCTGCAGAATCGATATTGATGTGGATGGAACACATTCCATCTCCAGGGAGCCTGCAGTACAGGAGCCCTTTCCAGTGCCACCCTTGCTGAGTGAGGTGTCCTCCTCCATCCCAGCCAGTACTGAGCCTCTGAAGGTGAGGAGCTCTCACAGCTATCATTGATCTTCTGCCTGGGTGTGTTTTGTGCCCTGGCAATCAGAACCAAAGTCTCTTGGGTTTCTGCCTGGGCCACCCTGAAATTCACCCGGCATTCCAGAACAAACCAGAGAGAGAAGAGGCCCCTGGTGAATTCCTTCCATCTTGGAGGCTTGACAGTGTTTCTGTACCCAGGCTGTGGGGTCCTTTTACCCTGAGTGAAATGTGGCTCCACAATGGGCAATGGTAAGGACAGGCAGAATGTAAGGACCCTCAGGGAGTGGAGTAATGAGATGGTGCCCCTGTATTTAGAGCTGAGGTTTCCCCCTCCATGTCCCTGACACTGTTCCTGGGTAGCTAGCCCAAGCTCCATTTCCTGAAGATCTGTCTCCCATGCTGATGCAGGTGACATGCAACCACCTGGCTCCTGCCGTCATTTGCATGTCACTGGAACAACTCTTGCTACTGGAGGAGGATCCAGAAGACTATGAGCTGGGACAAATCATCTCCCAACAGCACAGTAAGTGGGACAATCAGAGGGTGGGGATCAATGTTGAGGAAGCAGACTCAAGTCAACACGTAGCCCAGAAGAGTAGAATCTGACCAAGAGGAACACTCAAACAGTGACTGGTGGGCCTCATGCACAAGGGAAACTACACTGGCACTGGTGAAAAGGTCTCTAGGTTCTCTTGTCAGTCCCAGGGGCTGGTGCACCTCCCCACCAGGTGTCCATTCCTGGACAGCAACAGGCATTCAATGCTGACATCAGTGAGGAGTGAGGAGGAAATCATTCTTGCAGGGGCCATGTGGTCCCATGGCTCACTGAGAGGCATGTTTTCAGAGGAAGATGGGAACACAGGGGCTAAGGATGCAGTTGATACATTTTTGGACTGAAGCAGTACTATTTAAAGTCTTGTGTATGATCAGAAATCCACTCCCTGTGCACAGCATTGTCAGTATTCTAGCAAGCAGGAACAGGACAAATCTGAAAATAGAAAAGACTGGGAAACAGGCTCAATAGTCTGACACTGGACAAATGACCAAGTCTTCTGTGCCTGAGTCCCCTTGCCTAGATGTAATCAATAAAACCAGGTTATTTTCCTTCACTGAAGTCAGATGAAGGCTTCCTAGGCACATATGCCACAAAGCTGATTTGTAAATAATACCATTCCTATTTTCTTTTCTGTGAGCCAATACCCTACAGCAGCCATGATCCTAGTCTGTCTACACTAAATACCCCATCCCAAATGGGTCCATGAAACATTCTCTAATTCCCTAATTCTCTTAAGTTAGTAGAGTTTATGGAAGTAGAAGGCTAAGGCCTTGGTAGGCTCAGAAATTCATAGCACAGTTACACACATACAAACCCAAAGAGAGAACAGACACTTTGTTAGAGGAGGGCTGCAGGAGACAGGTGTTCAGAGGAGGAACCCTCTGGGGGCCTGAAGCCCACTGGGGGTTGCTGCATCCTGGACCACAGCAAAATGTGGGAGTGAAGAAGTCCCTTTCCTGGTCTTTGGAATGATTGCTCTCAGTAGGGCAGCATTTGGGATGTGGCCTCCATTGTAAGATGCCTGGTCCCCATGGAGCCGGCTAGCAACAATGGCCGAAGATGACTAAAATGAGATGTCTGAGTTGGTCATACTTTCCTCAGTGTGAAAATACTTGAGGAAAATAACTTACAGGAAGAATCCTGTTTTGACTCTGGGTTTCATAGCTTACCATTTGGTTCTGAACTGAGGCTGTCTACAGTGGCAGAGTGTGTGGCAGTGCAAGCTACTCAGCTCCTGCCAACCAGGGGATAGAATGGGAGAGATAGGAGGAGCCTGAGAGAGAAGGAGAGAAAGACAGGGAGAAGAGAGGGTCTACTACTAGGAGAATGAGGATTAAGAGAAGCCCCCAGCAAAAATATGTGTGCTGAGGGCATCCCCCTCTTCAGATCTTCCTCCATCCATGCCCAACCTTCTTCCATTTTCTCCCACTGCTTAGTAGTGTCTTCATCTTGACTGAGTATTTCATGATAACATCAGAGCACTCAACATGGAATGATTCCCCCAAAACCCACCAGTGAACATTGCTGAATTGGGGGCCAAACCTTGAGTACATGAGACTTTTGTGGGAGATTTCAGATGCAATCCCTAGGGTTACCCTTTGGCACATTCAAGAAGAAATGTGATCTTCTGGAGTCAAAACCTTTGGAGACAACACACATTAGGTCTGGTGAAGTCCTAGACCTTGTTTTTCCTCAGGGAGGACTGTTGAGTGGTGGTACTGGAGCTGTTCAGGAGAGTTTCAGGTCTGTGGCTCAGGCCTTTCCTGGCAAAGGCCCTCAGATGCTGCGGTGTCCTGTTGTGCACGCCTCCAGTGCCACCTACCATACCTGTACCCCTCTCTCCCCAGAAATGAAAATTCCTCACAATGCAAACATTTTCTACACAATGAATTCCCATGTCCAGTATGACTTTGTCCTGAGGAAGAGGACCTACCCTCATGAGGAGAACGATGGCTGGATCCATCCTAAGCCTCCCACATATGAGGCAATGGAGGCTCAAGGTCACCACTGGAAACTTTGGAGAACAATTTGCTCTTGCCTGTCTGGGCAGTGCTGAAGCATCTCATGATCGTTGATCATGGAGATTTATTTTAGGAATATTTGCTTGACTTTTTGAAGTCATCAATTCCATATATAATCTGTCCTTTGGTCTTTGTTATTTATACTTTTAGTAACATGTTTCTCATTATATTATACATTTGCTGTTTAAAATATTTGTACTTTTTAAAATATAATTTTTCTGTAATCTGATTGACTTTCATGATTTAGCAGCAATTCCTAGAGGAAATATTCAACCCCAGATGAAAGAATGTTTCATTTGATCAAAATGACATTTTGCTATTGGGACTATGGCAGATTGCATTTTCTGAGTCAATTTCTAATGGGAGTGAGGTAATAATATCTGCAGCCACGTCTGGTCCCCATGGTTGTGGCTTGGCCAAAACTAGTCTCTTCAAGTGCCATTTACAGTCTATTTACCAAATTTGAGTCTATTTGCCTCAAATTTTCCACATAAAGAAAAAACTATGAATGTAGCAAAAATAATTTTAGTTCATAAAACTAGAGGACAGACTGCCGATTGTCCCAGGGGACAAATGCTGGAACCCGACAATGAAATGCTCACAGACGCCACTGACCAGTGGGAGGAAGACTTGTTCTATACCTGAAAACCCACAGGGCCAGCAGCGCCTGCTGCCCAAGCCACACAGAAGGAATGACATGAGAGCCACTAATGGAAATGGGGAGGGCTGGCTCCCCCTCTGTTGTCTGAGCCCTCAAGGGAGCCCTTGCTGCCCAAGGTCAGTGGCCGCCTCTCTACCCTGCTCCTCACGAGTTGGCACTCAGGTGCCACACCCTCCATGGTCATTGCCCAGCCACCAGTGCCCATGGCACAGCAGGGTAGCAGTGGCCTCACCAACCAGGCGGAGGTCAGGGCTCTGGCTGCCCGACGGCTGGAAGATGGCCTTCAGGGGTCTGGGGTGTAGAGGTGGGCTCTTGTCTTCATGCTCCTTGCTGCTGTGAGAGGACACCATTTCAAGATCCCCAACCTTGTGGTCACATTACATTACATACTTGTACAATAAAAAACAGGTGCTGTGTGCCCAGTCTAAAAAAAAAAAAAAAAAAACAGTGAGAAGAAAATATGCACCATTATTATTAACTATTAGGTTAAAATGTGTTTTTAAAAGATATTTAAAGAAAGTTCTACAAGATGTGACCCAGGTCCTTTTCTGCAGCCATCCAACACTAAGAATGAGGGAGCATCTCTCTCAGCAGGTTTCATCTGTTCCAAAGGGCATCAACCCCTGCAACCTTGGGGTGTGGCAGCACCCCAACCTGTGAGGAAGATGGGGGTGCCTGACAATCTCTCTGGGACATGGAGGGGTGTGTCTTGTCCACACCAACACACGGAGCACACCACCAGCCCCATGAACCTGGGGGGGCACCCGCTCAACCCCTCCAAGCAGTGGGGTGACTCCCTACCAGCTCCTTTACCCGTGCAATGCCCACTCAGGAACCCACTCCATCAGAGGTGACACCAGATTGACACCCCTGACCACTGGAGGCCCAATCATCTCTAGCACATTTTGTCCTCACACCCAAGGGGGTCACCTTCCTACACATGCCCTCTGGAGGCCACTGACACAGAGGTGGTGAGAGGGGGACTGTCATGTCATGGAAAGTCACATTGCTGCAGGCTCCTACCATGTCCTTATCATTGGTTGAGGTGTCATAGTGCACAGGGTGGTTGGCGTGGATGTGCTTCAGTCTCTCAAGCAGGCCCTCCACCAAGGTCTCTCTATCCTTGAGCTCGATGAACTGGAAGGCCATCTTGCTCCTTATGCTGATGATGATGGGACTGGGCAGCAGACTGGTGTCCTCCATCTTCTCCATGCCCACTACCTGACGCAAAAGATGGCATGCAAAGGGGAGGTGCTGGAGAACAGAACTGACCGATTACTTTCTCTGCATGTTCCGATATGTAAAAATGAATCCCACTGTTAAGTATAATTGCAATGCAGTAATAAAAAGATTTTAATCTCAGTAAGGACTGCAAAAAAGAAAGAAGGCAGGCCTCCACGTACATGCTCAGAAGTTAGTCTAAGACAGTTTAATGGCAAAAAGGACCTGGTGTAAAGGTTGAAAAGTGTGCAAGGGAGCATCAATCAATATCACCAAAAGGTAGAAGTAACCCAAGCTTCCATGGACAGATGAATGGATAAGTGAACTGTGGCTTAGGCTACCATGGACTATTATTCAGCCTTCAAAAGGAAGGGGACTCTAACAGATAAGAAGTGGATGAACATTGAGGACACTATGCGGTGGAATAAACAAGTCACAAGAAAACAATGCTGTAGGATTCCACTTACAAAATGGGTACAAGGTAAATGTTATGCTATGCATGTTACCACAATAAATTTTTTAAGTAAGTAGGTCATCATGTGGATTTCTTGCTCCACTGATAATAATGCTTGCACAATGAAGACATCTACTGCAGAATGAGGGCATGGAGGTGGGAAGTCATACAAGGAAAAAAACTGAATTTCTAAACAATCAGGCTCAGGACCTATGTTTTGAGAAGTGAGACCCCAGAGGTCTTGATGTGTGAGAGCTGTGGTACCCCCTCAGCAGAGATGCCTGGAGCAAGGACCCAGCTGCTTGCATTCAGAAGTCAACTCAGGTTACCCATCCTCCCATTTCCAATGAGAGAATCACAGACTTATAGGAGAGACCTGATCCTCACACAAGGAGGCATTTTTAAATTTTTCACAAAAGTTCCAGGAGAGTATAAAAGCCAACTTGCCACATATTTTCAAAAGCTGAAGCTTTTTATAATTTCCCTTTTTCTTTGGCTTTTTTTTTTTTTCTTGACAACAAAAGGGAAGGATCCCTTCCTAAGAGCTACAGGAAAAGTTTGAATTGTGAGGCATGTACTTTTTATTGACAGTTTAATCAATAGAGTGGGGTTAGGGTATGCTGTTCTTACCCATCACTTCTAGGCAAATTTCAGTTGCCATAGTAACAACAGACAAAAAGAAGTCTGAATGGATAATGGCGTAATTCAGGTCACGCTTCCTTCCTGAAGCCTGGATTCATTCTAAAGATGTCCCTCTTTAGAAGACAAAACAGTGCAAATATCCCCCACCCCCATATGTTCCATCTCATAGCCCAAGATGCTCCGGTTGGGATATGGTTTTAGAGTATCCACTAAAAGTTCTAGTGTTGAAAGCTTGATCCCCAGCATCAAAGGGTGGGGGAACCCTTCAGAGGTTAGGCCCAGTAAGTGTGGTTGGGTCACTGGAGAAATAGCCCTCAGTAGGGATTATGGGACCTGCTTCATTCCCACAACAGGGCTTGTTACAACACAATGGCCCCTCCCCATTCTCTGGCTTCCTGTCTTGACACATGATGTTTCCATCTACTCATGCTCCTGCCATGGGGACACTGTCCGCACAACACCCTCACTGGTGCTGACCCAGCATCATGGTCTTGAGCCTCAGGACTGGGAGTTAATTAAGCCCTTTCTTCCTTTTTTTTTGTTTTTGTTTTTGTTTTTGGTTAATAAGTAAACCTGGCATCAAGCATTTTGTTTAGTAACAGAAAATGGACTCAACAATATGGGTTAAAAGACAAAAGGGTGCTTCAGCTCAGAATACTAAGTAGCATTTGCCCTGCCTGCTCATTGTGTAGTTAATCAGAATCTAGGAAATGTCAGTCTGTGGATACAGTATGGGTAAGAGGTCATGAGTTCCTTTTTGCATTATAACTAATAGTTATTGAGTTGAAGTGTTTGCTAATTTTAAAATATGAACAAGTATGATGTTTGGTCCACATCAAGATTTTGTCAGTAAAATGTTTTTATTTTTCTCAGATATTATGTTTCTTTTTTGTGGCATTCTGGAAATGTGTGTGGGAACAAACTGGTGACATCTTTCAGTCAGAAACATTGCTCCTGGAAGAACTTACCAAGTTTGCCAAGAAGCCAGTGATTCTATTACAGAAAGCTAAATGGAGATGCACAGGTATTATGTTGAAAATATTCATCTTGGTTAAAAATGATGGACTTTTAAATAGTACATGGTCCTGTTTTTGTTTACCAGTGACTCCAGATGCATATTAGTTGCTGTGGTGGAATCTCAGTACTTTACATTCTGTTTACCTCTGTTTTGTTTTGTGTGTATGTGCTTCTGTGTGTTTTAAATTTTATATGTCTAAATTGCAGTTACTTTTAAGTTGATAAAATAAAGTCATAAAATTATTTTTAAAAATATTCAAAAATTAGGGATTGCTTATTCCCCTTTATGTAGATTATAGATTTTTTAAAAGATTTTTCTGGAGGAGCAAACTGGAAATATAGGCACAGAGTTGTATGCCCAAAGACATCAGAGTCCTCAAGTAGAGTAACAAAATTTTTTTCATATATCTGTGAAAATAACAGCATGAATTAAACACCATTACCCTATGTAAATGTATGATTACACAAATAGTATGCCTCTACTCCATGTACAAACAGAGAAACAACATGTATCCCATTTGTTTACAATAAAAATAAATTAAATAGAAAAAAAATTGCCATCCCTAGAAATCAGAGGTATATATATTTGCCTGAATTGGTTAATTCTCTATTCTATTTCCATTTCTCCCCCCTCTCAAAGGAAATAAATGGTAGTATTCTTTATTAGTGTAAGTGGGTAAGCCCTTGAGCAATTTTTTGAATAACTTAAAAGTGTTAACTGGCGAGCCTAAATACCAAGGCTTACTTTCTACCAGAAAAGGTAAAATTATGTTTTAAAAATTGGATCTGGGTGGAACTGCAAATTGGTGCAGCCATTATGTAAAGCAGTATGGAGATTACTTAGAAAACTTGAAATGGAACCACCATTTGACCCAACTATCCCAATCCTCGGCCTATACGCAATGAACTTAAAATCAGCATACTACAGTGACACAGCCACAGCAATGTTTATAGCTGCTCAATTCACAAAGGCTAGATTGTGAAACCATCCTAGGTGCCCTTCAATGGATGAATGGATAAAGAAACTGTGGTACATATACAGAGTGGAATATTACTCAGCCATAAAGAAGAATAAAATTATGTCATTTGCAGGTAAATAGATGGAGTTGGAGAAAATCATGCTAAGTGAGGTAAGCCAATTACAAAAACCCAAAGATCAAATGTTTTCTCTTGATACGTGGATGCTGATATGTGGTGGGGAAGTGAGTGGACAGTAAGTGTAGAACGGAGGAACTTTGGATTGTGTAGCAGGAAAGGAGGGAGGGGGCAGGCAGAAGGAAAGGTGTTAGAATGAGACAAACGTCATTACCCTATGTACATGTATTATAACACAAATAGTGTGACTCTGCATCATGTACAAACAGGGAAATGAAAAGTTATACTCCATTTGTGTCCATGAATCAAAATGGATTCTGCTGTCACGTATAGATAATAGGACAAACAAAAACAAAAACAAAAAAATAAACAAAAATTAAAATTGGGTCTGCTTTTAAACAAAAGAGTAACTTATTTGGAAAGGAGTTCTATGTTCCAGAGCTAGATATGTGTTGGTGAAATATTCAGGTTGACATTTATGCTTAGTACAGGTTACTTGTAGAGTTAAGATCATACGGTTATTTATAGCTGAAATGATGTGGTATCTGGGATCTGTTTCAAAATTATCAGGGTGTCAAGGTGCAGTGGTGCATGCCTGTAGTCCCAGTCACTCTGGAGGCTGAGGAGGGAGGATCACATGAGCCCACGTGTTTGAGACCACCCGTGAAATGGAGTAAGACCCTGTCTCAAACTTTTGAGTAATAACAATTATGATAAAGATGGGTATGAAAAGAGGGGAAGGAGGAAGTAAGTACTATTTGAGATGAAGCAAAATTATCCATGTGGTAATTTCTACAGTAAGATGATGGGTACATAGAGATGAATCATACTATTTTCTCTACTTTTGAACTTTTCTATTAAAAAAGGGAAAATAACATTGTATGTGTCAAATTAATATTTCTCAAAGTATATGCTTCTTAAATATATTCTAGTTCATCGGTTTTTAGAGAGATTTTTTATAGAATGTAATTATTTGTTTAGTAATTATTTCCTTCATATCTGAACTGTACTTTATTTTTAATGATTTAGAATTGGAGAATGAAATTGAAAAACTCAAAACCTGTTCATGGAGCAAATGGATATAAGTATGGTAACGAAAAAGTCATGAATATTGCTTCAACATTTATTTACTTAGAGGAAATGTCAAATGATAAACAGAATTTCACTGCAGGCCAGGCTCTTGCTAGACTGTCTGGCTTTCTGTTTCTGTTCTATCACTTGCTCTCCAACCTTGATATTTCTTTACCTTTATTTCCAGAAATAGTATTTGGAAAGGAAGGTGGATCCAGAATGGAGGATATGGTAATGTGGCATAAAGCCACCATGTTCCATGTAGTTCTCTGGTTACTTTCCTTTTACTGTCTTTGATTGTTGTTACTTAGAGAGAGACATTCTTTGACAGTACCCAGCAAAACTTTTTACCTTTGAATTCTCTTTCCAGAAGGATGGTGATAGCATCTGAACAGGTAGATGAGTCTTCAGAGTTCTAGGAGAAGGCATTTTATTGGCTAGGTCCACACCTGGGAAATAAGTTGAACAGTTCTCATCAGCTACATGGATACAATAGTGTTGTGTCAAACACTGGGAATCACATTGACCACATGACTGGCTCTGTGCCTTAAAGAATGATGTTGTAGTCTGTGTTTTCACCCTGATGACATTTTTCCTGTTCATTCTGGTAGACAACAGCACTAAATGAGGCACAGCAAGACATGGAGGCAGCATTGCTCTCCTCTCCTGTTGAGCATTGGTGTGTGTTTGGGTGGGCAAAGAGGCTTTGGGAGGTTTAAGTTTAGTGAGAACAAGACTCTGGGTAGTTGGTTCTGTGAACTTCTCTTACTACTGCAATGGAGAAGAGCTGCCTATTTCTCTTAAGTAAGGGAGGTTACTGGGGCAGCTCGATGGCCCCAGAAGCTCTGTCCAGAATTTTAGCCTTTCTTTTGGCTTTTACTTCCATAACCAAGAATCACAGCAGTTCCTGTCGTGTGCCAGCACTGAGCACTGTACAGAGATACATTTTTAACTGAAAAATGGAGCTTTATAGTGATCAAGCCATTTTTCCAAATTAGCAAATGTGGGAGCCATGATGGGAAGTCATCAGTCTGTGGGTGTGGAGGGCCATAGAGGTAACGCTCTTGTGAAAAACAGGAGACAGACAAGGCCAACAAGACTGAGTAAGGCACAGACAAAATCATTCCTAGAAAGAGAAAGTCCAATGCTAAGTGCTAAAACACTGAATACAGGCTAGGATTAGCTAAACGCTACATGAAGTTCAGGGGAGGGCTTGCAAGTAAAGCAGAAGTGGCTAAGATGGAGAACATATCTTCTGACAAAGAAGCAGATCTATGGAGAAAGGGAGGTATTAGGTAGAGCTATGGTGGAAAAGGAAAGAAGGAAGGGAAGGTAGAAAAAGTAAAGACCTGTGGAAATGAAAGAAAAGCAGCTCATGCCTGTTCCTCCTCCTCTTCCCATTGTCACCACTATCCACAAACAAAAGACACAGGAGAGGCACCACAGATGAAAAATGGTACTTTCAAACTATGAGTTGTCTATGAAATGAACATATACAGAAAAGGACTGACTGTATTGGTACCAAACCACTTTAAAAGTCAGGAAAAGCAAATCAAACACCTTCCCAAACCAACTACAAAGTTGAAAACCCTGTCACAAACCCATCAGACTAAATTCAATATTCTGAAACAATAATTTTGGAATTTTAAAAAATATGTATTAAATAAGAAATACAAAAATGAGAACAGAAATGAAAAAAAGGACAGACAAATGCAAAAAGATCTGATAGAAATCAAGACAGACAAGAAAAAAAAAAACAAATATACAAAATACAGATTAAATTATGAGGTAGACAATGGAGAAAAGATTGAAATGAAAACTTTATAGGTATTATTGAAGGGAAGCAAGAAAATACCTAAGGGAATGACAATGAGAAAAGTAAAGAAGTAAAAAGAACATGGCTGAAATAGAAGACAGGTGAAGACGTTTCAACACTGGCATGCACTGGAGTTCCTGAGTAAACTGGTGGGATGAAATTAATTTTTAAATCCATAAGCTGAACAAATTTTATTGAAAGAGGACTTTAATTTATATCTTAGTCATGGGCACCAGGAAAGTAGATTTATGATGTTTTCAATTCTGAAACATAGTGAAGTTTTTACATTTGAAGGAAAGGGCCTCCAGGCAACAGTTGAAACAATTCATAAAGTTGAGAAAATAAAGCTAGCATCAGACTTCTTAAGAATAGAAATAAAAACAAGGAAACTATGGAATAGCATTTTATTTTTATTTCATTTTTACTTTGAAAAAAATTCTGCTTACTTTTTTTATTAGAGCATTATAGTTATGCATGGTATTTTAAAGAGGCTTCAGGAAAGGACTTGTGAATAGAAGATACTGTAACCAGTGCAGTTATGCCTTAAGTACCAAAGTTGTAGAATAAATGATTAAATGTGCAAGAAGTCAGTAAATGCATCACACTCGAGCCCTTCCTTAACTATCTACTTGAATAAGTTTCATTAAACCAAGAAATGACCCAGAACACTGTTGAAAGTACTGATGGGGAATATTTTACATTATTTAGTACTAGAACTAAGATAATCCAAGGGAAGTCCTGGGTAAAATAATGTGTAAATCGTACAGATTACAATGAAGTAGAAAAAATGCAACTCAAAAATTTGAGTAAGACCACTGGCTTCTGTCAGAGAATTCCTTTGAAACTAGCATATCAGATCATAAAAGATTAAGTAAGAGAAAAGAGAATAAACATTTTATAGAAGGTAGAAATTTATAGATAGATAACCACTGGGAAAAAAGACAGAAATTTTCTGAATCATCAACAAAGCAGAACAATAAAAACTCAAACAATAAGTTCTGCATACCTTTAAAAAAAGAAAAAAATCACATAAACACAGTAAATATAATAAACACACAGTAATTTCAATACACAAAAGTTTTGAATCTGACATAATTATAACCAAACCTCTCAGTCATATCAAAAAGTGTCAGTGCTTCTAAGTTCAGGAATATGAAGATTCTTCAAATTGACTCATAAATGGAAATCTAAGTGTAGGCAGAATATGAGAGAACTTTCTAAAACACACTGACTATTAAAGACCAAAATAAAGGAATGAAGAGAGGCAAAACATGCAAACAGAAAGAAACAGGGATTGTGGTGCTATTAGATAAAGCAGGATTCAATTCTCATATGAAACAAAGAAGGAGGAGCTTGATAGTGCTAAAGACCCTGTTAAATTAATAAAATGTAAAAACAAATATCTGGGTACCAAATAACCAAGTAACCACTCGTAAAAAACAAAACATAACAAACGCAACGAGAAACAAATACATTAGTAATAGGATGCTGATTCTAGAATTTATGTGGAAGTGAAAGATCCTATAAAAGTTAAATCAATTTTAAAGAAGAAAAGCTTGGAAGGACCTACAACTTCATTTCAAAATTATTATAATGCTACAACAATCAAAATGATATTACAGGTAGCACAGGAATTAAACTAGATACACAAAGAAAAGACACATAATGGAAAATACAGAAATACACCCAAGCTATACCATTACTGATTTTGTCAAAAGGGTCAAGGCAATTCAATGGGAGGAGAGACAACAAGGTTTCTGACAAAGGTTGATGGAATAATTGCCTCAATAAATAGGTTTCTAATAAATACTAGGTACTATTATTTTACAAATAAAGAGCATTAGGTTTTGAGATGCTTAATAACTTGTTCAAAGTCAAGAATCTCAACCAACATTTCCAGCAGAATTGTTGGATTCCCAAGTCTTTGCCTTCTCACCATTGGGTTATCTTCTGTTACCAAAGCTCCCATTTATTAGTGTGTATTTTATTAAACTTGTTCTTGGAGAATCCAAGATGGTGGACTAGAGAAAGGCTGCATTGCTTGTTGCTCCATAACTGGAGATTCAAGCAGAATCTCTGTGAGAGAGTCTTCGATGTTCACTGATTACCCCATTTGTCCACAGGCATCACCCACCATCTGCCAGCAAATCGCCTACTTTTTGGGTGCAGTTTGCTCACTGACTGCCACCTATCATTTGCCATTTGCCCATTTGCCCACCTCTTGCCTGCCCGTCACCCTCCTTTCACCTATCCATTGTTTACTGCCCAACATCCCCCTGTTGACTTTCCACCATTAGCCCACAGACCACCTGCAGACGACCCACAGATTGCCTGTTTCACACTGTTGCCTGGAAGTCCATTGTCACAGTACCTGCAGGTTTGATTACATGTGGCTGCCACCATTTTGGGCAACAGTCAGGGCCTACAGGTTTGCCCCCTTGGCTGCTGCCATCTCAGGGCATGGTCACCTTGGTCTGGGGACTCAGGCGATGGCCTGGAGATACACTGGGGTACCTGCAGGTCTGGTTGCACCTGAGGTCTATCTGCTTGGTGTGGTAGTGGCCACCATCTGGCTTCCTCTTTTCAGGGTTGCTTCGTTGCGTTAGCACATGCCTGGTGATCTCTCTGCAAGTTGAAAGGGCATTGAGATCTTGAGAATGCCGCAAGAGAGAGCCTGTGGAAGCTGAAATTCAAGTCGATCAGATTGCAGCCAGGTTTGTGTGGGCCAGTCTGTGGAAAACCAGAGACTAGGGGCAGTTTCCCAGGGGGAGGACAGGTTGAAGAAGCTGGAGAAAACTGGGCTTTCTCCTCCTGAGTGAGTCCTGAAGTGCACAGGGTTGGAAGGGGCCAGCTGCAATGGGTGGGAAGACAGTAAAAGGGTGCGAGGGCATCTTGCTATCAGCTCACTCACCCAACCAGTCCAGCACCCACTGGACCAGGGCTAACATCAAACTTCAGACAACCCCACCTATCTGTGGCAAAGGGAAGTTGAGAACATTTTTGAAAGTCAATGGAAGTGATCATTCAATTTTCCATTGAGACTTTCCTTTTTTTTTTTTTTTATTTTGCCCTCTGTCTCACATCTCTACCATCTTTCAATCCAAATATTTTTATACATCAATTTCAAATGGTATGTCTGAGTACTATAAGACAATTTTGTTCTGTATTCCTATATTTTTACTTTACAAAAAAACTGTACGTATTTCTTTTCCCTCACCTACCTGTCTCCCTAGATTCTCTTTCTCATTTTTCTCATCTAAAGCCATCCTCTATTAATTCCTCCCTTGCTCTTACTATAGATTTTTACCTCTAGCTTCTCTTCCTCTCCCTCATAAGCATCACATTTTACACTACTTCTGTTCCCTCACTGTCCATCATTTAAAATGGTAAACCCTTTCAGTAAACTTACTGTTTATATTGTAGATAATAATTGAATGCTTCATTTCTGTCTATTGTGACAAAATTATAAATGCCTTAAGGGGAGTCATTTCGTTCAAGGTGGTATATTGTTTGCATTGGGTGTTGTTAATATTGGTCTCCCCCTTAAAGGTGAGGTACTGGAAGCCTTCAGGAGCACTAAAAGGCTACAGGTTAGGATCTATACTGCCTCAGCTCCATACCGCTAGATGAGAAGACACAAAAACAACATGAAAACACAAGGGAACAAAGTGCCTCAAACAAACCAAGGCGTTCCAACAATAGAAACCATAGACCACACAGTAGAAGAAATGTCAGTGATTGAATTTAGAAAATACATAGTTAGATTGATCTACAAAATAAAGTATGGTATTGGAGAGAAAATACAGGAAGTGAAAGATCGTATCAATAAAGAGGCAGGGATTATAAAAAGGAATCAAGCAGAAATCCTCAAAGTGAAAGAAACAACAATTCAAATTAAAAATTCAATGAAAGTATCACCAACAGACCACTTGGAAGATAGGACCTCAGACAGTGAAGACAAAATACATATTCTTGAAAATAAAGTTGACTGCACAAAGAAGATGGTAAGAAACCATGAACAGAATTTCAAAGAAATATGGTATAACAAGAAAAGACCAAATTTAAGATTTATCAGAATAGATGAAGGCATGGAGGTACAAACCAAAAGAATGCACAATCTTTACAATGACATAATATGAGAGAACTCCCCAAATCTAAAGAATGAAATGGAAAATCAAGTACAAGAGGCCTACAGGACCCCAAATGTACAAAATTATAGCACACCTGCACCAAGGAACATTATAATGAGAATGACTAACATACAGAGTAAGAATAGAATTTTAAAGGCTGTGAGCGAAAAAAATCAAATTACGTATATCGGTAAACCAATTTGAATCTCAGCTGATTTCTCAATCCAGACACTCAATTCCAGGAGATCCTGGAATAGCATATAGCAAGCTCCGAAAGAAAATGAATCCCAACCGAGAATTTTATATCCAGCAAAATTAAGTTTCAGATTTGAAGATGAAATAAAAACCTCCCATGATAAACAAAAGTAAAAAGAATTCACAACTAGAAAACCTGCACCATAGAACATTCTCAGCAACATACTCCATGGGAGGAAATTTTTTAAAAAAGGAA
This sequence comes from Sciurus carolinensis, assembly GCF_902686445.1. Lineage (NCBI taxonomy): Eukaryota > Metazoa > Chordata > Mammalia > Rodentia > Sciuridae > Sciurus > Sciurus carolinensis. Next base: position 38,756,290 of record NC_062225.1, on the reverse strand, counting down.
AACCAGCAAAAGGAGGAACTATACCAAAGAAAAGGTCAATCAAAGGAGAAATTAAGTCAAATTAAAACCCAAAAATAAGTGAAAATGAATGGGAATAAAAATAATATCCCAATAAAAACCCTGAATGTTAATGGCCTAAACTTATCAATCAAAAGACATATACTAGTGGATTGGATTTTTTTAAAAAAGACCCAAAAATATGCTGCCTTCAAGATCTTATCATAAGAAAAGATATCCACAGACTGAAGGTGAAAGAATGAAAAAACATATCACTCACATTCATAAAAAAGCAAGGATTTCCATCCTTATATCAGATATAGTGGACTTCAAACCAAAGTTACTCAGAAGGGATAAAGAAGGACATTTCACACTGCTTAAGAAAACCATATATTAACAAGACATAAAAAATCATAAATATTTTTGTACCAAACAATGGAGCACCTACATACATCAAACAAACCTGTCTCGATTTCCAGAATCAAATACACCACAACACAATAATACTGGGTGACTTTAACACACCTCTCTCACCACTGATAGATCTTTTAAACAAAAACTAAACAAACTATAGAATTAAATGATACAATCAATGATTTACACTTAACAGACCTATATAGAGTATTTCATCCATCACCAAACGAACACGTTTTCTTCTCAGCAGCACATGGGCCCTTCTCTAAAGTAGACCATAAAGCAACTCTCAGCAAATAAAAAATACATAGAAACACTACCCTGCATTCTATCAGATCATAATGGAATGAAACTAGAAATCAATGATAAAATAAAAAAATAGAAGATACTCCAAAACCTGGAGACTAAATAGTATGCTACTGAATGATGAATGGATAAAAGAAGAAATCAAGGATGAAATTAAAAAAAAATACTTAGAGATAAATGAGAACACTGATACAACATATCAAAATCTCTGGGACACTATGATGAAGGCAGTGCTAAGAGGAAAGTTCATTGCATTGAGCTCATACATTAAAAGAATAAAAAGTCAACAAGCGAATGACCTAACATTACATCTCAAAGCCCTAGAAAAGAACAAGTCAACACTAAAAACAGCAGGAGACAGGAAATGATTAGAGCTGCAATCAATGAAACTGAAACAAAAGAAACAATTCAAAAAATTGACAAAACAAAAATCGGTTCTTTGAAAAAATAAATAAAATTGACAAACCCTTAGCCACACTAAAAAGGAGAGAAAACTCGAATTACTAAAATTTGTGATGTAAAAGGAATGTATATCACAACAGATACTACTGAAATAAGAAGGTAATTAAAAACTAGTTTGAAAATTTATACTCAAATAAAGTAGAAAATATTAAAGACATCGACAAATTTCTAGGGACATATGATCTATCCAAACTGATGCAGGAGGACATACACAATTTAAACAGATCAATTTCAAGCAAAGAAACAGAAGATGCCATCAAAAGCCTACCAACCAAGAAAAGTCCAGGACCAGATGAATTCTCAGTTGTGTTCTACAAGACCTTTAAAAAGAATTAACACCAATACTCCTCAAGTTATTCCATGAAATAGAAAAGGAGGGAACCCTTCCAAACTCATTCTATGAGGCTAGTATCACCCTTATACCAAAACCAGACAAAGACACATCAAGGAAATAAAACTTCAGGCTATTATCCCTCCTGAACATAGGTGCAAAAATTTTCAATGAATTCTGGCAAATCACATACAAAAATATATTTAAAAGGTAATGCAACACAATCAAGTGGAGTTCATCCCTGGAATGCAAGGTTGGTTCAACATACAGAAATCAATAAACATAATACAATATTACATCAATAGACTTAAAGACAAGGACATTGAGATTCTCTCAATAGAGGAAGAGAAAGCATTTGACAAAATACATACCTCTTCATGTTTAAAACACTAGGAAAACTAGGGATAGTACTTCAACATTGTAAAAGCTATGTATGCTAAACCCATGGTCAATATCATTCTAAGTGGAGAAAAATTGAAAGCATTCCCCCCCAAAACTGGAACACAACAGGGATGCCCTCTTTCACCACTTCTCTTCAGCATCATCCTGGAAACCCTAGCCACAGCAATCAAACAGACCAAAGAAATTAAAGGGATACAAATAGAAAAAGAAGAACTCAAACTATCACTATTTGCTGACAACATGATTCTATATTTAGAACATCTAAGAAACTCCACCAGAAAACTTTTAGAAGTAATAAATAAATTCAGCAACATAGCAGGATATAAAATCAATACCCCAAAATCAAATGCTTTTCTATACATAAGTGATGAATCCACTGTAAGAGAAATTAGGAAAACTACTCCATTCACAATAGCCTCAACAAAACTAAAATACTTGGGAATCAATCTAACAAAAGAGGTGAAAGACCTCTACAATGAAAACTACAGAACACTAAGGAAATAAATTAAAGGAGACCTTAGAAGATAGAAAAATCACCCATGTTCTTGGATAAGCAGAATTAGTATTGTCAAAATGGCCATACTACCAAAAGTGTTATACAGGTTCAATGCAATTCTCATTAAAATCCCAATGACATTCTTCATAGAAACAGAAAAAGCAATCATGAAATTTATTTGGAAAAATAAGAGACCCAGAATAGCCAAGGCAATCAATCCTTAGCAAGAAGAGTGAAGCAGGAGGCATCACACTACCAGACTTAAAATTATACTATAAAGCAGTAGTAACCAAAAGACATCGTATTGGCACCAAAATAGACATGTAGATCAATGGTACAAAATAGAAGACACAGAGACAAACTCACATAAATATGGTTATCTCATACTAGACAAAGGTGCCAAAAATATACATTGGAGAAAAGATAGCCTATTCAACAAATGGTGCTGGAAAAACTGTAAATCCATAGGTAACAAAATGAAATTAAACCTCTGCTTCTCACCCTGCACAAAAATCAATTCAAAGTGGATCAAAAATGTAGGCACTTTTAAAACAGAGACCCCGAGCCTAACAGAAGAAAAAGTAGGCCCAAATCTTCATCATGTGAGCTTAGGACCTAAACTTCCTTAACAAGACTCCTAAAGCACAAGAAGTAAAATTAAGAATCAATAAATGGGATGGATTCAAACTATAAAGCTTCTCCTCAGCAAAGGAAACAATAAACAATTTGAAGAGAGAGCCTACAGAATGGGAAAAAATCTTAACCACACACACCTCAGATAGAGCACTAATCTCCAACATATATAAAGAACTAAAAAAGGTAACACCAAGAAAACAAATAAGCCAATCAATATTGGGCTAAGGAACTGCACAGACACTGCACAGAAGAAGAAATACAATCCAACAACAAACATATGAAAAATTGCTCATCATCTCTTGCAATTAAGAGAAATGCAAATCAGAAGTGCTCTAAGGCCTGGGGTTATAGCTCAGTTGGTAGGGTATGTGCCTTGCATGCACAAGGCCCTGGGTTCAATCCCCAGCACCACAAAAAAGAAAAGTGCTCTAAGATTCCATTTCAAGTCAGAATGGCAATTATCAAAACTACAAACAATAAGTGTTGGCGAGAATGTGGGGAAAAAGGTACATACATAAATTGTTGGTGGGACTGCAGATTGGTGAAACCACTTTGGAAAGCAGTATGGACATTCCTAAGAAAACTTGGAATGGAACTACCATGTGATCCAGTTATCCCACTCCCCAATTTATATTCAAAGGACTTAAAATCAGCATACTATAGTGATGCAGCCACAATAATGTTTATAGCAGCTCAATTCAAGATAGCAATACTATGGTACCAACCTAGATGTCCTTCAATTGATGAATGGATAAAGAAAATGTGGTATATATACACAATGGAATATTACTCAGCCATAAAGAATGATAAAATTATGGCATTTGCAGGCAAATGGATGAAACTGGAGAATATCATGCTAAGTGAGATAAGCCAATCTCAAAAAACCAAAGGAAGAATGATATCGCTAATAAGTGGATGATGACACATAATGGGGGGTGGGAAGGGTTAGTGTTGGGGTTGGAGTTGGGTTTAGGGAGAGGGGCAGGAATGGAGGAAGGAAGGACTGTATAGATGGAGGGGAAGGGTGGGAGGGGTGGGGGGGAAGGGAAAAAATGGCAGAATGAGTCAAACAACATTACCCTATGTAAATTTATGATTACACAAATGGTATGCCTTTACGCCATGTACAAATAGAGAAACAACATGTATCCCATTTGTTTACAATAAAAAGAAAAAAAAAAAAAGAAAAAAAAAAAAAAAGAAAATGTGGTACATATACACAGTGGAATATTACTCAGCCTTAAAGAAGAATAAAATTATGGCATTTGCATGTAAATGGATGGAACTGGAGAAGATCATACTAAGTGATACAAATCAATCCCAAATTCGTAGGTGAACACTGACCCTGCACAGTGGTAACAACCTCTTAGATCCCAGTTGGGCAAACTTACCTGAGTTGAGAGGTGAAGGTAAAGACCACTCTAGGAAAGGATGCTGGTCAAAGGTGTTGGTGCTTTGGCATTTCTGCACATCCCCATCATTTTGGATCATGTCCACAATCTCCTGTGTCCAGGTTGTACCTAAAGGCATCAATCATTCTCATCTCCATCCACTCATGACACAATTTGATCCATTTTCCTTGATTATGCATATATTTATTAAATTTGCTCTTTCTGAATATTGAGCAGAATCATCCCATGTGTCACCTTCTCTCTGTGCCAACTAAAGTGGGTGCGGCACTCCTCTGAGCAAATGGTGCCCCTCCATATTCATTGCCACGATCTGCTCATAACACATGCTTCCTTGCAACACCTTCCATTCTCTGTATTAAGTACTAAGTTCTTAGTACTTAGCATAGAGATTTGCAGGTAATAGACCTACATAGGTTGTATAAATATTGAATCAAATGTAATGAGACATAAAAATGAATTAACCAATGAACCTCCTCTAACAAGCTTATGACATTTATTGGAGGAGATATGACAGAGACTGCTTTTTGTTTAGCTACTATTCATTTTTTTCTCTCAAATTAAGGGATCTCAAGTGTTAGCTGGACATATGACTATTTATGTAAAAAACTACATTTTCAACCTTTCTTGCAATTAGATATGGCCAGGGCACTACATTCTGGAAAGTTTTCTTTAAAGGATGACGTTTGGAATGTGATGGTTGGACCTCCAGCAATTGTACAGAACCACAGACTCAAAAGCTACATCATAAGATGTTGGAGTAGAAAATTAGAAGGAGCCAGGGTTGCTGATGATGAATGCAGTCACTATTTCAATACTGGACTACCAATGTACAGACAACTTTCATTTTGTGTTATTTTGAGTTTTATGATACTTGCAGTCAAATTGAATTAGAATTCTGATACAGAAGATACAGAAGAGGGATAGGCAAAAGTTAAACTATGGGAGGAAGGCTGACTTATTGCAGAGGGGGTCAGTAGGCTTAATTGAGGAGAGAAGTGTAAGGCTTGGAAAGAAGACTGGAAGCAGGAATGGAATATGCATCTCCATTGAGGAGGTAAGACAAGCCAGGAGAGAAAATTTCAAGAGCTAAGGGAGAGGCAGGCGTATTCCCCATGATAGGAAGTGTAAGAAAGGCTCACAGGAGGTTGAGAGGTATTGAGAGGTGGGGAATAGAGAGAAAGAGTGTTTGGGAGCATGATATAGAGGACCGTAAGGTCAACTACATAATTTCCAAGGTGAAATGAAACAAAAGAAACAAAATTTCTTCCTGAGGAATAATACAGACTTAAGTTCGGTTCTAAGCAAGAGAAGTGTCCAAAGCAAATCAATCAGAAAAGAAGAGTCTTGAGAAACTAAAACCTGTCAACTGGAAGTCCCTAACCTAGTTTACTACATAAGATCTGGTGAGGTGGGGGCACTTCAGAACCCATGAGGTAGGAAGCATGTTCCAAACATCTTCAGTGAATGCACCCTTTTTGAAATCTTTTGGGTTATGAATACATAATTTTTTTCTTAATAAGTCCAATTGTCTCTGAGACACTTTTTCAAACTGGTTCCAGCTTATAGTTCTTTGCTTCACTTGGCCAGAGTGGAATTATAAATACAGAAAATGCAGGAGATCATCAGTCACCTCATCATGTCTTTCCTGGTGGCCATGTTTCCTATTTCTCTACTCTGCACAATCCTGAGGTACCTTTTGCCTTTTCTGACCATACGTTTTCCTACACACGCCACTTCACTTTATGAGTCTGGGGTCATCACCTTCCCTTTCCCAGACGCATCCCACCATACTCATGTGGGTTTTAGACCCAGCTCTTTTAGCACAGTTTCTATTGGGCAGAAAGAATTCATTTCCTTGTCAGCTTCTCCCTAGGAGGAATATCTCAGGGGTAGGGGCTGCTGTTCATTCCAGGAGAGCCTAACAGAGCAGAAGGAGTTCCTGGGCTGCCAAGATTTACTGGAAGAATTTCCATACTATTTCTTATATTCTGTACTCTTATATTATTTGTAATTTTTTCCCATTCCTTTGCAATTCTGACCATCTCTTTCTTTACCAAGGACCTAAATAAAAGGGAGGATGCTAGTTCATTTCTGTTCATGAGTAAGCATTGTTTTTATTGTTTCCAGGGACCAGTCCTGGAGAAACCCTACATTTTTTTCCTTAAATTCAGAGTCCAACTTCCAATATCACTTCTTTACTAAAGGTGATGTCACCTACTGCTATTTCTGCACACCCACCTGCCTTTGCATAGGTTGCAAAGAGGAGATCATCAGATTTTGCTTGGAAATTCCAGATTTTGTCCCAGTTATCACTTAACATCTTGGTCATGAGGACTCCTTTATTTTCTGTGGTTTCTGGTTGTAGGTATTTTTCCTCCAGGTGGAGATCTTTCATTTTCTCCAAGGACATCTTAATATGTGAACTTGACAGGTGCTTAAAAGAAAGGTAAGCTTTTGTCATTTCTAATACTTAGAACAGTCACTTCCTAATTATTTTTTCTTTGAAGAAAGCCAGGACAGGTGCATGATAGAAGTCTATGAATATGTTTAATATTCATTTAAGTAAGAAAAGTCAAAACTGTGGAAGTCTGGAGCACTTAAAATAGCTTTATTTCAGGGTGTAGCAATAATAAAGACACAAATGCATCTCAAACGGAGATAAACTCTGGGGAGGAAAACAGATCTGGGAAATTGGCTGCCTTGGGTTGACTCTTCAGAGTCTACCTGCCTGAGGCCTGAGTGACAACCAGAGATATGAGGAGCCCATGGCAGACGGGCCAAAAAGGTCCTGAGTTCTTGTGAATTTTGAACAACACAAAGAATCAAGAAGACATGGAAAGTCAACAGACAGGTAACTGAAAAGAAAAAATCTTTTGAACTCACTGGCACAACCCGATAGTTTAGTGACTGAAAAAAAATGTCATACCCCTCCACAACCCGTCAGCCCCATGGTCCATCCAGACCCTCAGTGACCATCCAAGCAAGTGCAAGGAACAGAGCCCACTGTCCTCACCAGCAAGAATTTCACGGACTCATGAACTTAAATAAGCATTCCATCCTGGTTGGAGTCACTGTGAGAAATACTCCAAAAATGGCAGCAGAGGTCACATGTGGAGAAGTCAGATGATAAGCTGGGTGAGCATCAGTGAGACGTGGGGAAGGTGGAGCCCTTGCATGCTGCTCGTGGAAGGGGAAAAGATGCTCTCACATTGGCAAACAGAAACCCTAAAAGCTTGAAAGTGGACACAGTGTTTAACCAGACATTCCCTCCCAAGTGAATACACCCAACAGAATTAAGAACTGAGGTCCACTAACTGGCACACAAATAGAGCAACAGATTCATAGTCGAAGGTGGAAACTACCCCAAGTCCACCAGTTGATGAATGGACACACCAAATGTGGCATATCCTCTAAAGTAGGGTAGATAGTACTCAGCCATCAAGAGAAAGAGTGCATGGACAGAGCTTGGAAACCTCAGGCTGAGTTAAAGAAGCCACACACAAAAGACCACGGGTTGCCAGGTTCATTTACTTGAAATGTCCACATAGGAAGCTGACACACGAAAAAAAGGAGTGGCTGCTCATGAATGTGAGAGGCTTCTTTTGAGGGTAATAAAATGTTCGGTGCTTGTGGTGATGACTGTGTGGTCCTGTGAATATTGTAAAAACCTGAACTACCCATTGAAAGGGTTAACTGTTCATATGTGAATATCCAAAAAGGAGCCTGAGTTTTCTCCAGAGGAGCACCAGGGAGATAGGGGAAGTCAAGAGCACTGACCAAGTTCACACACTGAATAACACACAATTTCCTACGTTCATATATGAATATACGCCTGGTGTAGCTCCACATCTTGTACAACCACAAGAAGGGAAGCTGTACTCCAAGGATGTAGGATATGTCAAAGTACACTCAACGGTCATGTATAACTACAAAGAACAAAGAAAAATAAGTTCACACACTGCAAGAATGGAAGGTGAGTTCCCTCAGGGGGACCCTAAGGTCCCTGAGAGCCAACTATGTCTAACACATTTACATTTAAATCTAAAAATGTTACTATCATAGCAGTTGAGGGTAGAATGGTGAAAACCAGAGGTCAGAGAGGTTGGCTAATGGGCTCTGAGCCAGTGAGAGTAGGAGCAGGAAGTTCTGGGGTGCTGCTGCAGAGCAGGTGACTACAGGTGCCAATCCCACAGAGAATGCTTCAAACTGCTACATGAAAGGATTTAGATTATCTTGACCCCCAGAAATGATGTTTGAGGAGACAGATAGGTTTAACCCGAGTTAAACATCACGCAATATGTACACGCATCAAAACGCCACAGGGCTCCCCATTTACATGTCCACTACTGAGATTTTTATGTATCTGTTAAGAACAAATTTAATTTAAATAGTACAAATAAAATGAATTAGAAAACGTGACGTCCTTGTCCTCAAAACATGCTGGTTACACTGGCTTCAGGAATGTAAAGTCCACGCTTACTCCTTATACATATCTTACTCCTTACACACATGGCATAAGCATGCTTCTGGTACAAATAAATTCCTCCCTAGAGGGACATTTCCCTTCCTCCTCAGGGGAGCGGGGAGGCCAAGGCACACCAAGACAATTAGCACAAACCCCAGCAGTTCGCCTTGAGCCCTAAGGGCAAGAGGAATTCTCTTTGCATCCAAGTCCTGAAATTATAATACAGTGCTCAGGTGTCTGAGGTCAACTGAGAACAACAGTCTCCTCTCAGGTCACCCGCTACCTCAGCCACCAGCTCAGTTCTGAGGGCCTCTCTGTGGCCTCAGATCAGTTGGGTATGCTCAACACCCAACATCCACACTCCCTATGGGCACATTTGGTAACCAGAGACCACAAACCTCAAATTAAAAGAACAAAAGCCCCAGAAGGGCTTAAAGATCTGCATTCTTCCCTTCCTCCTGGAAAACTGTCGAATTCCACTTTGAAGTGTGTGCGAAACATGTTTAAATTTCTAGCACAACTGAAGTCAAACAGTGACCTGGTGAGAAACCAGCTCTTAATGAAGACAGGAGTGAGAACACCCTTTAAGGTTCCAAGCAGGTGGCAGTTTTGATGCTAAACATATCACTTTCTTTTTCTGAACAACCTCAGAAACCAAGCCAGCTAGCCATGACTTGCCTCTTAGACCTTGCCATACTCAGTGTCTCTGCTTCCCCTCCACAGAAAAGGTCATGCTCCAACACTGAGAAGGCGGGAGTTGATGGGTCTGAGCCAGGCACGAGCACTCCAGGACAGAGACCTGCCCAGAAGCCCAATGCCTGCAGAGCTGCTGTGTGCCCAGTCATGGCCAGAGAGTTTCAGCTGAAGCATCAGCAGGTGCCACCAACCACACTGAATTAGCACACACTGCTGGATGAGCCTGGAACAAGGTGGAGATAAATGTGCTGGCAGAACGTGAAGCAATACACTGCAGGCTTGTTGCTGAAGCTGAAGTTAACATGTGTAATCCCGCAGGACACATATGCAGGACGTTCTGGACTATAGGCATAACTTTCCTTCCAAAATTCTTGATTTACCACAAGGGAGCCAGGTGCTACAGATCTTCCACCTTCCTCTTTTCTCCTCACTTCGCCCCAAAACACAAATGCCACATCCACATCTGAAGTGGAGCTGGCCAGGATATCACCTGAAATCCTGATGCCCACGGGGCCACCAGCACACAGCGCCCTGTTAGCTGGCCTCGGTGCCTGAGACTATGCACAGGAAAAGGATCAAACCTTCAGGTGTCAGTTTTATGAGCCCTCTAATTATGCACACACCCCAAACTCATTCCCTCAGGGCTGCAATCTGGCCTTGTCATGTGACAGATCTCTGTCAGCTGGAGTAAAAGGACTTGGATACCAACTATCTCAGCCTGGCTCTCACAATACTGTGTTGTCTTTTTTTTTAAAACACATGACCCCAAGTTGGGGACCATACTGGGGGTCCTGCAGTCAAGAGACACATGAGCACTTGGGACCAGGAAACAAAAATCATGATCGGAGTCCCAAGAGTCTCTTTCATAAGAAAGAGACAAGCACCATCAATCTTCCAAAGAGCTGTCACATATCAGAGGTGACCCACACCATGTGCAGTTCATTGGAATTTAAAAAAAATTGGGGGAAAAAAAAGAAACCTACCAAGAGCATTTCACTTTCTTTTCATTTTGTGCCTTTTGTGGCAACTCATGAGCACTTTGAAATACATACACACAGATGGAAGGGACCTGTGGTCATTCTGAAAATATGAAAACCCCAAACATGCTGCTTTTCACTGGACCACCAGTTAGAAAGAAGCACCGCCATCAGACAGTCACAAGAAAGTGCGTATGTTAAGAAGTAAGAGATCTTCTGTTTTTTTTTTTTAATTGTAAACAAATGGGATACATGTTGTTTCTCTGTACATGGCGTAAAGGCATACCATTTGTGTAATCATAAATTTACATAGGGTAATGTTGTTTGATTCATTCTGTTATTTTTTCCCTTCCCCCCATCCCTCCCACCCCTCTTTTCCCACTATACAGTCCTTCCTTCCTCCATTCTTGCCCCACTCCCTAACGCTAACTCTAACCCTAACACTAACCCCTCCCACCCCCCATTATGTGTCATCATCCACTTATTAGCGATATCATTCGTCCTTTGGTTTTTTGAGATTGGCTTATCTCACTTAGCATGATATTCTCCAATTTCATCCATTTGCCTGCAAATGCCATAATTTTATCATTCTTTATGGCAGAGTAATATTCCATTGTATATATATATACCACTGTTTCTTTATCCATTCATCAATTGAAGGACATCTAGGTTGGTTCCACAATCTGGCTATTGTAAACTGAGGAGCTATGAACATTGATGTGGCTGTATCTCTGCAATATGCTGATTTTAAGTCCTTTGGATATAGGCCAAGGAGTGGGATAGCTGGGTCAAATGGTGGTTCCATTCCAAGTTTTCTAAGGAATCTCCATGCTGCCTTCCACAGTGGCTTCACTAATTTGCAACCCCACCAGCAATGTATGAGTGTACCTTATTCCCCACATCCTCGCCAACACCTGTTGTTGCTTGTATTCTTGATAATCGCCATTCTGATTGGGGTGAGATGGAATTTTAGGGTGGTTTTGATTTGCATTTCTCTATTACTAGAGATGTTGAACATTTTTCCATATGTTTGTTGATTGCTTGTAGATCTTCTTCTGTGAAGTGTCTATTCATTTCCTTAGTCCATTTATCGATTGGATTATTGGCATTCTTGGTGTAGAGTTTTTTGAGTTCTTTATAGATTCTGGAGATTAGTGCTCTATCTGAAGAATGATTGGCAAATTGCATACAAAAACATATTAAAAAGATAGTGCACCACGATCAAGTGGGTTTCATCCCAGGGATGCAAGGTTGGTTCAACATCAGGAAATCAATAAATGTCATTCACCATATCAATAGACTTAAAGTCAAGAATCACATGATTATTTCGATAGATGCAGAAAAAGCATTTGATAAAATACAGCACCCCTTCATGCTCAAAACACTAGAAAAAATAGGGATAGTGGGAACATTCCTTAACATTGTAAAGGCCATCTACGCTAAGCCCATGGCTAATATCATTCTAAGTGGTGAAAAACTGAAAGCATTCCCTGTAAAAACTGGAACAAGGCAGGGATGCCCTCTTTCACCACTTCTTTTCAATATCGTCCTTGAAACTCTAGCCAGAGCAATTAGACAGACCAAAGAAATTAAAGGCACACGAATAGGAAAAGAAGAACTCAAACTATCCCTATTTGCTGATGATATGATTATATACTTAGAGGAACCATGAAATTCCACCAGAAAACTTTTAGATCTCATAAGCGAATTCAGTAAAGTAGTGGGATATAAGATCGATGCACATAAATCTAAGGCATTTTTATACATAAGTGATGAATCTTCAGAAAGAGAAATTAGGAAAACTACCCCATTCACAATAGCATTGAAAAAAATAAAATACTTGGGAATCAATCTCACAAAAGAGGTGAAAGACCTCTACAATGAGAACTACAGAACACTAAAGAAAGAAATTAAAGAAAACCTTAGAAGATGGAAAGATCTCCCATGTTCTTGGATAGGCAGAATTAATATTGTCAAAATGGCCATACTACCAAAAGTGCTATACAGATTCAATGCAATTCCAATTAAAATCCCAATGATGTACTTTTCAGAAATAGAGATCTTCTGTTTTTAAAATGACTTTCTTTGTATTAGCACTAAACACTAGACCTCACGACTTTGAATGAATTCACTGCAGGTTTAGTCAGCCTTATTCAAAATTCGTGGGGCCAGAATAGTTTCATATTTCAGAGTTTTTCAGATTTTACAAGATTCATGTAGACTTTAGCAGTTGAGCATCCCTAATTCAAAAAATCAAAATAAAAAATGTTCCTAATTTGGATTCCAAAACAAGAGTTTCAGATGCTGTAGGACTAAGACTAAACTGCTTCATGAGCAAAGGCATTATAGCTGTGTTTTACTCATCTCCTTAGATATTTTTAAGAAATGTGAATTGAAAATAGCAAAAAAAAACACAGAAATGTTAAAACACATAAACATTTTTAAAGTGAAAGACTCAGGCTGTTTTTAAAATATTAAACAGAGAATTATATGATTTGGCTATTCCACTTCTGGGTAAAAATATTCAATAAAATCGAAAGCAGGTGTAAGAGAAATCAGTGTGCCCAGTTCACAACAGTATTATTCACAATAGCCAGAAGGTGAAAGTAAAATTAGTATGCGTGGACAGACGAGTGGATAAACACAGTGGGGTACATATATAAAATGGATTATCGTTCAACACTGAAAAGGAAGGACATTCTGACCATGTTATGACAGAGATGAACCTTGAGGACATTATATTAAGCAAAATAAGCCAAAGGTAAAATATTGAATGTTGTCTACTTATGTGAGGGATCCAGCTGCTTCCACAGAGACAACAGAATGTCGGCTGTCAGGTCAAGGTTGAACAGGGTGATAGTGTGTAGTAGATAGAGTTTTAGTTTTACCATGTCAGAAGAGTTCTGCAATGGGCAGTGAGGATGGTCATGTATCAGTGTGAATGCACTTACTGCCACTGAGCTGCATGACTGAAAATGGTGAGGTCTATGTCATATGCATTTCACAGTAAAAAACAAAAAAAATACAAACAAAAAAAAAATCTGTTTAATGTTTAATGACTAGCACAATTTGATCAGTCCTGATTCTGTACTATGTCAAAAACTTCAATCCAGGATGGTACTATGGTCGCTCATTTCTCTAAGGATCTTTCATAACGGTTCACCTTAACATCAGAGCTGCGGTTAGTTATCCAGTGATGATGTGCAAACCTGAAATCAAGCCCAGCTCAAACACCGTGTTTGAACTTCAGAGGATAAAGCTGAATTCCTTAGTGACATTGCAAGCAACTAACCTGACAGTCTCCATGACTGATGTCGCCATGGGTCATACAGAATACTGGAATACTGACTTACTCTATTGTTGGCAAAGGTATCAAAATCAGTTCAGCTGCCCTGCAAACATTTTCAACCATGTAAGCTAACATGAAAAGAGGAGGATTTGGTGTAGCTAGGTGTTAGAGCTCTGGTTTTGCATGACTTAAGGATCTGGAGTCAATCCCCAGCACCACCAGAAAACCAAAAAAAGGTTTCTATGCAAATACCATGCCATTTTATGAAAGAAACTTGAGCATTCATGGGGTTTGGTATGCACACAGCCCTGGAACCAATGCCCCAGGGTCACAGGGAAGACCTCACAACCAAAAGCTGCTAACCAAAGCGCATGAAAAGGTCAAGCAGCTGAGGGACACCATGGAATTGAAGCTCTACCTCTTGGTGATCTGACTTGGCTCCTGCAAATCTGGCTCCAGACCTCATTATCCAGCAGCCTCCACAGCATCACATCTATCAGCTGCTCCATCATCTTGAAGACCGCATCCAGGATCAGAAACATGGAGACATCGCGCTCCTTATTCTGCGTGGTGTTCCAGATGGTGGCCGCCAGAAAGACGTTGGATGTCTTTTCTAATTTCTGGATATCAACCGAAGGGATTACAAGTTTAACTCAAAGAGAAAAGATGCAAATTCAGATCCCCCATAAAGTGGCCCCAAACTTCAAGCATCAGCAAATAACAATCTAAAGTTCTATTTTTTTCTTTTCAGCTAAAATGCAAAAGTCTTCAAAGCCAGTGCAGGGGAAGAGTACACAACTGCCTGACAGCTGCTGGTGAAACCCAACTCACGTGCCAATAGTTTTCTTAAAGATTTTAGTGTAATCTCCCAGGTTGCTGGCTCCTGTATACTTTCAAGGACCATCATTTTGGAATCCAACAGTATACATCTTCAAGAATATTTAAACACTCACGCAAAAGTTTCTGAATCACACAAACTCTAGTTTCAAAAACAGCACTCACATCAAGGTAGAGGGAAAAGAAGTGTGCAAGAAGGTTATTCATGTCTCATTTACATAAGTGGGCTGAACATCGGGACTGTGTCACATGACTCTTATTATGCTTAAAAGAGAGTACAAGCAGTTTTTACAAAATGCTAAGGTAATACTGTCGCGTTCCTTCTGCCTGCAGAGAGAAACACGACACCTCAGTTGTTCATCAGAGCTCTTTATCCTCAGATGATGATGATGATGAATGAATTTACAAGGCAGTTACAGTCATATTTATATGAATCATGAGACAATCAGGTTACAGAGTACAATAGTAAGATTACAGTATTACATATCAAAAGGTACATAGTGGGCACAGATACAAGAAGGTACAGAAGAACAATCAGTTATAGAATATGCGGGGAGAGCAAGATTACAATATAATACAATCAGAGTAATTAAAGAGCGAGTGCAAGCATGAGTCACTTTTGTCTAATCAAAGCAGTTCTTCTTGGCCCTGGCTTAATGCCGGGGCCGCTTTCTTAGATAGCATCCGCTGCTGGCTTAGTGCCGGGGCCAGTTCTTACGGTAGTATCAGTCATATGTTGCAAACCAGGCTGCCCCGGCTTAGTGCCAGTCCTTAATGTTGCAGTCTGTGTTGCCCCGGCTCAATGCCAGGGTACAGTCCTTGTTGCAATCTGTGTTGCCCCGGCTCAATGCCAGGGTACAGTCCTTGATGCAATCTATGTTGCCCCAGCTTAATGCCAGGGTACAGTCCTTGATCAGTGTTAGCCAACTGGCTCAGCGCCGGGGCTCCTTCTACAAGCAATGTCAGCTGTCTGTAGCAATTCTTTGTCTCAGCATCAGGGCTACACTGATGTCCTGCATCAGGGCCACACTGAAATCCTCAAGCCAGGCTAGGCTAGGATGGGGTCTGCAGCCCCCGACAAATACAGTACAGTCAGATACAGTGTGTGTGCACCTCCCAGCTAACTGCAAGCCTGAGGCAGGTGGGTGTCTTGAGCCCAGTGTTTTAGGGCCAGCCTGGGCAACAAAGCAAGACTCTTTCACTTAAGAAAAACAAAGCAGGTGCTGGGACATACCTCAGTAGTAGAGTGCTTGCCTAGTGTGTGAAGCCCTGGGTTTGATTTCCAGCACTGCCAGAAAGATAGCCAGGTGCTGTGGCACATGCCTATAGTCCCAGTGACCCAGGAGACAGGAGGATCCCTCCTTGCAAAGGTGGCAACTTAGCAAATCCTTGTCTCAAAAAGCGGGGCAACAGGGCTCAATAGTTAAAGAGCCCTGGGTTCAATACCCAGTACTACTGCTACTAATAAAAATAATATAATATAGTACACGTGATACATTTTTATTCCAACATGCTAGACCCATATTTTTTTGGGGGGGGCAGGAGTACCAGGGATTAAAGTCAAAGTACTTGGCTACTGAGCCATATACCCAGCCCAATTTTGTATTTTATTTAGAGGCAGGTCTCACTGAATTGCTTAGTGCCTCACCTTTGCTGAGGCTGCCTTTGAACTTGCCGTCCTTCTGTCTCAGTTTCCTGGGACACTGGAATTACAGGTGTGCACCACAGTGCCTAGTCCAGAATTATTTTGAATACAGTGATAGGCAGTAGGCTAATGTAGAGGAAAGGGGGACAAGACAAAGTTTTATATATGTTAGCCGATTCATCACATAGATAACAAGTTGAAAAACATGATGGGATATTAGGAATCATTAATTTTTTCCAAATATCATCATCCTAACACAATTAGATTTAGTGACAATCATTAGTGTCCAAAATTAAATCATTTCCTTTTCACATCAAATTAGAGAATGAATGTCATATTGTAACATTTCCTTCCACTTGTTTAGCAATAGCATTTCTGATGCTTTTAGAATGTTAAACGACCTCATTTGTATGTCAGGCCTGGGACTCCTCTTTTCCAGCTGTTCCAGCTCTTCCGCCCACACTAGTTTCGTCTACACTGCCAATTTGAGTTCATTAAGTGACTGCTGTGTGAAGAGCCCTGCATTTAAGCAGCACAAACAGGAAAAACTAACCTACAAGCAAATAAGCAACACAAACTTGACAGAACCCAGCCCAGAAACAGATATGGCATGCATTATATGGGCCCAAGGAAGGTGTGGTGGAGGTGACCAATCTGAGTTGATTTTTGAAGGACAAACAGGAGTTTCTGAAGAGGCTAAGTCTAAGGACAGAAGGAAAAGCAGGGTGTTCATTTTGAAATGCTTTTCAGAAAGAAGGAAAAGAAGGATGCCAAGGTTAGGCCGGGACCCATTCCAAGCAAGGTCAGTAGAGGAATTAGCACATAGGGTGGGGTGCTGAGGTGTCAGAACCGAGGCTGGTGAGACAGAAAGATAAAACAGCACGTGCAGGAGGCTGGCTGTAGCAGACATTCAGGAGGAGGCCTCCCACTGACTGCACTTGGAGAATAAATGAAGAAAACCACACATACTTGTGCATCTCCAATACCACCCAGCACAGGTTCTTGAAATGGGTTCTGAAAGTGTTTTCAATTGCATGGCTTTTGAAACCTTGAACACACAACTGACAAATGTGGCCTTGCCTTTCCCTGTGGGAATGCCAGTACTGAGGACAGTGCCCACTGCTGGTGAGATGTCAATCAATTCTTTCTGGATCTCAAGTGGACCCAAGTAAAGCGTTCTGCATAGCCAACAGTCATGATGTTCAGGGATGGGTGTTTTAAAAGATGGCCTTCTGCATTAAGAAGCAGAAGTACATGCTACTCTTTTAGAAATATTTAACTATCACATATGATACTGTATCTTCAACATGATCTATGGTAGTAAAAGTTCTTGAGTAGTTATTTAAATAAGCTACACAGATATGCTCCTGAAGGTAGCAGAAAAATGAATTGTCTCAAAAACAACAACAAAAAATCAAGCTCCTTAGTTGTAGCATGTGTAATTAAATTTAATTATCTGCACAAATCATTTGGAAACTAATCCAGTATCACCTGCTGTCATCTCAACCACCCACTTAAATCTTTTGTTATGGGATTTAACCTTTAATGGTTTCTCTCTGGGGAGCCATGCCAATCAACCCCAGGGTCAACTTTATCTTAAAGGACCAAATAACTGCAGATGCCAGCACTGGCCTCACTTGACTTCCTTGTCCAGGTAGAAGGGGTAGAAGCAGAGGCAGTTGATGCTGACTACAGCCAGTCTTGGCGGGGCACCCGACCCTTACAGAAGCAGTGAAAGTAGTAGGTGACCACCTTCTCTGCCTCAGGGAAGATGAACCTGGCCTCGAACTTCACCAAGGCTTCTAGGAACTTCTTGGGCTCTCCTTCCTGCTCAGCAAGCCAATGCTGGTCTCCTAAGCAATCAGAACCTGAGGCACAGAAAGATGGGGCCTTCATCCAGGGAGGTGGCAAAGGAAAGGAAGAGAGCAGAAGGGACCGGAAACAGGAAGAACAGATGCACTCAGGCACTTGAGGAATCTGTGCTACTTCGATGACAACCACCCCTGTCCACTACACAGAAACAGCCACAGTTAAGAAAAAAAAAAAAAAAAAAAGGAGCAGGGATCAATTAATCATCACAAGGTTACAAAACACAAGGACAAGTCTGTCACTCACTTACTAACCATGAAGCTTTGGCTGAATCAGCTGACTTCTAAGGTTTTGAGAATTTTAATTCACAATTATTTCCCAAATCCTCCCTACACTGATTCTATAGTATGGATCTTCAATGCCTCCAAAAGTCCATGTGATAAAGGCCTGATCCCCAGCTAGTGTACTGGGAGGTGGTGGAACTTCACAAGTTGGCATCTGTTGGGAGGTCCTTGGGTCACTGGGGGCATGCATGCCCTTGAAACGGACAGCGGAAACCCAGCCCCTTCCTCTCTGCTCCCTGGCTCGCCATGAGGTGAACACTTTTGCTCTGTCATAAGCCGTTGCCGTGATGTGCTGTTCCATCACAGGCTCACGAGCAATGGGACCAACAAGTCACGGACTGGAGTCTCTAAAATTGGGAGCCAAACCAACCTTACCTAACTCAGTTACCTCAGGTACTTGTGTCAGTGATGGAAAGCAAACCAACACAAGAGATAAAAGGACCGAGTGACTGGTAATGGTGTGTGAACTCACATCGGCCCTGAAGAAGGACCCAACAAGGACATAAGAGTCTCTTTAAAACACAAACAAATGTCTTCAGTAGGTTCAAAAAGGTCAATATAAGGCCAACTGCAGGATTTGGAGAATACTAATGCTGTGCACCGCCACTGTCCATTCCAAACTTGTTGAAGGTGGAAGGGAGGACCCTGGCCAAGCTCCCAGAGGTTGGAAGTACTCCTAAACCCCTGGGGTGTGTGTGCGGGAGACAGCAGAGGTCACAAAGAATCTGATGCTGCAACTGTTTTGCCAATCACAACCAAAAAGAAGGGACCTTTGTGATCTGTGATTGTGACAGAAACGTCTAGAATAGAAGCTTTGGCCCCTTTCTCGGGGTGAAAATCTATCATTACCTGCCCTTTTCTTTTTATTAACATTTTCATTTGTGTTTTATAGGACTGTCTTATGAGAGCCTGTTTCTTAAGATGAGGCTGTTTCCTTGGGGTTGTTACCAAATCCTCACTGTATAAGTCTTTTTAGAAATGAAACCTGGGCACTCACATTAAAATAATCTAATCATAAATTACTATTAAAATAAACATGAGCGCTGGTGAATTTAACTGTTTTCTTCATTATTCATCAGCCTCTACAGCCAACTATGGCTGAGAACAGGACCCAGGGGCTCCAGGCACAGTCAGGATGGTGGCCATAAGGCCTCCCAACTGTCACAGCTGCAGTGTCTGGTCTCAGGCAGAGCTGAAACAGAAGGAATTATTCAAGTTTTATGGAGGAGCCAAGGACCCAGGATATGAGCAGAAAAGCCCCAACTCTCAGACCCTGTGGATCTGGCCCGAGGAGTGGGGAGAACAAATGCCATGATGTGTTCTCGCTCCCCAGAACTGCCTCCTCAGTTTTCCTTTCTTCCTTCCTTTCTATTTTTAGGGCATATTAGCTTTGAAGTGTCATGGATCAAAACTGTTACCCCCAAACATGCCACTTCAGCATAAGGATAATTTTGAGCCGAAGACAAGTGAGAAACCAAAAAGATGAGGTATTAGAAAGACACTCTGCCCTCCCCTGTCTGCCCCCAGTCAAGAGGGACTCTCCATTTGCACAGGCATGTCCCCTCTGCCCCAAGAAGATACCTTTGACCTCTAGATCTTGGCAGCATGAGGGACCCACATGGTCTCACACAGACAGCCCTCCCCTTCCATCAGTTTCCCCCATGTTTACCTCCCGACTCTGTGCCACTCCAGAAGTTGGACCCCTTTTCCTGTCACTTCAGTCCTCAGCCAACTGGTTGCTTTCCCTTAAGGTGCTGTGCAAGGTTGATTCTAACCACCCTACGAGTTACTCGGCTGAGTTTCTGCCATGTGTATACACTCTGAATGCATTCAAATAAACTCTTTCTCAGTTGCTCATCTGTATAGCGATGTAATTTTCAGAGTCTCAACCACAGAACCTAGGAAGGGAGAGGACATTTTTTCTTCTCCTACAGAAGTATTTCAGGAACCAATGTAGCAGAAATCAATTTCCTTCCTCCGAAGTAAGGGAAACACCTCAAGAAAAGAACCACTACAGTTCACATTAGGCCGAGAGAGGCAGGTCAATTGTTGCTGAGGCTCAGGGCCATCTGACGAAGGACACTGAGACACAGTCCATCAGGGCAGGATGAGGGGTGACATGAGAGCTGTGCGTGTCTTCCACCACAGTCCAGGCCCACTCTGACCCCACAGGTAAGAGGTCATGCCCTGGCTGCCAAGTACTAGATGGCCTGGGTCACTCCTGCTCTTCACTCATCATGCTCACATCCCCCAGTCCCCAAAAGGAAGAGTGCTTCTCTTTTCTTTCTCTAAAACCAGTTGTTCCAGCATGGAACACCCCCCAAGTGGCAGATGGATTCTGAACAATCTCACTTAGTGTGTCCCGTGAGAAGAGAGGCCCATGGAGAAGTACCAAAGCCACCTTCACAGGGGAAGAACCTCCTGGGAAGGTTCTCACAAGGATGTTGTTGCTGCTATAGGCACTGGTCAACCGACAGGAATTTCACAGATTTACAAATGGACACTTCATTGCATTCACAGCAATATCTCTGAAAACTATAAGATCAAGTATACATTAAAAAACATAAAAGCATGAAATCAAATGTGATAAGTTAATTTCTTTCAAAGGCAACTTTAAAAATCTTCACCATATTTTTGGAGCATTGACCAATACCATTAACCAAAGGCACGAGCATTTCAGTCATCTGTTTCTTTACAAGGAGGTTCCTAGTCATCGTTGTTGCATGATGGCTACTCCAGCATAGGAGCCCATGTGCCCACTTCCCAGTGAAGGGTCCCACACACAGCACTCAGTAAAGTGCTCAGTAAAGCAAGTACAATCCTGGACGAGAAAAGGCATGTGTGAACCAAGCAGTCTGGGTCAGCTGGATTCCCAAATGGAACACAGGGTATATTCTAAACTCAGAGAAATTAAAGGCTACCAGACAATAGTACAGAATAACTGAGTCACTTGTAAGGCACAAGGGCCACTAGAGTCACAATATCCAAATGCCAACTGTGGGTTTTGAAAACTGAACTTCCTTCCCAATGTATCCCACCTGCAACCTTCCTCTCCTACACTACAGATTCATGTGAATATCGTGTAACACAGGTTGAGCAACCCAATCTGGAAATCCAAATTCTGAAATACTCCAAAATCTGGAACTTGGGAGCTCCAACATGATGTCACAGGTGGAAAACCCCATACCTGATTTCTGGTTCAAAGGACACAAACTACTTCATGTACAAGACTGAAAATAATATATAAAAGCACCTTCTGGCTCTCTGGATAAAGTGCATATGAAACAAATGAATTTCATGTTTCCATTGGGTAGCATGACATTATGTACATGCAAATATCCCACAATCCTAGAGAATCCAAAACTCTTCTGGTCCCCAGGATTTTGAATAAGGGATATGTAACCTGTACCTCACAAGGAAAGGACCAGAGGGCTCACTCTGAACTTGCAGATTTGGGTCTGTGAGAAGGAAGAACGACTGTATTAGGACTGCTCTTCTAAGTGGGCACTCGGGATGGAATTAAACAAAGTACCCAGAAGTACCTCATAAGGAAAAAGTAAAGCTCAAGGCAGCAGAACTTAGTTCCCTTCTGATCTCCCAATGCTGAGGCACAGGATGGCCTAAGGTGATATCCTGGGTCATCACCAAAGCCAGTCTGTCAGCACTGGGAGGCTGTCCTCTGTCTCTCTCCACCCATGTCTCTATTCCCAGGTCAGGCACCAAGAGGACATGACCAGAGACTTTCTCCCCTCCTGTCTTGCTCTTTAAGGATGCATAAGCCTAAGCGGCAGCCCACTTAAAACTTAGAAAGGGCTAGCTCTGGAGTGAGTTGTCAGGATCTTCTTGTTTTCACTTCCCTCGCTCTCAGGGGCTCCTCTGGCATCCTGAAAGCCCTGGCCCTTCAGACTCCCAGTGTTTTAGGATTGGGAAAGCTCATTTTAAAACAAAACCACACCAAGCAATTCCAGCCTCCACAGTATGACTCTCCTGAGGCTTCCGAACCTTTTCTTATCTGACCTGAAATGAGCCCTGGGCTCTTCAGGCACTACGATTCCTGTGCATGCTGGCCTGGCTCAGCTGGACATCTGCTGTACTTTCCTCTGGCTGCAGTCTCCCTGTCCCCTCAGCACCCGAGGCAAAACCTGTGTAGGGGCAGGTCACAAGAGCACCCCTAAACCTGGTGGGTCAGCAATGGTGTCTTGGAATCATGAGGACAGCCCATCACTCACAAAGTGGGGTTCCACTGAGGCTCACAGGAACCTGGCAGTGGTCAGGGCTCCACCCCCTGGTACTATGAGACTACTCTTTCTGTCTTTACCCTTTACTACCTGTCTTTGAATTTTTCAGTAGTTTTCACATAGACCTTAAGTCAGTATGTGCTGTGGCTGGACATTAAAATAGCCACTCTGTTTGTACTTGGAGGGAGTTCTGAGTCCCCTGCAAGGCCACCTTCCTGACCTCATCTTTTCAGAAGACATGATACATTTTCATTATCCTGCTACATCAGCTCACAGGGGCCAATGTAGTTAACTATTAACAGTTAGCTGTGTGTGGCTTCAACTGATAACATTCAATAACATGAATAAAATTATATCCAAGCTCTAATGCAACATGGCACCATGGAATCAAGACCTCAGACAAAATACATCAGAAAACTAGACTTTTAAATAATTGTTCTATCTACTGCAGAGGAGCTTTTGATAAGGAAAGATAATCCCAAACCAAAACCAAGACCACACCTTGAAAGAGAAAATAAATACATAAATTCTATCATGGCTGAGGTACAGGGAGACTTTATCACGACCTACCCTGCTCCTGAATACAAACCTTGGTGTGCGCCTCTGCCAGCAAAGAAATCAACATGATCAAACTCTTCCACTCTACTGTAGATTTCCTACACAAATGCCAAATGGCAGGGAAACTTTCCAAACTATCATTTCCTCTGCAGGGAAGTCTTAGGATGGGCTTCCCAAATACAATTAATCAAGGCAAGCCCATTGCATGTCCATGACCTCAAAGGACTAAAAAAGTCATTCCACATGTCACACACCATAGCTTTAAACTGACGACACTACAGCAGCATTTTGCAAAATTCCATGAAGTAGTCCCACTGAAAATAGTATAAAAAAAAATATTGAATGGGACCTAGGATGCATGCCGCCTTGTGAGGATACTTACTGAATTGTGAATTTTTTAGTAATTTATTAACGAATACATACATATTAGTAAATGTATTTTTCTCCAGGTTATGGGCAGAAACAGTCTGAAAGTCACAACATCACAGACAAATGAGGGTTGGGAAAGAAAATAAGTACAAATTTCCCATCTATTGTAGACAGGATGATAAACAGTCTACACAGTAACACTAACACTACTCCCAAAACTACATCAACCCTCTACAAACCAAGCACAGGAGAAATGTTAGGGCCTGAATGTGACTCCCCCAAATTCATAAGTCACCCCCACTGTGACTGAAGAAAGGGCTTGTCAGAGGTAATTAAGGCCCAGTGAGGACACACGAATAAAGTCCTGTTCCAGTAGGACTGGGGTCCTCACAAGACAATACCAGGAATGCATTCGGGAAAGACAATGTAAGGTCACATTAAGGAGGAGGACATCTGCCAGTCAAGGAAAAAGGCCTCATCAGGAACCAACCCTGTTGGCACCTCGATCTTGGATTGTCAGCCTCCAGAACTGTGAGAAAAATACCTGCTGTTTCACCCCTAAGTCTGTGGTGTTTTGCTATGGTAGTTCTGGCAGACTCAGAAAGCCCTCTAAAACCAAAATTCACAGCAGTATCCTGGATTCTAACACAAGAACACAATTAGCTAAACTATACCCTGTTTTATTAAAGCTTCTAATTTGGTAGGGAAAAAATACTTTTCTATTTCCAGAGATTATTTTCTTCTAAATACCTAGAATGTGTTAGGTATTTTGTTGGGAATCATTTATCTTCATTAAAATATTAAAAAGCAGCCAGGTACACTGGTGCACTCCAGTAATCCCACATACTTAAGAGGCTGAGGCAGAAGGATCACAAGCTTGAGGCCAGCTTGGGCAACTTAGAGAGGCCCTGTTTTCAAAATTTAAACACAAATTATTTTTTAAAGGGCTCAGGATGCAGCTCAGTGGTAGAGAATCACTGGGTTCAAGTCCTAGTACCAGAAAAAAAGAAAATCATAAGGTATCACTGGTACCAGCAAAAATTACATATAAACACACACACATACATGTATACACATAAACACACATATACACATACATACATGTAAAATGTCAGGCATTGCTGTCACCATTTGCTGGGCAGGCAGTAAAACACTTAGGAGAGGAAGAGAGCTCAATCAAAACCCGTTCATGTGCACCAGCCCTGTGTTCCTGCAGCACCGCCATGGGCCGGAGCTCCAGAGGCTGTCACGCTGAAACACACGCAATACTTATTCTCTCAAGTTTTCCTCAGGGGCATTTTCAGGAAATAAAAACAGCATCCCATTATCTATACCTCCAGCCTGTGCACGAACACAGCCACACATATCTTGACCCGAGTTGCACTGGGGTTGTGGTTCAGTGGTAGAGCGCTTGCCTAGCATGTGAGGCACCAGGTTTAATTCTCAGCACTGCATATTAATAAATGAACAAAATAAAGGTCCATCAACAACTAAAAAAAAAAAAGGTATAATTTTTTTTTAAAGGCAACTATTTCTGCATGATTAAGTGCCTTCTCCAGCCACCTAAGTCCTAAGTATCACAGCATGGCATTTCTAAGTGCACAGTGCAGGTAAGTTCCTTTGAAATAGCAACACATCTCTCCACTGGCTAATACTGACCATCCACCGCCTAAATGCCAGACAAACTACAAAGGGCTAGGAAAAGCATAAGAGCAATGGCAGTGTTGCTCCAAAATGTCACTCAGCACTCACCCTTTGTAGAGTAACACAGGGCAGAGAATGCAAGTAACAATACAGTGAAGGTGAGAGATGTGGGACCATATTATTTTCAGAAATCACACATTCTTAAATTGGATACAGCAAGATCTAATCTATGAAGTCTACTCTAATATCTTTACAGAAACACCATGATTTATGGGAGTTTTGCCCATATATTTTTCTCACTAATGTATTTTTTTTCTATATTTATCTATTTTTTAATTTTATTTTCATTGTAAATAAATGGGATACATATTGTTTCTGTTTGTACATGGAGTAACAGCATACCATTTGCATATTCATATATTTACATAGAGGAAAGATGTTTGATTAATTCCAATAATTTTTTCCTTCCTCCCCACCCCTCCCATCTCTCTTTTCCCTCTATACAGTCCCTCCTTCCTCCATTCTTGCCCCCCTCCCACCCTCCCTTATGTGTCATCATCTGCTTATCAGTGATATCATTCATCTTTAGGATTTTTGAGATTGGCTTATCTCACATAACATGATATTCTCCAATTTCATCCATTTGCCTACAAATGCCATAATTTTATTATTCTTTAGAGCTGAGTAATATTCCATTGTGTGTGTGTATATATATATATATATGCCACAGTTTCTTTATCCATTCATCAATTGAAGGACATCTAGGTTGGTTCCATAGTCTGGCTATTGTGAATTGAGCAGCTATGAACATTGATGTGGCTGTATCTCTGTAGTATGCTGATTTTAAGTCCTTTGGGTATAGGCCGAGGAGTGGGATAGCTGGGTCAAATGGTAATAGGTCCACTCCAAGTTTTCTAAGGAATCTCCACACTGCTTTCCAGAGTGGCTGCACTAATTTGCAGTCCCACCAGCAATGTATGAGTGTACCTTTTTCCCCACATCTTCTCCAACACCTATTGTTGCTTGTATTCTTCATAATCGCCATTCTAATTGGGGTGAGATGGAATCTTAGTGTAGTTTTGATTTGCATTTCTCTTATTACTAAAGATGGTGAACATTTTTTCATATGTTTGTTGATTGCTTGTAGTTCTTCTGTGAAGTGTCTGTTCATATCCTTAGACCATTTGTTGACTGGGTTATTTGTATTCTTGGTGTAGAGTTTTTTGAGTTCTTAATATATTCTGGAAATTAGTGCTCTATCTGAAGTATGATTGGCAAAGATATTCTCCTACTCTGTAGGCTCTCTCTTCGCATTGCTGATACTTTCCTTTGCTGAGAGAAAGCTATTTAGTTTGAATCTATCCTAGTTATTGATTCTTGTTTTTATTTCTTCTGCTACGGGAGTCCTGTAAAGGAAGTCTGATCCTAAGCCAACAAGTTGAAGATTTGGACCTACTTTTTCTTCTATAAGATGCAGGGTCTCTGGTCTGATTTCAGGATCCTTGATCCATTGTGAGTTGATTTTTGTGCAGGGTGAGAGATAGGGGTTTAGTTTCATTCTGTTGCATATGGATTTCCAGTTTTCCCAGCACCATTTGTAGAAGAGGCTATCTTTTCTCCATTGCATATTTTTGGCACCTTTGTCTAGTATGAGAAAATTGTATTTATTTGGGTTTGTGTCCGTGTCCTCTATTCTGTACCATTGATCAACCTGTCTATTTTGGTGCCAATACCATGCTGTTTTTGTTACTATTGCTTTGTAGTAGAGTTGAAGTTCTGGTATTGCTATACCCCCTGTTTCATTCTTCCTGCTAAGGATTGCTGTAGCTATTCTGGGTTTCTTATTATTCCAGATGAATTTCATGATTGCTTGCTCTTTTCTGTAAGGTACGTCATTGGGATTTTAATTGGAATTGCATTGAATCTGTATAGCACTTTTGGTAGTATGGCCATTTTGACAATATTAATTCTTCCTATCCAAGAACATGGGAGATCTTTCCATCTTCTAAGGTTTTCTTGAATTTCTTTCTTCAATGTTTTGTAGTTTTCATTGTAGAGATCTTTTACCTCTTTGGGTAGATTGATTCCCAAGTATTTTATTTTTTTTGAGCCTATTGCAAATGGAGTTGTTTTCCTCATTTCCCTTTCAGCTGTTTCATCGCTTGCGTATAAAAATGCTTTAGATTTATGCGTGTTGATTTTATAGCCTGCTATTTTGCTGAATTCATTGATGAAGTCTATAAGTTTCCTGGAGGAGTTTTTTGGATCCTCTAAATAGAGAATCATGTCATCTGCAAATAGCGACAGCTTAAGTTCCTCTTTTCCTATTCATATACCTTTAATTTCTTTAGTCTGCCTAATTGTCTGGCTAGAGTTTAGAGGACAATGTTGAATAGAAGTGGTGAAAGAGGACATCCCTGTCTTGTTCCCATTTTTAAAGGGAATGGTTTCAGTTTTTCTCCATTAAGAATGATGTTGGCCATGTGCTTAGCATAAATAGCCTTTACAATGTTCAGGTATGTTCCTACTATCCCTATTTTTTCTAGTGTTTTGAGCATGAAGGGGTGTTGTATTTTGTCGAATGTTTTTTCTGCATAAATTGAAATAACCATATGATTCTTATCCTTAAGTCTATTGACATGATGAATTACATTTATTCACTTACGAATGTTGAACCATCCTTGCATTCCAGGGATGAACCCCACTTGATCGTGGTGCACAATTTTCTTAATATGTTTTTGGATACAGTTTGCCAATATTTTGTTAAGGATCTTTGCATCTATATTCATGAAGGATATTGGTCTAAAATTTTCTTTCCTTGATGTGTCTCTTCCTGGTTTGGGTATGAGGGTGATATTAGCTTCATAGAATGAGTTCGGTAGGGTACCCTCCTTTTCTATTTCCTTCACTAATGTATTCTTAAATATTTTTATATTAATTTCTTGCCCTGTTTTGCCTTCAAAAGTATTTGTAAGAGGTGGGCACAGTGGCACACATCTGTAACCCAGTGGCTTAAGAGGCTGAGGCAGGAGGATTGCAAGTTCAAAGGCAACCTCAGCAAAAGCGAGGTGCTAAGCAACTCAGTGAGACCTGTCTCTAAATAAAATACAAAATAGGGCTGGGGATGTGGCTCAGTAGTTAAGCCCAGAAGTTCAAGCTCAGGTACCAAAATAAATAAATAAATAAATAAATAAATAAATAAATAAAAATAAAAAAGTACTTATAGTAAATACAAATGTCTGCAATACCTGAAATCAAACTCAACTGACACTGAAAGTAAACTGCTTTTTAGTTTATAATTGAAATCATACACTATCTTCAGAAAGCCCACCTAAGCCTTCAATCTACAGCAAAAGGAATCAAATTATCACATGAGCAAATCAATTCTTGGAATGATTCTAAGCAGATAACTCAAACTCCTGCAGTTCCTGTCAATGTTATATCTGCTTGCTGGAAAACAGGCAAAGACAACAATGTACTCAGTGCTCTGGGTCATGGTGAAGAATACAGCATGTGCTTCAACACAGCAGTGCCGCATGGGAACTTATAAGAAGAGCTGAGGTGCAGCCTAGCATGGCCTGGACTTCTCAAAAGCAGAACAAGACCACGAGTAACCATGAACACCAGGCACAGAGAACCAGCAGCAAAGTCTCCTTCTCTTCCCAGGGCCCCCAGAGAACTTGTCACAGCTTGGGGTCAATTCAGCAAGATTCAGGTCCTCTCATCACTCCTGCTCTGCTCTGCCTTCTTCTTTCCCCAGCCCCAACTTGAATGGGGATTAGCTCCTGATATTTGGCCCTCCTGCTTCCATGTACTCTATCCTTAATTCTACTCATGGCACAACCATTATATGTGATTCTAAAAAGTAAACAGACATACAACGGAGTCTCATCCAGCCTTAAAGAGGAAGGAAATTCTGACACACACAGCAACGTGGATGAAACTGAAAGACTGTGCCAAGTGAACTAAGCCAGTCACAGGATAAGGTGGTAATAGTCCGCCATATTAGGCTCCTCAAAAAATGCAGAGACAGGAAGTGCAATGGCAGCTGCCAGGGGAGAAGGGAGCAAAGAGTTTAATGGGTGCAGAGATTCAGTTTGAGAAGTTGAGGAGTGTTGTGATGCCAACATGTCATTGTGAAAGTACTTAATGCAACTAAATAAATAAATAAAAGTAATTAGGATAGTAAATTTTGTTATGTACACTTGATAAGAAAAACTTTTGTTTGAAGAAAAAAACACAACCTCTATCTTGAAGTTGTCTGACTGCCCAATGTTCATGAGCAGGGATGTGCCCTGCCTTTTCACTAAGGACCCAAGAAATCTTAATTGTAACTACACATGCTCCTCAACTGACAATGGGGTTGCATCCCAATAAACTCATCATAAGTTGAGATGACTATGAATAAAAAGTGTATTTAATACCTAATACACCAAGTATCACAGCTTAGCCTAACCTCACGTCAACACGTCCATTACCCTGCAATTGGGCAAAACCATCCAATACAGAGCCTATTTATTGTAAACACTGAACAGCTCACATAATTTATTGACTACTATGCCAAAGTGAAAAGCTGAAGGTTTGTACGGCTATGCTTTCACATGACAGAGAAGTCAAGAAATCATGAAGTCTAACCACGCAAAGTCAGGGGCCATCTGGACACGTCACTTTCCTTCATCTTACAAATCTTCAACAATGGATCTCGGTCACCTTCTTTGCATACTGCCCCGCTATCTACCCACCATGCTTTACTGGGCACTGACTACATGCCCAATGTTGTCCTGGGCACAGGAGGGATAGCAGCCAGAGAGACACTGGAACTTTTATTTCCATGAGGAAGGCAGGAAAGAAAGAAGCAAATGACAGTGACCTGAGCGCCAGCAGGGAGTCAGCACAATGGATGTCTGAGCTCTAGCCTGAAGGACTGGGCATGCTCCTCTGTATACAACTCCAAGCCACTCAGTCACTGCTCACATCTTATCTCTCTGCCTAAAGTTAGGCACCTTTAGAAAGCCTGGAGAGACATTGGTTCATGTTAAATTAAAATAGTAATAACAACTTCTCTCCCTTCCAACCTGTTACCACAGATCTTTTGCCAAATAACACAATTCACCCATGAAATAGTTTAACTCTCTCTTTCACCTACTTTAAAATATATATATATATATATACTCTTAAAGACCCCGCTATGCTTTCCTATCCTGCCACACAGGAGCCTGGTAAACACAGGGATCATTCTCACAGGCCGCTCTTCCCATTCCTACCCTTGTGCTGGTTCCACCCAGGGCCCTTCCTATACTTTTTGTTTGCACTTTATTGGAGACCCAAATTCCTGGCCAGGGGTCCTTTCTCAAAGCTCAGCACACAATGAACTATCAAGTCAAGTCAACGACATGCCAGACGCCCATGTAATGCCTGCAGAAGCCGAAGCACTCAGTCAACAGCACCAGCCCCAGAACACAATGCACTCATGACTCCCATCCTCAACCCAAGAAGAGCACTCTGAAAAGAACAATTCATTATTCAGGACCTTCTGTGGGCAGGATGATGACAAAAAGCAAGCCACTGACAAACCTGGCCTGTGTCGGCCCAAGGCAAAAATCCGGCCAAGTGTAAACTGCAGGAAGCAGAGCCTGGTTCAGAAGAAAGATCTGGGAACTAAACCTGCCCAGAACAACTGTCCCTGGGACATGGGACACTGGGGAAGCTGGAACAAACTTCCCAGCAGGCAATATGCCAGTCTATTTCTGTCCCTTTGGCAACAGGTGCACAGCCCTTCCGCGCAGCCACTCTTCATTCTCTGCTCTGTCTTCAAGGTCCTGTGCTCTCTAGGTTCCCCAGCCCTCTTGCCACCTGGACTTGTTATTTCATGGACCTGTAATGCTGGATAGAGGAAGAACACCAATTACCCAACACCAAGCCAGTGTCTGGTGCTCAACAGGCACAAAACCTTTCAAATAAATGGTCTCTGGGGATGGAAGTGTTCTGGAAATTTGATGTGAACAGACATTTAGTTGTTTTGAAAGTACTGAAAAATCAGAACAAATTAAGTATCTACTAAAGGACCAGATGAGTCAATCCAGCTACAGCCAAAGGGTTGAATGCTACGCAGCCATTAAGAACTACATTGCATGGCTGTAGATTTGAAG
The DNA here is from genome assembly GCF_902686445.1 of Sciurus carolinensis. Taxonomy (NCBI): domain Eukaryota; kingdom Metazoa; phylum Chordata; class Mammalia; order Rodentia; family Sciuridae; genus Sciurus; species Sciurus carolinensis. The sequence goes on along the minus strand of NC_062225.1, from coordinate 38,724,814 downwards.
GGGTAGATTTAGAAACACAGCAGAGATAGCACTAATTCCCTACCTCCCAATTCTCCAGAAGCCAAACCAGAGAGGAGATAAAAATTCAAATATTTGTATCAAGAGCTCCAAATCTAGAGCAAGATCAACTCTTTTGCCTATGTAAGAGTGGGCCTGGGAAAAACTCAAGAAGAGGATTCCACTTCCTTCCACCACCCATTCCTACACCAGCAGTACACCAGTCCTCTATGCTCTGCCCCCAAGTTAAAATGTCCCACAACATTCCTGCTTCTATAACATCTGAAATAACAATGCCAAGATGAGGAGAAGCAGCACAGGAAGCATACAATGAACAGCAAGAGAACAGAAACATGAGAACAAAATATCCTGAAGATTAGACACAACCTAGAAGGAAGTCAACACTCCAAGAAGAAAAGGAAATTATCACAAATGCTTTGTGCTTCAAAGCAATCAACTAAGAACATAAATTCAAGCAAACAAGAACTCACAGATGAAATGAGGAAATAAAAGATAAAAAAATGGAGTAAAGGTATAGGGCAATGAACTAAGGGTCAAAAAAATCTGACAAAACTAGTAACAAGTTAATACTGAGGTACAGAAAATAATGTTGAAATCTGTATTATTAATTCAATAAATTTATGTACAGAATGGATACTACAGATTAAAAGCAAAGACAAAAGAAAAAGAAAGAAACAAAATGCCAATAGTTAACCAACATAAGACATGTTTAAATGGAGAATCCAACAAATAGAATGTAAAATATAAGATACACATAGAAAGACAAAAGAAATTTCCCATGAGAAAATGATTAAAGAAGTCAATCTGCAGGATGCCAGAGTGCAGTCACAGAAATGTTAATACATGCTTGTGGATGTAACAGATTCTGACCAAAGGACAGTGACACAGGTAGTTGTATGCAGTCAAAGCACATCACCACAAGTTGCAGGGATGGGCGAGGGGCATGAGAGTAGCCTGATCATCCCCATGTTGCTACCTCACATCCTGGAAGACCCCAGAGCAACAGCCACTGAGCTCTAGAGTGTAGCCCACTACAACCACGCCTAGCCAAGGCATCACTCAAGTCCAAAAGCAAGGAGCAGACATTTGCATAGGTGAAAACATTCACAGAACAGGACACTCATGAGACCACTAGGAGGAAAAGAAAGCCACAGGAATCCAGCCAGTTAAGAGATGAACCAAAATAAAAGATTCTGGATTGGGAGAGTCATACCCGAGAAGAAGCATGAAAGACATGTAAATGCAGAGCTGAGACAATAACAGAAAACACAATTACAGGAAAGAATGAGAATTATGATGTAAAATAATTTTTTAAGGTAAGAGGTTGGCGAAGCAGGAGAATAAGAATGCTGTACCCAGGTACTGTAGCATGGGGATTTCCAAGAACACAGTCAAACCTGAAACACTATTTCTCAAATACCACGATGCTAACCTTATAATGCTTTCAAAAATCTCTTCCCTTAACATCACATGAACTTTTTAGAAAAATAATCTTTCTTCTATTAAACATTTATTTGAAGTTTAATTTTGTTTTACTTCCATTTCTTTCCATTTATTGAAAATTTACAAAACCCAATACTTTCTTAAATTTATTTTTATTGTAAACAAATGGGATACATGTTGTTTCTGTTTGTACATGGAATAACAGCATAACATTTGTGTAATCATACATTTACATAGGGTAATGATGTTTGATTCATTCTTTTTTTCCTTCCCCCCCACTCCTCCCACCCTTCTTTTCCCTCTATACAGTCCCTCCTTCCTCCATTCTTGCCCCCCTCCCACCCCTCATTATGTGTCATCATTCGCTTATCAGTGAGATCATTCGCCTTTTGGATTTTTGAGATTGGCTTATCTCACTTAGCATGATATTCTCCAATTTCATCCATTTGCCTGCAAATGCCATAATTTTGTTATTCTTTAGAACTGAGTAATATTCCATTGTATATATATACCACAGTTTCTTTAATTCATCAATTGAAGGACATCTAGGTTGGTTCCACAGTCTGACTATTGTAAATTGAGCAGCTATGAACATTGATGTGGTTGTATCTCTCTAGTATGCTGATTTTATAAGTCCTTTGTAAACCCAATACTTTTAATATAAACCAGAACTGGCAGACAAGCTACATTATATAACAGCACTTCTACCCATCTTTGTAACTACCTTGAGGCTACTTTGGATGGTTAGGATTTGTGGCAACAGATATTTTATATTATTTGGAGTGGGCAGGGGTGGGGTGCCAGGGATTGAACTCAGGGGCGCTCAATCACTTAGCCACATTCCCAGCTCTAATTTATATTTTATTTCGACACAGGGTCTCACCAGGTTGCTTAACATCTCACTTTTGCTGGGGCTGGCACTGAACTCAGGATACTTCTGTCTCAGCTTCCCAAGCTGAGGAATGTGCCACCACACACGGCTGCATATTTTCTTCTTTCTACTTTTCAATGTTGATTGCTTACATTGAGCATTCATATTTTTTTCATCACTTTACATAAAAATAAGATGATCTGTCCTAATTAAAAACAGGGAGGTACTGGGAAATGAAATTGACCACATTATATTATGTGCATGTATGAATATGTCACAATGAATCTCAGGTAATGGAACAGTTAAAATGGAACATGAATGAAAAAAAAATAAACAGAGACTGGAACGAAACAGGGAGAGGTGAACAATAGTTAGGAATGGGTGGGGATGGGAATGAAAAATCTCTTCTTCATATGCTGGGTATTTTTCCAGGGGAAATTTTCCTAGTAGACAGAAGGTATATTGGAAGTTTATGGTACCTAATAAAGTAAATTAATAAATAAATCAATAAAACTTTTTGACTATGTGTATATACGTACACACATTCAAACTGGATAAAGGATTGCAGATGATGATTTTTCCCTATTTTTTAATCTCTGGAAAGTGAACCTTCTTACAAGTGTAGGCAAAATAAAGGCATGGTTTTAGGTTTATAATAGAAGGGGCTTCTTGGACTGTGACAATTCCAGGAACATGACTAGCTACCCGCTAACGCCTGTAAGGCACAGGACTGTCAGGTGCAGGAGGAGGGGATTTCTAAACTTCCTCAGCAATGCCGTCTCTTGGTGCAGATGTGCAAGATGGGGCGGAGACTGCTCAAGTTGGACACAGTCTTTGGACTTTGTCCCAGGTATTACCACACATGCACACACCTGGGAACACCCCTGTTAAGTCAGGAACCAAGACTGAAAAGGAATGTGCTTCTCATTGTTAAGAAAGAGACACGTGGAGGAGAGCACAGAGATCCTGAAAGCAGGTTAGGTTCCCTGGCCGTTACCTGCAGGCTCAGCAACATGCAGATGCTTGGCATGCTCAGACCTTAGCATGGAATGTCTGGAACATTCCAACGGGAACAAGACTCACCAGTGGCTATGACCCAGTAAACGTCGGATCCATCCAGTAACTCTCCACATGCTATGGGAGAGTACACCTGTGAGCCAGGAACTTGAAGCAGAATTTGAAAGAAAGCAACACATGTGTTGGAATCCAGCACTGCATCCAGAGCACCCACCAGGTGAACTTCAAGGCAACAGAGAAGCAAACACACCTGTGAGTTCAGGGTTGGGCAGACTCGAAGACACTGTGCAGCTGCCACTCCTAAATGTGGAAGCAGGATGGTCACTGGTGAGAGGCCAGGCGCAGCTCTGACACCCCACAGAGTCTGAGCTCCATGGGGCCCAGGGCTCTAGCGTCCTCGCACCCATTGCCCCAGCATCTGGTGTTGGAGTCAGACTGCCCAATTTAAACCAGCTCCACCACTTTTAAGCAGTCTGGCCTTAGGCAAGTTACCTGATTTCTCTGTGCTCTGGTATCTTTGTAAGATAAAGTAACCACAATATATCTCTAAGGATAATTATGGAAATTAAGTTATCATTCCAAGTACTTAGACTATTGCCAGGCCCTTAAGAAGCAACATGTAAGTGTTCCCGTTATGATCATCATCATGTCAACATCTCCAGAAAGGTACCCTTTTTACTCCAGAAAGGTACCCTGAGAAATACGACAACACATCCAAGACCCCGCAGGACAGAAGGCACAGGTGGCAGGTAAAGGACTGGCATTCTGCTATAACGAATGGCATCCTGAATCAATGGCAGGAAAACAAAACCACTCACTCCACCCTGGAGGAGTTGAAGCTCTGCACCTTCTTTTGCCCATGCTCCTTCACTACTAGGCCCCGAGAGGGCCCTGAGTGGCCTGAGGAGTTTATTTTTGTTTAAGAACCCCAATGTTAAAGGAAGGTGAGTCATTAAGGAGTATGTTACTGACCTGCCACACCATCACCCCAGAGTGTGCAGCATGTTTCACACCAGCAGGGACGTGTGCCTACAGAACAGCGCACCCCATAAATTCAGAAAGTTAACACTAGGACTTTCCTACCCTCTGCTCCTTAGATCCCAAGAGTTTCCAAGTGCCTGACGAACCCATCCTAAGGGGAACACAAGTCAACTCAAAAATGCATGGGATGCATCCACTTGTTCCTGCCAGCTTGGCAACAGGGCACATTCTGTCACTGGAGGACGCTCATGATCGCAGGCTGCCTGGGCCCTGCAACTCTCTGCAGCTGCCCCACATCAGAGAGGACCAGGGCACACCCCCGGGAAAAGATCCAAATTCAAAACTGCATGTACAGGGGGTGGGTCTGGGGCTCAGTGGCAGAGCACTTGCCTGGCATGTGGGAGGCACTGGGTTCCAACCTCAGCATTCATTAAAAAAATAAATAAATAAAATAAAGTTCTATTAACATCTAAAAAAATTATTAAAAATAAAAATGGCTTGTACGGTTTCTACTGAACACAGGTCACTTTCACACCATTGTAGAATCAAAGACTCCAAGTCCAGCCAATGGGAGTTGAGAACTGCCTGTCTTATGACTCTACCACATTGGACCTGTTCAGAATCACCCACTGCCTTGAGCCGTCACATCTCTCAAGACATCTTTGACTTCCAAGAGCTTGGTGGTTTCAAAGATTACTGGTTAGTTCTTCAGCAGAAACTCCCAGTTTTGGCTTGCCTGATGCTGATTAGATTCAGGTTTAAACCTCTGTCCAGACTCACAGAAGAGATGCTACTCATCACATCCTCTCTGGTGGACACAATTTAAACTTGTTCCACTCCTGGTGATGTTAACTTGGTCTCTCAAGTCAGTGGCTACTGGGCCTCTGCACCATAAAGTTATTCCTTTTTCCCTTGTAACTGAAAAGTCTCAAACACAGAAACCATGAAGTTATGTAAATTTCCCATTCCTCAACGTTTCATTTTATTCAATTTTATCAGTATGGTCACATCTTTCCTGCTTTTATTCAATGTGTAATAATTCATTACTATTATTTACTTGGAGGCGCTAATTGTCCCAGGTTTGGCAGGTAGAAATCCCTTCAAGCTGGTTTCTGTGTCCTTTGGACATGTACTCATAGTTTTTCACATTTTCTGGCACAATAAAATATTCCAACATTGTCTTGTACTTTCCATGCTCCAGTCCTGAAATTGAACATTTTTCCCAGGAATTCTATTTCCTATCATGAGGACTGCTACCCAACAGCCACCTGTCATTCCAGTGGCTCGGGAGGCTGAGGCAGGAGGATTTTGATTTAAAAGCCAGTCTCAGCAACAGAGCGAGGCCCTAAGCAACTTAGTAAGACAGTGTCTCAAAATAAAAAAAATAAAAAGGGCTGGGGATGTGGATCAGTGGTTACGTGGCCCTAGGTTCAATCCCTGCTACAAAATAAAAATATACAGCAGGTATGTGAGAGCTCACTCCTAATGGGGTACCCCCAGGACCTCTCAGTGCAAAGAGCTAGGTCTGTGTGTACATATGACTCATGTATTTACACACAGGCATACACATCTCTAATGCAATGACATTGTGTGTATGTATACATACTCTACATATAGAAAAACTGAGTTCACACCAATGCCTCCTGTGACCCACTCTCCGTGTTCATTCTTACTTCTTTCTGTGTTCACAGCTCTGTTCTGCAACACAGAAATGCAGCCTCCACCACCCTTGATATATTTACTTGCTGATCAACCCTCTCTTGCTGCCAACCTCCACACCTAAGAGACACCCTCCTCACTCTGTGCTCCATGTGCCCAGATGCCCAGCAGTTATACCCCCATCACGTGACAGTCACGTGATGGCCAGCAGAAGGAAGGACCCATGGGGTTTTGTATCAATTATTCCTTTGGCAAGTCCCCTGTCCCTGTCTGGTTATATTACTGGATGTCAGGTGAATGGGGGGCAGGAAGGCTGTCTTGCCAGCTGGATGAAGAGCTGACACTTAATACATAACCCATAGGCAGCTTAAGTAAGCTCAGTGGTAAAAAAGAGCAGGCTGGTGAAAGGGGGCTTAAAGCTCTGTTTTCAAAAGGCTGGTGAAACGCCACATTTGTCTAGTGAACAGGGAGGGATGCTGATGGAGACACTGAAGAAGCCCAGAAAGGAGCCCATCCCATGAGGCACTTCTAAGACATCTGTGACAAAACCCATGCAAAGTTTGTAACAGCAGCCTGGGGGACTCTAGGTGACATGGAAAGAAGGGAGCAAGGAGGTTATGCAGCAACTGGACATCCACAGAGGGGTGCACAGTTTCGATGCAGAATGGGGACTTCTCTCAGGTGCTTATGTAAAGGTCAGGAGGTCTGTATCAACCCAGCCCCTTCAACTGGTGGGCAGGTGGGCAGGGCAGCAATCAGAAAGCCACAAGGGAACTTCCAGCTTCAGTCCCAGCATGCAAAGAGCTTGGGACGCATCCCTCCCATCAATACAAACAGAGGCCAAGCAGACTGGAAACCAGAGGCTTTTCTTGCACTCATCAGAGAACTGAGGTCACTGGTCGAACCATAACTCCCAAAGCTAAAGCTGCAAAGGGGAATTCCCAGGGACACAGCTGGGACCTGCTCCCCCAGTGCTGAGGTCATGAACTGGAGGACACTTGAGTAGTGAGTCTGACAAACTGTCGGGGGTGGGCAGACTGAAAGAGAATAAGAAAGTCCTAGTGCTGCAGTCTTAAGGGACCCCAAGCCAGCACAAGTGTTCTCACCAGAACCCCACCAGTTCCCACTGAAAGACCCCAGGGAGACCCACCCAGCTTTCTGGACAAGGGAAGAATAAGGCCATGTGGCATCCTCAGGGCTTCACCCCAGCTGGGGAAGGGACTTCTCTGGCTCCTGTGTCTCCTCTGGCTTTCCTGTCCCCAAGGGGGTGGGAGGAAGTGACTAGGAATCACATGGGAAGGTCACAGGTCAGGGACTCAGGTCCACTGATGACTGAGATTTACTAATGATTCTAGGACCCTCCCCCTTGCCAACAGCAAAAGCTCCAGTATACATGAGAGCAGATGACAGCTCCAAGAGCAGGGAGACTGGGAAGTTCTTAACACAGGGACAAAGGGAGACCCAACCAGGGACATGGAGGAATGTGAGGCCTCTGGTACCTTCAGCTACAGTGAACTGCAAACAGTCAAGTCCCAGCCAGAATAGCCAAACCCAGACTGAAGATGATGTTCTCAGTTGCTATTTATATATACATATACATAATAAGTTCTTTATTATATATACATATGTATATATATAAAACATGTCAGTAGGAAAGAAAAAACAGATTATTAAAAGATAAAGCATGCATAGAAATGAGACAGATATGACAAATCTTGGTACTTTAAGAGAATTTTTAAAATAATTGTGATTTATAGGTGAAGAGCTCTAAAAAAAAAGATACAGAGTATGGAAGACTAGGTAAAGAAAGCAGAGAGATGGAAACTAAGAAATTAAAAACAAAATAAATTGAAATAAACAAAAATGAAGGTTGCTCTTGATACCTCATCAGTAGAAGGGACAGTCAAGAAAAGAATCAGGAAACTTGAAGACAGATCAACAGAAACTCCCACTGAAAAGTCAAGAGAGAGACAGAGATACAGGAAGTACAGAATGTCTGAGTGCTGTGGATAATTCCCAAAAGAATAAGAACCCCAAACTGGAAAAACAGGACAAAAGGAAAGCAATCATGTGAAGAAATAATGAACAAGAATTTTCCAAAATTAACAACACACCCCAGATCACAGATGCAAGAAATACAGAGAACACCAAGCAGATCATTGTAAGAATAACGAAGGAAAAAATGCAAAAATCTACACTGAGGTATATCATAGTCAAATTGGAGAAACCAAAAAGAAATCTTTAAGGAAGCTGGGGTGTGAAGCAGACGGCCTAGGAAGAACACTATAATTACAGCAGTCTTCTCCAAGCATACACTCAAGTGAATTGAAATAAAGTGTTGAAAAAAAGGAATCACCACCTGATAAGTCTATGTGCAGTGAGGCCTTTTTTTCCTTACTGGATACTTTGTATTGAATCCAGGGGTGCTCTACCACTGAGTCACATCCCCACTTTTTTTTACTGTTCATTTTGAGACAGGGATTCAATAAATTGCAGAGGCTGGCCTCAAACTTATGATCCTCCTGCCTCAGTTACCCAAATTGGTAGGATTACCAGCATGGACCACAGGCCAGCCTGGGTCCAGTGAAATTATCCTTCACAATTGAAAACCAAAGATTTTCTTGAACAAGACAGGGAATTCAATTTCAGCCGACCTAACTATCAAATTCTTCAGAGAGAAAGAAAACACATAGGTTAGTAACTCTGAGCTACCTAAACAAGAGAAGTGTGTCTGAAAAGAAAGAAATGAGGATAAATTAAATTTCTTATTTTTCCTATTCCTAAGTAATCTAAAAGAAATGTTTAAAGGGTTAACAAAATATTTATTCAGTGATTACTGTATGCAAATAAGTGAAATGAATGACAACAAGGTCATAAAAGATGAGAGAGGATCTGGGAATACCATTATCTCTACATCTCACCCATGCACGGTGCTACACACCTACAATCCCAGTGGCTCAGGAGGCTGAGGGAGGAGGATCACAAGTTTAAGGCCAGCCTCAGCAACTCTGAGACCTTGTGTCAAAACAAAACTAAAAAGGGACTGGGGATATGGCTCAGTGCTTAAGCACCCCTGGATCAATCCCCAGTACAAGAAAAAAAAATCTGCATTTCATGTGAAACAGCATAATATTTGAAGGTAGACATAGACTAATCTGGAAATTATGTTCCAAGAAGAAATAATTACTACAAATTCTTTTCAAGCTATTTTTGGCAAGATAGTAGATAAACCAGTGGAATCACAAAGTATTCAATTGGTAAAGAAGTCAGGAAAAGTGGTTCGAAAGAAAAAGAACAGAGCAACAAATAGAAAACAGTTAAAAAACATGGTAGAGATTCATCTAACAGTGCCAAAAATCACTTTACATGTGAATGGTCTAAATACACCAACCAAAAATGCCCAGTGATTTTAAGAATGGATTAAAAAAAAAGTAAAAAACGAAGAAAAGAAAACAAAGGCCCACAAGAAACCCATGTCACAATCACACAAAGTAAAAGGAAAGGGGTGGGGCTAGGGATGTACCTCAGTGGCAGAGTGCTTGCCTACTATGCCCAATGCCCTGACTTCAATTGTCTACACCACAAAAAATTCCATGAGCAAACAGAATCCACCAACATATAAAAGAAATTATATGTCATGACCAAGTGGGACTTGCTCCAGGTATGCAAGAATGGTCCAGCATTTGAAAATTCATCAATATAGAATTGGGGGGAAAAAATCACAAAATCATTTCAATTGATTTACAAAGCATTTGACAAAAATGGAATACCCATTCATGATTAAAGGAAAAAAACGTAGCAAACTAGGAATCAAGAACTTGTCTAACTTGATAATATCATTTACCTTCTCCCCAAAAAAACCCTACAATTATCATACTTACTGAGAAACTCATCACTTTCCTGCTAACCAGGAACAAGGTAAAGACAACTTCTATCACTCCTATTCAACATCATACTGAACAATCCAGCTAAAATGCTAAGACAAAAAGAGGAAACAGAAGATATACAGATAGAGAAGAGAAATAAAACTTTGTTCAAAGATGACATGCTCTTCTTTAGAAAAATAAAAGGAAAGAATCAAGAAAAACTTAAGGAACTAATAAACATAGCAGAGCTGCAGGGCATGACAACTGCAGGGCATGATAACATGACAACTGCTCTCCTACACTCCACCAAAGGACGGCTGCAACTTGGGCGGGCAGGAGTAAAAACCATTGACAAGTAAGATACTTTTGTCAGGCACAGCCTAAGTGAATATGCACAGGATGTATCCTCATAAATCTACACGACTCTGATGAAAGAAATCAAAGATCTAAATAGAGATACTTCATATTCATAGGCTGGAAGAGTCAATACTGTTAAGATGTCAATTCCTCCCAACTTGATTTATGGCTTCAATGCAATCCCAATAAAAATCCCATCATGCTATTTTGGAAGTAGTGACAACTCACTACAAAGCTCATTTTTAAAAAAAGAGATTTATAAGAAGGCACCACAATCCTTAAGAAAAACACAGTTGGAGGAACACTACATGATTTCAAGGTTTACTACAAAGCTACAGTCATCAAGACAGTGTGTTGCCACCAGTAGAATAAACACAGGTCAGTGGACCAGAACAGAGCCCAGAGGCAGACTTACAAGATCAGCTTTAAAGCAGGAACAAAGGCACATCAATGGGGAAGGATAACATTCAAGAAATGGTGCTGAACAACTAAACATCAACATGCAAAAGTCAAACAATGAACCTAGACACAGACTTTACCAGACTTGCCAGAGACATTCAGAAGAAAGGAAAACAAACTCGAGGCAGCGACACCCTGGTCCCGTGTCTCCCATGAAATCGCCACCTGCTACTCAGCCCCTGGCTGGGATCTAAGGACGGTCCACCCCCGCAAGTTCCTTACCGCTGAGGCCACCGCCCCTTCGCCTTGCCTGACACGCCGCCCTAGGATAAATGAGCCACTGCTCCTCTGGGCCACCCAGAGCTTCAGGGCATTCTTCAGCAGCACCTCCTCAGACTTGTTTCCCTTTCTTCTGGGGGGCCCGCTTCACGTCGCCGCGGTCAAGGTCACACCGGGCCCAGCTCACTCGGTTGGAGGCAGTGGCGGTAACTGCGCTAGAGGAACCAGACCCGCGGGTGCCCAGCGTTCTCAGTTCAGGGAGCGCAGCGGGAGGAACGCGCAGCCCCGCGCAGCCCCGCGCAGCCCCGCGCAGCCCCGCGCAGCCCCGCGCAGCCCCGCGCAGCCCCGCGCAGCCCCGCGCAGCCCCGCGCAGCCCCGCGCAGCCCCGCGCAGCCCCGCGCAGCCCCGCGCAGCCCCGCGCAGCCCCGCGCAGCCCCGCGCAGCCCCGCGCAGCCCCGCGCAGCCCCGCGCAGCCCCGCGCAGCCCCGCGCAGCCCCGCGCAGCCCCGCGCAGCCCCGCGCAGCCCCGCGCAGCCCCGCGCAGCCCCGCGCAGCCCCGCGCAGCCCCGCGCAGCCCCGCGCAGCCCCGCGCAGCCCCGCGCAGCCCCGCGCAGCCCCGCGCAGCCCCGCGCAGCCCCGCGCAGCCCCGCGCAGCCCCGCGCAGCCCCGCCCGAGCCGCCCGAGCCGCCCGAGCCGCCCAGGCCAGCGATGGCCCCACCCGCAAGTCCCCCAGCCCCGCAGGCTCCTGAGGCGCCTCCCGGGTTCCCGGGTCCCAGCCCCGGGCTGGGAGCAGCGGGCGCGGCGGGGAGCGAGACCCCAGGCCCTGCCCACCACCGCCCACTTACAGGTGAGGTGACCGATCCCCTCGCTGATCCCGCGGCGCCACTGTGGGGTGAAGTAGCCACTGCTCTTCTGGGCCACCCAGAGCTTCAAGGCTTTCTTCAGAAGTACCTCCTCGGCCTTGAGCCACATCCTGGCAATCGGGCCTCGCTGGGGGGGGGGGGGTGGTGGCACCGCTTCACATCGCCGCGGCCACAGGCCGCCGGCCCAGTTCGCTGGGGAGGAGGCTGCGACAGCGGTTGTGCACGAGGACGCAAACCCGCTGGTGCTCAGAGCTCCCAGCTCTAAGAGCGGAGTGGGAGGAGTTTGCCCCGCGCATACCGCGCTTCCGGTGCGCAGCCCCGCCCCCAAACACACCGCCCCTCCGGCTCCCATGGCACCTTCGGGGTTTCCGCGTCCCAGTCGCCAGCTTCATGGTTCCCAAAGTGGAGGGAGGAAGTTCGATCCCGCTGCTAGGTCCGCTGCCAGGTCCCCTCCCTCCAGTTCCCGCGGAGATCGTGGGGAGCTGCTGGGCAGTGCCGAGTCTCCAACCGCTGGGCCGAGGCTCCTGGGAAAGAGTTCAGGGTGGTGGGAGTCGCCCCCACACGCCTCATTCTAAGAGATAGAGGAAGAACCTGGGAAAAAGACATCTTGCTCTCCAAGCTGCAGGTTGCCCAGCCCAGAGCCCTTTATCTTGGGAAGGACAGAATGCACCAATGCAAGCCAGTGAAGCAAGTGTGTTTGGGTTTTAAATAACATTTTGGAAATCTCCCAAAAATAGCATGAAAAATAAAAACGATTATGTTCAGACTTTAGCACACTTTCTTAAAGATTTTTTTAATTCACACATCATACTTGTTCATATTTATGGGGCGCTGAATGACACTCCACTACATGTATATGTTGGGTAATGATCCTATCAGGATAACTGGCAAATCCATCACCTCAAACATCATTTCTTTTAAGGCAGTTTGTGAAGCTCTCATGAGGGAACTGACTGAGCTGCAGAAAAGGCAGAGGTGTTGGGGAACCTGATGCACGTGTCAGACCAAACTCAACAACACACATCCTAAGGTAGGGATATTAGAGCCACCATTAAGGGTCCCATATTCTGAAATGGTCATTTGTTCTTAGAGAATGTGGGAGGCTGGAATTATGGAGAGGTGATAATAGTGATAAACTGCACTGCATGGGAGGTAGGTTTAATACTGAATATTTCCACGATTAACATATAAGAATCAATAACTTTCCTACCAATAGTACCCCCCAAAAAATCTTGAGAATAATCTAACCAAGGAGGTGAAAGACCTCTACAATGAAAATTATAGAACACTGAAAAAAGGAATTGAAGAGGACCTCAGAAGATGGAAAGACCAATCCCATGTTCGTGGATTATTAAAACGGTCCCATTACCAAAAGCAATCTACAGATTCAAAGCAATCCCCATCAAAATACCAATGGCATTTTGATGAATTAGGAGAAGCAGTTCTAAAATTCATAGGAAAGACTAAAAGATTCAGAATATTCAAAGCAATACTGAGTAATAAATGTGATGCTGAAGGCATCACAATATTCACTCAGTACACTTCAGAGCTATAGCAACAGAAAGAGCATGGTACTGGCTTCAAAACATGAAGACCAATGGAGCAGAATAGAAGATACAGAAACAAATTCAAGTAGATACAGTCGTCTGTTCCTTCACAAAGTTGCCAAAAACATTGAAGAAAAGACAACCTTTTAAAATAATGGTGCCAGGAAAACTAGATGTCCACATGTAGAAGAGTGACACTAGATCCCTATCACTCACACTGCACCAGTCAGCTCAAAGTGGATCAAAGACCTAGGAATTAGACCAGAGTCACCGCAACTGCTAGAAGAAATAGTGTCAATACCCAACATATCTGCTCAGGCACTGACTTCCTTAATAAGACTCCTAAAACTCAAGAAATAAGACCAAGAATCAATAAGTGGGATAACTTCAAATGAAAAGCTTCTGCACAGCAAAGGAAACAAGAGCAGGAAGAGATAGCCTACAGAATGGCAAAAAAATCTTTGCCATCTACTCTTCTCACAGGAAATTTATATACAAGAATACATAAAGAACTAAAAAAAACAAAAAACATAAATGCTTTTAATAAATGAGTAAAAGATCTAAATAGACATTTCTCAAAGAAGAAATATAAAAGGCCAACAAATTTTATGAAAAAATGTTCAACATCCCCAGCAATCAGGGAAATGCTAAGTGAGAGTCCATCTCACTCCAGTCAGAATAGAAATCATCAGTAAATGCTGGCAAGGTGGTGAGTGGGAAACGTACATTCATACATTGTTGGTGGGACAGCAGATTTGTACAACCCTTTTGGAAGGTACTATGGAGAATAATCAAAAGACTGGGAATGGAACCACCATAGGACCCAGCTATCCAACTCCTTGGTATTTATCCAAAAGAAGTAAAATTAGTATTCTAAAGTGATATGTCAATATTTATAGCAGCACACACAATAGCCAAGTCATGGAATCAGCCCAGGTGCCCTTCAACAAATAAGTGGATAATGAATTTATGGTATATGTACACAATGAAGTTTTACTCGGCCATGAAGAAGAATGAAATTTTTTCAGTTACTGGTAAGTGGATGGAACTGGAGAACTTGTTAAGTGAAATGAACCAAACTCGGAAAGTCAAGGGCCGAATGTTTATTCTCATATGCAGAAGTTATCAAGAAATGATGAAATTTAAAAGTGGGGATCCCATGGCAATAGAAGGGAGAAGAGTGAGGTACAGGAGAGGGATGGAGGGGAATGAGGAGGGATTGGAAGGGTGGAACTGCAGAATAAAATTGACCGAACTGCTATATGCACCCATGACCATATCACAGCTAATGTCACCTTTATATATAACTAATGCAATAATTAAAAAATGAGAATTAAATGGAAGGAAGATTAGTAGCAAGGAGGAAGCAGGTGGGGAGGGAAAGGGACAGTACTGGGGATATAAAAGGAGCAAAATTATGTTGTCTCCATCTATAAATGCGTCACAACCATATAGTATTATGTATAATTATAATGTACTATTAAAAGCATTTAATTGATACTAAAACATCTAAAAATGATAATAAAAAAGAATTATAATAAAAACACTTAAAATTATTTAAAATGAGTATTTCCTCAAGGTTATTTTAGAAAAAGATACAGCCCACTGGCTTCTCCAAAAAGCCATCTTTGCATTGTTCCTAGGTCCAGCTCCTTGCTCACTAGAACCACCTCTGCTGCCGCAGACTCTAGCAGCTTTATCACCAGTGTCTAAACTCTCGTTTCCTCCTTAACCCACTGCATTGACTCACTGGTGTGCCCCACCATGTCAGACGCAACCGTGGACACTAGCTTCAAGATCACTACCAAGGATTTAAAGGAGAAGAAGGAAGTTGTGGAGGAGGCAGAGAATGGAAGAGATGCCCCTGCTAATGGGAATGCTAAGGAGGAAATGGGGAGCAGGAGACTGACAATGAGGTAGATGAAGAAGAGGAAGAGGAGGAGGAGGAGGAGGATGGTGATGGTTAGGAAGAGGATGGAGATGAAGATGAGACTGAGGCAGCTATAGGCAAATGGGCAGCTAAAGATGACGAGGATGATGAGGTTGATACCAAGAAGCAGAAAACCATTGAGGATGACCAGACAGCAAAAAAAGGAAAAGTTAAACTAAAAATAAGAGGCCACTGTGACCTATTCACTCTCCACTTCCTGTCTCAGAATCTAAACATGATCACCTTCAAGTAGAGAGTCCGGCCTGCCCACCCATCC
This sequence comes from Sciurus carolinensis, assembly GCF_902686445.1. Taxonomy (NCBI): domain Eukaryota; kingdom Metazoa; phylum Chordata; class Mammalia; order Rodentia; family Sciuridae; genus Sciurus; species Sciurus carolinensis. Next base: position 38,709,308 of record NC_062225.1, on the reverse strand, counting down.
CGGGCAGTGCCAACCACAGATGACACGCACTGTCCACCACCCAACCAAAACCACAATGTGAACTTACAACAGGGGAGGAAATAAAAAAGAACCAAAACTTCCAAGGCCCTGCTTTTTTTCTTAAAAGTACTTTTAAAAAGGAAAATTTGGAGGCTCTTTCCACGGGGTGATCCAAGATGACGGACTAGAGGGTGACTGCATCTCCTGTCACTCCAGAACCCAGGATTCAAGAAGGGGAGGCATTGACAGACTCAGACTAAAATAGAGCCATGGGGTGAGTCTCCCCCACTGGGTGAAGCTTGGCCTGGGTGGCAGGCCCAGACAGGGGCAGCTTCTCAGAGCAGGGCAGGGCAGCTAGAGTCTTCCCCAGGTAGCCCTGCTCCCTCCGGCAGCAGGCTCCTTCCACATGGCCAGCTTCTCGGAGCAGGTCCCCCAGTGAGAGTCTTTCTGCACAGAACCAGCTCCAAGTCCCAGAGCCAGAGGAAAGCTCCGGCCCGCAGGCAGCTTCAGGGACCAGGACAGGGCAGCCAGGGACTTCCCCAAGCAGCCCTGCTCTCTCCGGGGACAGCCTCCTTTCATGGCCAGGTTCTCAGAGCAGTGAGAGCCCAGTGAGAACCTTTCCACACAGAGCCAGCTCCAAGCCCTGGAACCAGTAGCGGACTAGGGGCAGCTTTCTTCAGAAGCACTTCATTATCAAGTTCCTCCAAGACTTCAGGCTACTGAAGGCTGGGAGGTGATATACTGGAAACCTATAGGGACACTATAAGCCAATAGAGGAAATCTGCAATATCTCAGAGGCCCACTGACTTCTGACCAATATGAGAAAACAAGGGAAGAAAATGTCCCAAACAAACTTAGATACTATATCAATAAAACCCAATGACAGCACAGCAGAAGAAATGTCAGAAAGGGAGTTCAGAATGTACATAATTAAAACAATCAGGGAAGCAAACAAGGAGATGAAAGAGCAAATTGCAGGCATTGAAGGAGGGGATGAAAGAGCAAATGCAGGCATTAAATGATCACACCAATCAACAGTTAAAAGAACAAGAGATCATTTCAATAAACAGAGATACTGAGAAAAAGACAAACAGAATCCTTGAAATGAAGGAAACAACAAACCAAGTTAAAAACTCCATAGAAAGCATAACCAATAGGATAGAACACCTGGAAAACAGAACCTCAGACATTGAAGACAAAATATTTAATCTTGAAACCAAAGTTGACCAAACAGAGAAGATGGTAAGAAATCATGAATAGAATCTACAAGAATTATGGGATATCATGAAAAGGCCAAATTTAAGAATTATTGGGATTGAGGAAGGATTAGAGAAACAAACCAAAGGAATGAACAATCTATTCAATGAAATAATATCAGAAAAATTCCCAAATCTGAAGAATGAAATAGAAACCAAGTACAAGAGGCTTATAGGAATCCAAATATACAAAATTACAACAGACCCACACCAAGGCACATTATTATGAAAATACCTAACATACAAAATAAAGACAGAATTTTAAAGGCTGTGAGAGAAAAGAATCAAATTAGATTCAGGGGGAACCAATAAGAATATCAGCAGATTTTTCAATCCAGACCCTAAAAGCTAGAAGGGCCTAGAACAACATTTACCAAACACTGAAAGAAAATGGATGCCAACCAAGAATCTTATACCCAGCAAAACTTACTTTCAGGTTTTACAATGAAATAAGATCCTTGATGATAAACAAAAGCTAAAGGAATATACAAAAAGAAAGCCAGCATTACAGAACATTCTCAGCAAAATATTCCATGAGGAAGAGATGAAAAACAACAATGCAAATCAGCAACGGGAGGAACTACCCAAAGGAATAGCCAAATAAAGGAGAAACCAAATCATGTCAAAAAACAAAAATGAGTCAAATGACTGTGAATACACATCATATCACAATAATAACCCTGAATGTTAATGGCCTGAATTCATCAATCAAAAGACATAGACTGGCAGATTGGATTAAAAAGAAAAATCCAACAATATGCTGCCTGCAAGAGACTCACCTCATAGAAAGAGATACCCCTAGACTAAAGGTGAAAGGATGGGAAAAAACATACCATGCACACGGGCACAGCAAAAAACCTGGAGTATCCATTCTCATTTCAGATAATGTGGACTTCAAGCCAAAACTAGTCAGAAGGGATAAAGAAGGACATTACATACTGCTTAAGGGAAGCATAAATCAGCAAGACATAACAATCATAAATATCTATGCCCCGAACATTGACTCATCCATGTACATCAAACAAATCCTTCTTAATTCTGGAAATCAATTAGACCACAACACAATAATACTAGGCGATTTTAACACACCTCTCTCACCAATGGATAGATCCTCCAAACAAAAGTTGAATAAAGAAACCATAGATCTCAATAACACAATCAACAGTTTAGACTTAACAGACATATGTAGAATATACCAGCCAACAAAGAATGAATACACTTTCTTCTCAGCAGCACATGGATCCTTCTCCAAAATAGACCATATTTTATGCCACAAAGCTACTGTTAGCAAATACAAGAAGATAGAGATACTACCTTGTATTCTATCAGATCATAATGGATTGAAATTAGAAATAAATGACAGAATAAAAAATAGAAACTTCTCCAATACCTGGAGATTAAATAATATGCTACTATATGATGAATGGAAAACAGAAAACATCAGGAGGGAAATAAAAAAGTTCTTAGAAGTAAACGAGAACAAAGACACATCATATCAAAATCTCTGGGACACTATGAAAGCAGTACTTAGAGGAAAATTTATTTCATGGGGCACATTCAACAAAATAAGTAGAAATCAACAAATAAACAACTTAACATTACAGCTCAAAGCCCTAGAAAAAGAAGAACAGACCAACACCAAAAGTAGTAGAAGACATGAACTAGTTAAAATCAGAGTCAAAATCAACGAAATTGAAATGAAAGAAACAATCGGAAAAATGAACAAAATAAATAGTTGGTTCTTTGAAAAAATAGACAAAATTGATAAATCCTGAGCCACACTAACAAAGAGAAAGAGGGAGAAAACTCAAATTACTCAAATTCGGAATGAACAAGGAAATATCACAACAGACACGAGTGAAATACAAAACATAATTAGAAGCTATTTTGAAAATATATACTCCAACAAAACAGAAAATGTCAAAGACATCAACAAGTTTCTAGAGACATATGAATTACCTAAACTGAATGAGGAGGATATACACAACTTAAATAAATCAATTTCAAGCAATGAAATAGAAGAGGTCATCAAAAGCCTACCAACAAAGAAAAGTCCAGGACCAGATGGGTTCTCAGCCAAGTTCTACAAAACCTTTAAAGAAGAGCTTATTCCAATACTCCTCGAAGTATTTCATGAAATAGAAGAGGAAGGAACATTCCCAAACTCATTTCATGAAGCCAATATACCCTGATACCTAAACCAGACAGAGACACATCGAGGAAAGAAAATTTCAGACCAATATCCTTAATAAGCATGGATGCAAAAATTCTCAACAAAATTTTAGCAAATCGCATAAAAAAATATATTAAAAAGATAGTGCACAACGATCAAGTGGGTTTTATCCCAGGGATGCAAGGTTGGTTCAACATCCGAAAATCAATAAATGTCATTCACCATATCAACAGACTTAAAGTTAAGAATCACATGACTATTTCGATAGATGCAGAAAAAGCATTTGATAAAATAGAGCATCCTTTCATGCTCAAAACACTAGAAAAAATTGGGGTAGTGGGAATGTTCCTTAACATTTTAAAGGCCATCTACACTAAGCCCATGGCCAGAATCATTCTACATGGTGAAAAACTGAAAGCATTCACCTGAAAAACTGGAAAAAGGCAGGGATGCCCTGTTTCGCGACTTCTATTCAACATTGTTCTTGAAACTCTAGCCAGAGCAATGAGACAAACCAAAGAAATTAAAGGGATACGAATTGGAAAAGAACAACTCAAACTATCCCTGTTCACTGGTGACATGATTATATATTTAGAGAAACCTGGAAATTCCACCAGAAAACATTTAGAACTCATAAGTGAATTCAGTAAAGTAGCAGGTTACAAGATCAATGCTCATAAATCCAATGCATTTTTATACATAAGTAATGAATCTTTGCAAAGAAAAATTAGGAAAACTACCCCATTCACAATAGCCTCGAAAAAAATAAAATACTTGGGAATCAATCTCACAAAAGAGGTGAAAGACCTCTACAATGAGAACTACAGAACGCTAAAAAAGAAATTAAAAAAACCTTAGAAGATGGAAAGATCTCCCATGTTCTTGGATAGGCAGAATTAATATTGTCAAAATGACCATACTACCTAAAGTACTATACAGATTCATTGCAATTCCAATTAAAATCCCAATGATTTACCTTACAGAAATAGAGCAAGCAATTATGAAATTCATCTGGAAGAATAAAAAACCCAGAATAGCTACAGCAATCCTCAGTAGAAAGAACGAAGCAGGGGGTATCACAATACCAGATCTTCAACTCTACTACAAAGCAATAGTAACAAAAGCAGCATAGTATTGGTACCAAAATAGACAGGTAGATCAATGGTACAGAATAGAGGACATGGACACAAACCCAAATAAATACAATTTTCTCATACTAGACTAAGGGGCCAAAAATATGCAAGGGAGAAAGATAGCCTCTTCAACAAATGGTGCTGGGAAACTGGAAAACCATATGCAACAGAATGAAATTAAACCCCTATCTCTCACCCTGCACAAAACTCAACTCAAAATGGATCAAGGACCTTGGAATCAGACCAGAGACCCTGCATCTTATATAAGAAAAAGTAGGTCCAAATCTTCAGCTTGTTGGTTCAGGATCAGACTTCCTTAACAGGACTCCCATAGCACAAGAAAATAAAGCAAGAATGAATAAGTGGGATACTTTCAAACTAAAAAGCTTTCTCTTAGCAAAGGAAACGATCAGTAATGTGAAGAGAGAGCCTACAGAGTGGGAGAATATCTTCGCCACTCATACTTCAGATAGAGTGCTAATTTCCAGAATCTATAAAGAACTCAAAAAACTCTACACAATAATACAAATAATCCAATCAACAAATGGGCTAAGGATATGAAGACACTTCACAGAAGAAGATCTACAAGCAATCAACAGATATATGAAAAAATGTTCAGCATCTCTAGTAATAAGTGAAATGCAAATCAAAACTACACTGAGATTCCATCTCACTCCAATTAGAATGGTGATTATCAAGAATACAAGCAACAATAGGTGTCGGAGAGGATGTGGGGAAAAAGGTACACTCATACATTGCTGGTGGGGTTGCAAATTAGCGCAGCCACTCTGGAAAGCAGTGTGGAGATTCCTCAGAAAACTTGGAATGGAACCACCATTTGACCCAGCTATCCCACTCCTTGGCCTATACCCAAAGGACTTAAAATCAGCATACTACAGAGATACAGTCACATCAATGTTCATAGCTGCTCAGTTCACAATAGCCAGATTGTGGAACCAAGCTAGATGTCCTTCAATTGATGAATGGATAAAGAAACAGTGGCATATATATACAATGGAATAGTACTCTGTCATAAAGAATGATAAAATTATGGCATTTGCAGGCAAATGGATGAAATTGGAGAATATCATGCTAAGTGAGATAAGCCAATCTCAAAAAACTAAAGGATGAATGATCTCACTGATAAGCGGATGAGGACCTATAATGGGGGGTGGGAGGGCTTAGCGTTAGGGTTAGGGTTAGGTTTAGGGTTTGGGTTAAGGACGGTGGCAAGAATGGAGGAAGGAAGGACTGTATAGAGGGAAAGAGGGGTGGCAGGGGTGCGGGGGAAGGAAAAAAATAACAGAATGAATCAAACAACATTACCCTATGTAAATTTATGATTACACAAATGGTATGCCTTGACTCCATGTACAATCAGAGAAACAACATGTATCCCATTTGTTTACAATAAAATAAATAAATAAAAGGGAAAATTTGTTTATGTAGTTGATTTACATTTTATATTTTTGTACATATTGTTGGGGGTCAGCCAATTTTAATGATCTCGGATGACCAAACCAGCCTTTGGAGTGTTCCCTGTGCTACTTCTGACTCTACTTGTGGTGTGACCATGTTCATTATAATCTCAAAGGAGGAGAAAAAAAAACCTTGTAACAAAAGCAAAAACAACAAGAAAAACAATCTTATTCCAAGCATCCTAGTAACTTTTTTTGTGTATGTGCTTTAGCTGTACTATAAGTAGTTGGTTTGTATGAGATGGTTAAAAATGCCAAAGATAAAAAGATTTCTTTTTTTTTTCCTTTTTATCTATAAAGTTGCTCTTTATTTTTTTGGTCTGTTTGATGTATATGAGAAACAATGCTGTCCAACAATAATCCAGAATTTTATTTTGCTGAATTGTTTTAACAAAAAAAGAAAGAAAGAAAGAAAGAAAAAGATACATAATAGCTTACCTTGAACAAGCTGGGAGGGACTGGGGAGTCCTCAAAGCAATCTCCTCAGGGAAGTAATTAAATCCAACACCCTAGCCAATCAGGCAAAGAAAATGTTCATCAAAATATCCCTGCCACTCAGTTTTATAAAAGGAATCACTTACACTGTGACTGGTAATTAGGACAGAACTTAAAAGTACTAGTGAAATCCTTATAGGACACCTGAGACCAAACAGAGCCGTTCACAGATGCCTAGAAACCTGTTTGCACAGGATCCAAGACAATCAGCTCAGAAATTCTGATCAATCAAGAGGGGTATGTCATGACTGTAATCCCAGTGGTTTGGGAGGCTGAGGTAGGAGGATCACAAGTTCAAACACAGCCTTAGCAACTTAGCAAGGTCCCAAGAAACTTAGCAAGACCCTGTCTCAAATTTTAAAAAATGAAATGGGCTGGCGATGTGACTCAGTGTTTGAGCACACCTTCTTTAATCCCTGGTACCAAAAAGGAAAGAAAAAGAAAAAGAAACCCTGAGCAGATTCAGTAGAGGACCCTGTGGAAAGGAACTGTCAGGACCACTCACCCAGGCAGAAGGGAAGCCAGTGGTCAAGGACTAACCAGCCACAGACAAATTTCCTCTGGGCAGGAAAATAAACTGAGGAAGTCAGCTATAATCAAGGGCTTGGGGAGGGATGACAAGAAAATACTCCTTCCAGAAATATTAACTGGCACCTGCCACTTTCCAATGTCCTTCTAGGCCCTGAAGTTACAGAAATAGTTGGGAGATGGGTCTGCCCTAAAGAACAGGTATAAAAACAGATGCAGAAAAGAGTAGTGGAAATCAAAAACCATGTCTACAGGGAGCAGTGAGAACACACAGTGTGATGGCTAGTTCCTGGGGAAGGGGACTCGAAAAGCTCCACACAACCACATTGCTACATGGGAACTTGAAAAACGAATATGGATTTGCCATGAGGGTAAGTAGGAGAGGGCATGTCTGGTAAACAGATCAACACAAATGGCACGGTGGTTTAGGGCAGCCTGTGCAGGCTGGCAGCCCTAGATCAAATCTCAAACTTGCTGCTACTTATCTGTGTGACCTGGACCTTGGGCAGATAGAAATCTCACTGAACCATAGAACTGCAATAATCACAGTATGTCCCTGACATAACTATATGAGATAGTCTATCCTTAAGCACTTAGAATATATAGTACTGTGGTTTGACTATAGCCCCAAAGTTCATGTGTCAGAAACTTAATACCCAATGTAACAGTGTTGGCAGGTGGGACCTTTAAGAGATGATTAGGTCACCAATTATTAGAAATGGATTGAAGTAATGAATGAATGGATTACTGTCCTTACCTCAGGAGTGGGTTAGTTATCACACAAGAAGCTTTATTATAAAAGCAAATATGTCCCTGTCTTCCACTCCCCCTCTCTTGCCCTTCTGCTCTGCCCCAGAGGATGACACAGCATGAAGGTCGTCACTAGATGCTGGTGCAGTATTCAATGTCCCTGCCTCCAAAACCATGAGACAAATAAATTTCTCTTCTTTATACATTACCAGTCTGTGGTTTTCTGCTATAACAGCACAAAACGGACACGCACTCATGAACATCAGCTCATATTACTGAATGTGCTTCTGATGCAATCCATACACATTCATCCACATTTTAAATATTACTAAGTTTTATCTGTCAAATATTCAGTAGGAAAGAAGCATGGAAAGACAGGAATTTCAAAATTAGTTGGGAGGGGATGGGAAGAGCAGCATGGGGTAGTACAGCCTGACTCCTCTCTTCCCACCCCCAAAGTGCCTGCCTATGTCTCCCATTACTCAAGGCAGACAGAAGGTCATGGGAGGTCAGGATGCTCTAGGATGCAGTTTTCAGAGGTCAGTCTTCCAGCACAGAGCAAGGTGGAGAAAGTTGGAGAGGGTAGCTGGAGCAGGGAATGGAGAGCATCGAACACAGGTGCTAACAACTTCCTGTTGTCATTCATTTGTGAGTGCTCATCACACCTTGATGGTATAATAAATTGAATTCTGTCCCCCAAAATCCATGTGTGGAAGGCCTAACACCCAGTTCCTCAGAATGTGACCTCATGGAAATACAGTCACTACAGATGTAATTAGTTTAAATGAGGTTATTAGGATGGGTTTTAATTCCATATGACAGAGATCCTTACAAAAAGGGAACATTTGAATAGCCAGACCTACAGGCAGAATACCACATTCAGATTGGAGATAAGCCCAAGAGGTACCAGAAGCTAAGAGATAGGCCTGTAGCAGTTCTTGCCTGTTACCTTCAGAAGGAACCAACCTGGATCTCAGGTGTCCAGCCTCTTCCATGACTGTTTCTATATGTAAACCACCTGGTTTGTGGGAATCCTGCCCACAGCTTTTCAGCGGCACATCTGTTTCAACATTCAGAGAAAGATTTTGTTTGCTGCCCACTGCTGGCTGATACCAAGAGTGACCACAGTTCCTCAATGTGGGGTTCTGGCTGGGTTTTGCACGTGTTTATGCCTGTGTAGGGAACAGAAGGAATGCTAGTAGCCCATGCCATTCCAGAGCAGCAGGAGGACCCTGCTACCACTGATGGCAGGAGGAGCAGTGGATGGAGGATGAGGCCTCGGGGTCCTTACTGCTGTTCAACATGATCTCTGTGGAAACAGTGAACATCACAAAAGATTGTGGAGTAAGATGGCTGTTCCTGATTTCTGTGGAAGAATTACAGAGAAAAAAGTGAGCATGAACTATTAATTCCCATCTCAAGGTATACATATGGAAAAATTCAAAGAATCCCTTGTCTGAATAACCATGTGACAGACAGTTCTTCTTTGGAACCTAGACATAATTGTTGCAAAGGTGATATGCTGAACCTCAGCAATTGCTTTGCAAAGATGAGGACACTGATGGGGAAGAAGTAGAACCCTAGACTTGTGAAGAGACCATTTGGACAGATGCAGACAATGCTGGACTGCCAAATACCAAGCTTCCTTTGCCTACAAGGGAGCTTCTTCTTGCTGCTGGAGGAAATTTCCCTTCACTTACAGGAAAACCTCAGGTGGCTTCACCAGGGACTTCTGTGAATGCCTGTTCTCCAGACCATCCCCCAATGCACCTCATTAACTCCAGGACCAGCATAAGAGAACTCCAAGCAGAGCCCAGCACCAGGATTGAAGGTATTCAGGTGATGGAGAAATAGAAATAGATCATATCCTGAGCCACTTGGATCTTGCCCACATATGTATACTGGGAAGCAGTTGAGGATAAGGTAGGGGATTGAATTCTAGAGTGTTCAACCAAAAATGGTGAAGTTTAACATTGGCTTTAGTAATATTTACAAACATGCATGCACTCACCTGGGATCCATGATTTAATCTATTACATATTGGGGTGATAAAAATATTTTGGAAAATGTGGTATGAATATACTGTGTATACACTGAAAACCACTGAATGCTTTCAAAGCTACTTGGAAAAAGCAGATGGTTTTGGAAATGCTTCTTGTCCATAGCAATGCATGTAACCTTGGGTCCATACAGATACTCCTGATATGATTAGAAGATTAATATTCTTAAATTACTATAACTATATGTGTAAAATGTATGTATAATATAAAACAATGTTACATAAATGAAATGATTATTATAATAAATGTATTCTAATATCCATATTTATTCCTATATATCTGATCTTTATATTCTCCTTTGGATTCATTTTAACATCTTACTGATTTCCTTATCAACGAAGGACTTGAGAAAATCTCTGACCCATGATCGTTTTGTATTTAATGATAGCCACACATTCAACCTTTTGAAAATCACAACCTAAGCAGTTAAAAGGGCACAGGGTTAGCAGGATGCTGAAATTTTTTCATTGCAGTAGGCAGATGGAAAACGGAGAGAGAAGTCTAAAGGAAAGGACCTTCAAAGATACTTTCCCTCTCCTACGCTGGACACAAATGTTCCACTGAACTATACCCTGTGGCAAGAAAAGATGATAGTCCCTTAGCCTGGAGCCCTTGGTGAGGCACATTGGGAGAAACAGGCATGGTTAGGACACATCTGTCCCTGAGGCAATTTGAGAACAATCACAGGGGCAAGGGACACAGCAAGCTGAATTTAGGGTGATGAGCAGTCAGAGATGAAAGCACACCACCGTTCAAAACTTCACAACCATGGTACAAGCTTGCAATCACATCTATTCAGGAGGCTGAAGCAGGAGGAATGTGCATTCAAGGCCAGCCTCAGCAACTCAGTGAGACCCTATCACAAAATGAGGATAAAAACAATGCATACCACTGGAATGTAGTCCAGTGGTAAAGAGCTGGACTAACTTGTGCAAGGCTGTGGGCTCAATCCTCAGCACCACAGAAGAAAATAAAACAAAACAAGAATTTCATAACAACCACAGGTTTCTGGGACCATGAACTGAGCTGGCAAGGACTAGCTGAAATGACCACAGGTTTGGTGAGAAACCTCAAAATTCTCTTTACAGAGGAGCTCAAAGGCTCCAAACACAAAGTAATGATAAAGAGATGGAAACGTGCTCGGCATGGTGGCCCCTGCCTATAATCACAGCAACTCAGGAAGTTCAGGAAGGAGGATCACAAGTTTGAGGCTATATCAACATAGTGAGATCCTGTCTCAATAAAAGAATAAAAAGGGTTTGGGACTGGGGATATAGCTCAGTTGGTAGAGTGCTTACCTTGCAAGGACAAGGCACTGGGTTCCATTCCCACCACTGCAAGAAAAGAGGGTAGAGTATGAGGTTCAGTGGTTAATCCCTAGATTAAAAAAAAAAAAAAGGAAGCATTCATTACCTCGATTTGATCCATACCTACTGTATACCCATATTAAAATATGACAATCCATATAAATATCTACAATTATTACTCATTGATTAAAATTCATTTAAAATGTTTAAGGAGATTTGATCATTGCATACTGTGTATGTACATCAATTTATAATACTCTTCCCTACACATTTGTGTAATGAAAATAAGTTTTCAAAAAAATAAGAAACAATACTAATTATGAAAATGAAGGGAAAAACTGTGTGTCTCATAGAAAGGAGGTACACCTCCCTACAATGCTGTCTGTGTTATCTTGCTTGTATTCAAGGTTGGGACCCCTCTCCTAGACCGACAGCGGTGGCTCAGGTCCCCGCCATCTGCCAGGCCTGCCCCTTTCTGTCCCCTCTGCACATCATCTCCTGCCCCTTGCACTTATTCACATCAACAAAGCAGGAAAATGAAAAGGAACTAGAAATGGGTGAAAAAAAAAAAACTGAGTATTCTTGAAATGGTAAATCGAAGACAAGAAGGAAATTGGGACACTTCCAATTTCTGTTCCTAAGTAAAGTTCTTCAGTTCTTACTAAAACTGCCACTTGTCTTATCTGAAGACTTTCATCTTCCATTCATTTCAAATGAGTTACTAAGTGAAGTTGTTTTCAGTTTTCCATTGATTTAACTTCATTTTTTGTTTTGTTTTCTTTCATTTTGAGACAGGGCCTCACAAGTTCTGAGGCTGGCTTTGGATTTCGGATCCTCCTGCCTCAGTCTCCCAAATTGCTGGGCTTACAGGTGTGCACCACTGCACCCAGCTTGATTTAACTTTTTTTCACTTTACAATAATATATGCTTTAGAAAAGACTGAATTTCCTTAGAAAACAACGTTCGAAGTCTCCTGTTGTCTTGACTTTTGTTCACATTTCCAGCTTTATTACTTCTCCAAATCCTCACTTTGTGTTTCCTCTTATGACCTAAGTGCTGTGAAGTGAAGCCCAGGGACCTAGGGTCCAGGTTCTATTCCTGTCCATGTTCTACAGTCATGTGTCCCAGGGAAGGCACTTTACCATGATGTCACCCCCTGTATTCACACATTCTGCCACAGTACCTCCCATCCTGTGGACACCAAATCAGTCACAAGCAGCCCAGGAATAGACTGACAAGTTTTTCAGGATTGGTGAAGTCAAGAAACATTCACTGAGTGCATTCAATATGCTGGCACTGTGAGACATTTCTAGGATTGAGAAAAGACTCAATCCTGGTTTCTGGAATCTCATGTTCCTAGGGGAATATTCCCCAAAGGTAGAATAACTATGCACTGAGTACAGTGCTTGTTGTATTTTCAAAAGAAATCTCATTTTTTTTCCATGATAAAATTGGAAGGAAAGCAAAATTGGTCCCATTTTATAAATGAGAAAATTCAGGCACCTTAGAAATGTTTAGCTAACTTGCCAATAACTCACATGGGGCAGCAGAACAGCATTTGCTGCTGAGCTTCTCTGAGTCCCAAACCAAACCATTTCCATGCACACATGCTTTCAGTTGATTACAGAATATTTATGGAAATGGACTGGCATCATAGTTGCTTCTCTTAGCATTACTTCCAATAAAGCTGAGGGTTGCCACCATCACCACCACCAACAGCAACATTGTCTGGAGTCCAACAACATGGACTTCAAAAAGGCTGATATTAATTTAAAATTCTGCTTTACCTGGTCCCCAGTTGTGCAACCACAAGCAAGTGTCTGAAGCACTTATCATTTCAGTTTCCTCACTGATATATGTTTCTCACTAAGACATAAGGGGGTTTTAAGAGGCAACCTAGGTCACACAGTTACTAGTCATTTGTCCTGTGTACATCTTGTAAATAGTAGCTGTTATACCCACCTCTGGGTAATTCCAGTGGTAAACCTGGGCATGCCTGTAACATGTCTCACCCCTGCTGGCAATTCTGAAATAACTTTGGGATCATGAGGACTGAAGAACTTGCCCTGACATCCTCCCAAGCACAGGAAGAAAAAAGCACCCAGGAAAGGAGGACGGTGAGTCATAAATGATGACCTATTGTGGTTTAGATGTGAGGTGTCTATCAAAAGGTCCTGTATTAAAGCTGGAGGTGACACAATTAGGTCATGAGAGCTGTCACCTAATGGGTTCATCCTAGTTTGAATGGACTGACTGGATGATAGCTGCAGGGAAGGGGAGTTTTGCTGGGGGATGTGGGTCATGGGGGGAGGGCCATGAAAGGCTTCATCTTTCCTGCAGCTCTTTTCCACCTGTCTGCCTCCTGGCTACTCTCTCTCTCTCTTTCTCTCACACCCACCCTCTGCTTCCTGGCCATGATGAACAGAGCACGACTCCTCCATCACACCTTTCTGACATGTTCTACTTCACCTCAAGCCCAGAGCAATGGGGCCAGCCCACCATGGACTGAACCTCTGAAGCCATAAGTTAATGTAATCTTTTCCTCCTCCAAGTAGTTCTTGCCAGATATTTTGGTCACAGCAATGCAAACCTGACTATCACACCTGTGCACACTGAACCACTATTGCAAATAGACCTTGTCCCATTTGGCCACCACTGATTTCAGATAGATGAAGATTGTACGTATCCCCTCCCAATCTCCTCAAACTCCATAGAGAGAGGTCATTTGTTCAACTGGAAGCATCGCAGACTGCTTTTTACACATTCAAGTATGTTTTAAACATTTAATGGGAGAAGAGCACAGACGGGGTCCTGCGTTCAACTCCTGAGGCCTCAGGGTTCAGACCATATCTTGCATTAATTGTTATCTCAAATAAAAAATGTAATTATATCCTAAAAGTAAACTTATCAGGCATTCAGAATCCTGAGGAAATCACCACCAAAATCAGGCCTTAGATGCCATTCAGATGGTGAGAGGTAAAAACTTTTATCAGTGTTAGCCAGCCCACCTTCTAGAAAGCAATGAATTTCACCAATAGAATTGCTCTTCTAGGTTTGCAATGGCGGCTCCTGACATGCACAAGACCCTGTATTGATCACCAGTATCTAACACGCACACACACACACACATACACACACACACACACACACACACACACACACACACACACACAACTTGCTCTTGAAATATCCATTAGTCTTGCTAACAAAATTTTTTTGTTGACAAAAAGAAAGGCAAATGGAGAATAGGTGATTTGTGTGCCCTAGCAAGCCCTAGAGTGTATATTCATGATTAGGATTGCAGAATCTTGCACTGTCTCTATGTTTAAAACCAGTTATCAGATACATATGTCACCTTATATACTGCAGTAAAGAATTTGAAGGAAAATTACAGTCAACATAGCAACTGCTTTCTTCCTTATATAAGGCACTGGGGCCCTCTATGTCTGGGGCTTAGTCAACTCAGTGATTGAAAGTACAATCACCAGGGGTGGATATAGCAGGCAGGTCCTCTGGCATCCTCTTTTGTAGGGATGCTGTTCTGATTCTATATGACCTAAGGCAATTTATCTGACCTCTGTTTGCATTTTCTTATCTCTGGGCTTACATAAAAATGTTAATGATTTACAAGATCCAACAAAAGTACTGCTGATATCCAACTCCTCAGAAACCCCCCTCCCAAGCACACACCTGTAATTCTAGTGACTTGAAAGGCTGAACCAGGAGGATCACTTGTTCAAGCCAGCCTCAGCAACTTAACAAAAGGGCCTCAAAATAAAACAAAACAAACCCAAAGGTTGGGAGGTTGGGAATGTTCAGTGTTAAAGCACCCTTTGGTTCAATTCCAAGTATTGCAGAAAGAGAGGGGAAAAAAACAAAACCTGTACAGCTCCACGGAATGTAATGTACAAAGCTGCTCCCCCCACCCTTTCCATTGCAGCCATTTCCCCACCTCCCAACTACTCTCAGTCTGTGAACATCCTAGCTAGCTATTGGTTCATCAGTCAGCTTGCAAGTATCCTTCTCCATTACTGGTCCCCTGTTAGCCCGGCAGAATTCAACTGCTTCACAGTAGCTACCCCGCCATCTTTTCTCAGGCTTCTCTTTCTCCTACTCACTTTCTCTATCCTCCTCTCTTTTCCATTCTCTCTAGTGTGTGCCCTTTCTCCATCCCCTTTCTTTTCCTCTCATTTTCTCTCTTACCCTGCAGGGAGACACTTTGCTTAATAAACTCCCTTCTGTGATTTCCTGTGTCCAGCGTGGTTTTTTTGGGATCCATTACATGAACCAGGCTCTCCTCCCTGAAGAAAAAGTCACCAGGAGCAGGGAGAGGAATTCAAATCTTGTGTTTTCTTCTTAGCAATTTTTGCATCTAAAAAAAAAAAATTAGAATCTGAAAATTATCCACAATGTTTGTGAGTTTGTTACAGGTCCCAGGGAGAACTAGTTAGAAAATATACCAAGGAGCCACATTACTTGTAAACAAAACTCTTGGGAAGGAGATCCAAGATGGAGGACAAGAGGGAGGCTGCATTCCTTGTTGCTCCGTAACTGGTTTCAAGCAGAGAATATCTATTTCTTGGTGAGGCAGTTTTTGTTGCTTAT
The DNA here is from genome assembly GCF_902686445.1 of Sciurus carolinensis. Classification (NCBI taxonomy): domain Eukaryota; kingdom Metazoa; phylum Chordata; class Mammalia; order Rodentia; family Sciuridae; genus Sciurus; species Sciurus carolinensis. The sequence continues at coordinate 38,693,523 of NC_062225.1, read as the reverse complement.
CAATCCCCTGCTGTTTACCCCTTTTGTCTACTGTGATCACCTGCAGTCTGCCAGCATATTGACACCTTTTTTGGGTGCAGATTGTTCACTATCAGGTGCCTATCATCCACCATTTGCCTTCCTCTTGCCAGTCCATCGCCTGCCTTTCACCTACCCATCACCCACCACCCGAGGTTCACCTCTCGATTATCTGATAGCTGCCAACAGACTGATCGCAGACCACCAGGGGAGTGCCAGCTGGCTGCCATTGCCTGGAAGTTCACTGTTATAGTACCTGCAGGTTTGGTTACATGTGGCTGCCTCCATTTTGAGACAAGAGCCAGGCCCCGTAGGACCCCTGGCCAGACTGACGAGCCCCATCTCCAGGTTCCCTCAGTGCGACCGATCACTCCCTGCCTCTGGGGCCCTCACATTGACTGACTGCTCCCTGCCACCAGGACCCCCAGACCAACTGACTGTGTCCTATCACCGGGACCCCAGACCAACTGATTGCACCCTACCTCCAGTATCCTGCAACCACTTCAAACACACCCGACCTCCCAAACCCCTGCCTGACCAACCACACCCCGCCTCCAGGATCTCCAGCTGACCACGTCCACACCCCAAAGTGCAGCTCCCCATTTGCCAACATATTTGGAAGCCAGAGTGGCCATCTTGGATAATACTGGAAGCCATAGCTCTAATCTTTAGGTGGGGCAAACCCCACCCTGAGATGCCTGCTGGAGACCTGAAGCTCATTGTCAGGTACCTCTCATGCATCAAGCTACTGAACACTGGGAGGTTTGAATACTATATGACTATTATACTGTAAGTTTCTTTTTTCTCCTTATTGAATAATTTTAAGTTTTTATTTCTTTAATTTTTTTGGCTCTCTTTTCCTTTTGATTACCTGTTCCCTCAGAGTCTCCTTCTCCCTTTTTGCATGCTAACATCCACTTTCTTTTGATTACACTCTCACCCTTTTTATTATCTAGAACTTCTGTATATTTTTTCTTATCCCATTAAGAGCTACATCCTACATCCCTCTGCATCCTCTTTGTCCTCCATTAGAAACTGCAGAACTTATTGCAAATCTGTTTGTTATACTGAAGATAATATTTGAACTCATTCTGTTTCTTATGACAATTTTGTTATTGTCCTCATAGGGGCAATTTGGTCTACGATTGCAAAGTGTCTCAATTGGGCACTGCTAATATTGATCTCCCCTTAAAGAAAGGGTTTTGGAAACCTATAGAGCAACTATAAGCCTATAGGGGGAAATCTGCAATACCCCAGATCTGCACTTAGAGGGGAGGATACATGAACAACATGAAAAATCAAGGGAAGAAAATGATCCAAAAAAATCTAGATACTATATTAATAGAATTCAATGACAGTATGGTAGAAGAAATGTCAGAAAAGGACTTCAGATTATACATGATTAAGATGATTCATGAAGCAAAGGATGAGTTAAGAGAGCAAATGCAGGCAATGAATGATAATACCAAAAAACTGTTGAAAGAGCAAATGCAGGAAGCAAAAGATCACTTCAACAAAGAGATAGAGATTCTCAAAAAAACCAAATGGAAATTCTTGAAATGAAGGAAACAATAAACCAAATAAAAAACTCAATGGAAAGCATCACCAAAAGACTAGACAACTTGGAAGACAGAACCTCAGACAATGAAGACAAAATATTTAATCTTGAAAATAAAGTGGCCCAAACAGAGAAGATGGTAAGAAATCATGAACAGAATCTCCAAGAACTATGGGACATCATGAAAAGACCAAATTTAAGAATTATTGGGATTGAGAAAGGCACAAAGAAACAAATGAAAGGAATGAACAACCTATTCAATGAAATAATATCAGAAAATTTTCCAAACCTGAAGAATGAAATGGAAAATCAAATACAAGAGGCTTACAGAACACCAAATGCACAAATCACAACAGATCCACACCAAGGCACATTATAATGAAAATGCTTAACATTCAAAATAAAGATAGGATTTTGAAGGCCACGAGAGAAAAGTATCAGATTACATGCAGGGGGAAACCAATACGGATAGCAGCCGAGGTCTCAATCCAGACTCTAAAAGCTAGAAAGACCTAGAACAACATATTTCAAGCTCTGAAAGAACATGGTTGCCAACCAAGAATCCTATACCCAGCAAAACTAATCTTCAAATTTGAACATGAAATAAACTTCTTCCATGATAAACAAAAGTTAAAAGAATTTACAAATAGAAATCCTGTGCTACAGAATGAGCTCAACAAAATATTCCATGAGGAGAAAATGAAAAAAAACAATGTAGGTCAGCAAAGGGAGGAACTACCTTAGAGAAAAACCATACAAAGGAGAAACCAAGCCAAATTAAAAACCAAAAATAAGCCCAAATGACTGGGAATACAAATCATATCTCACTAATAACCCTGAATGTTAATGGCCTAAACTCATCAATCAAAAGACTTAGACTGCCAGAATGGATTAAAAAGAAAGACCCAACGATATGCTGCCTGCAAGAGACTCATCTCATAGAAAAAGACATACACAGACTAAAGGTGAAAGGATGGGAAAAAACCTACCATGCACATGGACTCAGTGAAAAAGCGGGAGTTTCCATCCTTATATCAGATAAAATGGACTTCAAGCCAAAGTTAACCAGAAGGGAAAAAAAAGGACATTTCATACTGCTTAAGGGAACCATAAATCAGGAAGACATAACGATAGTAAATATTTATGCCCCAAACAACGGTGCATCCCTATACATCAAACAAATCCTTCTCAGTTTCAGGAATCAAATAGACCACAACACAATAATTCTGGGTGACTTTAATGCACCACTGTCACCACTAGATAAATCTTCCAAACAAAAACCAACCAAAGAAACCATAGAACTCAATAACACAATCAATAACCTATGCTTAATAGACATATATAGACTATTCCATCAATCAACGAGCGGATTCACTTTCTTCTCAGCAGCACATGGAACCTTCTCGAAAGTAGGCCATATGTTATGACACAAAGCAGCCCTTAGAAAATGCAAAAAAATAGAGATACTTCCTTGTGTTCTATCGGATCATAACGGAATGAGAGTAGAAATCAATGAAAAAATAAAAAACAGAAATTACTCCAACACCTGGAGACTAAATAATATGCTATTGAATGACACATTGATAATAGAAAACATCAGGGAGGAGATAAAAAATTCTTAGAGGTGAATGAGAACGATGATACAACATATCAAAATCTCTGGGACACAATGAAAACAGTTCTAAGAGGAAAATTCATTGATGGAGCACATTCCAGAAAAGAATGAAAAGTCAACTACTAAGTGACCTAACATTACAGCTCAAAGTCCTAGAAAAAGAAGAACAGAATAACAGAAAAAGTAGTAGAAGACAGGAAATAATTAAAATCAGAGCTGAACCCAATGAAATTGAAACAAAAGAAACAATTCAAAAAATCGAGAAAACAAAAAGTTAGTTCTTTGAAAAACTAAACAAAATAGACAAACCCTTAGCCACCCTAACGAAGAGAAGGAGAGAGAAAACTCAAATTACTAAAATACGTGATGCAAAAGGAAATATCACGACAGACGCCACTGAGATACAAAACATAATGAGAAGCTACTTTGAAAATCTGTATTCCAACAAAGTAGAAACTACTGAAGACATTGACAAATTTCTAGAGACATATGCTCCTCCCAAACTGAACCAGGAGGACGTACACAATTTAAACAGATCAAGATCCAGCAATGAAATAGAAGAAGCCATTCAAAACCTACCATCTAAGAAAATTCCAGGACCAGATAGATTCTAAGCCGAGTTCTACAAGACCTTCAATGAAGAACTTATTCCAATACTTCTCAAAGTATTCCATGAAATAGAAATGGAGAGTACCCTACAAAACTCATTCTATGAAGCTAATATGACACTCATACCAAACCAGGCAAAGACACATCAAGAAAAGAAAATTTTAGACCAACATCCTTGATGAATATGATGCAAAGATTCTTAACAAAATATTGGCAAACTGTATCCAAAAACATATTAAGAATATCATGTACCATGATCAAGTGGGGTTCATCCCTGGAATGCAAGGATGGTTTAACATGTGTAAATCAATAAACGTAATCCATCACATCAATAAACTTAAGGATAAGAATCATAAGGTTATTTCAATTTATGCAGAAAAAGCATCCAACAAAATACAACACCCCTTCATGCTCAAAACACTAGAAAAAATAAGGATAGTAGGAACATACCTGAACATTGTAAAGGCTATTTATGCTAAGCCCAAGGCCTACATCATTCTTAATGCAGAAAAACTGAAACCATTCACTTTAGAAACAGGAACAAGACAGGGATGTCCTCTCTCACCACTTCTATTCTACATTGTCCTCGAAACTCTAGCCAGAGCAATTAGGCAGACTAAAGAAATTAAAGGGATATGAATAGGAAAAGAGGAACTTAAGCTGTCACTATTTGCAGATGACATGATTCTATAGTTAGAGGATCCAAAAATCTCCTCCAGAAAACTTCTAGACCTCATCGATGAATTCAGCAAAATAGCAGGCTATAAAACCAATATGCATAAATCTAAAGCATTTTTATACGCAAGTGATGAAACAGCTGAAAGGGAAATGAGGAAAACAACTCCATTTGCAATAGCCTCCAAAAAAAAATACTTGGAAACAATCTAAACAAAGAGGTTAAAGGATCTCTACAATGAAAACTACAAAACATTGAAGAAAGAATTGAAGAAGACCTTAGAAGATGGAAAAATCTCCCATGGTCTTGGATAGGCAGAATAAATATAGTCAAAATGGCCATACTACCAATAGTGCTATACGGATTCAATGCAATTCCAATTAAAATCCCAATGATGTACCTTACAGAAATAGAGCAAGCAATCACGAAATTCATCTGGCAGAATAAGAAAACCAGAATAGCTACAACAATTCTTAGCAGGAAGAACGAAACAGGGGGTATTGCAATACTAGAACTTCAACTATACTACAAAGCAATAGTAACAAAAATGACATGGTATTGACACCAAAATAGACAGGTAGATCAATGGTACAGAATAGAGGACACAGACACAAACCCAAATAAATACAATTTTCTCATACTAGACAAAGGTGCCAAAAATATGCAATGGAGAAAAGACAGCTTCTTCAACAAATGGTGCTGGGAAAACTGGAAATCCATATGCAATAGAGTGAAACTAAACCCCTATCTGTCACCCTGCACAAAAATCTACTCACAATGGATCAAGGACCCTGAAAACAGACCAGAGACCCTGCATCTTATAGAAGAAAAAGTAGGTCCAAATCTTCAACTTGTTGGCTTAGGATCAGACTTCCATCACAGGACTCCCATAGCACAAGAAATAAATGCAAGAATCAATAACTGGGATAGATTCAAACTAAATAGCTTTCTCTCAGCAAAGGAAAGTATCAGCAATGCGAAGATAGAGCTTACAGAGGGGGAGAATATCTTTGTCACTCATACTTCAGATAGAGCACTAATTTCCAGAATATATTAAGAACTCAAAAAACTCTACACAATAATACAAATAACCCAATCAACAAATGGGCTAAGGATATGAACAGAAACTTCACAGAAGAAGATCTACAAGCAATCAAGAAGCATATGAAAAAATGTTCACCATCTTTAGTAATAAGAGAAATGCAAATCAAAACTACACTAAGATTCCATCTCACCCCAATTAGAATGGCAATTATCAAGAATACAAGCAACAATAGGTGTTGGAGAGGATGTGGGGAAAAAGGTACACTCATACATTGCTGGTGGGGCTGCAAATTAGTGTAGCCACTCTCGAAAGTGGCTTAGAAAACCTGGAATGGACCTACCATTTGACCCAGGTATCCCACTCCTCGGCCTATACCCAAAGGACTTAAAATCAGCATACTACAGAGATATAGCCACATCAATGTTCATAGCTGCTCAATTCACAATTGCCAGATTGTGGAACCAACCTAGATGCCCTTCAATTGATGAATGGATAAAGAAACTGTGGTATATATATGCAATGGAACATTACTCAGCCATGAAGAATAATAAAATTATGGTAATTGCAGGCAAATGAATGAAATTTGAGAATATCATGCTAAGCGAGATAAGCCAATCTCAAAAAACCAAAGAACGAATGATCTCACTGATAAGCGGATGATGACACATAACAGGGGGTGGGAGGTGGGCAAGAATGGAGGAAGGATGGACTGTATAGAGGGAAAAGAGAGGGAGGGGTGGAGGGAAGGAAAAATAACAGAATGAATCAAACACCATTACTCTATGTAAATATATGCTTACACAAAGGGCATGTCATTACTCCATGTACAAACAGATACAACATGTATCCTATTTGTTTACAATAAAAGTACACTAAAAAAAAGAAAAACTCTTGGGAAAGGATCCAGGCTTCTTGGTCATCCCACTTCTTTTTCTACAATTAGTTCATCTGTTAGTTGACTAAAATAAGCATCAAAATACTCAAAACATTCAAACTAACCTCAGTCGGTGGTTGGTTTGGTATATCTGGATAGGTACTTCTTTCAGAATTATCCAAATAAATTATTAATTTCTCATTATATGTTTGCTTTTGTTCTCTTTATCATCTAGGGTCTGTGTCTTCTGGCTAGGATGTGTGTTCCAGGCAGGTTAGGGATCTGTTCTTTTTTCACTGCTTTACCAAGTGCCTTGTAGGTGCTTTATTAATGTGTCTTAGGGTAATGAGAAGCAGTCTTGCCAGAAACATCCAAGCCTACTGTTATGAATCTTATTCTAGCAGTGCTCCATTATCTATAGCTTTACTTTCCACAGTTTCAGTTATCCATGGTCCAAAAATATCAAATGGAGAATTTCAGAGGTAAACAACTCATAAATTTAAAGTAAATTTTACTATATTGTTATAATTATTACATTTTCTTATTAATCATTGTAGTTAGTCTCTTCACTGTAGCTACTTCATAAATGAAACTTTATCATAGGCATGTATACACATATAGAAAATGACAGTGTTTACAGATCACGTTGGGTCTACCTGCAGTTTCAGACATTATGGGTGGTTTGTCTTGTAACGTGCCCCCCCAAATAAGGGGTGACTACTGTATTAGAAAGAACCCTGTTAGTTCACTTTCAAACCATTTATATCACTTTCAAAGGGATTGAGAAACAAAAGATTTTAAAAGGGGTTTATTTGATCTGGTCCCTTTAAATATTTGGTACTGGAGATTGAACTCAAAGCCACTTTACTACTGGGTTACATCCCCAGTCTTTTTCTTTTTTTATTTTGAGACAGGTTCTTACTAAGTTGCTGAGGCTGACCTTGAACTTAATGATCGTCTTGCCTCAGCCTCTCCCATTGCTTTGGATTACAGGTGTACACCATCACACCTGGCTGGTCCCTTTACTTTATATATGAAGAAAACAGGCTCAAAGCAGGTAAATGACTTGTCCAACATCTTCCAGCCTAGAAGTGACAATTGAGGACTTCACCTAAGATCTCCCAGCTCAGATATCTTCTGGTTATGCCACCAAAGCCCTTATTTCTAATACTTACAGGAGAGTCTTTGGCAGCCGAGGTTTCTCATTGTTTCTGCTACCAGCTGACACACACACACACATACACACACACACACACACACACACACACACACGCACACACACACCAGGACAAGCATATGAGGATTTGGCTTTCCTGCCACCAAAGCACCAGCAAAACAGGAACATCCACTGGCAGACTGTGGCAAGCATTATCCTTTCTACTGTGGTCAGTAGAACAGGCCTGAAATTGTATTCTCTACCTGCTGAGATTGGCAATCCCAGGCAATATCCAAGATAGATCACACCATTTCCTCAATTCTGACTTCCAAATTCTTCAATGAAGCAACACATCTCCCAGTCACTTTGCCCATGGCCAGGACCAGTTTGAATCCCCTTCTGACAAGTAATAGAAGATATTACCATATATGTGCAATATTGTCCAATTTTGTATTCCTGAAACCCTCATGGCCCAATATGGGAGAAATAAAGATGATTCCAGCAAATGCTGATAGTTCAGACCCTGAGCTTCCCACTAGATGACTAGAAGTATCCAGGAACTGATGGAAGGATTCAAATGATTCAATGATGTACCCTATTAACAGGTAAGAAGGTGTCTATTCACAATGTCACTTCTGAGTAAGCTCAATGAGCTGTTAAATTTTCAATTTAAAATTTATTTTCAATTAATTTTCCATCTGCAATTTATAAGATGGAAGCATGATAATGTGGATATATTGATCAGGTCATAAAATGAAGTTAGAAATAAGAGATATATCTAGACAAAGCTAGATACCTGGCATTTGGAGTCTCTGGGAATGGAGAAATGATCCTAGACATTGGAATATAACCCATAACTCTAAAAATTAAATTTATTCCTTATTTGAAGAGGTTTTGCCACCCAAAATTTCAAACTTCTCGATTTGTCACCATAATAAGATGAATTTTCCTTCAAAACTGTCAAATCCAGCTGGGCACAGTAGCACACACCTGTAACCCCAGCAACTCTGGAGGCTGAGGTAGGAGGATCGAGAGTTCAAGGAGAGCCTCAGCAACTTAGCAAGTCCCTAAGCAACTCAGCAACACACTGTTTCTAAATAAAAGATTTAAAAAAACAAAGGCTGGGATGTGCTCAGTTTTTAAATGCCCCGGGTTCAGTCCCTCGTACCAAAAATCAATCAATCAATCAATCAATCAATATCAGCTCCACAGTCCTTTTCTCCGGCACGTGGTCAAGACAACACTAATTGTGGGCCCCCATTGATGGCAAATTATTTGGCACCCCTTCGAACTGACATTCTTTAAATATTTTTTTCAGCATTTTCTAAGTTGGGGTAGAAAGAATAGATTGCTAATAAATCTGTACGCCTCTTTCTGTACATTAAAAATGAAGGATTTATTATGTGCCTCTGAAAGACAAAAGTACACTGGAAAATTAAGGAGCAATTAGTCAAAGTGTCGCAAGATATGAGCATGAATGAATGAGGGGTTCCTCAAGGTAAAGAAAGAGGACTTTGTTTATTGAAGCAGGTAGACTGGAGAGATAATCACAAGGCCCACAGCATCAAGAGAAAAACTGAGAAGCAAGTCTCATCTAAGTCACACAGAAGGAGTGGTTTTTAAAATCACAGTTAGCCCTTTTCCCAGGACACAAAAGTTGGTCAGAAGACAGTAGGATGGTGAACATGTTCATTATTGCCCTTTTCCATGAGCATGGGACTCAGATATTGTCAGATTGTAAATGACAACATTCAAATTTAGAAACAAAATTTTTGTTGTGGTATTAGGGATTGAAACCACAGGGGGCTCTCCCACTGAACTATACCATCTTTTTCATTTTCAACAGGGTTTTACTAAGTTGTCAAGATTGACCTCAAACTTGTTATCCTCTTGCCTTAACCTCCCATGTAGCTGGGTTTAGAGTAGTGTGCCACAGTGCCTGGCCATTTGAATATTGTAAGTGAGGTTTTGAGTGTGTGTGTGTACCTATGTGAACCCTGGTCCCTATGAATGCTAAGCATGTGCTTTACCGCTAGGCTGTGTTCCCATCAGACATTTAAATTTTTCTTACAATTATTTTTCAAGTCACCATTTTTCTGCTCTTTATTGCTGGACAGTCTACCTGGCTTTCCCGTCCAAAGATATGTTCCAAACATACTTACCTGTTCTTTCTTCTGCTTTGCACATCACAAATGCTTCACTACATCTCTATACTTCTTGTTTTTCTGGTAGCTTCTGGGTTTGGCATTTTCCTGTCAAAAATATTCAAGAGTTTACAATTTAGATAATAAAATCAATCACTCATCTCTGTTCCTAGCACTAACGCACACATTGATTTGTCTGACATCAGGGAGCTGTCAGCTGGTTGGTGTCAGACTCATGGGTGTGTCTGAGGTTGCTCAGAACACTTACCAGAATGCAGAGTAAAAATACTCAGTTGTAGTTCACTGTTGTTGCTGAGGAATGGCACAATGGTTGATGTTTACTTTTGTTTTTCTTTGAGGATAGTTTGCCAGTTGTGTGAAGATTCTTGTGTGAATGCTGGAGTGAGGACACCCTACCTCCCATATATTCTAATGATTTCTTTAAAATTAGCATCATCAAGACATAATTCTTATACCATAGAAATCACCCTTTTAAAATGTACAAGTCAGTGATTTTGTGGTATATTCATAAAGTTGTGAAATCACCATATCCATCTAATTCTGGATTTTATTGGGGGGCTACTAGGGATTGAACAAAGAAGTGCTCTAAAACTGAGTTATACTCCCATTTCTTTTTATTTTTTGAGACAGGGTTTCCCTAAGTCACCCAGGATGACCTTGAACTTGTGATCCTTCTGAGTTGCTCAATATCCTGAGTTGTTGGGATTACAGGCATGAACCAGGGCACTTGGTTCTATTTCCAGAACACTTTTATCTTCTCACCAAAGAAGCCTAGGACCTAGTAACAGTCACTCCCCACTCACCCCTTCCCTAACTACTGGCATCCATCAGTCTATTTCTATTTCAATAGAGTTGCTGATTCTGAAAATTTCATAGAAATGGAACCTTTGATTTGTGTCAGGTTTCTTTAACTTAGCATGTTTCTGTGATTTATCCATGGTGTAACACAAATCAACACTTCATTCCTTTTGATTGCCAAATAATATTTCATTGTTTTGCTTTCTCACATTTTATTTCCTTTTCATTTGATGGACATTTGGGTGTTTTCCACTTTTGAGCTATGCTGGATAATGATTTTATGAACATTTCTGAACAAGTTTTTGTGTTGACATGCTTTCATTTCTCTTGGTGCCTAGGAGAATTGCTGAGTTATAAGGTAATTCTTTTTTTGTTGTTTTAGCAGGAATTAAACCCAGGGTCACTGAAGAACACTGAGCCACATCCCTAGCCCTTTACACACACACACACACACACACACACACATATTTAGAGACAGGGTATTTTTGAGTTGTTTAGGGTCTCACTAAGTTGCTGAGCCTCAGTTTTAAATGCAGATCCTGCATCCTCAGCCTCTCATCCGCTAGGATACAGGCATGTGCCACCAGGCCCAGTTCATAAGGTAATTCTATGCTTCGCCTTTTGAAGAACTGATAAACTCTTTTCCTATGGAGCTACACCAATTTGCTTTTCACATAGCAATGTATGAGGGTTCCAATTTCTTGGTGTTCTTGTTCACTTTAGTACTGTTCCTCTTTTTTAGTATAGAAATCCTAGCAGGTGTAAAGTGTATCTCAGTGTAGATTTGATTTGCATATTCCTCATGACCAAGAAATTGAGAATCTTTTACTGTTCTTAATGGCATTTGTGTATCATTGGAGGATGAAGATTTTGGGTCATATTTCTGAGTTGTAAAAGTACTCTGTATATTCAGAACACTAGTCTCTTATCAGAAACGTAATTGCCAAGTTGGTTTGTCTTTACACTTTCTTGATAGTGTCCTTTGAAGTACAAACATTTCAAGTGCTGACAAAGTCCAGTTTATCTATTTCAGTCTGTGACGGCTTGTGCTTCCAATGTTTTAGTGCCACATAGAGCTTATGGTTCCAGCCAGTCAGCGGACTGACCCTTTTCTTGATCTGGTCCAAGCTAGGGTCTTGAAAGCTTTGATAATACTTTCACACATGTGTTAAGAGAATGACTTTAGATCAACTCAATTTAACAGAATTTATTTGAGCAAAGAATGAGTGGTGAATCAGGAAGCACACAGAACAAGAGAAGATTATAACACTCAGCCTGGCAGTATGAGCAGTGAGCTTTTACAAGCTGAATTTGGAAACAGGGTAGGAAGGTAAATTGATCTGCTAATGCCTGGGTGCTTGCCACTTTGAAGGATTTCTGTGATCAGTTAGCTGCCTCAGATGGCGGAGACCTGGGTGTTTGTGACTGCCTAAAATCATTATTTGTTACAAAAAGTTGAAAAAAAACAAGGTTTCCAGGTCAAGTTAGGTTGGGATCCATTAAGTAGCAGCTCCAAGTACACAGACGATCTCAGGCTAATGGCCTCCTGCTTATTTCATTTCATCCAGGTTTATTGCTGTACTTTCAAGATAGCAATAATGGCAGTGTGCTTGAGCATTGTCTGAGAACCACAAGTGACATACTGTGGAGCAAAGGGCTGACACCTTTTCCTATCAGAAAACTTTCAGCATTCTTCAAGCCACCAATAAAGCATTTCCCCAGACTGAATTCCTAGGCATTTTCATTCCATGAAAGAACACTGCCTGATGGTCAAATATGGGGACACTGGGGAGATCAGGATAGGAACAAAGTTTGGTCCAGTGTCACAAAGCTGGTGAGAAGGAAGGTCTGCTTGTGAATTCAGATTTGAATCCTCACACTAGAACTCTATTGGGAGCCAACATGTGCAGGGTCTGGTGTGTGTAGTGGTTGGTGAACATGTGTTCAGTTGTGCACTTGATGTGGGTTGAGGTGGGAGCAATCAGCAGCCCTTGTGGTTTGGGGAGTAGTCTTGTGTAAATAAGAGGCTCAGGTACAGGAACCACAGGATGTGACCTCAGTGCCTTGAAGATGGATCAAATGAAACATGGAACCCTGGTAACCAGGCACCCACTTCACTGAGCAAGCCGTTCCAGCTTAGTCGGTTGGAGACACTGGAGTGAGAGAGATATTCTCTTGTTGTTTCAAAAAATGTCAAGCCTCAGGGCCCCAGGAATCTCAGGAGGGTCACTGTGCTCTTGTGTGGGAAGAAGGGGTGAGGTTTTGTCCTAGACACCAGAGTCTCGGGTCACTTTCCCATTGAAGTTCAATAGCAACACTGAGCAGCACAGGACAGGTGAGCATAGTGGGCCCTCATTTATGATCCCTCATGAATGACCCACCACTCATAATCTAATGCTGTGTGTGTGTGTGTGTGTGTGTGTGTGTGTGTGTGTGTATGTTGGTATACGTGTGGGTTGGCTGATGAGAACTGTCCCAATCTGCTGTTACTTCATTGTATTGGGATAAAGCAGTTTTCTGTTTGCTATCATTTCCATTTTTGATCCCACCATTCTTTTTTCCCAAATCAGGGTGAAAATGAGCTTGTACTGAACACAGATGAGCCCTGTGGGATAGAGACCCTTGAAGATAACAGACAGGAAGGAGCTCATAAACCAGCTCTTGCCTGTCTTTTTTTGTAGGAACCCCGACAGGGGAAGCACCATAAGGTCTATTTACTCAGGTTTCATCACCAGCCAGCAGGTGCTGGAGCTGCTCTTCCCAAGGTAAGACCGTACCTCCAAGACCAAGTATACAGCTCCCTCATGCTTGGATCATGAGGAAGCCATGTATCTCTCAGAGAGCCAAATGCTTTGTGAGACCTAGGGGGATCAGAGGTCCAAGCTCATAGTATATTGTCAGCACCAAGTGGGTGGTGGTAGGGAGTGATCTTGCCTTCTCAGGCAGACTAAAACAACCCTCTCTCACCACCTTGTCCACAGAGGTGTGTGGAGCAGCCTACACACATTGGGATTTGCTGTTTGAGGCTGTGTACTCAGCTCAATTGAAGGTGGGCTCAGTGAAGCCTGGGGCTTCTTTCTGGTGGTATGCTAACTCCATGCATGAAGAAGCTCTGTGCTACGGGCCTCACATTCTTTAGGACTTGGGGAAAGCACTTTTGCATTAGAAAGATGTTCAAGATTCCATAGTGGGGCAGAACTTCCCTTAGATACAGCTAGATAAGAGTTGGGGGCTGGTAGCTCCCATGCCCAGTGAGATATATGCAAAGAAGCTATTTGGGCTCACACTTTGATGAACAGAGAGAAAGCACCCACTGTGGGAAGACATGTTGAAAGGCATGTTGCACAATTCAGTTGAAAATGTGGTAAAATAATACTATCATGTCTCTTTGGATGGCATCAGAAATAGATATTCTGCATGTGTCACCATCCATACCTCCTTGAGACAGGACTGCATCTTGTGCTCCTAGAGTGAGCATAGTAGACCAAGAGACCATCGACAACATGAGGCAGAATGTGGCCAAATGTGAGGGATGCTGTTATAGCACTTTGGGTAGTATGGTCATTTGACAATATTAATTCTGCCTATCCAAGAACATGGGAGATCTTTCCATCTTCTAAGGTCTTCCTTAATTTCTTTCTTCATTGTTTTGTAGTTTTCATTGTAGAGATCTTTTACCTCTTTGGTTAGATTGATTCCCAAGTATTTTATTTTTTTGAGGCTATTGCAAATGGAGTTGTTTTCCTCATTTCCCTTTCAGCTGTTTCATCACTTGCGTATAAAAATGCTTTAGATTTATGCGTATTGGTTTTATAGCCTGCTATTTTGCTGAATTCATTGATGAGGTCTAGAAGTGTTCTGGAGGAGGTTTTTGGATCCTCTAAATATAGAATCATGTCATCTGCAAATAGTGACAGCTTAAGTTCCTCTTTTTCTATCTGTATCCCTTTAATTTCTTTAGTCTGCCTAATTGCTCTGGCTAGAGTTTCGAGGACAATGTAGAATAGAAGTGGGGAAAGAGGACATCCCTGTCTTGTTCCTGTTTTTAAAGGGAATGGTTTCAGTTTTTCTGCATTAAGAATGATGTAGGCCTTGGGCTTAGCATAAATAGCCTTTACAATGTTCAGGTATGTTCCTACTATCCTTATTTTTTCTAGTGTTTTAAACATGAAGGGGTGTTGTATTTTGTTGAACGCTTTTTCTGCCTCAATTGAAATAACCATATAATTCTTATCCTTAATTCTGTTGACATGATGGATTACGTTTATTGACTTACAAATGTTGAACTATCCTTGCATTCCAGGGATGAACCCCACTTGATCGTGGTGCACAATTTTTTTAATGTTTTTGGATATGGTTTGACAATATTTTGCTAAATTTGGTCTTTTCATGATGTCCCATAGTTCTTGGAGATTCTGTTCATGATTTCTTACCATTTTCTCTGTTTGGGCAACTTTATTTTCAAGATTAAATATTTTGTCTTCATTGTCTGAAGTTCTGTCTTCCAAGTTGTCTAGTCTTTTGGTGATGCTTTCCATTGAGTTTTTATTTGGTTTATTGTCTCCTTCATTTCAAGGATTTCCATTTGATTTTTTTTGAGAATCTCTGTCTCTTTGTTGAAATGATCTTTTGCTTCCGGCAGGTGCTCTTTCAACAGTTTTTTGGTATTATCATTCATTGCCTGCATTTGCTCTCTTGACTCATCCTTCGCTTCATGAATCATCTTAATCATGTATAATCTGAAGTCCTTTTCTGACATTTCTTCTAACATATGTCATTGGATTCTATTACTATAGAATCTAGATTTGTTCGAATCATTTTCTTCCCTTGTTTTTTCATGTTGTTCATGTATCTTCCCCTCTTGCAGTGCAGATCTGGGGTATTGCAGATTTCCCCCTATAGGCTTATATTGACTCTATAAGTTTCTAAAACCCTTTCTTTAAGGGGAGATCCATATTAGCAGTGCCCAAATCAGACACTATGCAATCCTAGACCAAATAGCCCTTATGGGGACAATAACAAAGTTGTCATAATAAATAAAATGAGTTCAAATATTATCTTCAGTAAAACAAACAGGTTTGCAATAAGGTCTGCAGTTTCTAATGGAGGACAAAGAGGATGCAGAGGGATGTAGAAAATGGCTGTTAATGGGATAAGAAAAGAATATACAGAAGTTCTAGAAAATAGAAAGGGTGAGAGTGTAATCAAAAGAAATTGATGTTAGCATGCAAAAAGGGACAAAGAGACTCAGAGGGAATAGGTGAACAAAAGGAAAAGAAAGCAAAGAAAGTAAAGAAATAAAAACTTAAATATTTTAAAAAGGAGAAGAAAGAAAATCTACTTTATAACAGTCATATACTAATGAAACCTCCCAGTGTTCAGTAGCTTGATGCATGAGAGGTTCATGACAATGAGCTTCAAGCCTCCAGCAGGCGTCACATGATGCAATTTGCCCCACCCAAAGATTGGAGTTATGACTTCCAGGATTATCCAAGATGGCCGCTCTGCCTTCAAAATGTGTTGGCAAATGGGGAGCTGCAGCTCAGGGGTGGAAGTGGTCAGTTGGAGGTCCTGGAGACGGGATGCGGTTGGTCCGGTAGGGGTCCTGGAGGTCCGATGTGTTTGGTGTGGTTGTGGGATCCTGGAGGCCGGGTGCAATCAGTTGTTCTGGGGTCCCAGTGATAGGGTGCAGTCAGTTGGTCTGGGGGTCCTGGCAGCAGGGAGCATTCAGTCCATGTGAGGGCCCCAGAGGCAGGGAGTGACCGTTCTGGCTGAGGGATCCTGGAGACGGGGCTCAGACAGTCTGGCCAGGGGTCCTACAGGACCTGGCTGTTGTCTCAAAATGGAGGCAGCCACGTGTAATCAAACCTGCAGGTACTGTAACAGTGAACTTCCCATGTCATGGTTCTAAATGTCTTTTGGTGAAGTTTTTTGTCCAGAGAGTTGTCCTGTCACTGTGTGTACAGCCACCATGTCTCATCTGTGGTGGACTGGCTTGTGCAGAGACAGGAAAGGCAGAGGATGCCAAGGCCAGTTTTGGTGGTGGGAACTGTGGGGTAAGAGAGTCCAGGTTTCTGCTGACTGCACACCTGCTTTTTCACAGTGCCATGCCAATCAACCTGGGTACCTGGATAGAGCAGTACAGCCAGGCTTTCCATTAGCCTCCAGGCCTCATGATTCTCCAGCTGCTGCCTTACCTTCAACTGTACATGGGTGGCTTGAATCTGGAACACCAAGCACACCAACTTCTGGTCCCGCTGAAGGATGGCAAGTCCAGCGAGGCAGAGCCTGAGTGTGAGGAGGTTCGGGGTATGTAAATAAGGGTCTAGAAAGGTCAGAGTTTGGTCCCATAGGGTGGAATCTGTATGATTGGTGTTGAACTGGGACCAAGGAGAAGCCATTGTCCACTCAGGTCATGGTACCTGTCTGGGAAGAGGTCCAGCATGGGCTCAGGGACTGAGATCGTCATGGCAGACAGGGTGGATTTTCTGTTTTTGAAAAGCTCAGGACCTGGCTGTCATGTTGGAATCTTTTCTCCTCTAGCTACAGGCTCACTTCTAGAGCCCACCATAGGGCTAGAACCTCAGCGAGGAGCTCTCTGGTGGTCAGTGAAGGAGCAGCACCATCTTCAGAGGCAGAGTTCAAGTCCAGTTCCTCTGGGGTCTCTGCTTTGAGCTCCACAGTACCTCTGTACAACCAGTGAGTGGTAGACAACTGATCCAATCATGTCCATCTAGAAAATCAAAGGCAAATGGAGTATAAGAGGATCGTGTCTCAACACGATCCCCATTCAACAGGGGATCCTCTGGGTGCCCTCACTGGAGAAGGCAGAGATCATAGTAAACAGATTGGACTAGGTCTGACTACTTGAATTAGAACTTCTGGAATGTCAAATAAGATTGAAGAGAATGAAGAAGACAGAGGTCAGTGTTAAGAACCTGACCTGAGATGAGGGAGAGTAGCAGGAGACCCCAGCTCCATGTGTTAGTGGGTCTGCAGGGTTTGGTGTTTGCAGTCTGGAAGTGCAGGGCTAAGTGCTGTGCTCAGATGAGGTCAGAGGAATAGACAGGGTGCAGACTGCACTCTCTGAAGCCCGGTGTCTAGATGAGTGAGTTGGACCCTTGGAGCTTTGTGCAGAGGATGCAGCAGTCATAATTCCTGTGTGTTGGAAGGCATGTGTGGAATTAAGGGATCCTCCTTAGCATGACTAGGTCAGGTTATTGCAGTCACAGACAACAGGGGCCTTTCAGAAAACATGAATGTCATACTTTGCACATACCTGAATAGGGAGATAGTGGCTCCCTTTGCACAATTTTTCTGGGTGTGGGGTTTAAGTCCTAACTCTCCATGTGTCCAGTGGCAGAGGGACCCTGTTCAAACATTGCCCCAGGGGGTCCATTCCTCATTACACCCCATCAGGCACTGAGGCCCTGGAACCCAGCTGTCTCCTGGCTATCATAAAAGAGTCACCGGCATACTCTAGTTGCTGAGTCTGTTTTATGCCCTGTCTGTCAGGATGAAGGCATCTAGTGTTCCTGCCTGGGTCACCCACAAAGGGAGGGTGATTCTCAGAGCAGAATTGAGATACAGGAGCAAACTGAACCATTCCTCCCATCTTGTTGGGCCAGAGTGTGTCTGTAGAAAGGCTCTTAGGTCTTTGTACTCCTCATCAGCAGGGCATAGCAGGGACAACCTACCTATTCTACCAGGATGGGGCTAGAAGCACATAGGAAGATCCCACATGAACACTAGAAGGCTTCAGGTAGCATGATGACAAATGGTGCCCTTGTATTCAGAGCTAAGCAGTCTTCTGAAAGACCTTGACTATTGTTCTCTGGGTGGTTACTCCAGAACTCATTCTCTGATGAGCTTTCTGCAACCCTGATCAGGTGACCTGCCAGGATAGGACACCAGTGGTCATACTCAGGGCCTTAGATGAACACTTGCTCAATGAGGAGGATGTGGAGGACTTTGAAATGCTGCAGATTTTGTGAGAGTGTAAGAGTAAGTGAGTCCATCAGTTGGTGGAGAGAAGTGATTTACTCTGGGCTCAGGACAACTCACCACCCAAAGAAAGAGTGCTGTGGCCTGAAAAACAACCAGAGAGTGGTGGTCATTTGCAGAAACAAAGTGCAATGATGCGAGTGTGAATCAGTTCACCCTGGGACTGCTGGGTTTCCCTATCCAGTGTCCTACCCGTGACCCGATCAGGATTTGCAAACTTCATATCCAAGTGGGGCAAAGGAGATAAGCAACCCCTGGCTGTCTATTTAGGCATCCTTTCATGACAGTGACAAGTACTTGATGAAGCTATTGAATGAAGAAATCCTGCTTTAGGCACCTGGCTTCCAATCTTTTCAATCCTTGTAAACTGACATCATTTCGTTGTTCCAGGAGAGAGACCATATCTGGCAGAAAAGTGTGAAGGAATAGAACACTTCCCACGTTGTCAAACTGGCACTGGAGAGAGAAAAAGGAAGGACAAGGAGTAGGAGGAAGAGGAGGAGGAGGAAAACATAAAGGAAAAAGAGATGAAGGAGGAGAAGTTGAAGAAGAACACGAAGAAGGCCACAACCCAAAGAAGTAGAACATGAACAAGGACATCATTAAGAAGAAGAAGAAAAAGAACAAGAAGAACAAGATCCAGAAACACAAAGAGAAAAAGAATATAACAATACACAGATTAAATATATGAATTGTTTTCCTCTCTAAAGGAACCTATATTGATAGTATGAATTTTGTGTGTATTACTATGAATTTTGTGTTTCTATCACTTGTGTGTATTACCAAATAGGATCTGTACAGACAATTTTATTTTACTTTCACCTTGCTGATATCAGTTGCCCCAAAGTAGTTGGTAATCCCATGAAGACTTGCTCTAGTTCATCATAATTTAAAATTTCTCAAGTGTTTTCTTTCTTTTTCATTGTAAAATTAACTATTTGGAGGTAGGGGTATGCTAGCAAGAAGCTGTTTTTGTTTTTTGTCAGAGGAGTTCTCTTCATTTATGTTAAGTAGTGTTTACAAGAGCCTGAGGTGCTGATAGAATAATTGTGTTATTCTTCCCACTTCATGATTTCTCTCTTATAAACATTGTTTTGCATTATTGGGCTCCACGTTTCTTTTTCTCATCTGATGTTTTACAAACATTTGTCTAATTGCCTGAGACAGTGTGGTCCCATAAAGTTAAATTGAGTTTGGAGAGAAAAAATTGTGAATGCAAAGGAGAATGATGAAGAGGAAATGAAGAATCAGCTGACTCAAAAGATAAAAAAAAAAAATGTTTCCTGAAGGCACAAGCTTCCTGTGGACATCCTCCGTCCATGTCCAGCACACCTCCAATTTATACTACCTCCCATTAGTGTCTATATGAATGAATGGATTATTCCACTGCAAGGTCAAAGAATCCACCATCACATGATTTCCTGAATCCGTGTGTGAACACTGCTGCACTGGGGAGATAAGCTTCAACACAGAAGCCACTATGGCAAAGCATGATGCAAACTCCAGCATTGTCTCCTTGGTAGGTCCTACCTGAACTGAGAGTTTCTGGGATCCAGGGTGCTTTCTCTTGGAAGTTGGTAGATTGGTTTAGATCCCATGCATATTAATTCCTCAGGGAAAGCCACTGCAGATGTCCATGGTGGAACATTTTCTATATTGGAAGGCCCTCAGGTCTAGAGCTCAAGTTTGACCTGGCAGAGGCTGTCAGTTGTGGGGGATGTCCTGTTGTGTACTCCTTGAGTGTCACTCACCTCCCACACCTCTGCCCCTCTTCTCCAGTGCTGAGGATCCCTGATGATGGCACTGTATTCAATGCCATCATACCCCGCATGGACTTTGATTTCATCCTCAGGAAGAGACTCACCAAGAAGTAGGTCAACATCAAGAGAAAGGAGGTAAACACCAACTTACTCGCTCCTTACTCCTGGTGCTGCTTCACATCCACCAGGGTTCCAAAAAGCCTCAGCTCCTGGACATATATCCTAGAATGCCAATAGAGCACCCTGACAGGTGGGGGTGGCTGCCAGTTTCTGGCCTTTTCTGATATTCCATCCCCACAGTTGTCAGAGTCAACGCCCAAGGCCTCTGCCATGGTGCCTGACATCATCCCAGCCTTAAGTGGCATCTCTACTCAAAAGACTAAGCCCAAGTCCGTGGCCACAAAACAGATGATGAAATCAAGGGACATCAGAGGCATATGTGCAGATACTCACGGTCCCGGTACAGCCAGCAGGTGGGAGAAAGCTGCCTCATACACATCAGGCTAGAGCGGCAGAGTGCAAAGGACTACAAGACTGTCCTGGTAAGCCTGGCGGCAGGGGTGTTCCCTGGTGCTATCCCAGGGCAGGGAGCAAACACAAATTCCATACCATGGGCTACTCTTGCCCCCTTGAACTGGAATTTTTCGATGATCAGAAAAGATAGATGGGAGTAAAGAAGAGAGGTCACTGTTAAGGGCTTGACCTGAGTTGAGGGAGAGCGTGGCCATGTCCACCCCATTTGTGAGAGAGTCTGTGTGTTGGATGGCAGTGTGTAGACCAGAAGTGCGGGGGTAGGTCTTGGTGGGACATGAGAAAAGGACAGCATTCAGGGTGCAGGCTGCACTGTATGGGATGGAGAATGCTAGTGCACATGGAGGAGGAGAGCAACATGAGATTCATCCTACCCCTTGAACAAGGAGTCAAGGGTGTCTCTCCAGAATCAATATTCATGTGGATGGAGAACACTCCACCTCCAGGGAGCCTGCATTACAGGAGCCCGTTCCAATGCCACCCTTGCTGAGTGAAGTGTCCTCCTACATCCCAGTCAATACTGAGCCTCTGGAGGCAAGTAGCTCTCACAGGTATCATTGGCCTTCTTCCTGAGTACGTTCTGTGCCCTGGCAATCACAACCAAAGTCTCTTGGGTTTCTGCCTGGGCCACCCCCAAATTCACCCTGCATTCCACAACAGCCCTGGGAGAGAAGAGGCCACTGGTCCATTCCTTCCATCTTGGTGGCATGAGAGTTTTCTGTACCCAGGCTGTGGGGTCCTTTGAACCTGAGTAAAATGTGGCTCCACAAAGGGCAATGGTAGGGACAGGGAGACCATTGTAGGAGGATTAGTGTCGTAGCCCTGAGGAAGGAACCAAGGCATTATTAGGAGACCACCCTCAGGTAGTGGAGTAATGAAATTTTGCCCCTGTATTTACAGCTGAGCTTCCCCCTGAATGTCCCTGATACCCAAGGCCCATTTCTTGAAGGCCTATCTCCCACACTGATGCAGGTGACATGCAATGACAGGGCTCCTGCCATCATTCACAAGGCCCTGGAACAACTCTTGCTAATGGATCAGGATCCAGAAGACTATGAGCTGGGCCAAATCATCTCCCAACAGAACAGTAAGTGGAAAATCAGATGGTGGGGAGCCATGTTGGGGAAGTGGACTCAGGTCAACTCGTAGCCCAAGAGAGTAGAATCTGACCCAGAAGAAAACTCAAACAGGAATTGGTGGACCTAGTGCAGAAAGAAAACCACACTGGCACTGGTGGAAAGGTCTCTAGTTTCTCTGCACCTCCCCACCAGGTGTCCAATCCTGGACAGCAACAGGCATTCAATGCTGACATCAGTGAGGAGCAAGGAGGAAAGCATTCTTTTGGGGGTCATGTGGCCCCAGGGCTCACTGAGAGCAGTGCTTTCAGAGGAAGATGGGAACACAGGGGATGAGGATGCACTTGATGCATTTTTGGACTGAAGCAGTATTATTGAAAGCCTTCTCCATGACCAGAAATCCACTCCCTGTGTAGAGCATTGTCAGTATTCTAGCAAGCAGGAACAGGACTAAATCTGAAAAAAGAACAGACTGGGAGACAGCCTCAACAGTCTGACACTGCACAAATTACCAAGTCTTCTGTGTCTGAGTCCACTTGCCTAGATGGAATCAGTAGAGCCAGTTATTTTCCCTCACTAAAATCAGATGAGGGCTTCCTAGGCACGTATGCCACAAAGCTGACCTGTAATTAATGTCATTGCTGTTTTCTTTCCTGTTAGCCAAAACCCTGCAGCAGCCATGATCCCATTCTGTCCACACTGAGAACCACATCCAAAAACAGCCTATGAAACATTCTCTCATACTTAATCTACAAATTCTGTTAAGTTAGCAGAGTTCATGGAAGTAGAAGGTTAAAGCCTTGGTAGGCTTGGAAATTCATAGCACAGGTACACACATACAAACCCAAATAGAGAACTGGCACATTTTTAAGAGGCAGGCAGCATGAGACAGGTGTTCAGATCAGGGACTCGCTGGCTATCTGAAACCCAGTGGTGTTTGTTGCATTCCTGGACCTGAGCAAAATGCGGGAGTGAAGCAGTCCCTTTCCTGGTCTTTGCAATGATTGCTCTCAGCAGGGCAATCATGGGGATATGGCCTCCCTTGTAGGATGCCTGGTCCACATGGAGCTGGTGAGCAACAATGGCAGAATATGGCTAAAATGAGGTGTCTGTGTTGGTCATACTTTCCTCCCTGTCAAATACTTGGGGAAAATAACTTAGCAGGGGAATCCTGTTTTGGCTGTGGGTTTCATAGCTTTCCATTTGGTTGTGAACTGAGGCTGTCCTAGTGGCAGAGGGTGTGGCACCTGCAAGCTATGGAGCACTTACCAACCAGAGGATAGAATAGAAGATCGATAAGGAGGCTGAGAGAGGGAAGGAGAGAAAGACGGGAAGAAGAGGAGGATTACTACGAAGAGAATGAGGATTAAGAGGAGTCCCCAGCAAAAATATATGCTTACTGAGGGCATCCAGCTCTTCAGGTCTTCCTCCATCCATGCCCAACCTTCATCTATTTTCTCCCACTGCTTAGTAGTATCTTCATCTTGACTGAGTATTTCATGGTAACATCAGAGCACTCATCATAGAATGCTTCCCCCAAAACCCACCAGTGAACATTGCCGAATTGGGGGCCAAACCTTGAGCACATGAGTCATCTGTGGGAGATTTCTGATGCAATCCCTATGGATATCCTTTGGCACATTCAAGAGGAACTGTGATCTTCTGGAGCCCAAAGCATCTGGAATTAACAGACATTAGGACTGGTGAAATCCTAGACCTTGTTTTTCCTCAGGGAGGATGGTTGAGGATGTCTTTGGTGATATTAGAACTTATCTGGACATCTCTCAGGTCTGTAGCTCAGGCCTTTCCTAGCAGAGGCTGTCAGACGTTGGGGTGTCCTGCTGTGCACATCTCGAGTGCCACCAACCCAACCTGTACCCTTCTCTCCCCAGAAATGAAGATTCCTCAGAATACGAATATCTTCTACACTATGAATCCTTGTGTCTGGAGAGACTTTGTTCTGAGGAAGAGAACCTACCCTCATGAGAACAATGCCTGGTTCCATGCCCAACCTCCCACTTACAGGGCAACTGAGGTGCAAGGTCACCGCTGGAACCTTTGAAGAACAATCTGCTCTTGTCTGTGTGGGCAGTGCTAAAGCATTTGATGATCAATGATCATTGAGATGTATTTCTAAAATGTTTGCTCAACAATTTTGAAGTCATCAATTCCATATATAATTTGGCCTTAGGTCTTTGTTATTTATAGCTTTAGTAGCATGTTCCTCACTATATTATATATTTGCTGTTTAAACTATTTGTACATTTTAAAATACTATTTTTCTGTAATTTGATCAACATTGATGATTTGAATCTATTCATTTTACCAGTAAATTCTTAGCAGAAACATTCAACCCTAGATCAAAGAATGTTTCATTTGATAAAAATGACATTTTGGTATTGGGAGTATGTCACATTGCATTTTCTGAATCAATTTCCAATGGGAGAAATGAAATATTGGATATCATGACACCCAAATGCATGAAGACACACACACACACATACACTCAACAGACACACAAGCACACATGATCAGAGACAGATAGTTTGAGTTGGTTATGGTGAAATACTTTTAATAATCTGCATTCTCCAGCAGTGGGAGGATACATATATGCTCAATACTTAGGACATTATATGTTAAGCAAATAATTATATTTCTGTATCTCCCATGTGTGTGTGTGGGCATGCATCACGTGTGAAAAGAAAGGTTCAGTCTGGATCAATAAAAGTAACAACTGATCCTACAGGAGCTGCAGTGACTAAGAAGGAGTGTGGTGTAATAATGTCTGCAGCCACACCTGGTCCCCATGGTTGTGATATGGTCAAAACTAGTCTCTTCAGTGCCACTTAAGAATCTTATTTCCTCCTCCTTTTCATACATTGGTCTCCTTTTAGCTCCTTTACCTTCTGTTTACTCATCCTTTATTGAATAAATGTTTACTGAACACCTACTACATGCCAGGATGACTTTTGGTCCTGGAGAACACAGCAGTGAGGGGATGGTCCCTGTTTTCATGGAAAGGGAGTGGTGGTGAGGTGGACCATGGGAGACAAGGGGTTAAGTGATGGGTGTTCAGAAAACAGAAGGTGCTGGGCTGGAGTGCAGCTGTGAAGGAGACTGGTAATTCCATCCAGGCCCTGGAAACCATTAGGGGACACTCCAGTGGTGTCTTGGTTCAGGTTGCTTTAACAAAGTATCCTTTGCTGAGTGGCTTATCATCATGAAATTGCACTCCACACAGACCGGGAGGCAGGAAGCCCATGACGGGGACTGGCGTGGTCAGGCCTGTGACAATGTCCCCACTCACTTCTGGCTGTACCCTCACGTGAGTAGGGTGCTCTCTGGGGTCTTTTTTATAAAAATGCTAATATTGTTGCCAAGGGCTCCATCTTCATGAACCAGCTCTCCTCCCAAAGTGCCCCTGGATGCCGCCACACTGGTGTTGGGGTTTCAGCAAATGCGTTTTGAGGGACACAAACCTTCAGTTCACAGCAGGTGGAACCTGAAAAACAACAGGAGGTCCTAGGAGGACTGGGGAGGGTGAGGAGCACTGAGACCAGCCATGAGGATGAATGGAGCTGGGCACAGCACCCAGGGGACAGAGTCAGGGTGGCTGGAGTTGGAGGGCCATGTAGGTCAGCGCGGGGGAACGCGTAGGCCACCTTGGGTGCTTGGTATTTTATCCTGGTTTCGGTGGAAACTGCTAAGCACCTTCAGAGAGAGAAGTGACATGAACCGCGGGCATTTTTGAAATAATGGAGGGGCAAATGTAGAGTCAAGAGAATCATCTAGAATGCAAGAAATATTGGTGACTTGAATAAGAGTGGTGGAAACTGAGGGAACTCAGTGACTTCGAGATGGTTTTTGAGAGAGGTGGGAGGCAGTGAAGTTTGATGCAGGGAGGGTGTGCAGAGAGCCCAGGGATCATGGTGACCTGCTGGCCTGGGCCTCTGCCAGATCAGGGAGGTGTATGAGCGAGCTCTGATGTTCACACAAGGACAGATAACCACCCAATGACACTCCTGGGAATGTGTCCCCATCATTAAGTGACACATGACTGTATACTCCAGGCACAGCTCCTGACATGCCCCTTCGAGCACTCCCTTCCTCGGCCTCTCAGCACAGATGCCAGAGCACCTGCTGCTCAGGCCCCTGTGCAGGTGTCCCATAGGGAGCACTGTTGGCTCTCCCCTCCCACCATGGCCTCATCACTCCTGGACAGTCCCATCCACTCGCACAGCTACACACACCTCATCTGTATTTGTGCTTCCCCAAGTTCATGAGCCTTTCCTTATCTCTTCCCCAGCCTTAGCTAAAACACATCCATTTGCTTTATATCCTTTTATATCAAGAAGTTGTTCTATGTACCAGGCATGGTCCCTAGCAGGTGGTTGGCCATCAAGGGCTGCACAGAACGGCACTTCTTTGATGACTCTAACTCTCAGCCTTGGGACTTAGAAGCCTGATTCTCTCAGCATATTAAGTGGAACAATTTCTCAGGGTGCAAATTAACTCAGTTCATGAGAATCTCATGTATATAAATCAAAATGTCAATTCACTAATTTACAAGAATTAAAGAGAAATACAACTTAGAAGAGGTGCAAACATTCAAACTTGCCTGATGTGCACATTTTCTCCATCTAAGAAAACTGCACACAAAGCCAAATTATCAGAAGGTTGCAAAGATTATAAGAGATCAGAGCAGAGGGCCTCGGTGGCAGGTTTGTATGTTTAATATCAGGCTCAGATAGTCTGATGCATCTGTGTCCACAGAGAAATCATAACTTCTTAGGATACCAGAAGAATGCTTTGATGGGCCCTGCCAAAATGAATCTCTCTCATTTTTCCTTTTCTGTGTTTTGTGGTCATATCCCTCGTCTAATCCATTCTTTCTCTGGATAAGTTAGTAAAATCTGTTAACTTGCCACCAGGTCTAGTTTGTATTGAACAGACATTTCACCTCAGGGTAATGCCTACATTTCTGATTTCTTCCCTTATGTATGGAGGGACTCACTTAGCTATTTGAGAGTAGATTAATTTTAGTGGACCTATTTTCTTCATTTTGAATTCTGTAGCTTCAAATATTATTGTCTTGAAAATAAATATTATTTGAAAAGTTTGTTGAATGAATGGATGACTGGACTAATAGCTGCCTCCATGTAGCTTGGATAATTAGAAAAAAGTAGATTTTATTTAACATATTTAGTTGACTTTAATAAAACTAAATGGCTGGAAAAAATTTTCCAGCTTGCTTTCCAGGGTTCTATCAATATTGCTCTGTTGGAATGACTCCATGTCAGCATGGAATCCAGCAGGACAGTCACTTCCACACAGCTCAGGAGGACAGCTTTCTGCTCCACATCCTTATTTTGATCAAGTTCAGCTCTCCCAAGTTCAAATGGTGATCACTTTTAGTCTGTGTACTTTTCCACCCACTCCCAATGTTCTCTTTTCTGCATGTTAGCAAGAGGTGGGTGAGTGTCTTACCACCTGAATGAAGATGAGGATTCAGACTGTCAGTGTGGTGAGGCCCAGGCAGGAGCCGGGTCACACCTAGGAGGTTGTCCTACCATCTGATACTTTCTGGAGGTCAGCTGAGACCAAATGTAACCAGACCTATGATTCAATACTTCCAGGAATTTATCCCAAAGAAATAAATAAGAATCAGCTGAAGAATTGTATATCAGGATGTTTCTTACAGTGTTATATTATAGTAGTGCCAGACAAATATGAAAGTAAACAACATCAAATAAAGATTGGCACATTACATAGCCAGACCTTTGCTTTTGTCATCATACATTTGTGCATTCAATCAACAGCAGATCAAAAATACTCAGAAAAAACTTTGTGTCTGTACTGAACATGTACAGACTTTTTTCTTGTCATTTCTTTTAACAATACAGGACAACTATTTACATTTTACTAAGTATTATGTGTAATTTAAAGATGATTTAAAGTTTATAGGAGGATGTATGTAGGTTATGTGCAAATATTACACAATTTTGTATAAGGGACTTGGGCATCTGTGGATTTGGGTACTCATGGGGATCTTGGACCCAATCCTGGGAGGATACTGAGGGATAACTGTAAGATAGAATATTACGCAGCCATTAAAAATCATGCTTTGAGACCATGTTTAAGGACATGAGATGCTCAATGTACACATTGTTATTTATGTCCTAGCATCCTTTCCCTTTCTTCTGATGGCTACTGTGGGAACCCTCTGATGTTCCTTTTATGGCACCAGCACTCACATATCAAAATCTTATGTGCACAGCCTCACAGACTCCAAGAGCATGAGCATCTTACCCCTACAGACCTATGCTTCCACTATAAATAGGACACAAGAAGAGGGCTGATCAAGGAGGAATTGCACAGAAACCCATCAGGACTATTCTGGGTAAGCTCTGCCAGCAGATATGGAAACATGCAAAATTAAGCAGGAATTTGGGGGCTGCAAGAGTCAGTTTTACTCTGTAAGTCTTCCAACACAAATAGTTGTAGAAGTACATGATTTAAAATGAAAAAAAAAATGTAGCAGTCTCACCTAAAGACAGAGTCACAGGGTACATTTCCCTCCTGCACATCTCAGCATGGGTTCCGCTGGAGGTGGGACCCAGGCAGCAGGAGTACGTAGAGTGCCCATGGCTTCCCCACGGCACCAACTCCACTGGGCTTGCCCTCTGGGTGCCTTGGCAAACACACTTCTCATTTCTCCGTCCACCACGTTGAGGCGGAGACCACTCCTATTGACTCCAAGAGGGGGCGTGGGCCAGTGGCCTGGCCAGTCAGAGCACACATCATCCCACAGGCCGGTCACCTGGGCGATGAGCAGTTGGCTGATCAGAACTAGTGACCTGGGACTTTAGCTAGAACTTGAAATGAAGCTGTGCAGAAAACCCCAGAGCTACTAACTGCCTTCTCCACCATGGAGAGAGCACCAGGGTGAGATGGAGACCTGGAGGGGAGTGGAGCAGAGGCAGGAGAGCCTTGAATTCCACATTCCCCCATGTCTGATAGATAGGCCTGTGGCTGTGGGAACCCACAGATTCCCTTCTGCACCTTAATTCTTGGAGTTGTGTTTTCTGTAACAACCAAGAGTCCTGGCTGTAGGCTCCTTGTAACCAGCTACTAAAGATAGCAGAAAAAAGAACTGCAAATTCTGGGTACTTGTGTATGTAGGGAAAGGTGCCAAAATATTAGCCATGATCATCTCTGAATTGTGGGATTATCAAGGTATTTTTCCCTTTCTTTTCAATACTTTCTGGGATATTTCAACTTTTCCCCAAAAATCGTACAAAGGTTTTGTAAAAACCTCTTTGTTTTCCTTCTTTTTTAGTTGCAAAGGCAGAAGGCCATTTGCCTTTCCCCACAACATCAACAGATCTTTCACAGATGCTCCTGTGGGCTTCAGACAGACCATTAAGCTCAAGTCATAGGTTAACCTTGTGTTTAATCTGATAATGGAAAGGAAACAGGGTGATTCAAGTCTCTGGTATCAGGTAACTAGCTGATACACAAGTCCAGTGATTGCCAAATCCCTGCTAAGATTGCAGGGCCATGATGGTCACTATGGCTACCCTGGGGTCTGCAGGGGAAAGTGCTGGGCAGTTGGACAGCAGACAATAGAAAGACCTTCATTAAACCATCCTGTGCATTCCAGAGATCTCCTGTCTTTCACTGCTGGCTGGCTTTGCCCCCCAGATGCCACAGAGTGGGGAGAAATGGAGAGAAGAAAGGTTTGGGGGTAGGGGACAGGAGGGAGCAGAAAGGAAGCACCAGAGAAGACCCTCAGGAGATGTGACTTGTGCTTATGAAGACACCACCTCTTTCCTCACCCCGCCGTGCCCTGGAGAACTTGGCTGTCCCCAGTAAGCAACCAAGTGAATTAAGAGCCTGGGTTTTTAAAAAGGACTGCAAAACTTTACAGCAGAGACTATGATAACATTTATAGGTCTCCACCAAAAGGAAGTTAGATAAATCTGCCTGGGGACACAAAATAATCACCTGCCACCTTTAGGGGGTCAGGAGGAAATTGGTGACTCTGGAGGCCTGTCCCCTGTGAGCCACTCAAACAGTTCGAGGCTAATGGGATGGAAAGTTCTCTTTGTGCTTCAGATATCAGCTTTCTCTGCCCCTCTTTTGTCCACTGGAATCAGTTGCCCCTTGGGGATGTACCCACATTTCAAGTGTGTTTTCAGTGTGCAGCGAAGTTCTTGGGCTTTAATTACACATCCATGAAACTCTCTTCTCACTCTCCATAGGACAGCCTTTCATTATTCTTTTAAATTTCTTCACTTCTACCTCTACCATGGTCTCCTGGTACCTGCACAAGTATGTGTGTTCTTAATAAATATGTGCTTGGTTTTGACTTTTCTTAGTTGACTATTCTCACCGTTTCCTCTGAACCAAAAAGACAATTGGCTGGTTGCCTGTCTGTTGCTCTCACCCCAGAGGACTGTGAGAGCTAAGCTTCCTCTGCTCAGTAATGGAGTCCTTGGCCTCTCTGTAGCCCACTCTTCTAGGAACCCTGGGATCTCAAACTCCCAGGGCCTTGGTAATGTGTGTGTCAAGCACTGCATCTTTCTTTATAGATTTTCCCCAAATTATAATGCACACTAGGCACACAAAAACTCAAAGAGCTCTACTTCAAGCCCTGCAGGAAAGCCCTACTTGGAGAAATGATTGTATAATGAAAAAAACAAAAGGCTTTGGGGTCAGATAGCCTTATCCTTGACACCCATACACAATAGGGCAAGAGCCCAACCAGATGAGCCTGTTTCCTAGTCCACTACTGGGGCAGAACACTACCTTTCTTACAAGGCAGCAGTGAACTTGAAGAGTAATGATACCTGTTTAATCCCAGGCACAAAGTAGAAACTCAAAAATATTAATCCCTTTCCTCATGTTTTTATTTCCTGGGTTTTTCTAGTTTCTTTGTATGATTCTATGTATTTGTATGATTCTATGATTTTCTAGTTTCTTTGTATGAATGAGCCTGTCCTTTGAGTAAAGTCAGAAGGGAAGTCAGTTATTGAACCACAGACCCCGCTGAGCCAGTGACCCTCCAGAAAGGCAGAAGCAGTTCAGGGGGCTTGACTACAGCAACAGGACAGGAGGCAATGTCCACAACTCTGGTTCTTAGGCCTGAAGATCTGTTAGGGTCTCCCAGTGCCTGGACAAAGGAAGAGAGGGTTGGGAATTCACAGGCACCTCTGGACACTCAGTGGTACTCCAAGGGCTGTGTTAGCCCAGACCAGAGTCACATACGCATCACCCATTTATCTCTCTTTTCTCCTCACACCTGGAGCCCACAGGAAAGGACAGATATCAGGCTACCAGGACACACTGTACTTTAAGCCTAGAAGTCAAAGTGCATTTAAGATAGATCCGAATTGATGTCACATGCATTTCTTTCCAAGCAGGTTTGAAGAACTCAGTGTTGGCCTGAAATGGTCAGAGGAAAGAAAGAGCAGCCACCACCAGGTGCCTTCATAGCCTGTCTGTGCTTCTGTCTGCCCAAAGGTACACCTTCCTGCATTCACCCAGGTAGGTCCTTAAACATCTGCTCTAGGCTTGGGTGGGGCTTCTCCCCCTGGGATCCCATGTTGCAGGGGTCCTAGGGTGGTGGTGTCCAGTTGCTAAGATCTTTAAGAGGTGGAACCTAGTAGGTCCTTGGAGGCACAGCCCTCAGAAGGAATCAGGGTAGTTCTCATGGAATCCCAAGAGAATCATTATAAAAGGAACAAGCCTGGTGCCTCCCTTCCTTCTGGCTTTCTGTTACAATGTGATCTCTTCCTCTCACATGCATATCTACCAAAGCCAAGTTCATGCTTCCACTATGCCTTTGAACCTCCAGAACTGTGAATTAACTACACCTTTTTCATTATGAAGTTCCCAGCCTCAGCTATTTTGTTAGAGTAATAGAAAACAGACTAATATAGTCTGCTCTGAGGCAGGCCACATGGTAGGTAGGTAGATCCCAAACTCAGAGTGTACCAAATTTGCCAGGCTGGAAGCAAAAGAAACTTTAGAAACCTTTAAAAGTACCAGTCCTGGGATTCTCAATAGGTCTAGGTGAATTTCCAATAATCTGTATTTTTAAAAAGTTCTCACTGAGTATCTCTATATTAAGGGTATAAGAAAGAATGATCTGGACTATGACTTTAACTCACAGGAAAGCAGGTCTTTGAAAAGGTAAGGGCTATAATGAAGTATGCATATGTGCTGTGGGTACCCCAGAGAAGGCCCACTTACACCTTGTGAGCATTCTTCCCAATGAGGAGACATGAGCTCTGAGTATTGAATAATGGCTATAATTTCCCTGTTGCACAGGACATTTCAGAGGAGGTGAAATAGCATGGTCACAAGGGATCATGTTTGGGGAGCGATGAGTGGTTTGGTGTGTCTGTGTGGCCTGGGAATGGACCACTTCTTGGCAGCAGGAGCTGAGGCTGGCCAGGTAGTGTTTCACATGAAGTCAGCTGGTGGCTTGCACTCTTTCCTGGGGGCCCCTGAGCATCACGGGTGTGGGTGAGACAAAGGACTAACAGGGTCACATTTACCCTTTAGCAAACTGTACGGAGGGGTGGATTGGAAGGGGTCAAAGGAACCAGGGTCAAGCAATCAGGGGCTCTTGTAATGTCCAGACATGGAAAGGGTAAGGCCCCAGATGGTGTTCAGACCTCTGTGGTGGGATGGAGCAGTGAAGATGGAATGTGGAGTGGCTAGCACCTCTGTGATTTTCCTAAACATGTGGTAGCACTCGTGTGCCTGACCAGGCAGCCTCTCCTCTGTGGTCTCCAGGGTGCATATGGCTGGACATGACTCCAAATGGGCCACAATTGCCCATCATTAATACAAATACACAGGGCTGATTTAGAAATCCTAGCAGTGATTTCTGGCAAGTGTAATGAAACAATTAATTGAATAATCATCTCATATAAATAGATTTTATGTGAGCTCTCCTTTTGATGGGAGGAAGAGAAGAAAGGGAGAGAATCCTGTGATTTATGGCTTCCAGTGGTATAATGAATGAGGCCCGTGCCCTGTGGTGAGTCTGAGTCTGCCTGGGCCTGCATTAGGAGGTGGTTAGATCATTTTGAGCTGTGTGGCTCAGGTGACCCCACACAGGCCTGAGAGATGGGGGTCATTAAATCTGCCACACTGTGGGAACTCTCTTTACAAAGAGACTCAAAGGCTAGCTTTGCAGAATGGCAGCATTTCTCTTTGGGACATAAGATGTTCTATCACTTAGGGAAAACTGGTGCAGATCCAGGCCAAAGCAACAATGACAGAAAACAAATTGATGGCCTCGGAGGCAGGGTGGGGAAGGAGGAAGGAGAACCAGGATGGGGGAACTCTCTACAACCTGTGGCACAGGCTCCAGTACAGGAGATGATGAATGAGCTGATTTCAAGTAGGACGTGTTGACTCATGTGCATGAGGCTCCAAATTAGAATTTCTAAATCTGCATAGCCAATGTGGTCCAAGGGAAAGAACAACTGGGAGATAGAGGTTGAGCTATTAATCCTAGCGTAAGACCCTTGAGCATGCTCCTTCACTTCTGCTAAGCCTGAGTTTTCCTGTGTCAAAGTGAAGACCTATCCCAGCAGGTAATTTTGAGTATCAAATGTGATTATGTATTTGCAAACTGTGTGCATATGCATTTTCTTGCATTTGCTCACGGGAAATTAAGCACTAAACCCAGAAATCACAGGAAGGACATTACTACCTTTATGCTGAAGGATAACCCAGTATAACTTGATGCTGGAGTATAACACCAAGCAGAAGGCAGAAACCTAGCCTGAACTCTTTTGTGAAAACCCTGACTTGATGAACTCAGTAGTAAATGCACTAAACTCTGGGAAATAAACTAATATCATACTAATGTATCTGGTGTTGTTTTGTGGGGGTAGCCAAAGGGCAAGACTGTATATTTAAGTGGGTGTGCTCTTACAATGTTATTCATTGGGGGTGAGAAGGGCGTATTTGAATAGAGAACATGCTGTACCTGAGCCTTAGAAAATTGTATCCTGGCCTTTGATAAGGGCAGCATATGCCTGGGTGTTGTTGCTCTGGGGAGAAAGCTTGTCCTTAAACCTGTGCATTCCCAGAACTTCAGGGACCCTGTCTGTGCATTTAAGAAAGCTACATTTAGTCTGTAGAATTAAGTTAGTTATCTGTGTTGCCATTCTCTTTTATTACCTCCAAGTCTTTCATAAAGTTCATTGAGAAGATAGTCTGGTCTTGTCTCCACTGTGGGGTCTGGGGAAGGTTATGGCCATATCTGCTGTGATTTAGTGAGAAATGGCAACCTGAAAGAAACAGTGGAAAGGTGCTACTCCTTTGGGGGTGGGTTTTTGAGCTCTCCATACACAGCTGGATGAATTTCCCAAAGATTTGGGACAACATCTCCCATCATCTTGTCATGTGATCTTGATAAGCTCCCATCCAGTGGTGGACTCCATGTCCCCTGCCCTGGAAACTGACCAGAACTTTGCAGCTACCTCCAGCAATATAGCATGGTGGAAATGATGCTGTATGGTTTCTCAGGGAGGCCATTAAAATATGTCCTACCGTTTTTATGTCTTGTCTTCTTGGGATACTTGCTCTTGGAATCTGATCACCATGCTGTGAGGAAGCCCAGACCACAGACAGATGTCCCTCCAATAGCATCCTCTGAGGGGTTAACCAGAGATCTAGTCCCCAGGTGTGAGGTCACCATGTTCTTCAGACCTTTTAGTTAAGGTTTCAGATACTGTGGTGCAGAGACAAGCTGTTCTCCAGTGTCCTTAACTCTGACACCTACAGAGTCCACGAGCATAATAGAACAGTTACCGTGCCATGAAACTCTGCTTTACATAGATAGAAGGTTGAGACAGACTGCGTGCTGATCTTCCGCTGAGCTCGTTCTTAATTACTCCAATGGCCAAGGTAATGAAACTGTGGGAGGCAATGCATGGATAGAAGCAGAATGCATTGGTGGATGCAGTTGGGTGTACGCAACAGGGGAGCAGGAGGGACATCAGCTCACCTAAGACTTGCTGCCTCAAGAAGAAGGAAGTAACTCTGCACTGAAATACTTTTTTTGAAAATGTGTAACAAGCTATTTCACTTGAAGTAAGGCTCTGGTTTAGTAAGAACCAGAATTCAACTTAACTAGAAAGCAGAACCAACCTCAGTAATTCATTGAACTCAGGCAGAACCTGTTCTGAGTATCCTATCTATTTTTAGTGAGCCACAAACCAAATCAAAGTTGTTTACAAAATTCAGAATATCCACTCAAGTGATGACCAAAATGGTCTTGCCATGTTAAAAATTGTCATAGCATTAGACAGACAAAAGAAATTAAAGGGATACGAATAGGAAAAGAAGAAGTCAAACTATCCCTATTTGCTGATGATTTGATTATATACTTAGAGGAACTGGGAAATTCCACCAGAAAACTTTTAGAACTCATAAGTGAATTCAGTAAAGTAGCAGGATATAAGATCAATGCACATAAATCTAATGCATTTTTATACATAAGTGATGAATCTTTGGAAAGAATAATTAGGAAAACTACCCCATTCACAATAGCCTCGAAAAAAAAATACTTGGGAATCAATCTCACAAAAGAGGTGAAAGACCTCTACAATGAGAACTACAGAACACTAAAGAAAGAAATTAAAGAAAACCTTAGAAGATGGAAAGATCTCCCATGTTCTTGGATAGGCAGAATTAATATTGTCAAAATGGCCATACTACCAAAAGTGCTATACAGATTCAATGCAATTCCAATTAAAATCCCAATGATGTACCTTGCAGAAATAGAGCAAGAAATTATGAAATTCATCTGGAAGAATAAGAAACCCAGAATAGCTAAAGCAATCCTTAGCAGAAAGAGTGAAGCAGGGGATATCGCAATACCAGATCTTCAACTCTACTACAAAGCAATAGTAACAAAAACGGCATGGTATTGGTACCAAAATGGAAAGGTAGATCAATGGTACAGAATAGAGGACACGGACACAAACCCAAATAAACACAATTTTCTCATACTAGACAAAGGGGCCAAAAATATGCAATGGAGAAATGATAGCCTCTTCAACAAATGGTGCTGGGAAAACTGGAAAACCATATGCAACAGAATGAAACTAAACCCATATCTCTCACCATGCACGAAACTAAACTCAAAATGGATTAAGGACCTCGGAATCAGACCAGAGACCCTGCAGATTATAGAAGAAAAAGTAGGTCCAGATCTACAACATGTCAGCTTACGACCAGACTTCCTCAACAGGACTCCCATAGCACAAGAAATAAAAGCAAGAATCAATAACTGGGATAGATTCAAAATAGATAGTTTCTCTTAGCAAAGGAAACTATCAGCAATGCGAAGAAAGAGCCTACAGAGTGGGAGAAAATCTTTGCCAATCATACTTCAGATAGAGCACTAATCTCCAGAATCTATAAAGAACTCAAAAAACTCTACACCAAGAATGCAAATAATCCAATCGACAAATGGGCTAAGGAAATGAATAGACACTTCACAGAAGAAGATCTACAAGCAATCAACAAACATATGGAAAAATGTTCAACATCTCTAGTAATAGAGAAATGCAAATCAAAACCACCCTAAGATTCCATCTCACTTCAATTAGAATGGAAATTATCAAGAGTACAAGCAACAACAGGTGTTGGTGAGGATGTGGGGAGAAAGGTACACTCATACATTGCTGGTGGGGCTGCAAATTAGTGCAGCCACTCTGGAAAGCAGTGTGGAGATTCCTTAGAAAACTTGGAATGGAACCACCATTTGACCCAGCTATCCCACTCCTTGGCCTATATCCAAAGGACTTAAAATCAGCATATTACAGAGATACAGCCCATCAATGTTCATAGCTGCTCAATTCACAATAGCCAGATCGTGGAACCAACCTAGATGTCCTTCAATTGATGAATGGATAAAGAAACTGTGGTATATATATACAATGGAATATTACTCAGCCATAAAGAATGATAAAATTATGGCATTTGCAGGCAAATGATGAAATTGGAGAATATCATGCTAAGTGAGATAAGCCAATCTCAAAAAACCAAAGGACAAATGGTATCGCTATTAAGTGGATGATGACACATAATGGGGTGTGGGAGGGGTTAGTGTTAGGGTTAGAGTTAGGGTTAGGGAGGGGGGCAAGAATGGAGGAAGGAAGGACTGTATAGAGGGAAAAGAGGAGTGGGAAGGGTGGGGGGAAGGGAAAAAATAACAGAATGAATCAAACAGCATTACCCTATGTAAATTTATGATTACACAAATGGTATGCCTTTACGCCATGTACAAACAGAGAAACAACATGTATCCCATTTGTTTACAATAAAAAAAAATTGTCATAGCATACACATATTTTGCTATCCTTTAAGGTAATCTGAAAAAAAAAAAGCCCTCTTAAACAGATGAACCATCATTTACACCTGTTGGGGTGCACACACGGCCATTCAAAATTGATTGATAAAATTGTAAAAAAGACATCATCAGTCGGTGCTGAGGAGGGGCCAGGTGCATCACCCAGTGGCTCCTGGTGCTCCAGACAGCTCTGTGTCCTGTGGGAGTTGCACACACTGTGCTTGTTACCCTCCGTGATTAGAAAGATCCAGGAGGATTTTGGAGTCTTACAGACCAGGACAGTTGCCCTCAGCCTTTTACCCTGAGAACTGTCTCAGCCCACTTCATACCTCGTGAAATGGAAATAAAGTGTCTACTCTATAGGGCGTGTGTGTGTGTGTGTGTGTGTGTGTGTGTGTGTGTGAGAGAGAGAGAGAGAGAGAGAGAGAGAGAGAGAGAGAGAGAGAGACAGACAGACAGACAGACAGAAAGAGAGGGAAGGAAAGTGGATTAGAGGGAGAGTTTGCTGCAGAGATGGCTCATTTCCCACTGGAACTTGTGCCGCCTTTACCTAGTTTGGAGCTGCTGCCTCTGGGTCCAGCTGGTGTGACCTTTGTTGTTCTTGTGAGCTCATGATATCTGGTCTAGTCTCACTGTGTGTGTAGAAGTGATCTATACACATAGGCTGCTGTGGTCTGAATCTGGTTTGTGTCCACCAAGACTCATGTTGAATTTGACTGACTCTGGTGGGGCCTTTGCAGGTGATTGGTTCGTAGGAGGGTTGAGTGTTGCTGTCATGGGACTGGGTTAGTCACCGTGATAGTGGGTGTTAGGAAGAATGGGTGCCTGTCCCTTATTCTCTCCTCCCCATGTGTTCACTTGCCCTTCTGTGTTTTCATTCCCATTAGTCAAATTGGTTTGAGGTCTTCTGGTGCCATGCTCTTGGACTTCCACACTCCAGAACTATAATTCAAAATATTCAGTCTCAGGCATTTTGTTATAGTAACAGGAAGTGAACTAAGAAATGGGTCAAAGCAGTTAGAAATTTATGTACCTTTCCCACTTCTTCCCTTGCCTGCCAACTCCAAGAATATTGAAGAAAACTCCAGGATCCTGGGAGATAGGTCACCAGATGGGAGGAGTGGAGTCTTGGCCCCACTGCATGGAGGAACAATGCTTGTTGACCAAGTACATTTATGTGAGACAATTGAGAGAAAGAGGGTGATAAGCCACTGGGATTTGGGGGGTTTATTTGTTAAAGCAGCTGTTGTTACCCTACTATTGCATAGTCAGAAGAGAGAGCATACAACTTGATGAACCCAGGGCCTGGCAGATGGCAGTGATCAATGAATTTTCTCATTTGTCTCTAAATGAATGATGTCTGTCTACCTGCATATTGAGAACCTAGCAGGATGTAGCAGTTAATTTATCTGTAATATTCCATGGTCATTCTTGTGAGTCCCAAATGCCTAATGAAGCCTATTTGAACAGTGGCTTAGACAGTGCTTGGTAGGATAAAGAGCCAATGAGTGACCATGACTGCTTGTGCAGAGGCCTCTCTCAGATTTCACTTTATATAGATATTTATGCTCTCTATTGAGTACCATTGAAAGAAGAGAACAGCTTTGTGGAAAAGCTGAATGCTCTCATTGGAAGTCCCCTGTCTCAAGATCTGGTTTATCAGAGAACCAAGGGACATTTCAAGATCTCCCTGCTCCCTTCATGGTGGGTAACAGTTGATCCAGAAGAGTATAGCCAGTAGGCACTGTGACAAGCTCCTGCCCTCTCTCCACTAATAAAAATCCTAAGCACATTTTAAAAAATGAATATTCCATGCAAAAATGTTTCATTTTAACACATTAATAGCAAAAGTAAGTTATAACAATAATTTTATTTATTTTGAAATCTAATGATTTAGGAATGTGAAATATAACATAGCGCTTAATAGTCTTGCAAAAAGTCTAATTTCCTATTATAACTCCTTTGTATCTCACTTTGTGTGTGATTAGATAAATTATTTTCAAACATTCTGATTTTATACAATTTTTTTCTTTGTCAGTAAAATCTAAGGGAGGCACCCAAATATCTGAAGATAAACTAAATATTAAATTAACTATTTGAATGCTGAAATGTTTTGTGATTGGCAGCTGGTCCTGAAGAATGGTGTCTTAACTTTTTGGCCTCCATAACCAAAAGACCCAACAAGGACAATTTTAGAGGAGGAAAAGTTTAGAGGTCTCAGTACACAGATAGCCAACTCCATCTCTGTATGCCCTAGGTAAGGCATCATGGCAGAAGAGGGTGGTGGAGGAAGGCAGCTCAGGACATGGTATCAGGAACGGGGGGTTGGGAGGGAAGGGAAAGGGAAGAGAAAAGTGGAAAAGGAGCTCTGCTCACCAAGAACCACGTATATAGCCCAGAGGCACACCCCCAATGACCCACCTCCAACCACACCCTACCTGCCTACAGTTATCACCCAGCTGTTCCCTATTAGGGCATTAGTGCACTGATTAGGTTAAAACCCACATAACTGAATCATTTCACCTCTAAACTTTGTTTAATTATCTCATACTTGAGTTTTTGGGGAACATCTAATATCTAAACCACAACAAATGGTACTTTTCCCTCTTTCTTTTCTCAAATTTTGTTGAATTGATAAATTTTGTTGCTTGATAAATGATTTTTAGGGTTCACTTTCTGGATACAGAAAAAACCCTACACCTGAAATGCTGGGTTGGAGCTTGTTATGGGGCACAACTTAAGAACAGACTGATCACCACCGAGAAGTCCAAATTTGAGAGTCTTTATTAAGCTGGCCAGTTGACTGTCTCACACTATGCCCCCAAAAATGGCTATTGGGAGAAGAGTCCCGACCATAGGGTCATAGGGGTTCTTATACCAAAAATCACATCAATCATAAGTGTCTGTTTCTATGATTCGAAATTACACATTAACATCATGAGATCATCAACAAAGGGGAAAGTGGGTCAAAATGACCCTTACTAACATCCACACAATCACCGTTCACATGGTACA
The DNA here is from genome assembly GCF_902686445.1 of Sciurus carolinensis. Lineage (NCBI taxonomy): Eukaryota > Metazoa > Chordata > Mammalia > Rodentia > Sciuridae > Sciurus > Sciurus carolinensis. The sequence continues at coordinate 38,653,235 of NC_062225.1, read as the reverse complement.
TTGTTTAGGAGCAATAGGAATCAAGAGAGAGCAATTCCTTACTACATAGGAGTTGCCATTGTATATTATTAAACATGTCACACCAAGTAACTTATGATGGGCACAGAGGCGGGGTATTCTCATGGGAGAAGCTTATTTCCTACATAACATGGAGTCTCAGAGCAAAATGGAGTCTGTTTAGTCATTTCCCTTAGAGTCTGGCCTATAACATTCTCATGGAGCCAGATCTGTCAGCCCATCACAGAGCTGAACCTTCTCTTTGTGTGTAACCTATTGGTAGCTCTGTGGTAGGTTTAACCCCAGTGGGAGTCAGAGGAGGGTAGGGCTGGAGTGGCCTGGGAATGGTCAGTGTTGGTTTGAGCCCAGAACCCATAAAGGGCAGCTCCTAAAGATGGAAGAATAGGGGGTAAGGACAAAGCCCACTGGTGAAGAACTCTGACTCATTCCATGATCCCTTAAACACAGGCCTGAGGCTTCCTGTCTGTGCCGAACCATGTATTGGAACCCAAGCCTAAGATGAGAGTGAGGTGGAAAGGAGGCCATGGGAAGAAGTTCAGTTTCAGCATAGAGTGATATCTGCCTCTCTCGAGTTGCCTTCGGAGAGGCCATGCAGACAAGGGGGAGAGGCAGGGAAGAAGTTACCTGTCCCCAGGCATCTCCCATTGTTCACAGCTTGCCCTGTGTTTCCAAGCTAAGTAGTTATTTAGTGGGTCCTGAGGCATCTTGGACCTCAGCACAATATGTGGCTGTGGTGCAGGGGGCCAGGCACAGGTTGTAGGCAAGTCACGTCTGGCATGCTCACTTGGGCCCCAGGGGCCAGAAGCAGCAGTCACAGTAGGCACTTGGTCTGTGGCACTGTGGCAGTGGCAGCAGATTCCTTCCTACAGAACTGCAGGAAGTTCTGACCGTGCCTGGGGCTGCCTCAGCCAGGAAGCTTGTCAATTCTGTGGGTCTGGTATAGGGTCTAACTAAATTTAGACAAATAACAAGTGCACAGGAATTTGGGCTTTTAATTAAAGCTTCTGAAATGATGTGTTAAAATTAAATTTTGCTGAAGCATGTCCTCAACTGTGAGGTGTGAGACCCCTGTGATACAGGCCAGAAGCTCAGGCTTCTCTCCCATCCAAGAATTGTTTCTCTGCTACTTCCCCCCCGGGTGTTCATCAGTACTGGTTTGGCAGCCTGGCAGTGGCCCGGGAGGGTAGGCAATTTGTCAGCCACACTTGTAGCTCCCAGTGGATCAGGCATGGAGTTTAATTGCATGCATGGTAAGGGTGGTAAGGGTGGTAAGTGTGACCAGGTGGGGTCACCTGGGAAGAGACCTTGCCATGTTGCTTCCCCTCCTTTGCTTTGCATATGCCCTGCCAGAGCTGGTTTGTACACAGTAGGACTAGGTAGCACTTAGAAGTGCCCTTGGATAACCAGGGGGCAGGGAGCTCGTTCCTTCTCTATGTGGCACAGGAATTGTCCATACATGCTTTCCTCTCCACATCAAAAGGACGTGTGAGTTTTCATTTTTGACAATCCAGGGTCACCGACTCTCAACTCTCCTAGGTATCTCAGGACAACAGCAGCTGAGGGAAGGTGGGGCATGGTAGGAACTGAGGCTCACCATGAGCTCCTGGGAAACATTTCAGAGCAATATAACATAAGGAAAGTTGAAATCTGCAGTTCAGAAAACTATGAACCTGGCAGCTTGAGACACTGAAAATCTGTTCCAAATAAAGTTTCAGGAATTTTTAGGTCCACTTCTAGTTTCATGGAATAATTTAGGAGATAAAATATCTTAATTCCTAATCTGGGAAGTTTCATAGCTCCTCCTCTCTTCCTCTTTAATTTGAAGCTCAACTTTCACAAAGAACTTGTTTGTAGCTCCTTCAGCATCAGTGCCTCGCTGGGGACTTTGGGGGAACTAGCATTCTGTTTATGTGGTTCTGTGATGGATACCCTGGGTGGTGGGAGAGTCTGCTTACACTGGCTCCCTGGATCTCCAGTCACTTATCAGACTTGGTAGCTGAAGACAGTGGCTTTACAGGACCCAGATGATTTTACTGTAAGTGATGCATGGGGACAAAAGAAAAATGAAACACTCATAAAACCAAAATCATGCTGTGAGCTAATGTCAGCTTTTTGGGACTATGACTAAAAGACCTGAGAATAAACAACAGAGAGGAGGAAAAATTCATTATGACTCATGGTTTCAGCCATTGCAGGCTGTGGGCAGCCAGCTCCCTGCTGTAGGCCTGAGGTGGGCAGAGCATCAGGGTGAGAGGGTGTGTCTGAGTAAAGCTGCTCTCAGTTCATGCCATCCAGAAAGCAGAAAGGGGTGGGGAGGAAAGGTAACAGGGAGTGAGGGGAGGGAGACAGGCTAGAGGGAAGATAAATCCCTCCAGGGCATGCCCCATTGACCAGCTTCCTCCAGTTAGGTCTCACCTCCCAGTAGTCCATTCAGCTATCAATGGATTAATCCATTTGATGGATTAATCCACTGATGAGTGTCAGAGCCCTCATGATCCAATCATTGCCCTAAAGACCCACATCTGAAACTTGGTACACTGGGGACTATGCTATTAACTGAGCTTTTGGGGGACATTCCAAATCCAAACCACAACACCTGTGTGTTTGGGAGGAGCATTCCCATGAGTTTGTTCTTAGTTGCTGGACAAGGTACTGATTCCATTGCTTAGTACTTTTAGGAGCATTTGTCTTTGATTTCTTTTAGTAACTCTGATGAACTTTTCCTTCAATGTGAAGTTCATTTCTTCTGTTTTCAAATGTATTGGTAGCAGGGAGTCTGTGGTATTTCCTTATTAAACACAGATATGTGTGTGTTTGGGTATTGATAATCAAATTTGGTGATGCAAATGTAGGATTAATAATACATATAGAAGTGAGGTATTCACAGTGAGGTATTTTTTAAAGAAGTGTGTTTATGAAGTATCTAAATGCACTGTTTGAAAAGTTACTTTTTGCTGATAACCTGATTACCCTGCTCCTCTGGCGTGAGACATGGTGCACCCATCTGTTGAATCAAGTTTGATAACTTCATGGCTCAATCCTCCATAATTTCTTGACAGCTTTATTTATTCCCAGAAAAGATGTGTTTTACTCTCTGACTCCGTTGATGGATGTGATGAGTTCTTAGGGTTCTGTGATTCTGCTCTTACAGGTGAGACCGTCCTACTAACCCTGACTAATGTAGGTTGCCTTGTCTTCCCCATGGAGCAAATCTGGTCACGAGTGAGTGCCACCCTACTGTTCTTAACGGTGCTTCCACTCTCTGTCTCATCTGATCTCACTGCTCTACATCAGACACCTTCCTGTTCTTTTGATTCTCATTTGTGCACTAGTGTATCACTATGTATTAGAGCAAAAATCTCAATCTGATATTGTCTGCTAACTGGTGTGAGTGTTAGCCTATTTACATTTTTTTTATTATTGTAAACAAATGGGATACATGTTGTTTCTCTGTTTCTACAAGGCGTAAAGGCATACCATTTGTGTAATCATAAATTAACATAGGGTAATGTTGTTTGATTCATTCTGTTATTTTTTCCCTCCCCCCCACCCCTCCCACCCCTCTTTTCCCTCTATACAGTCCTTCCTTCCTCCATTCTTGCCCCCCTCCCTAACCTAACTCTAACCCTAACACTAACCCCTCCCACTCCCCATTATGTGTCATCATTCACTTATTAGTGATATCATTCTTCCTTTGGTTTTTTGAGATTGGCTTATCTCACTTAGCATGATATTCTCCAGTTTCATCCATTTGCCTGCAAATGCCATAATTTTATCATTCTTTATGGCTGAGTAATATTCCATTGTATATATATATATACCACATTTTCCTTATCCATTCATCAATTGAAGGACATCTAGATTGGTTCCACAATCTGGCTATTGTGAATTGAGCAGCTATGAACATTGATGTGGCTGTATCTCTGTAATATGCTGATTTTAAGTCCTTTGGATATAGGTCAAGGAGTGGGATAGCTGGGTCAAATGGTGGTTCCATTCCAAGTTTTCTAAGGAGTCTCCATACTGCTTTCCAGAGTGGCTGCACTAATTTGCAGCCCCACCAGCAATGTAAGAGTGTACCTTTCTCCCCACATCCTCACCAACACCTGTTCTTGCTTGTATTCTTGATAATCGCCATTCTAACCGGGGTGAGATGGAATCTTAGGGTGGTTTTGATTTGCATTTCTCTTATTACTAGAGATGTTGAACATTTTTCCATATGTTTGTTGATTGCTTGTAGATCTTCTTCTGTGAAGTCTCTATTCATTTCCTTAGCCCATTTGTCGATTGGATTATTTGCATACTGGGTGTAGAGTTTCTTGAGTTCTTTATAGATTCTGGAGATTAGTGCTCTATCTGAAGTATGATTGGCAAAGATTTTCTCCCACTCTGTAGGCTCTTTCTTTGCATTGCTGATAGTTTCCTTTGCTGAGAGAAAGCTATTTAGTTTGAATCTATCCCAGTTATTGATTCTTGCTTTTATTTCTTGTGCTATGGGAGTCCTGTTGAGGAAGTCTGGTCGTAAGCTGACATGTTGAAGCTCTGGACCTACTTTTTCTTCTATAAGATGCATGGTCTATGGTCTGATTCCGAGATCCTTAATCCATTTTGAGTTTAGTTTCGTGCATGGTGAGAGATATGGGTTTAGTTTCATTCTGTTGCATATGGATTTCCAATTCTCGCAGCACCATTTGTTGAAGAGGCTATCTTTTCTCCATTGCATATTTTTGGCCCCTTTGTCTAGTATGAGAAAATTGTATTTCTTTGGGTTTGTGTTCATGTCCTCTATTCTGTACCATTGATCCACCTTTCTAATTTGGTACCAACACCATGCCGTTTTTGTTACTATTGTTTTGTAGTAGAGTTGAAGATCTGGTATTGCGATACCCCCTGCTTCATTCTTTCTGCCAAGGATTGCTTTAGCTATTCTGGGTTTTTTATTCTTCCAGATGAATTTCATAATTTCTTGCTCTATTTCTGTAAGGTACATCATTGGGATTTTAATTGGAATTGCATTGAATCTTTATAGCACTTTTGGTAGTATGGCCATTTTGACAATATTAATTCTTCCTATTCAAGAACATGGGAGATCTTTCAATCTTCTCAGGTTTTCTTTAATTTCTTTCTTTAGTGTTCTGTAGTTTTCATTGTAGAGGTCTTTCACCTCTTTTGTGAGATTGATTCCCAAGTATTTTATTTTTTTTGAAGCTATTGTAAATGGGGTAGTTTTCCTAATTTCTCTTTCTGAAAATTCATCACTTATGTATAAAAATGCCTTAGATTTATGTGCATTGATCTTATATCCCGCTACTTTACTGAATTCACTTATGAGATCTAAAAGTTTTCTCGTGGAATTTCCTGGTTCCTCTAAGTATACAATCATATCATCAGCAAATAGGGATAGTTTGAGTTCTTCTTTTCCTATTCGTATCCCTTTAATTTCTTTGGTCTGTCTAATTGCTCTGGCTAGAGTTTCAAGGACGATATTGAATAGAACTGAGGAAAGAGGGCATCCCTGCCTCGTTCCAGGTTTTAGGGGGAATGCTTTCAGTTTTTCACCATTTAGAATGATATTAGCCATGGGCTTAGCATAGATGACCTTTACAATGTTGAGGAATGTTCCCACTATCCCTATCTTTTCTAGTGTTTTGAGCATGAAGGGGTGCTGTATTTTATCAAATGCTTTTTCTGCATCTATCGAAATAATCATGTGATTCTTGACTTTAAGTCTATTGATACGGTGAACTACATTTATTGATTTCCTGATGTTGAACCAACCTTACATCCCTGGGATGAAACCCACTTGATCATGGTCCACTATCTTTTTAATATGTTTTTGTATGTGATTTGCTAAAATTTTTTGAGATTTTTTGTGTCGATGTTCATTAAGGATATTGGTCTGAAATTTTCTTTCCTCGATGTGTCTCTGTCTGGTTTAGGTATCAGGGTAATATTGGCTTCATAGAATGAGTTTGGGAGGGTTCCTCTCTCTTCTATTTATGGAATACTTTGAGAAGTATTGGAATGAGCTCTTCTTTAAAGGTTTTGTAGAACTCGGCTGAGAACCCATCTGGTCCTGGACTTTTCTTTGTTGGTAGACTTTTGATGACTTCTTTTTCATTACTTGAAATTGGTCTATTTAAATTGTGTATGTCCTCCTCGTTCAGTTTAGGCAATTCATATGTCTCTAGGAACCTGTTGATGTCTTCGAAATTTTCTATTTTGTTGGAGTATAGATTTTCAAAATAGCTTCTAATTATGTTTTGTATTTCAGTCGTGTTGGTTGTGATATTTCCTTGTTCATTCCGAATTTTAGTGATTTGGGTTTTCTCTCGTCTTCTCTTTGTTAGTGTGGCTAAAGGTTTATCAATTTTGTTTATTTTTTCGAAGAACCAACTATCTATTTTGTCAATTTTTTGTATTGTTTCTTTTGTTTCAATTTCGTTGATTTCAGCTCTGAGTTTAACTATTTCCTGTCTTCTACTACTTTTGGTGTTGGTCTGTTCTTTTTCTAGGGCTTTGAGCTGTAGTATTGGGTCATTTATTTGTTGAGTTTTACTTCTTTTATTAAATGCGCTCCATGAAATAAATCTTCCTCTAAGTACTGCTTTCACAGTGTCCCAGAGATTTTGATATGATGTTTCTTTGTTCTCATTGACCTCTAAGAATTTTTTAATTACCTTCCTAATATCTTCCATTATCCATTCATCGTATAATAGCATGTTGTTTAATCTCCAGGTGTTGGAGTAGTTTCTGTTTTTTACTCTTTCATTTATTTCTAACTTCAATCCATTATGATCTGATAGAATACAAGGTAGTGTCTCTATCTTCTTGTATTTGCTGGCATTAGTTTTGTGGCATAATATATGGTCTATTTTAGAGAAGGATCCATGTACTGCTGAGAAGAAAGTGTATTCGCACTTGGTTGGATGGTATATTTTATAAATGTCTGTTAAGTCTAAATTATTGATTGTGTTATTGAGATCTATGGTTTCTTTGTTCAATTTTTGTTTGGAAGATCTGTCCAGTGGTAAGAGAGGCGTGTTAAAATCACCTAGTATTATTGTGTTATGGTCTATTTGGTTTCTAAAATTGAGAAGGATTTGCTTAACATACATGGATGAGCCACTGTTTGGGGCATAGATGCTTATGATTGTTATATCTTGCTGATTTATGCTTCCCTTAACAGTATGAAATGTCCTTCTTTATCCCTTCTGACTAACATTGGCTTGAAGTCCACATTATCTGAAATGAGGATGGATACTCCAGCTTTTTTGCTGAGTCCATGTGCATGGTATGTTTTTCCGCATCCTTTCACCTCTAGTCTACGGGTATCTCTTTCTATGAGGTGAGTCTCTTGCAGGCAACGTATTGTTGGATCTTTCTTTTTAATCCAATCTGCCAGTCTATGTCTTTTGTTTGATGAATTCAGGCCATTAACATTCAGGGTTATTATTGAGATATGATTTGTATTCCTGGTCATTTGGTTCATATTTAAAATTTTATTTATTTATTTATTTATTTTTTGACACATCTTGATTCCTCCTTTATTTGACAGTTCCTTTAGGATAATTCCTCCCTTTGCTGATTTACTTCTTTGTTTTTTATCTCTTCCTCATGGAATATTTTGCTGAGAATGTTCTGTAATGCTGGCTTTCTTTTTGTAAATTCTTTTAGCTTTTGTTTATCATGGAATGAATTTATTTCATCATCAAAGTTGAAGGTAAGTTTTTCTGGGTATAAGATTCTTGGTTGGCATCCATTTTCTTTCAGAGCTCGAAAAATGTTGTTCCAGGCCCTTCTAGATTTTAGGGTCTGGATTGAAAAATCTGCTGATATCCGTATTGGTTTCTCCCTGAATGTAATTTGGTTCTTTTCTCTCACAGTCTTTAAAATTCTGTCTTTATTTTGTATGTTAAGTATTTTCTTTATAATGGCCTTGGTGTGGGTCTGTTGTAATTTTGTGTATTTGGAGTCCTATAAGCCTCTTGACCTTGATTTTCCATTTCATTCTTCAGATTTGGGAAATTTTCTGATATTATTTCATTGAATAGATTGTTCATTCCTTTGGTTTGTTTCTCTAAGCCTTCCTCAATCCCAATTATTCTCAAATTTGGCCTTTTCATGATATCCCATAGTTCTTGCAGATTCTGTTCATGATTTCTTACCATCTTCTCTGTTTGTTCAACTTTGTTTTCGAGGTTAAATATTTTGTCTTCAATATCTGAAGTTCTGTCTTCCAGGTGTTCTATCCTATTGGTTATGCTTTCTATGGAGTTCTTAATTTGGTTTATTGTTTCCTTCATTTCAAGGATTTCTGTTTGGTTTTTATTCAATATATCTAACTCTTTATTGAAATGATCTTTTGTTTCCTGAATTTGCTCTGTTAACTGTCGATTGGTGCAATCATTCAATGCCTGCATTTGCTCTTTCATCTCATCGTTTGCTTCCCTAATCATTTTAATTATGTACGTTCTGAACTCCCTTTCTGTCATTTCTTCTGCCATGCTGTCATTGGATTTTATTGATGTAACATCTAGATTTGTTTGGGGCATTTTCTTCCCTTGTTTTCTCATATTGTTGAGGAATCAGTGGGTCATTAAGATATTGCAGATTTCCTCTATCGACTATAATGTCCCTGAAGATTGCTAGTATATCTCCTCTTAACCTTCAGTAGCCTGAAGTCTTGGAGGAAGTTGATAATGCGGAGCTCCACGATGAAGCTGCCTCTCTAGGGGTGGTGACCCTCAAGGTGGGGTATATTCCCTGCTAGTGGGCAGAGGTGCCTCCACTTGTTGACCAATGATCATCCAAAGGGGAACTAGGCTGCGGGCTGAGGCAAGGCCTGTTTGTGCCTGTGTCTCTGGTTTTACCATCCCTGTGGGAAAACCTCACCCGGCAGGGAAGACTCTCCCGGTGGGGACGTCTTGCTGGTCAGTTCCCATCCTAGAGGTTCCCCTCAATCTACATCTACCGCCTGGGCTGGGCTGTCTTCCTCTACAACGTTCCCAGGGGCCCGGACCTACCTCCTGGGCCTGGGAGCCTCACCCTTCACAGGCGAGTCTCCTTAGGCTGCCTCTCCCAGGGAATCTGCCCGCAGTCCTGGAAACTTCGCTCAGCCCCTAGGCGTGTCTCTGTGGGGCTCTTCCAGCAAGAAGCCACCTAGCTCCTGGGACCCTGCTCTGCACCTAATCGCCTGGCTATGCGGCCCCTCCTCTGAACCGCCACCTGGAGTCCCGTACAATAGCTCTGAGACCCAGAGACCCGCCCCACACCTCCTCCTCCGGACAGCCGCCCAGTTTCCGACGCAGTCACTAGGAGTCCAAGCAGCTCACTTTGTGTCTCCTCCTCCTGCCAACCGCCCGTAGCCCTAGGCAGTCACTCCAAGTCCAAGTGACCCACCCTGTTCCTCCTCCTCCTCCTCGGGGTAGCCCCCCGGGTGTTCAGGAGCGGTGGCTCCGAGACCAAGTGACCCACTGCGCTCCTCCTCCAGGTAGGCCACCGGTGTTCAGGAGCAGTCGCTTTTAGTCCAATCAACTCACCACTCGCCTCCTCCTCTGGCAACCGCTTGTAGCTCTGATGCAGTCACTCCTAGACCAAGTGACCCGCCGCACTTCTCCTCTTCCTTCGGGCAACCCCCCGGTGTTCAGAAGCGGTTGTTCTGAGTTGAAACAGCTTGCCCTACAGCTCCTCCTCTGGCAACCGCCCGTAGCTCTGATGCAGTCACTCCTAGACCAAGTGACCCACTGCGCTCCTCCTCCAGGCAGGCCACCAGTGTTCAGGAGCGGTCGCTTTTAGTCCAATCAACTCACCACTCGCCTCCTCCTCTGGCAACCGCCTGTAGCTCTGATGCAGTCACTCCTAGACCAAGTGACCCGCCGCACTTCTCCTCTTCCTTCGGGCAACCCCCCGGTGTTCAGAAGCGGTTGTTCTGAGTTCAAACAGCTCGCCATGCAGCTCCTCCTCTGGCAACTGCCTGTGGCTCTGATGCAGTCACTCTTAGGTCAAGTGACCTGCCGCGCTCCTCCTCTTCCTCCGGGCAACCCCCCCCGTAGTTCAGAAGCAGTCGTTCTGAGTCCACACAGCTCGCCACGCAGCTCCTTCTTGGGCAGCCGCCTGGAGCCCCAGTGGTTGCTCTGAGTCCAAGTGCTGTGCTGAGCCGCCTCCTCTACGATGATCCCAGTTGTCCATGTTCACTGCTCCAGCGGGGGGAGGGGCATCTCGCTGAGCAACTCTATTTCACAAAGTTCCCTGCGTTCCGGGGCTACCACCCCATCCGGACACCTCCCCAATGGGAGATACTCACCCGGCGGCCTTGAGCTGGTCCCAAGTCTCTCACTATCACCTCTTTTGAATCCTGTGTCCTGGAGCAAAGTGAAATGCAGCCGCCCTCTAGTCCACCATCTTGAAAAACCCGTCTATTTACATTTATCACTGGTATGTTCAGCATTTCTGGCATGATTTCTACTATTTCATCTGCAGTTTTTGTGCTTTGTTGATTTTCTTTCTGTGTCCTCTTTTGGAATGATTGTTCAGATTTCATTTTCCCCTCTTAGTACTTTGCAAACCCCTACTCTTGTCTTATTCTGTTTGTTGCTACTCTTAAAATTTTAACATGCTAAAATAGCTTGAAGTCCAAATGAAAACAGAATCTTCTCTCTTTGATTGATGGTAGACCATAGAACACTTTAAATTCCATAACCCACCCCATCTTACATATTATAATAGCTCAATATTTAGTTTTATTGTGATTTTTACCCATGCATCATCACTTTTACATTGCAAATGTTTTAGATAGAGGGTCAACAAACTTTTTCTGAGAAGGGCCAGATTTGCTGGCTGTAGGGTCTGTGTTACACTTACTCAATTCTGCCATTACTGCAGAAAAGCCAGAGAAAATCCATAAACAAATAAGAATGATCCTGTTCCAGTAAAACATTATTTACAAAAAACAGGCAATGGGCCAGATTTGATTGGTGATCTATAGTTTGCCAACATTTGCTTTAGATACCCTGATGTTATTGTTTTCCTTGCTCACTGTTCCTTCAGAACCTTAGATTTCCCTTGTAGATCATCACCTTTTTCCTGAAGTATATCAGTTGGGTGGTCCTTTAAGTGAAGGTCTGTTGGTCACAAACTCTATTAGGGTTTTTATTTTTTTAATTATCTCTAATTATTGTTTATTTCTTGGACATATTTTCTTGGAACCCTTTTTTGGTAAAAAAAATAGTACAATTTATTATTTTTGTATTTATTTTCAATCTAAGCACCCATTCTGATGAATTAGTTTAAAAAAAAATCCCAACCTAGTTTTTCTTGTGCTATCTTTCCATTTTCATCATTATAGGATTGTATTTCAGATTCTTACACTTCCTCAGGACTGAGGTATTAATGAAAATGAGAATCTCTTAGCACTTTAAAGTTATTACTCTATGCTATTTGGGGTTTTATGGTTGCTCTTAAGGAATTCTGGAGGGAGCTTAATTACCACTGTTTTGCAGGTTATCTGTCATTTCTTCCTGGCTACTTTTAAGATTCCCTTTCTCTTATTTCTTTCTGTTTGATTTCCTGGGTTGTGCCATTGAATACTCTCTTTATGGATCTTGCTTTAGATTTGTCATAGTTTCTGAATCTGCAGATGTATATCTTTCACTATTTTTGGAAAATGTCCAGTCATTACTTCTCTTGATAGTTCCTGTTTTGTATCCTGTAAGCTTTCTTCTTTTGGAACTTTGATTAGCTGTATATTACACCGTATCATTCTTCTCTACTCTTCAAATTTCACATCTCTTAGTCTCTTTGTGCTGAATTCTGGGTAATAGCTTCCCATTCATTCTCTTTTTCAGGTGCATCTGCCCAGGTCTTTAATCCAGGTTGAGTTCTGAATTTTAATAATTTTGTTTTCATATTTAGCTTTATTTTTTATTTTTTCAAGCTGCATGGTTATTTCATAAGGCAGCTGTGCTCACTGTGACAGGATCAATGCAAGGATCAATAACCATGCTGTGTTCTGCATGCTGTTTTCTCCCTTGTATATTTTGCACTTAGAGTAAGTGCTGAGGCATGCTTTCCGTTTGCTCATGTTCAGCATGGTCAGTGGCCTTGGTGCCAACAGACTCCGAGTAAGATGCTGGAATCTTTTTGTCTTCTTGTCTGAGACTGCAGAGTGAGGCAGAGAGAAGGGCTGAGGTGAGAGGGAGGGAGAGAAGCAGGGGGAGCTGGGTCGTGGAATGTTTCTGCAGGCAGACCGCTTCTGCTTCCTTCCTACAAGTCTGTTGAGAGGCCTTGTCCTAGGGTTCTCACTGAGGCCACTCCTGGGCCCTAGGTCATTTCCCCAGTTCCAGGCAGTCCTGGAATTGCCGTCTAGTCTGTTTAGTCTCTCGGCCAACTTTGCTCATCTCTCCCCCGTGGCTGTTTTTACGCCATTCCCAGCCCATGGCAGATGCAGAAGGTGAAACCCAGGGATTTTGGCCACAGCGCTTTGAACTGTGGGAAAGGAGGACAAAACTGGGTCTCTGTGTTTCTTTCCCTTTGAAGTCTCCCCTCCCTCAGGAGATCCTGTCTTATTTATTTTCTTCACCACATTGCAAAATCCCTGTTATTGCTGAAGGTAATTAGCTTTGAACAATTATAATCATTCTCTATTCCCTGTCTAGCGTTCCTCTCAGACAGAGAAAAGCAAAGGTGAGACACTGAGATTGTGGAGGAGGGTTTCAGTTTTGATGCATTTTCTACATCTTTTCCCTGGATCACCCACACAGCCTCTCGGCTTACTTTAGAATTTGAGATATTCATGAGATGTTTTAGGACTTCGTTCCTTTGTTCATTGGCTATCTTTATTCTGGTTTTTTTTTTTTTTAGAAGATGGCTATATGATGGGCTAATTTCTAGTCCTAGACTTCCAAAACGGATTATGGCATAAGCTTATGTCCTTTTAAGATTACAGTAGCTTTAAATCTATTTTAAAATTGACTGTCAAATTTGAGAGCTGAAGAAACTCTGATCCTGATTTCTCAGCTCATGTATCTTAGCAGTACATTTGATAACCAGGTAGGTTACTTTCTGTGAGGAGTGAGCATTTTAGAACCAGAAAGACTTCAATTGAAGTTCTTGGTCCACCACATATAGTGGTATTGAGTAAGTTACTCTTTGTGGGTCTCAGTTTTGTCCTTCACTGTTGTTGCAATGTACTGGGATGGATACATAAATGAGACCAGGCTTTTTCTCTCTGGAAGGTCATTTTCAAGGACAGACTAAAAATAAATGATTCCTTCAAGTGAAGAATGCTCAGTCCAATGGAAGCCTGCAAAGGGAAATCCAGAGAGCATGACTAATCCTGATGGTGTTAGAGAAAGGACAGGGGAATGAGTGCTCACCTCTGCCAGGTGAGGATGTGCCAATAGGATAGACAGATGAGCTGTTGGAGGAAGAACCATGAGGGGAGGGTGCCACCATGACGTTATGAGGCGTGAGGTGACACCATTATCCTTGCTTGCCCCTCATGTTTTCTGCATTCTCCATGAAGAGATGAAGTTTATCCCTTCTGTAAAGGAGGCACTGGACATATTAAAACTGAGATGTACCATGGTCAGATTTAGAAAATCACCTAGAAGATTGTGAAAGATGGTTGGAAAGAACGTGGCGGATTATGCAAGTAGTGCATCTATATCAGCCACTCCAGCAGGCTTTTTTTATAATATGACCTTGGCACTCCTTCCACTGTGGAGTCTCTGGGCAGGCTTATGGTACTGTGGCTTCCCAGCCAGATCACAGGAGGCAATACAGCTTCCCTTTAGACCTCTTGGTGTGCTTGCTTTTAGTATTCAGTCAGCATGCAATAAGGATGCCAAAGAATTTGTAGAGATACCTACATGGAGAAGAATTCAGGATCCCAACTGACAGCCACAACTGAGAACCCCACAGATGGTTGGCATCAACTTAGGAGCCATGGGAGTCTGCCATCTTGCAAGTGAGTCCTCTAGCCTCTGGTGGAGCCATCCCCAGCTAATGCCACATGGATCAGAGTGGGCCTACCCTGCTAAGCCCTGTTGCACATTTGAGGGCAAAATAAAGGGTTGCTTTGTTTTAAACATTGTGTTATGTGATGGTTTTTATACAGCAATAGATAACTGATGTCAGGAGAGAGGATAAAACAGGTGCCTCTATTAGTAACTGTTCAGGAAAGAGATGATGAGGGCCTTGACTAGGGCATTGATTAACTAATCGAGCAGATAATATGACACTTTAGGTACTGGGAATATAATGTGAACTAAATGGGCAAAGTCCCTTTGCTGGGGAGGTTGACCAGCTGGTGGACAGTGGGATGAAATGCAGCTGGCACCTCCTGAACTGCTTTATTGTATTTACTGAGGCTGTGTGTTCTTCCCCATCCAACATTAAGAGGCATTTTAAAAAGATAATAAGGGGCCGGGGTGTAGCTCAGTGGTAGAGCACATGCCCAGCATGCAGGAGAGCCTAGGTTTGATGCCCAACAGCACGAAAAAGCAAAAGCAAAGAAGAAAAACCTAGAGAAATGCATGATTATGGGGGTAATTGACATGCAAATAGCATGAACACGACATTGGCTTTACTCTCTAAGCCCCTTTGAGCGAGTTAGGAAGTGGTTTTGGTCTTTGTTTCCATTAGAGAAAATCTTCATGTGGGCACTTTGCTTGCTCTCCTGGCATTTTGTGATTTTTAGTTCAAAGCACAAAGTGCTTGCTATTTGCATCAGCTCTTGTTACTCTTTTTTTGAGGTGCAGAGTGGGAGGATTAACACAGTATTCCCTTCAAGTGCTCTCAGTCCCTGATCAAAGGAAGGGTCTTAGAGTCTTAGTTTGTCTGAGATTCAATATAAGACTATTCTAGGTTTGGGGTTTTGAGCAATAAGTTTTGCTTAAACATCAGAAAGAAAGAGAACTAACCTGTGCATTGTAAACTACAAAGTCCTACACAAATACCAATTATTTTTATTATTTTAAAATGGAATTTGGTATTAGTTGATTCAGGGAATTAACCACTAGAGAGGATGCTTCACTTTAAATATAACTGTTTAATAATTCATGGAAAAATTTATTCCCACTCCTCTTCGTCTCATTTTTGCCATGAGGAAATGCCTTTCTTCCTCCTTCCCTGACCACCAGCAGCAGCCCCGTCAGGCCCTGACTCGGCTTGCCAACAGTGCAGTCTGGCCCTGGCCCCCACGACTCTGCTGGGAATGAGCTTGTGAGTCATCAGTGGATTTTTGGTGTCAGATTCTCTCAACTCCTCTTAAAGCTCACTTGGCCTGAACTCTGAAGCATTAGGTAGACTATGACTCTCACCCATTCTGGAAGCTCCAGGCTCTGGCTGCCATGCTAACATACTGCTGCTTATTCTCTGCTCTCTTGCTGATTTTTCTTTGCACCTCTTTCTTCATCTGAAATGATGTCATTGCCCAGGGCTTAGTGCTTCAGTCCTCTCCAACCTCACAAGATCCCATCCTCTGTCATTTCCAAGAATCCACTCATCCAAAGACCATGTCTATATTCTGATGAGTCTTGGAAAATCTTGTCTTCTGCCCTTGAAACCCAGATGTCTGGAAATCACAATTTTTAAGGGTGCAAAATTGAACAAACCCTAGTCTCTCATGGCAAAGAATGTAGAGTTGCGTAAGGCAGAGTTGACAGGTACACACAGCTTCAAGAGCTGTGTCTTTTTCAGTTTGAACTTCCTTAGTAGTGGTGGCATAGAGCAGCTACTTGATACTTGAAGTGGTGTGACAGAAGTGGCTGTTTCCATTGCATTGAATGGCCTTAGAACCAGGGAGATTTAAGACCAACACAAACAGGGCTTTCTATCTTGTTTGAGACTAGGGAGAACCCATAAGAAGACAAAACTTCATGCCATCTGATCTCTAAGTACAAATAAATGTAGCAGGTGGTGCTCCTTGGTGGTCAGCAGTAAAAATGGAATGGACTCCTGACAACTTCAGAGAGCAGAGTTGATTGAGACATGGAAATGTTTCTTGGAATTGAAGAATGGAATAATTAGGCTTTCAAAAATGAAAGACAGCATCATGCCCTGGAAATCTGAGCAATTGAAACACACAGATCATCATGTGCTGTTATGGTTTGGCCATGAGGTGACCCCTAAAAGTCCTGTTAATGTAGGATTACTCAGAGGTGAAATGATTGGATCCTAGGAGTTTTAACCTAATCAGACCTTCCCAGTTTGAATGGGCTGATTGTGTGGTAACTGCAGGCAGGTGGGGCATAGTTGGAGGAGGTGGGTCCCTGAGGGTGCCCTGGAAGGGCGCATCTGCCCTGTGATCCCTTCCCCCTTCCCTCTTCTTTCTGCTTCCTACCCAGCTAAGAGCTGGGCAGCTTCCCTCCACCACCCTTCCCCATGGTATTATGCTTCACTTTGGTCCCAAATCAATGGAATTCACCCTCTACCAACTGAGACCTCTGAAGCCATAAGCCAAAATAAACTTTTCCTCCTCTAAGTTTTTCTTGCCAGGCATTTTGGTCAGAGCAATGCAAAGTTGACTAAAACACAAGCCCAGACCTACAATTGAAGGTAATTCACCAGAACCCCAAAGAAAATTAAGCTCTGTAGACAAGGCCAAGGTCACCCACCATAATGGAAAAAGATGAATTATGAATGGATGTACCTCATTCATAAGGGGCATTCAATAAAAAATCAGAATGAAGAAATAAACAAATCAGGTTTCTAGATTAATTAAATGATATCTAAGATCTCTATGAATAGTACTGAATTTCTTTCCTAGACCAAGGTGAATCTTTCTGGATGAGACTATCTGGTATGACGAATAAATACATTTCTCTCTGATGTGATGAATAAATAGATTTCTGTCCACCTGGGAGGATAAGAAAGCCATGAGAAACTGTCTTATTGGGATTTAAACAGCACCCCAGTCATCACCAAACCAAATGAAGATAAACTCCAAAGAAGCATCTTCACATCACACTGACAGGAGCATTATGGGATGCAGAGGGATGCCAGAGAGGATGCAGTGATGTTCCTTGGACATAGAACACTTGGGATTTGACAGTCTCATGTTTTCCGTATTTCTGTTAAGGCAGGAGCCTGACAGGGCTATATTTTACCACCCACTTCTGCTGTTTTCTTGTAAATGGCAGTGAACGAAAGAGGGGAAATAGAGACACCTTGTTAATCGACTTGATTACAGTTTTACCGCATTGTGCCCAGCAGGACACACTGAGCTATTAATGTCAGGCCAGAAAACACATGACTCGAACTAGTTAAAGACTGAGGAATTCTACAGGTGACCAGCAGCCGCAGGCCTGTCCAGTAAGCTTGACATGGTCTGGCTGCATTTATAACTCAGAACATGGGATGGACAAACCTAATGACCCTGTGATGCCTGGGCGTCTTGAGCCTAGTTTTAGTATTTTCTTTTTTTGGTAGTACCAACTTCTAGGCACCAATTTTTCTTGTTTGCAGAACAAACAAGCCCAAAACTTATTGCCCTTAGAGCAACTATTTATTTGGCTCTTACAGGTGGTTCCCACTTGGGGTTTCTCAAACCCTGTGGTCAGATACTGACTGGGGCTGGGGGTCTCTTAAGGTTCACCCGAGGCTTGTGCACCTAGTGCCTCAGCTGGCCTGCTGGACCCGCTGGCCAGGTGAGTATCTCCTTCCATGTGGACTCTCCCTGGGCTTAGCCCAGCTTCCCCATGGCATGACAGTGCTGGAGTGGGGAAAGTCCTCTGAGATCCCCCATGCCATGAAGTCACAGTGCTTCTCACGACCTGGGCTCAGATGCCACTCACTGTCACCTCTGAGTTGACAGAAGCAGTAGGACCTACAGAAGTTCAGGGACAGGTTCCACAGTGATACTTGTCAGCTTGCTCGTCAGGAGTGCCCTCCGAGACAGGCTGGGATGAGCCTCTTCCTATGCCTACTGTCTTTCTTTGTACATTCTATGCTCCCAGGACCCTGGAGTCCTTTCTGCTCTTCAAGTTTGCCCAGTTCCTTGGCTCCACAGGCACCTGCCAGCCTCCCCCAGCTGCTCTGCTCTTCCATTCCTGCCCCTTGGCCTAGGTAATTGTCACCCCTGGTGTCACACAAAGAGCATTCCTTCAAGGAAGTGGCTCTCGGCTGCCCAGGCCAACCTGTCTCTTCTCTTACAAGCCCTCAAAGAAGTGAGCTCCTTCTCTTCAGGACATCCATGGCAGTTTGTCCCTTGTCCAAAATGGGTGGGACAGGAAGTGTTTCAGATCTCAGATCCTTTCAGCTCTTGGAGTACTTGTGCTTAATGAGACCACTTGGAGATGGGAGCCACCTCTGGACATGAACTTCTCTATGCCTCGTATACACTTTGCACCTGTGGCTCATAAGAGCACACAGTAGTGACATTTTCAGCACCCCTGTGTTTTGACTGTGACATGAAGTTGGATGTGAAATTTCCTACTTGTGTCATCAGGTCAGTGCTCAAAAATGTTTGGATTTTGGAGCATTTCAGATTTAAGGGTTTGGGGTTTGGAATGCTCAAACCTGTGCTTCCATCTGCCACAAGATGATTTGGCTAATGGGTGCATTCTCCACAAGATGTAAGACAGTTCCAAAGAGTCGCAAGCCTGTTGTGCATATCTTTCTCTCTTTAACAAATATTATGTCTTCTATGCTTAGCACAGTGTGCCTGCCTCTGCTGAATGAATGAAGGAATGAATGAACCTCCATTTCAAATTGCCATGCTCCATTTGTGGCTGTTTCTTCAAGATAACTTGCTTATCTGCTGATGGAGGAAAGACTTGTTGAGTTTTAAGAGCAGGAGAGAGGAGAAGTAATTTGGGTGGGATTTTCAGAGATGCCACCTTCTTACTGGGACACAAAGGGTGGAGAGTGGTGGATTTAATCCTACAGGATTCACTTGGTCTGAGGATAGAGAGATGAGTGAGTTCTTGCCTTACCCAAGAATGGAGACCAGGTGTCTCATTTGGTGACTGAGCAGGGGATCTGAACAGGAAGGAGGTGGTTGACTCTGGCAGGTAGCAGTGGGGTGTTAAGCCACAGAGCCTGTGTGGATCTGGACAGGAGTGCCCGTGGGCACACAGCATGTGCCTGGAGGCTCAGACACAGGATTGTGACTGAACCACTCTGCAGGGAGCCCCAGGGCACTATGTGAGGAGCACAGGTGCCTGCGGTTCTCTAGCCTCTGGGTTGCACCTTGCCTATATAATGTGACTCAGCTTCCACCCTGCTTCTCTG
The DNA here is from genome assembly GCF_902686445.1 of Sciurus carolinensis. Classification (NCBI taxonomy): domain Eukaryota; kingdom Metazoa; phylum Chordata; class Mammalia; order Rodentia; family Sciuridae; genus Sciurus; species Sciurus carolinensis. The sequence continues at coordinate 38,633,981 of NC_062225.1, read as the reverse complement.
CAGCAAGGCTGGTATTTCTCCCCCCACCGTGCAGGGTGTGCTGGGTGGTTCTGGGTCTGTGTTCCTCTGAATGTTGTTGGTTTTCTGTGGCTCCTGCCCCTTCCTGGTTATTTCACCTCATACACTCCACCTGTCCCACTCCTGGGCAAATATCTGAAGAAAACGAAATTGGCATGTTGCAGAGATGTCTGCCTTCCCGCGTTCAGTGGGCACTGTTTACAGTAGCCAAGACACGAAATCAACCTGGTGTCTATGCTAAAGAAAGTGAAAGGGCAAAGAAATGTGGTACATATACACATGGAATACCCGCCAGTCACCCAAAGGATGAAACCCTGTCATATGTGACAACCTGGGCGGACCTGGAGGACCTGGGTGAATAAAATCAGCCAGGCACAGAAAGATGCACTGAATGACCTCACTTCCATGTGGATTCCAAAAAACCAGTTCCAGGAAAGAGCAGAACCGTGGTTGCCAGGGACTTATGTGGCCCGGAGGGAGGGCTGAGTAAACACTGGTCAGGGGATATGAAATTACAGTTTGGTAGGAGGGATTAAAACTGTCCAGAACATGCACACTTATAGAGACACAAAGTAGGTAAGCAATGGCTTTGGCCAGGGGTGGGAGAGGGACAGGTGGGAAGGGAGTTGGGAGGGGGGATGACCGCAGGTGGTCATGGAGTTTCTTCTCTGGGTGGTGGAGGTGTCAAAGTGGAAACACTGAAGGCTGTTGGGTGGTACACTTGAAACGGACTCGGATGCTGTGGGAGCTACCTCAGTACAGCAGTTCTTATTTTAAAGAATGCAGTCACCGCCTGTTGTGATTTGAATCTTAATTGTCCCCCACAGGCCCAGTAGCTTGTCACTAGCCCGAGGCACTGTTGGGAGGAGGTGGTACCATCAGGAGGTGGGGCCTGAGGAAAGGTGATTAGCAGCCTGTCCTTGAAGGAGATGCTGGGACCCAACCCCTTCCTAACCTCTCTCTCCAACTGCCATGAGGAGAGCAGCTCTGCTGTACTGTGTGCTCCCCACCAGGATGCTCTGCCTCACCACAGGCCCAAATGCAGTGGAGTCCACAAACCATGGACTGAAACCCTGAGCCAACATAAGTCTTTCCTCTTTTTAAGTTGATTTTCTCAGGTTTTTTGTCACAGTGGCAGAAAGCTGACTCCATACCTCTCTTTAGCCTTTCAGCACCTACAGCTGACTTCACTAGAGAATTTCGGGGGAGCACAGAGCAGGAAACAGCTTAAAAATGCAGAGCAGATGTTGCTGTCCCTAAAATTTATTGGGCAAACCTCATCCTGGGAAGTCCCTTACAAGGAATATTTCTCCTTGGTTTCAGCCAATTTTTTTTTGTTTTTTTGGTAGGGGCCTGAGCCTCCCTAGAGCCAGGATCCAGCACCAGTGATTACAGCTGCCTCAGTCCCCAGTGAAATTCTCAGAGCCTGCCAAGTGAACACTTCAAGTCTCTTCACAATAAAAACACACAATTTTAAAATCTTATGCCAAGATGCCTTCATCAAAGAAAATGCCTGTAATGAAGAGAAACTTAAGCTCCTTATTTCTGCCTCTTCTATTTAGATTTCCTTTTGTGTACCCAGAGGCTCACTTAAAGGGCACAGGTTAGCCAAGTCTTACGTGCATTTGCTGTGTGCCAGGTGTCTGTTAGACAGCCAGAAAAACCTCCTGGTCTCTGTTTCCTTTGGCTGTGTGACCCTCCCTCTGTGGTTCTCTTCCTGTGCCCAGGGAGGGACTCAGGGGCTGAAGTCCTTGCTGGGTGAGTCTCATGAGTTGAAACTTCTTCCCACTGGTCAAAGGATCTGGTGCTCCACCCTTGACCAAAATCAAGTCGGTCCAGGGAAACGTGACCGGGCCTGCTTTCTAGTGCCCTGACCCCAGCCAGCTCCCCAGGCAGCACGTACACACCCCTGTGTTGGCAGCCTGGGGTGACCTTGTCTTTGTCCCCTTTCCTCACATCCCTTCACAGGACATGCTCCTTCACCATGCTCCCCAGAGGTTGTCGGTCCTCCTCTGCAGTCCTGTGTGGAAGTGTTTGTGTGCTTGTCCATCTTGCCAGTTCAGGTTCTTTCATCCCTACGTCCCTGGAGCAAGCATCGTACCTGGTGTAGCCACTCAGGTGTTCTGTCCATCACAGTGACGGAGAGCAGTGCACACACCTCCCCTTCACGTTCACAGCACCACCAACCTCCACCCGCTTCATCAGAGGAGGTACTCACCAGATCTGTGGGGCTGAACTGGACCTTTAAAGTCCACACTCTGCATTGGCAGCTGAAATAAATCCCATCCACCTCGTCCACTCAAAGTCCTGTCTTGTTTGGTCCTCGCCTGACTCCAAAGTGAAGGCTCTCAGGGATTTGAAGGACAACATCATGCCTCCAAGATGTGACTCTGGCAGAGGGCATCCTGAACCTAAACAGAGTGATTGCTGAATTATAATCCATTGTGTTTTTTTTAAATTAAGATTTATGATGAATCAAAAGGAATTTGTTGAATTATTAGCTGCCTAGGTCAAGCGCCCCAAAGGCTAAAAAAGAAAAGCATGGAACTTTGTAGCCTGTCAGAGGGGAGTCCCTTGCTGGGAGTGGGGGCCTGAGGCTGGTGAGGACTGCTGGGCACCTGCAGGAGAAGCAGGGTCTTCAAACATGGGAACCAGTTTTGAGTCCCTGCCCACTCCCATTCCCAGGTCTCACAGATGTCTTAGGAGTTTCTCTCTTTTCTAAATTCAGTTAGACAATCTTTGCCTTACTGCTAATGATATGATGACACCGGAGCTATGAATTCAAGTTGTTTAAGGAAAGTACAACTTGCAAATGAACTTTAATCTGCAACTTCATCAGTATGTTGCTTATTTTTAGGAATGCAAAACTTTCATGGAAAAATATGAGAGGTTTTAGAAATGGATTTATTTTATTGCATCATTTTTATTTTGTTTAATTACCAGTATTGCAATAGAAGAGAATATTTTTTATTGTTTCAAATACAGGCATCATTGTTAATGTGCCATTGAGGATCATAGATGTCCAGTGATCATGAAAACTGAACCCATGCAAAGTGATCTTCAGAATCATTGGGAAAAACTGATTTTTAAAAAGAACCTTTTTTTCAGAACTTTAAAAACTTTCTTGCAGCTATAAATGCATAGAGAAATAAAAAGTAGGAAGACAGTTATTTGGTATGTTATCCTTTAAAACTTTAGAAATGTTGAGAATAAAATTGACTTATTTGTAGAAACTTATCAGGAGTCATTCAAACAGTGCTTGGCTGCTTCTTTGTGTATCCATTGTGACCCAGAGAGAGCAGTTTGGTGCACTTTTACAGTGCTTTCAAGTTTGCGTCAGCTTTCAACATTTTCTTCTTTGTATTTTGTGTCTCAAAGTGGATCTGAGAGCGCCTTTGACATGAGCTAGACTGGCACCACTCCCTCTGGGAGCCCTTCATTCTGTGTGGAAGTTCTTCCTCTTGTGTAGATGAGTCTACCTCCACCAAATTCTCTGGCTACTCATGTAGCATCTCTAGGGCATATGGGCCAACGCCCCTGGGGTTAGTTATTTGTTCTATAACTCCATTTGTGTTAAAATTTCACTTCCATTATTATCATTTTTTTGCAGAACTTTTTTTCTTCTTTTTCTCCCTTTTCCTCCTATATGGGGGATTGAACTGTAACTTCACACACACTGGGCAAGCAGTCTAGTATTTAGCACTGAGCCACACATTCCAAGTCTTTTTTTTTTTAATTTTTTCAAATTAGCTACACATGCCAGTAGAATGTATTTTGACACATCAAATATAATGGAGTATGACTTCTCATTCTTCTGGATGTGTATGACACAATTATACCAGTCATGTAATCATATATGCACATAGGATTATAATGTCTGATTCATTCTACTATCTTCTCTACTCTATACCCACTCCACTCCTTTCACTCCCCTCTGTTTAATCCAAAGTACCTCTATTCCTCCCTAGCCACCCCACCTTATTGTGAATTAGCAACTGCATATCAGAGAAAACATTTGGTCTTTGGTTCTTTGGGATTGGCTTATTTTGACTAGCATAATATTCTCTAGCTCCATCCATTTATCTGCAAATGCCATAATTTCATTCTTTTTAAGACTGAGTAATATTTCATTGTGTATACATAGTTTCTTTATCCATTCATCTGTTGAAGGGTACCTAGATTGGTTCTACAGTTTAGCTATTGTGAATTGAGCTGTTATAAACATTGATGTGACTGCATCACTGTAGTATGCTGATTTTAAGTCCTTTTGGTATAAACTGAGAAGTGTAATAACTGGGTCAAATGGTAGTTTCATTCCGAGTTTTCTTAGGAATCTCTATAATGCTTCCACAGTAATTGCACCAATTTGCAGTCCCACCAGCAATGTATGAATGCACCTTTTTTCCCACATCCTCACCAACATTTATTGTTGCTTGTATTCTTGACAATTGTCATTCTGTCCGGAGTGAGATGAGATCTCAGTGTGGTTTTGAATTGCATTTCTGTAATTGCTAGAGACATTGAACATTTTTCACATATTTGTTGATCTATTTTATTTCTTCTTTTGTGAAGTGTCTGTTCAGTTCCTTAGCCCATTTATTAATTGGATTATTTGTTTTTCTGGTATTAGGTATTATGTTTTTGGCACCTTTACCTAGTATGAGATAACTATTTATGTGGTTTTCTCTTTATCTTCTGTACCATTGGTCTTCATGTCTGTTTTGGTGTCAAAACCATGCTGATTTTTGTTATTGCAGCTCTGTAATATATTTAAGGTCTGGTATTGTGATACGTCCTGCTTCACTTTTCTTGCTAAGGATTGCTTTGGCTATTCTAGCTGGGTCTCTTATTTTTCCAAATGAATTTCATAATTGCTTTTTCTATTTCAATGAAGAATGTCATTGGGATTTTAATAGGAATTGCATTAAATCTGTATAATGCTTTTGGTAGTGTGGCCATTTTGACAATGTTAATTCTGCCTATCCAAGGACAAGGGAGATCTTTCCATCTTCTAAGGTCTTCTTAATTTTTTTTCTTTAGTGTTCTGTAGTTTTCATTGTTACAGTAATTCACCTCCATTGTTATATTGATTCCCAAGTATATTTTTCTTTTGAGGCTATTGTGAATGGGGTAATTTTCCTAATTTTTCTTTCAGTGGATTCATCACTGATGTATAGGAACACATTTGAGTTATGGGTGTTAATTTTATATCCTACTACATTCCTGAATTCATTTATTCTATAGGCTTTCTGGTAGAATTTTTTGTGTCTTCTAAATATAGAATCATGTTGTTGGTAAATACTGATGGTTTGAGTTCTCCTTTTCCTATTCATATCCCTTTAATTTCTTTCTTCTGTCTAATTGCTCTTGGGCTAGAGTTTCAGGGATGATGTTGAATAAAAGTGATGAAAGAGAGGGTGTCTTTGTCTTGTTCCAGTTCTTAGAGGGACAGCTTTCCATTTTTCCCATTTAAAATGATGTTGGCCTTGAGTTTAGTATATATAGCTTTTACAATGTTGGGGTATGTTCCTATGATCCCTAGTTTTTCTAGTGTTTTGAACACGAAGGGGAGCTATATTTTGTCAAATGCTTTTTCTGTATTTATTGAGATAATCATGGATCTTGTTGTCTTTAAGTCTATGGATGTGATGAATTACATTTGATTTTCAACTTTGCATCCCTGGGATGAACTCCACTTGATCATGGTGCACCATCTTTTTAATATGTTTTTGTATGTCATTTGGCAGAATTTTATTGAGAATTTTTGCATCTATGTTCATCAGGGATATTGGTCTGAAGTTTTCTTTTCTTGATGTGTCTTCTGGTTTTGGTATAAGGGTGGTACAATTTCATAGAATGGGTTTGGAAGGGTTCCCTCCTTTTCTGTTTCATGGAATAATTTGTGGAGGAATGGTGTGAATTCTTCTTTAAAGGTCTTGTATAACTCAGCTGAGAATCCATCTGGTCCTGGGTTTTTCTTAATTGGTAGACTTTTAATGGCATCTTCTATTTCATTGTTTGAAATTGACTGTTTAAATCATATATGTCCTTCTAATTAAGTTTGGGTAGGTCATATGTCTCTAGAAATATATTAATGTCTTCAAGATTTTCTATTTTATTGGAATATACATTTTCAAAAAGGTTTCTGATTATCTTCTGTATTTCAGCAGTACCTGTCATGGTATTTCTTTTTCATCACAAATTTTAGTAATTTGAGTTTTCTTTCTCTTTCTCTTTGTTAGCATAGCTAAGGGTTAATCAATTTTATTCATTTTTTCAAAGAACCAACTTTTTGTTTTGTCAATATTTTGAATTGTATCTTTTGTTTCAATTTCATTGATTTCAGCTCTGATTTTAGTTATTTCTTATTTTTCACTGCTTTTGGTGTCAATTGGTTCTTCTTTTTCTAGGGGTTTGAGACATAATATCAGATATTTATGTGTTGACTTTTTATTCTTTTAATGAATGAGTTCAATACAGTGAACTTTGCTCTTAGTACTGCCTTCATAATGTTCCAGAGGTTTCAATATGTTGTATCATTGTTCTCATTCACCTCTAAGTGTCTTTTTAATTTTATCCCTGGTTTCTTCTGGTCTCCATTTGTCATTCAGTAGCATATTGTTTGGTCTCCAAGTGTTAGAGTAGCTTCTATTTTTTATTTTATTGTTGATTTCTAATTTTATTCCATTATGATCTAATAGAAATCTCTTTTTTTGTATATGCTAATAGTTGCTTTGTGGCATATATATGATCTATTTTAGAGAAGGATCCCTGTGCTTCTGAAAAGAAAGTGTATTCAGCCATTGATGAATGAAATATTCTATATATGTTGGTTAAGTCTAAATTATTAATTTTATTATTTAGTTTTATAGTTTGTTTAGTTTTTGTTTGGAGTATCTGTCCAATGGTGAAAGAGGTGTGTTAAAGTCACCCAGAATTATTGTGTCATGGTCTGTTTGATTCTCGAAATTGAGAAGGATTTATTTTGGGTACATAGATTCTCCATTGTTTTGGAGATAAATATTTACAATGGTTTTGTCTAGTTGATGTATAATTTCATTAAGCTGTATGAAATGTCCTCCTTTGTCTCTTTTGATTAACTTTGGCTTAAAGTTCACTTTGATATGAGAATGGAAACCCCTGCTTGTTTGCACAGTTCAGGTGAGTAATATGTTTTCTTCCATCCTTTTGCCTTTAGTCTGTGGATGTCTTTTTGTATGAGGTGAGTCTCTTAGAGAAAGCATATTGTTGGGTCTTTCTTTTTAATCCAGTCTGCCAATCTGTGTGTTTTGATTAATGATTTTAGACCATTAGCATTTGGGGTTATTGAGATATGATTTGTATTCCTCATCATTTTGGCATATTTTTGCTTTTTAACTTGACTTTGTTTCTCCTTTGATTGACTTTTCTTTTAGGGTAGTTCCCTCCTTTGCTGGTTTTCACCTTTTTTTTTTCATTTCCTCTTCATAGAATATTTTGTTGAGAATGTTCTGTAGTTCAGGTTTTCTAGTTGTGAATTCTTTAAATTTTGTTTATCATGGAAGCTTTTTATTTCATCTTCAAATCTGAAGCTTAATTTTACTGTATATGGAATTCTTGGATGGCATCCATTTTCTTTCAGAGCTTGCTATATATTATTCCAGAACCTCCTAGCTTTGAGGGTCTGGGATGAGGAATCAGCTAAATCTGAATTGGTTTCCCCATATGTGTAGTCTGATATTTTTCTTTTGCTGCCTTTAAAATTTTATCCTTATTCTGCATATTAGGCATTTTCATTATAATGTGCTTTGGTGTTGGTCTGTTGTAATTTTATACAGTTGGAGTCCTGTGAGCCTCTTGTATTTGATTTTCCATTTAATCCTTTAGGTTTGGGAAATGTTCTGATATTATTTCATTGAAAAGACTGTACATTCCTTTGGTTTGTATCTTTGCATCATCATCTATCCTATAGATCTTAATTTTGGTCTTTTCATGTTATCCCGTAATTATTGGAAGTTCTGTTCATTGTTTCTTAACATCTTCTCTCCATGGTCAAGTCTATTGTCAAGTTATATATTTTATCTTCATTGCCCGAAGTTCTGTCTTCCAAGCAATCTAGTCTGTTGGTGATGCTTTCATTGTATTTTTAATTTGGTTTATTGCTTCCTTTATTTCAAGGATTTTTGCTTGACTTCTTTTCAAAGTCTCTATTTCTTTATTGAAGTGATTTTTTACTTCCTATATTTTCTCTCTGATTTCACTGCTTAAGTGCTTATGTGGCTGATCAGTTTAACAATGTACATTTTAAACTCCATCTCTGATATTTCTTCCACTCTGACATGAATGGATTCTATTATTGGAGCATTTTGGTTTGTTTGGGGCGATCAGTTCCCTTCTTTTTTCATGCCGTTTGTATGTCTACCTGTCTAGCAATGTGGATATGAGGCAATACAATTTCTTCACTGCAAACTTATAATGTCCTTGAAGGTTTCCACTACCTTGCCTTTAAGGGAGTGACAAATAATAACAGCACCCAATGTAAATGATATACAGCATTAAACCAGATAGCTCCTATTAAGATATCGACAGTTTTGTCACAATAAACAGAAAAGATGTGTTCAATTATTGTCTATAATATAAACAGTAAGTTTTCAAAAGTGTTTACAATTTCAAATGATGGACAAAGAGGGAACAGAAGTGCTGTAGGATGTGATGTTTATGAGGAAGGAGGAGAGAAGAGAAAAGTAAAAAATAATAGGAAGGGTGAAGGAGAAATTAATAGAGGTTGGCTGTTAGCAGGAATAAAGAGAGAAAGAGAATTCAGAGAAACAGATAAGTGAGAGGAAAATATATATATAAAGTAAAACTTAAAAAAAATACAAAAAAGTGAATATAAAAGAATACACAGCAAAACTTCAATATGCTATTCAGAGATCCCAGTCCTCAATAAACTGATTCATGAAAAATACTTGGTTTCAAAAGTGGTAGAAATATGAGAGAGAAAAGAAAGAAAAAGGTTCTTGATGAAAAATTGAACAATTTCTTCCATAGGAGTTCAAAAGTTTCTCAGCTTCTGTTCTCAGCAGTTAGGTGGGGTTGTCTGGAGTTGGATGCTAACTCCACCCTCAGAGTGGTTGGCATTAGTCCTGTAGGTGGAGCTCCTGGAGGTGGGGAGTAGGCTCTTTAAAGATCATGAGAAATTTCATCAGGTTATGAATAGTGCTTAGTTTCTAGTTCCTAAGGGCTAATCTGCTGGTATGCTCTGGTCTCTTCACTGGGTGCCAGTTGGTCTGCAGACTCTGTTAGTGCATCTCCTTGGCCCAGCAATTGCTGGTCAACATTGGAAGACTGCACCCCAGGAATCATTTTTGGGCTCCACTTCTGTGGAATAGGAGCCTGTTCTTAGCTCACTACGTCACCTGCAGACCACACAATTCTCAGTCTCTGATTCAGTCTACAAACTTAACCTCTCCTGCCCCTCCCTTTCAAATTCCTGGTCAGACACTTCTCTCCCCACTGATCCACTAAGTAGTCATATTAGAAGGGGTCGGGGAAGCCAGGTGGGTTTCCTCAGCTGGTATTCCCCTGTGTAAACCTCTCTCCATGCTTGATTTTCTCCTGGTCACTTAGGCACACTCTCTGTCATGCATTGTGGGTTTGCCCTGCTTGTTTCTCAGGCTAGTCTTGGGTCTGTCAGTAATTAACTTCTCAAGCTTTTGGTTCCTGAACTGTGGCAGCAAAATTATTCCTTCCTCTGTCCTCTGAGCACACCACCAAGAGAGATGGCAGCTTCCCTCCTGTATGTGGATACTGTGCAGCACAGCTGGTTTTTCAAGCAGTCTCTGATCTCTTAGGTCCTTATATCCTGACTTTCCTCAGTCTTCCTGAGAATGGGGTTCCTTTAATTTCTTTATTGCCTTACTGCGTTCATGTAGAGAATGTTCTGGCTTGCGACTCCAGCCACTTTTGTAACTGTGGGACTGAGGATCTTTTGTCCTTATCTTATTATACAAGATCTCCTGAGTCCCTGACCTGTTTTGAGTGTCCAGCATTAAATTCTAGTAAAGTTGCCCCTAATTCTTGATCATTCACCCAACTTGTTGAAAGGCTACCTGTCTGCTCTTGATTCATCCCATGGAACCACAAGGGAAGCAACCCCTCTACTCTGCCATTTTGCTGTCTCCACCCCAGGTCGCTTTTATTTAGAGATGGGGTCTTGCCACATTGCCAAGACTGGCCTTGAACTTGAGATTCTCCTGCCTTAGTCTCCTGAATGTATGGGACTATAGGCATGTTCCCTGGGTCCCAGCTGCACTTGGTTCTTGGTGGCTACCTCTCTCTGTGACTTATGCACTTCTGTGAAATGTCATATGGGCCTGATACTGGGGTACAGGGCAATACAAGTACATGTGAGGTGAATACAGATGACAGTGGTGGGTCACCAACAGGCTTTGGAAGAAAACATGGGATTGCTCATTGATCATGTGATTTGCAGACTGAAGAGTATCCTAAAATGTGGACTTCATTGCATTTATTTACAGTTTACACAGTTACACAGCAATAACAAGTGGCATTTGGTGTAAAATATCCCTTTGTGAACTAGAAAGAAGCACTGTTCATAACCTCATGAAATTTCTCATCTTAAACGGTGATTCACAATTTTGACAGGTGTATAATCTGCAAATTTCTAGGCAGTTGTTCAACATGCATTCTTGCCCTCCCTCCCCTGGGTCTGGAGACAATGAAATGAGTTTCAACATATTTGCAAAGGGCTTATTTATCCTTGGTGTGGATGGTTGTAGCCTTGTAGGAATTACAGGTAACCTTTGACAGGTCTTGTAAACCACCACCTAATGTAAATTAGGTGCGAATTTTACATTTGTTCAGTTATTTAGCAACATGATTTGAGTGCCTTCTCTGGGGTAAGCATTGTCAATTGTGCAAAACTGAGTTTGGCATAGATATTATCCATTGCAATTTAATAGAAAGGTTCAAGATCATAAATTAATGCCAACCATCATTACTAATATATTCTGCATTTGAACATTCACTGACTTGCTAAGATCTACTTGCAACCCCTCAAATCAATACTTCCTGCACTATCATGGTCCTTTAAGGACTTGTACAAAGTGACAGCCATCAGAGTTGGGTGATGCTCATGTCCCCAGCTTGGCCATGGTTTCACGTGCAAACTGAGATGACCTAGGAGGGAGCAAGGAGGCAACAGGGCAGAGTAGGGCAGGGTGCTTCAGCTCCAGGCCAGCTGCACAGGTTCTATTCCCCAATCCCACACCTGTCAGTGGGTGGCTTCCATCCAGTCACTGGACAGTTCTGAACCTCTTTTTCTGTCTTTTAAACATAAAAAAAGGAACCTACCAGGATGAGTTGTTTTTAGAATTGAAGACGGTAATCTGAGTGGGCTGTATATCTACAGGTACCTGTTTTCTCTGGGAGCAGCGATTCAGTATGGAGAATTCAGTGTTCCCAGTGACTTCACACAGCATAACCACCAGCAATAATGAGAACTTACAGTACATCTTAACACATAATTACCTGTTAAAATTGTTATTAACTCATTTTCTAGCTATTGGGAATTGGGTCTTTACAATAAGAAAACAAAACCTAAATTCCTATTGATGTGCCAAAAGGACTTAAAGCATTCAAACATATTCCCACAAACACTAGCTTACGCACTTCAGCAACACATTAAGGCACATAGGTTTGGTTTAAAGCAAAAGCTCTTCACCTCTCACTTACCTGCACTGAAGATGCTGTGCCTGGCCAGCATGAGGCAGGGACCACACAGTCCTGGCTCCTTGCTCTCTGCTGCCTTGGGCTCAAAGCCACGCCCTGTCTAGCCACAGATTTATCATTTGTTCTTTGAGTCTAATATCATTTCCTTCCCTCATCATGGTTTTTATGAAAACATCAAACACACATAAATGCTGTGTGGGTCATATAATGAGCACCTGGACACTCATCACTTAGACTTAGTACTGATTATGATTTCCATATTTCCTTCATTATATCTGTAGGTGAATATATTCATATAGCTTTTCCTGAACAATTTGTAAGTTGTAAAGATCATGGCATTCTACCATGCTCTAGGTAGAAACAAAAATTTCAGAGCACATGCCCTAGATAGAAAAAAAAATTCCTTGGTCCCTGGCCTAAGCTTGGCCATCTTTCTTTTCCTTCTTTCTTTTCAAAAAGAACACCCTGATTTCCTTCTGTCCTTAGACTTAGCCTCTTCAGAAACTCCTGTTTGTCCTTCAAAACCCAGTTCAGATTGTTCACAACCACCATGCCTTCCTTGGGCCCCATATAATGCATACCATGTCTGTTTCTGTGCTGGGTTCCATCAAGTTGGCATTGCTTATTTGCTTGTAAGTTAGGTGTTTCTGTTTGTGCTGCTTAAATGCAGAGCTCTTCACACAGCAGTCACTAAATGAACTCAAGTTAGCAGTGTAGATGAAACTAGTGGGGTGGAGGAGCTGGATAGCTGGAAAAGAGTAGTCCCAGGCCTGACATACAAATGAGGCTGTTTAACATTCTAAAAGCATCGAAAATGCTATTGCTAAATAAGTGGAAGGAAATGTTACAATATGATAGTCATTCTCTACTTTGATGTGAAAAGGAAATGATTTAATTTGGGACACTAAGGATTGTCACTAAACCTATGTTAGGTTGATGGTATTAGGAAAAAAAGGAATGATTGCTGATATTCAATCATGTTTTTCAACTTGTTATCTGTGTTATGGATTGGCTAACAGAAGACTTTATCTTCTCCCCCTATCCTCTGCATTAGCCTACTGCCTATCACTGTACCAAAAATAATTCTGGGCTGGGTACCGTGGCACACACCAATAATCCCACCATCCCAGGAGACTGAGACAGAAGGATGGCAAGTTCAAAGGCAGCCTCAGCAAAGGAGAGGCACTAAGCAACTCAGTGAGACCTGCCTCTAAATGAAATACAAAATTGGATTCAGAAGTGGCTCAGTAGCCAAGTACCCTTGACTTTAATCCCTGGGACACCCGCCCCAAAAAATCTGTGTCTAGCATGTTGGAACAAAAATATATCATGTGAATTATATTATATTATTTTTATTAGTAGCAGTAGTACTGGGGATTGAACCCAGGGCTCTTAACTATTCAGCCCTGCTGCCCCGCTGTCTGAGACAGGGATTTGCTAAGTTGCCTCCTTTGCAAGGAGGGATCCTACTGCCTCCTGGGTCACTGGGACTATAGGCGTGTGCCACAGCACCTGACTGTCTTTCTGGCAGTGCTGGGAATCAAACCCAGGCTTCACACATACTCGTCCAGAGCTCTACTACTGAGCTATTTCCCAAGCATCTGCTTTCTTTTCCTCAAGTGAAAGACTCTTGCTTTGTCACCCAAGCTGGCCCTAAAACCCTGGGCTCAAGACACCCACCTGCCTCAGGCTTGCAGGTAGCTGGGAGGTGCACACACACTGTGCCTGACTGTACTGTATTACCTTAGCATTTCATAAAAACTGCTCGTACTGTCTTCTAGGAATAATGAGTCATTTGACACAGACTTGATGCTCAGTCCTCTTATGTAAAGGAGACATGAATAACCCTCTTGCACACTCCTTTTTTCTCTACCTTGATGTGTGAGTGCTGTTTTTGAAACTAGAGTTTGTGTGATTCAGAAACTTTTGCATGAATGTTTAAATATTCTTGAAGATGTATACTGTTGGATTCCAAAATGATGGTCCTTGAAAGTATGCAGTAGCCAGCAATCTGGGAGATGACACTTAATTCTTTAAGAAAACCGTTGGCCCATGAATTGGGTTTCACCAGCAGCTGTCAGGCAGTTGTGCACTCTTCCCCTGTGCTGGCTTTGAAGACTTTTGCACTTTAGCTGAAAAGAAAAAAATAGAACTTTGGATTGTTATTTGCTGATGCTTGAAGTTTGGCTCCCACTTTATGGGGGATCTGAATTTGCATCTTTTCTCTTTAAGTTCAACTTGTAATCCCTTGGATTGATATCCAGAAATTGGAAAGGACAGCCAACGTCTTTCTGTCAGACACCATCTGGATCACCATGCAGAATAAGGAGCGTGACTCCTCCATGTTTCTGATCATGGATGCAATCTTCATGATCATGGAGCAACTGGTAGATGTGATGCTGTGGAGGCTGCTGGATAATGAGATCGGGAACCAGATCTGCAGAAGCCAAGCCAGATCACCAAGAGGTATAGCTTCAGTCCCTTGGTGTCCCGCAACTGTTTGAACTTTTCATGTGTTTTGCTTAGCACCTTTTGGTTGTGAGGTCTTCCCTGTGACCCTGGGGCATTGGTTCAAGGGCCTGTGTGCATACCAAACCCCATAAATGCTCAAGTTTCTTTCATAAATTGGCATGGTATTTTTTGCACAGATAGCTTTTTTGGTTTTTTGGTGGTGCTGGGGATTGACCCCAGGTCCTTATGCAAGCTAGACCAGAACTCTATCACCAAGCTACACCAAGGCCTCATCTTTTCATCTTAACTTACATGGTAGAAAAAGTTGGCAGGGCAGCTGAACTGATTTTGAGACCTTTGTCATCGATAGAGTAAGTCAGTATTCTGTATAATTTGACCCACGGCTACACCAGTCATGGAGACTGTCAGGGTGGTTGCTTGCAATGTCACTAAGGAATTCAGCTTTATTGTCTGAAGTTCAAACATGGTGTGTGAGCTGGACATTGATTTCAGGTTTGCAGATCATAACCAGTTAACCGCAGCTGTGATGTCAAGGTGAACCGTTACAAAAGATCCTTAGAGAAATGAGTGACCATAGAGTACTGTCCTGGATTCCAATTTTTCTCATAGTTACATAATCATGACTGATCAAATACTGCTAGTCATTAAACAGAGTTTTTTTGTTTTGTTTTGTTTTTGTTTGTTTGTTTGTTTGTTTTACTGTGAAATGCATGTTTTGTAGACTTCACCATTTTCAGGCATGTAGTTCAGTATCATTAAGTATGTTCACACTGATACATAAACATCCTCACTGTCCATTTTAGAACTCTTCTGACTTGCTTAAACTAAAACTCTACCTACTAGACACTACCAACCTGTTCAACCTTGCCTGACATCTGCCAGTCTGCTGTCTTTGTGGAATCAGCTGGATCCCTCACATAAGTAGACAACATTCAATGTTTTGCCTTGGACTTCTTTGGCTTATTATGATGTACTCAAGGTTTATCTCTGTCATAGCATGTGTCAGAATGTCCTTCTTTCTCAGGGTTGAATCATAATCCATTGTATGTACATGCCCCACTGTGTTTATGCACTCATATGTCCATGCACACTTACTTTACTTTCACCTGCTGGCTATTGTGAACAATGCTGTCATGAACTGGGCACACTTACTTATCTGACACCTGCTTTCAATTCTATTGAGTATTTTTACCCAAGTGGAATAGCCAAATTATATAATTTTATGTGTAATTTTTTTAAATGACCTGAGTCTTTTGTAATAAAATTGTTTATCTTTTAACATTCCTGTAATTTGTGTTTCTTTTTCAATTGATATTTCTTAAAAATATCCAAGATGAATAAAACATAGCTATAATGCCTTTCCTCATGAGGCAGATTAGTATTACAGCATCTGAAACACATGTTTTGTAATCCAATTTTGGAGCATTTTATTTTCACTTTTTGAATTAGGGACACTCAACTGCTACATAAATCTTGTATAATCTGAAAAGGTCTGAAATTTGTAACTCTTCTGATCCAAAGCATTTTGAATAAGGCCGACTCAACCTGCAGTGAATTCCTTGAAAGCTGTGAGGTTTAGTGTTCAGTGCTAATACAAAGAAAGTAATTTTGAAAACAGCAGATCTCTTCCTCCTTAACCACATGCACTTTCTTCTGACCGTCTGGTGGGGGTGCATCTTTCTAAGTGGTGGTTCGTGAAAAGCAGCATGTTTGGGGTTTTCTTGTATTCAGAATGACTTCAGGTCCCTTCCAGCTGTGCCCATGTATTTCAAACTGGTCATGTGTTACCACAAATGGCACAAAAAGAAAAGAAAATTAAATGCTCTTGGTAGGTTTCTTTTTTCATTTTTCCCAAACTGGTTAAATTCCAATGAACTCCATGTGGTCTGGGGGACCAGTGATATGTGACAGTTGTTTTGGAAGATGGATGGTGCTCATCTCTTACTTACATAAGAGACTCTTGGGATTCTGATCATTATTTTTGTTTCCTGGTACCAAGTGCTCATGTGCCTCTTGACTGCAGGACCCCCACTATGGTCCCCAACTTGGGGTCATGTGTTTTTAAAAAAAGACAACACAGTATGGGAAGAGCCAGACTGTCGGTGTTTTTTCATGTGTCAGTGAGATAGTTGGTATCCAAGTCCTTTTACTCCAGCTGACAAAGATCTGTCACATGAAAAGGCCACAGTTAGCAGCCCCGAGGGAACGAATTTGTGGTGTATGCATAATGAGAGGGCTCAAAAAACCGCCAGCTGAAGGTTTCATCCTTTCCCTGTGCATAGTCTTAGGTGCAGGAGGCCAGCAAACAGGCCAGTGTGTGCTGGTGGACCTGTGGGTATCAGGATTTCAGGTGACATCCTGGCCAGCTCCCTTTCAGATGTGGCATTTTTGATTTGGGACAAAGTGAGGAGAAAAGAGGAAGGTGGAAGATCTGTAGCACCTGGCTCCCTTGTGGTAAATGGAGCATCTTGGAAGAAAAGGTATGCCTACAGTACAGAATGACCTGTATAGGTGTCCTGTGGGGTTACACCTATTAACTTCAGCTTCAGCAACAAGCCTGCAGTGTGTTGCTTCATGTCCTGTCAGCACATTTCTCTCCTCTTTGTTACAGGCTCATCCAGCAATGTGTGCTGATTCAGGTGGTTGGTGTTATCTGCTGCTGCTGTTTCAGCTCAAACTCTCTGGCCATGACTGCTTTGGCCTGTGCACACTGCAGCTCTGTGGACACCTGGCTTCTGGGTGGGTCTCTGTCCTGAGGTGCTTGTGCCTGGCTCAGACCCATAAGCTCCCGCCTTCTCAGTGTTGGGGCCTGACCTCATCTGTGGAGGGGAAGCAGAGACATTGAATATGGCAAGGTCTAGAGGCAAGTTGTGGCTAGCTGGTTTGGTTTCTGATGTTGTTCAGAAAAAGAAAGCAACAAAACTGCCACCTGCCTGGAAACTTAAAGGGTGTTGTCACTCCTGTCTTCATGAAGAGCTGGTTTCTCACCAGGTCACTGTTTGACTTGAGTTGTGCTAGGAATTTAAACATGTGTCTCACACACTTCAAAATGAAACTGGACGACTTTCCAGGAGGAAGGGAAGAATGCAGACCTTTAAGCCCTTCTGGGGCTTTCGTTCTTGTAATTTGAGGTTTCTGGTCTCTGGTTATCAAATGTGCCCAGAGGGAGCATGGACGCTGGGTGTGGAGCATACCCAGCTGCTCTGAGCCCACAGAGAGGCCTCAGCTGATGGCTGAGGTAGCAGGAGAACTGAAGAGACACTGTTGTTCTCAGTTGGCTTCAGACAGGTGAACACCAAATGATAATTTCAGGACTTGGGTGCAAAATACCTAGAAGTCCTTCTGCCCTTAGAGCTTAGGGAAAGCTGCTGGGATTTGTGCTCATCACTGTCTTGGTGTGCCTTGGTCTCCACCCTCTCCTGACGGGGAAGGAAAATGTCCCTCTAGGAAGGAATTCATTTGATGCCAGAAGCACACTTGTGTGATGTGTGTAAGGAGTAAGATGTGTGTAAGGAGTAAGTGTGAACATTTACGTTCCTCAAGCCAATGTGGGCAGCATATTCTGGAGCCAAGGACATCAGTTTTCCAACTCATTTTATGTGTATTATTTAAATTAAATTAGTTTTTAACAGATACATAAAAACCTAAGGATTGTACATGTCAAAGGGGAGCCTAGGATGTTCTGATGCAGGTACACTTTGTGTGATATTTAACCCGGGTAAACCTACCTGTCTGCTCAAACGTCATTTCTTTAGTGTAAAAATAATCAAAATCCTTTCATCTAGCGTTTTGAAGTATTCGGTGTGGGATTGGCACCTGTAGTCACCTGCTCGGCAGCAGCACCCCAGAACTTCCTGCTCCTTCTCTCACTGGCTCAGAACCATTAGGCAACCTCTCTGGTCTCTAGTTTCTACCATTCTACCCTCAACTGCCAGGACAGCAACATTTTTAGATTTCAATGTAAGCGTGTTGGATGTACTTGGCTCTCAGCAACCTTGGGGTCCCCCTGAGGGACCTCACCTTCCATTCTTGCAGTGTGTGAGCTTATTTTTCTTTGTTATTTGTAGTTATATCTGACTGTTGTGTGTACTTTGTCATATCCTACATTCATGGAGTACAGTTTCCCTTTTTGTGGTTGTACAAGATGTGGAGCTACACCAGGCATATATTCATATAGGAACATAGGAAATTGTGTGTGATTCAGTATGTGAACTTGCTCAGTGCACTTGGCTTTCACTGGTGCTCCTCTGGAGAAAAGTTGGGCTCCTTTTTGGATATCCATAATTAACCCTTTCAATGGGTAGTTCATATTTTTACAATAATCACAGGACCACACAATCATCACCACAGCCACAGAATATTTTATTACCCTTCAAAGAAGGCTCATGTTCATGAGTTTCATCTGTCAGCCTCCTATGTGGACATTTTGTGTAAATGAACCTGGCAACCTGTGGTCTTTTGTGTCTGACTTCTTTCACTCAGCCTGTTTCCAAACTCTCTCCATGCACACTTTCTGTTGATGACTGAGTACTATCTACTCTGCTTGAGGGGATATGCCACATTTGGTGTGTCCATTCATCAGCTGGTGGTCATGGGGTAGTTTCCACCTTCGACTATGAATCTGTTGCTGTATTTGTGTACCAGTTAGTGGACCTCAGTTCTCAATTCTGTTGTGGGCATTCACCTGGTAGGGAATGTCTAGGTAAACACTGCATCCACTTTCAAATTTTGAGAGCTTCTGGCTGTTTCCCAACGTGAGAGCATCATTTAGGTCAGCACCAGTGAGGGCTTTGTGGTGGACAGTGTCCCTATGGCAGGAGCATGTGTAGATGGAAACATCACATATGAAGACAGGAAGCCAGAGAATGGGGAGGGGCCATTGTGTTGTAACAACCTCTGTTGTGGGAATGAACCAGGTCCCATAATCCCTACTGAGGGCTGTTCTTCCAGTGACCCATCCACACCCTACTAGGTCTCACCTCTTAAGGTTCCACCACCCTTTAATGCTGCCCCATTGGGGATCAAGCTTTCAACACAAGATCTTTTGGAAGACACACTCAAACTATATCCCAACCAGAGCAACTTGGGCTGTGATGGGACACATGGGGTGGGGGACATTTGCACTGTTTTTTCCTCTAAAGAGGGACATCTAGATGGCCAGCATTCAGGAAAGAAGCATGATCTGAATTACACCATTACCCAGTCAGCCTTCATTTTTTCTGTTTTCGCTTGGAAACCAAAAGTTGCCTAGAAGTGATGGGTAAGAAGAATATACCCTAACCCCACACTGTTGATAAAGCTGTCATTCAAAAGTACATGCCTCCCAATTCAAGTTTTCCCTACAGCTCTTAGGAAGGAATCCTCCCCTTTTGTTGCCAAAAAAAGACAATGGAAAAGTCAAACTATAAAATGTTTTGCCTTTAGAAAACACATGGCAAATCATTTGGCATTTATATTCCCCTGGAACTTGTGAAAGATTTAAAAATGCCTCCTTTTGTGAGGATCAGGTTCCTCCTATAACTCTGTGATTCTCTCATTGGAAATGGGAGTGTGGGCAACCTGAGTTTACTTCTGAATGCAAGCAGCTCAGTCTTTGATCTCAGGCATCTCTGCTGAGGGGGTACCACAGCTTATACACATCAAGACCTCATGGGTCTCGCTTCTCGCAGCATAGGTTCCGAGTCTGTTGTTTAGAAACTCAGTGTTTTTCCTCATGTGATTTCTCATCTCCATGCCCTTCCTTCTGCAGTAGATGTCTTCATTTTGCAAGCATTATTATCAGTGGAGCAAGAAATCGACATGATGGCCTATATACCTAAAAACTTGATTTTGGAATTATGCATAGCATCAATTTACCTTGTAACCATTTTGTAAGTGGAATCCTACAGCATTGTCATTTTGTGACTTGTTTTTTGTACAACACAATGTCCTTAATGTTCATTCACCACTTTTCTCTGTTAAAATTGCCTTCCTTTTGAAGGCTGAATAATAGTCCATGGTAGCCTAAACCACAATTCACTTATCGATTCATCTGTCCATGGAAGCTTGGTTTACTTCTACCTTTTGATGATTGTGATTGATGCTCCCTTGCACACTTTTCAACTTTTACACCAGGTCCTTATTGCCATTATTCCATCTTAGATTAACTTCTGAGCATGTACATGGAGGCCTGCCTGCCTTCTTTTTTGCAGTCCTTACTGTGATTAATATCTTTTTATTAGTGCCTTGCAATTATACATAACATTGTGATTCATTGTTTCATATTGGAATATGCACAGAACATATTTAGTCAGTTCTGTTCTCCAGCACTTCCCCTTCATGTGCCGTCTTTTGAATTGGTAGTGAGCATGGAGAATATGGAGGACACCAGTCTGCTGCCCAGCCCCATCATTGCCAGCATTAGGAGCAAGATGGCCTTCCAGTTCATCTAGCTTAAGGACAGAGAGACCTTGGTAGAAGGCGTGCTTGACTGAAGCAGATTACGCCAACCATGCTGTGCACTATGACACCTCAACTAATGACAAGGACATGGTAGGAGCCTGCAGCATGGTGGCTTTCTGTGACGTGACATTCCCCCTCTCACCACCTCTATGTCAGTGGGCTCCAGAGGGCATGTGTAGGATGGTGACTCCCTTGGGTGTGAGGACACAATGTGCTAGAGATAATTGGGCCTCCAGTAATTGGAGGTGTCAGTCTGGTGTCACCTCTGATAAGCTGGGTGTCCTGAGTGGGCATTTCACTGGATAGAGGGGCTGGTTGGTAATCACCCCACAGCTTGGAGAGGTTGAGCGGGTTTCCCCAAAGGTTGCAGGGCTGGTGGTGTGCTCCATGTGTGGGTGTGGACCAGACACACTGCTCCATGGGCCAGAGGGATTGTCGGGCACTCCGACCTTCCTCAAAGGCTGGGGTGCTGCCACATCCCACGGTTGCAGGGGTTGATTCCCTTTGGAACAGATGAAACCTGCTGAGAGAAATGCTCCCTAATTCTTAGGGTTGGATGACTGCAGAAAAGGACCTGGGTCTGCCAGAGCCTCACATTCTAGAACTTTCTCTGACATACACTTTTAAAAACCCATTTTAAACTAATACTTAATAATGGTGCGTATTTTCATCTCACTTTGTTTATTTTGTTTTGTTTTGCTTAAAAGCTGGACACACATCACCTGTTTTGTACTTACAAGCATCTGCAGTGACCATAAGTTTGGGGTTCTTGAAGTGGTGTCCTGTCATAGCAGTAATGAGCATGAAGACAAGAGCCCACCTCTGAACCCTGGACCACTGACTGCTGTCTTCCAGTCTTCAGGCAGCCAGAACCCTGACTCCTGCCTGGTTGGTGAGGCCACTCTTTCCCTGCTGTGCCATGGGCACTGGAGGCTAGGCAATGGCCATGGATGTTGTGGCATCTGAGCACCAACTCCTGAGGATCCGGGTGAAGAGGTGGCTGCTGACCTTGGGCAGCAAGGGTTCTCTTGAGGGCGGAGAGAGCAGATGGGCAGCCCTCCTTTCCTCTGTCCATTAGTGGTTCTTGTGCCATTCCTGCTGTGTGACTTGCGCAGTGAGCGGTGCTGGCCCTGTGTGTTTTGAGGTGTCAACCAAGTGTTCCTCCCACTGACTGGTGGCATCTCCGAGCATCTCAGTGTCAGGATCCCGTGTTGGTTTCCTGGTACAAAGGGCTTCCTGTCCTCTAGTTTTATGAAATAAAATTATTTTCACTACATTCATACTTTTTTCTTTATATGGAAAATTTCAAGCTAGTAGACTCCAATTTGGTATCTAGACTCTAAGTAGCACTGAAGAGACTAGTTTTGGCCTTGTCACAATTTTGGGGACCAGGTATAGCTGCAGACCTTATTACCCACACTCCTTCTCAGTCACTGCAGCTCCTGTAGGATCAGTTTTTACTTTGATCCAGAATGAATCTTTCTTTTCAGGTGTGAAGCATGCCCACACACATGGGAGGTGTGGATATATATACATATATATGTGTGTATATATACACATATATATACACACAGACATACATAAATGTATACACATATGTATACCTATATATATATATATATAATTATTTCCTTGATATATAATTTCTAAGTATTGAGCATATATGTATCCTCCCACTGCTGCAGAATGCAGATTATTAAAAGCATTTCACCATAACCGACTCAAGCTCTCTGTTTCTGAGCTTGTGTGCTTGTTTGTCTGTTGAGTTTGTGTGTGTCTGTGCCTTCATGCATCTGAGTGTCATGATATCCAATATTTTATTTCTCCCATTGGAAATTGTTTCAGAAAATACAATCTGCCATACTCCCAATAACAAAATGTCATTTTGATCAAATGAAACATTCTTTCATCTAGGGTTGAATGTTTCCGCTAGGAATTACTGGTAAAATGAACAGATTCAAATCATCAAAGTTGATCAGATTACAGAAACATATTTTAGAAAGTGCAAATAGTTTAAACAACAAATGAATAATATAGTGAGAAACATGTTACTAAAACTATAAATAACAAAGACCTAAGGCCAAATTATATATGAAATCGATGAGTAACCACTTTAGAAATCAATCTCAATGATCATTGATGATGCGCTGCTTCAACACTGCCCTGAGAGACAGGAGCAGATTCTTCTCCACAGGTTCTAGCAGTGACCTCGTGCCTGAGTTGCCTCATAAGAGGGAGATTGTGGATGGATCCAGTCATCATTTTCCTCATGAGGGTAGGTCCTCTTCCTCAGAACAAAATCTCTCCAGATGGGAGGATTCATTGCATAGAGACATTTGTGTTCTTTGGAATCTTCATTTCTGGGGAGAGAGGGATACAGGTTTGGTAGGTGGCACTCGAGATGGGCATAGCAGGACACCCCAACATCTGACAGCTTCTGCCAGGAAAGACCTGAGCCACAGACCTGAGAACTGTCCAGATCAGCACCAATACTACCACACACATCCTCAACTGTCCTCCCTAAGGAAAAACTAGGTCTGGGACTTCACCAGACCTAATATCTGTTGCCTCCAAAGACTTTAGACTCCAGAAGATCACAGTTGCTCTTGAATGTGCCAAAGGATACCCCTAGGGATTGCATCTAAAATCTCCAACAGACAACTCATGTGCTCAAAGCTTGACCCCCAGTTCAGCAATGTTCATTAGTGGGTTTTGGGGGAAGCATTCCATCATGAGTGCTCTGATGTTATGATAAAATACTCAGTCAAGATGAAGACACTACTAAGCAGTGGGAGAAAATGGAAGAAGGTTGGGCATGGATGGATGAAGACCTGAAGAGGGGAATGCCCTCAGCAAACATATATTTTTGCTGGGGTCTCCTCTTTTTTTATTTTTTGCAGTACTAGGATTGAACACAGGGCCTTGTGCTTGGAAGGCATACACTCTACCAACTGAGTTATATCCCCAGCCCTGGGGGTTCCTCTTAATCCTCCTTCTCCTACTAGTAGTTCTCCTCTTCTTCCCATCTTTCTCACCTTCCTTCTCTCAGTCTCCTTATCTCCCATTCTATCACCTGGTTGGCAAGTGCTCCATAGCTTGCAGGTGCCACACCCTCTGCCACTATGGACAGCCTCAGTTCACAACCAAATGGAAAGCTATGAAACCCAGAGCCAAAACAGGATTCCCCTACTATGTTATTTTCCCCAAGTATTTGACAGGGAGGAAAGTATGACCAACATAGACACCTCATTTTAACCATGTTCTGCCATTGTTGCTAGCCAACTCCATGTGAACCAGGCATCCTACAAGGGAGACCACATACCCATGATTGCCCTGCTGAGAGCAATCATTGCAAAGACCAGGAAAGGGACTGCTTCACTCCCACATTTTGCTATGGTCCAGGGATGCAACAAACCCCACTGGGTTTCAGATGGCCAGTGAGTCTCCTGCCACCCTCCTCTAAAAAGGGCCTGTCCTCAATATGGGTTTGGATTTGTGTACCTGTGCTATGAATTTCCAAGCCTACCAAGACTTTAGCCTTCTACTTCCTTGAACTCTACTAACTTAACAGAATTAGTGGATTGAGATATGAGAGAAAGTTTCATAGACTGGTTTGTATGCAGTTTACTGTGTGGACAGAATGGGGATCATAGCTGCTTCAAGGATTTGGCTCACAGAAAAGAAAACAGCAATGGTATTAATTACAGGTCAGCTTTGTGGCATACATGCCTAAGAAGCCCTCATCTAATTTTAGTGAGGAGAAATAGCCTGACTCTACTGATTCCATCTAGGCAAGTGGACTCGGGCACAGAAGAATTGGCAATTTGTGCAGTGTCAAACTGTTGAGGCTGTCTCCCAGTCTGTTCTTTTTTCAGATTTAGTCCTGTTCCTGCTTGCTAGAATACTGACAATGCTCTGCACAGGGAGTGGATTTCTGGTCATGGAGAAGGCTTTCAATAATACTGCTTCAGTACAAAAATGCATCAAGTGCATCCTCATCCCCTGTGTTCCCATATTCCTCTGAAAACACTCTTCTCAGTGGGCCCTGGGGCAACATGGCCCCTGCAAGAATGCTTTCTTACTCGCTCCTCACTGATGTCAGCATTGAATGCCTGTTGTTGTGCAGGATTGGACATGTGGTGGGGAGGTGCAATAGACCCTGGGACTGATCAGAGAACTTAGAGACCTTTTTGCCAGTTCCACTGTGGTTTTCTTTGTGCACGAGGCCCTCCAGTCCCTGTTTGAGTGTTCTTCTGGGTCAGATTCTATACTTTTGGGCTACGAGTTCACCTGAGTCCACTTCCTCACCATGGTTCCCCACCATCTGATTTTCCACTTTCTGTGCTGTTGGGAGATGAGTTGCCCCAGCTCATAGTCTTATGGATCCTCCTCCATTAGCAAGAGTTGTGCCAGGGCCCTGTGAATGACGGCAGGAGCCCTGTCATTGCATGTCACCTGCATCAGCATGGGAGATAGGTCTTGAGGAAATGGGCCTTGGGGTGGCTACCCAAGAACAGTATCAGGGACATTCAGGGTGAAGCTCAACTCTAAATACAGGGGCACCATCATTACTCACTACTCCACTACCTATGGGTGGCCTCCTGGTAATCGCCTGGGGCCTTCCTGAGGGCTATGACACCAACCCTCCTACAACAGTCTGCCTGGCCCTGCCATTGCCCTTTGTGGAACCACACTTCACTCAGGGTTAATGGACCCCACAAGCCTTAGAGAAACACTCTCATGCTACCAAGATGGAAGGAATGGACCAGTGGCCTCCTCCCTCCCAGGGCTGTTGTGGAATGCAGGGTGAATTTGGGGGTGGACCAGGCAGAAACCCAAGAGACTTTTGTTGTGATTGCCAGGGCGCAAAACACACTCAGGCAGAAGACCAATGATAGCCGTGAGAGCTCCTGGCCTCCAGAGGTTCAGTACTGGCTGGGATGGAGGAGGACACCTCAGTCAGCAAGGGTGGCAAGGGAACTGGATCCTGTACAGCGACTCCCTGGAGGTGGAGTGTGCTCCATCCACATGAATATTGATTCTACAGAGAGACTCTTGGTTCCCTGTTCAAGGGGTAGAAAGAATCTCATGTTGCTCTCCTCCTCCATGTGCACCAGCATTCTCCTTCCCACACACTACAGCCTGCATCCTAGATGCTGTCCTTTTCTCACCTCCCACCAAAACCTGCCCCTGGACTTCTGGTCTTCACACTGCCATCCAACACACAGACTCCCTCACAAATGGGGGTGGATATGTCGTGCTCTCCCTCAACTCAGGTCAAACCCTTAAATGTGACCTCTCTCTTCTTTATTCCCATCTATTTCCTGACCATCAAAACTTCAATTCAGTAGAACAAGAGTAGCCCATGGTATGGGATTTGTGTTTGCTCCATGCCCTGGGATAGCACCAGGGGACACCTCTTCTGCCAGGCTTAGCTGGACTGTCTTGCCATCCTTTGCACTCTGCTGTTCTAGCCTGATGTGTAAGAGGCAGCGGTCTCCCATCTGTTGGTTTACTGGGGCCATGAGGATCTGCACATTATGCCTCTGATGTCCCTCGATTTTGTCATCTGTTTTGTGTCCATGGGCTTGGGCGTAGCCTTTTGAGTAAGATGCCACTGGAGGTTGGGCTGATGCTAGACACCATGGTAGAGATTTTGGAAGTTGATTCTGACAACTGTGGGGGACGGAATATCAGCAAAGGCCAGAAACTGGCGGCCACCCCCACCTGTCAGGGTGCTCTATTGGCATTCTAGAACATATGTCCAGGAGGTGAAGCCTTTTGTCACTCTGGTGGATGTGAAGGAGAACAAGAGTGAGTAATGTGGGTGTTTGCCTCCTTTCTCTTGCTGTTGGAGCACTTCCTGGTGAATCTATTCCTGAGGACAAAATCAAAGTCCACACGGGGATTGATGGCATAGAACACATTGCCATCATATGGGATCCTCAGCACTGGAGAGGGAGGGGCAGAGGTGTGGGAGGTGAGTGACACTTAAGGAGTATACAACAGAACATCCCCCACAGCTGACAGCCTCTGCCAGGCCAAACTTGAGCTCTAGACCTAAGGACCTTCCAATCTAGATAATGTCTCACCAAAGACATCGTCAGGGACTTTCCATGAGGAAAGACTATGCACAGGATCTAAACCAATCAACCAATCTTCCAAGAGAAAGCACCCTGGACCCCAGAATCTCTCATTTCAGGTAGAACCTACCAAGTAGATAGTGCTGGATTTGCATCATGATTTGCCATCAGTGGCTGTCATGTTGAAGCTCGTCTCCCCAATGCAGCAATGTTCACACACGGGGTTCAGGAAATCATGTGATGGTGGATGCTTTGACCTTGCAGTGGAATAATCCATTCATTCATGAAGACACTAATGGGAGGTGGTATAAATTGGAGGTATGTTGGGCATGGATGGAGGATGTCCACAGGAAGCTTGTGCCTTCACGAACCAGGTTTTTCTTTTTTCTTTTCAGTCAGCTGATTCTTTTTTCCTCCTCATCATTCTCCTTTGCATTCAGAGTTTTTTCAAACCAAACTCAATTTAACTTTATGGGGCTCCTCTGACTCAGGCAATTAGACAAATATTTTTAAAACATCAAATGAGAAAAAGAAACGTGGAGCCCAATAAGGTAAAACAATGTTTATAAGAGAGAAATCATGAAGTGGGAAGAATAACACAATTATTCTATCAATTATTCTCTTGCTCTTGTAAACATTACTTAACACAAATGAAGAGAACTCCTCTGACAAACAACCAAAATAGCTTTTTGTTAGCTTATACTTACCCCAAATAGTTAATTTTACAATGAAAAAGAAAGGAAACAGTTGAGTAATTTTCAATTGTGATGCCTTAGAGCAAGTCTTCATGGTATTACTAACTACTTTGGGGCAACTGATATCAGCAAGGTGAAAGGAAAATAAAATTCTACAGATCCTATTTGTTAATGCACAGAAGTGATAAGTACAAAGTTAATATGATCATTATATGCTTCTTCAGAGAGGAGAACTTTCATATACTTAATCTGTTCCTTGTTATATTCTTGTTCTCTTTGTGTTTCTGGATCTTGTTGTTCTTGTTCTTGTTCTTGTTCTTCTTGTTCTTGTTCTTCTTGTTCTTCTTGTTCCTCTTCTTCTTCTTCTTTTCTTCTTCTTCTTCTTCTTCTTCTTCTTCTTCTTCTTCTTCTTCTTCTTCTTCTTCTTCTTCCTCTACTACTACTACTTAATGAACTTCTTGTTCTTCATCTTTTACTTCTGGTTGTGGACTTCTTCATGTTCTTCTTCTTTATCTTTCCCTCCTTCAACTCCTTTTCCATTATGCCCTCCTACTCCTCTTATTCTTGCTCCTCATCTTCTTTAACTCTCTGCACTGCCAGTTTGCCAAGGTGTGAAGTGTTCTATTCCTTCACACATTTCTGCCAGATATGACCTCTGTCCTCGTATACCTAAATGGTGTCAGTTCACAAGGAATGAAAAGATTGGAAGTCAGGTGCCTAAAGCAAGATTTCTTCATTCAAGAGTTTCTCAAGTACTTGTCACTGCCCTAAAAGTCTGCCTAAATAGACAGGCAGGGGTTGCTTATCTTCTTTGCCCCTCATTGATATACAGTTTGCAAAGCCTTATTTGGTCCAGGGGAGAACACGGGATAGGGAGGCCCAGCAGTCCCAGGATGAACTGATTGACACTCCCATCATTGCACTTTGATTCTGCAAATGACCCACCACACTCTGGTTGTTTTTGAGGCCACAGCACTCTTTCTTTGGCTGGTGAGTTGTCCTGAGCCCACAGGAAGTCACTACTCCCCACCGTCAGATGGACCCACTCACTCTTATGCTCTGACCCAATCTGAAGCAGTTCAAAGTCCTCTGAATCCTCCTCATTGAGCACGTGTTCATCTAAGGCCCTGCATATGACCACTGGTGCTTTATCCTGGCAGGTCACCTGATCAGGGTTGGAGAAAGCTCATCAGAGAATGAGATTTGGAGTAACCACCCAGAAGACAATGGTCAAAGTCATTCAGGAGACAGCTTAACTCTTAATACAAGGGCACCATGTGTTTTCATGCTATCTGGGGCCTTCAAGTGTTCATGTGGGATCTTCCTATGTGCTTCTAGCCCATTCCTGGTACAACAGTCAGGTTGTCACTGCTATGCCCTACTGATAAAAAGGTGCAAAGACCTAACAGCCTTTCTACAGACACACTCTGGCCCAAAAGATGGGAGGAATGGTTCAGTTTGCTCCTGTATCCCATCTCTGCTCTGAGAATCATGCACCCTTTGTGGGTTGCCCAGGAAGGAACCCTAGATGCCTTAGTCTTGACAGACAGGGCATAAAACAGACTCAGGAACTAGAGTATGCTTGCGATTCTTTTATGATAGCCAGGAAACAACTGGGCTCCAGGGCCTCAGTGCTCAATGGGGTGTAATGACGTATGGACCCCACTGAGGCAATGTTTGAAAAGGTCTCCTCTGCTGCTGGACACATGGAGAGTTAGGGCTTAAACCCAACACCCAGAAAAATTCTGCAAAGGGAGCCACTATCTCCCTATTCAGGTATGTGCAAATCATGACACTCATGTTTTCTTGAAAAACCCCAGTTGTCTGTGACCTGCAATAACCTAACCTCATCATGCTAAGGAGGATCCATTACATTCCACATATGCCTTCCAACAAACAGCAGTTATGACTACTACATCCTCTGCACAAAGCTCTAAGGGTCCAACTCACTCATCTGGACACCAGGCCTGAGAGAGTGCAGCCTGCACCCTATGCATTCCTCTGACCTCATCTGAACACAGTAGTTACCCCTGCACCTGCAGACTGCAAAACCCACACCCTGTAGCCCACTCACACCTGGAGCTGGGCATATTGCTGTCTCCCTCATTGCAGGTCAGCTTCTTAACACTGACCTCTGTCTTCTTCATCCTCTTCAATCTTATTTGACCTTCCAGAAGCTCTAATTCAAGAAGTTGGGCCTTGTCCAAGCTGTCTGCTATGTTCTCTGCCTTCCCCAGTGAGGGTACCCAGGGGATCCCCTGCTGAATGGCTCACCATGATGCTCTTATATTCCGTTCACCTTCGATTTTCTAGATGGACATGAATGGAGCAGCTGTCTCCCACTCGCTTGTTGTACAGAGGTACTGTGGAGCTCGGAGCAGAGATCCCAGACAAACTGCACTTGAGCTCTGCCTCTTGAGATGGTGCTGCTCCTTCACTGGCCACCAGAGCAGCTCTTCAATGAGGCTCTAGCCCTGTGATGGGTACTAGAAGTGAGCCTGTATCTGAAGGAGAAAAGATTCCAACATGACAGCCAGGCCCTGAGCTTTGCAAAAACAGAAAATCCACCCTGTCTGCCACTAAGATCTCAGCCCCTGAGCCCACGCTGGACATCTTCCCAGACAGGTACCATGACCTGAGTGGACAATGGTTTCTCCTTGTTGCCACTCCAACAACAGTCATACAGATTCAACCCTATGGGACCAAACTCTGACCTTTCTAGAACCTTATGTACACACCCTGGACCTCCTCGCACTCAGGTTCTGCCTCACTGGACTTGCCATCTTCCAGCAGGGCCAGCAGATGGTGTGCTTGGTGCTCCAGATTCAAGCCACCCATGTACAGTTGAAGGTAAGGCAGCAGCTGGAGAATCATGAGGTCTGGAGGCTAATGGAAAGGCTTGCTGTACTGCTCCATCCAGGTACCCAGGTTGATTGGCATGGCACTGTGAAAAAGCAGGTGTGCAGTCAGCAGAAGCCTGGACACTCTTACCCCACAACCCCCACCAGCAAAACTGGCCTTGGCATTCTCTGCCTTTCCTGTCTCTGCACAGGCCAGTCCACCACAGACAAGAGATGGTGGCTCTATACACAGTGACAGGACAACTCTCTGGACAAAAAACTTACACCCAAAGATGTTTAGAACCATGGCATGACCAGCTCTCCCATCCTCATGGGAGGCCACACTCTCTTTGTTGTTTGCTACATGCTCTCCAACCTGAAAGGCAACATCCAAAAGGGTATGTGCACAGGTCCATTACTACCAGGTCTCCAGTGACACCTCATTCCCTGGCTTGGACTGCTTGGCTTCCTCATTCTCTGTGAGCTCTCAATGAGTTCCCCTGAGAATCAACTGATCTGCCATTTTCAAAGAGTGAAGACTACATCTTTGTGACCCTGGTAGAGCACAGGGAAGGAAAGTCACACTGGGATGAGCTCTGGTGGGATTGATTGTCCCAGGAGATTCCTCTGAAGCTAGAGTTTCCACTCAGTTCCTCGGGTGACCATAAGTTCACCTAAAACTCTCTGCCTTACTCCTCCTACAGTTGAGGCCCCAGACCTTTGACTGCATGCACCAAACAAAATTGCAGGAACCAGGGTTTGCTCAGTCTTACCAAGTCCAAGAACCTGGCAGCTTCCTACTCTGCAAACAGCAACCCTCACTTTTTGCCACATTCTGCCTCATGTTGACGATGGTATCTTGGTCTACTATGTCTACTGGAGTAACACAAGATGCAGTCCTGTCTCAAAGAGGTTTGGACAGTGACACATGCAGAATATCTATTTCTGATACCATCCAAAGAGACAAGATAGCAGATTTTTACCACATTTTCAACTGAATTGTGCATCATCCCTTTCAACGTGTCTTCCCACAGTGGGAAATTTCTCTATGTTCATCCAAGAGTGAGCCCCAACATCTCCTTTGCATATATCTCACTGGGCATGAGAGATGTCAGCCCCCAACTCCTGTCCGACTGTAACTAAGAAGGGAAGTTCTCCCCCACTGTGAAATCTGGAACATCCTTTCTAATGCAAAAGTGCTTTCCCCAAGGTCTAAGGAAAGTGAGGCCCCTAGTACAAAACTTCTTCATGCAGGAAGGATACATCCCACCAGAAAGAAACCCCAGGCCTCACTGAGCCCACCTGCAATTAAGCTGAGTACACACCCTCAAACAGCAAATCCCAAATTGTGTAGGCTGCTCCACATGCCTCTGTGGACCAGGTGGTGAGAGAGGGTGATTTCATTTGCCTGAGAAGGTGAGGTCACTCCCCACCACTACCCACTTGGTGCTGACAATATACTATGAGCTTGGACCTCTGATTCCCCTAGGTCTCAAAAAGAATTTGGTTCTCTGAGAGATACATTGCTTCCTCAAGACCCAAGCATGAGGGGGCTGTACACTTGGTCTCAGAGCTATGGTCTTACCTTGGGAAGAGCAGCTCCAGCCTCTGCTAGCTGGTGATGAAACCTGAGTAAATAGACCTGAAGGTGTTGCCCCAGCCGGGGTTCCTACCAAAAAAGACAGGCAAGAGCTGGTTCATGAGCTCTTCCTGTCTGTTACCTTCAATGTTCTCTATCCCACAGGACTCATCCATGTTTGGATCCAGCTCATTTTCACCCTGGTTTGGGACCAAGAATGGTGGGATCAAAAATGAAATGGTAGCAAAAGAAATATGCTTTATCCCAATACAATGAAGTAACAGCAGAATGGGACAGTTCTCATCAGCACACACACACACACACACACACACACACACACACACACACACATAGAGTCAGAGTATGTGTGTGGGGCCATTTAAGAGGGATCATAAATGAGGGCCTGCTATGCTCACTTGTCCTGTGCTGCTCAGTGTTGCTGTTGAGCTTCAATGGTAAAGTGTCCCAAGACTCTTGTGTCTAGGATGAAACCTCACCCCTTCTTCCCACACAAGAGCACAGTGACCCCCCTGAGATTCCTGGGGGCTTGAGGCTCGACATATTTTGAAACAAGAGAACATCTCTCTCACTCCAGTGTTTCCAACCGACTGAGCTGGGATGACTTGCTCAGTGAAGTGGGTGCCTGGTTACCAGGGTTCCATGTTCCATTTGATCCATCATCAATGCACTGAGGTCACATCCTGTGGTGCCTCTACCTCAGCCTCTCATTCACACAAGACTACTCCCAGAACCACAAGGCCTGCTAATTGCTCCTACCTCAACCTACATCAAGTGCACAACTGAACACATGTTCACCAACAATTACACCGACCAGATCATGCCCCCTTTGGCTCCCAATAGAGTTCCAGCAAGAGGATTCAAATCTGAATTTACAAGCAGACCCTCCTTCTCACCAGCTTTGTGACACTGGACCAAACCTTGCTCCTCTCTTGATCTCCCCAGTGTCCCCATATTTGACCATCAGGCAGTGTTCATTCATGGAATAAAAATGCCTAGGGATTCAGTTGGGGGAAATGCTTTATTGGTGGCTTGAAGAATGCTGAAACTCTTCTGATAGGAAAAGGTGTCAACCCTTTGCTCCACAGTATGTCACTTGTGTTTCTCAGACAATGCTCAGGTACAATGCCATTATTGCTATCTTGAAAGTATACCAATAACCTGGGTAAAATGAAATAAGCAGGAGGCCATTGGCCTGAGATTTGTCTGTGTACTTGGAGCTCCTACTTTATGGACCCCAACCTAACTTGGCCTGGAAACCTTGTTTTTTATTTTAAACTTTTTGTAACAAATAATGATTTTAGCCAGTCACAAACACCCAGGTCTCCGCCATCTGAGGCAGATAAATGATCAAGCCAATACCCCAAAGTGGCAAGCACCCAGGCATTAGCAGATCAATTTACCTTCCTAACCTGCTTCCAAATTCAGCCTGTAAATGCTCACTGCTCACACTGCCAGTCAGAGCATTCTAAACTTCTCTTTTTCTGAGTGCATCCTGATTCACAACTCATTCTTCACTCAAATAAATTCTGTTAAATTGACTTCATCTAATGTCATTCTCCTAGCACAGGTGTAATAGTATTGTCAAAGCTTTCAAGGCCCTAACGTGGACCAGATCAAGAAAAGGGTCAGGCAGCTGACTGGCTGGAACCATAAGCTTTAGGTGGCACTAAAACAGTAGAAGCACAAGCAGTCATAGAATGAAATAGATAAATTGGACTTTGTCAGCACTTGAAAGGTTTGTAGTTCAAAGGATACTGTCAAGAAAACGAAAAGACAAATCAACTTGCCAATTACTCTCTGATAAGAGACTGGTATTCTGAATTTACAGAGTACTTTTACAACTCAGAAATATGGCCCAAAGTCTTCATTCCTGGAATGATATACAAATACCCATAAGAACAGTAGAAGATTCTCAAGTCCTCAGTCATGACGAAAATGCAAATCAAAACTACACTGAGATACCTTTTACACCTGCTAGGACTACTATACAAAAAATGAAGGACAGTAACAAAGTGAGCAAGAATGCCAAGAAATTGGAACCCTCAAAAGTGGCTATGTGGTATGCAAATTGGTGTAGCTCCTTTGGAATTATTTATCAGTTCTTCAAAAGACAAAGCATACAATTGTCTTATGAACTGGGCCTGGTGACACATGACTGTAATTTTAGTGGCTCCGGAGTTTGAGAATGCAGGATCTCCAGTTCACACCCAGCCTTAGAAACCTAGTGAGACCCTAAGCAACTTAGCAAGACCTTGTCTCTAATAAAATATGTAAATAAAAAAAGTTCTAGAGATGTGGTTCTCTGTTCTTAAGTGATCCTGGGTTTAATCCCTGCTAAAACAACAACAGCAGCAAAAAACAATTACCTTATAACTCAGCAATTCTCCTAGGTACGAAGAGAAATGAAAGCATGTCAACACAAATACTTTTCAGAAATGTTCATAACATCATTTTTCAGCATACCTCAAAAGTGGAAATGACTCAAATGTGCATCAAATGAAAAGGCAATAAAATGTGAAAAAGCCAAACAATGAAATATTATTTGGCAATCAAAAGGAATGAAGTGTTGATTCGTGCTACAACATGGATGAATCTTAGAAACATGCTAAGTCAAAGAAACCAGACACAAATCAAAGGTTCCATTTCTATGAAATTTTCAGAATCAGCAACTCTATTGAAACAGAAATAGATTAATGGATGCCAGTAGCTGAGGAAGGGGTGAATGGGGAGTGATTGTCCCTAGGTCCTGGGCTTCTTTGGCGGGAATATAAAAGTGTTCTGGAAATAGAGCCAAGTGCCCTGGCTCATGCCTGTAATCCCAACAACTCAGAATATTGAGCAACTCAGAAGGATCACAAGTTCAAGGCAATCCTGGGCAACTTAGGGAAACCCTGTCTCAGAAAATAAAAAGAAATTGGAGTATAACTCAGTTTTAGAGAACTTCTGGGTTCAATTCCTAGTAGCGACCCCCCACACACACACACAAATTCCAGAATTAGATGGCAATGGTATTTTCACAACTTTATGAATATACCACAAAATCACTGAGTTGTACATTTTAAAAGGGTGATTTCTATAGTATAAGAATTATGTCTCAACAA
Source organism: Sciurus carolinensis (assembly GCF_902686445.1). Taxonomy (NCBI): domain Eukaryota; kingdom Metazoa; phylum Chordata; class Mammalia; order Rodentia; family Sciuridae; genus Sciurus; species Sciurus carolinensis. The sequence goes on along the minus strand of NC_062225.1, from coordinate 38,598,998 downwards.
TATGCTATTATATGATGAATGGATAACAGAAGATATTAGGAAGGAAATTAAAAAATTCTTAGAGGTAAATGAGAACAAAGAAACATCATATCAAAATCTCTGGGACACTATGAAAGCAGTACTTAGAGGAAGATTTATTTCATGGAGTGCATTTAATAAAAGAAGTAAAACTCAACAAATAAACGACCTAACACTACAGCTCAAAGCCCTAGAAAAAGAAGAACAGACCAACACCAAAAGTAGTAGAAGACAGGAAATAGTCAAACTCAGAGCTGAAATCAACGAAATTAAACAAAAGAAACAATACAAAAAATTGACAAAATAAATAGTTGGTTCTTCGAAAAAATAAACAAAATTGAAAAACCTTTAGCCACACTAACAAAGAGAAGATGAGAGAAAACCCAAATCACTAAAATTCGGAATGAACAAGGAGATATCACAACAGACACGACTGAAACACAAAACAAAATTAGAAGCCATTTTGAAAATCTATACTCCAACAAAATAGAAAATTTTGTAGACATCAACAGGTTTCTAGAGACATATGAATTGCCTAAACTGAATGAGGAGGACATACACAATTTAAATAGACCAATTTAAAGTAATGAAATAGAAGAAGTCATCAATAGCCTACCAACAAAGAAAAGTCCAGGACCAGATGGGTTCTCAGCCGAGTTCTACAAAACCTTTAAAGAAGAGCTCATTCCAATACTTCTCAAGGTATTCCATAAAATAGAAGAGAAGGGAACCCTCTCAAACTCATTCTATGGAGCCAATATTACCCTGATACCTAAACCAGACAGAGACACATCGAGGAATGAAAATTTCAGACCAATATCCTTAATGAACATCAATGGAAAAATTCTCAACATAATTTTAGCAAATCGCATACAAAAACATATTAAAAAGATAGTGCACCATGATCAAGTGGGTTTCATCCCAGGGATGCAAGGTTGGGTCAACATCAGGAAATCAATAAATGTCATTCACCATATCAATAGACTTAAAGTCAAGAATCACATGATTATTTCGATAGATGCAGAAAAAGCATTTGATAAACTACAGCACCCCTTCATGCTCAAAACACTAGAAAAAATAGGGATAGTGGGAACATTCCTTAACATTGTAAAGGCCATCTATGCTAAGCCCATGGCTAATATCATTCTAAATGGTGAAAAACTGAAAGCATTCCCCATAAACCTGGAACAAGGCAGGGATGCCCTCTTTCACCACTTCTATTAAATATCGCCCTTGAAACTCTAGCCAGAGCAATTAGACAGACCAAAGAAATTAAAGGGGTATGAATAGGAAAATAAGAACTCAAACTATCCCTATTTGCTGATGATATGATTGTATACTTAGAGGAACCAGGAAATTCCACCAGAAAACTTTTAGATCTCATAAGTGAATTCAGTAAAGTAGCGGGATATAAGATCAATGCACATAAATCTAAGGCATTTTTATACATAAGTGATGAATCTTCAGAAAGAAAAATTAGGAAAACAACCCCATTCACAATAGCTTCGAAAAAAATAAAGTATTTGGGAATCAATCTCACAAAAGAGGTGAAAGACCTCTACAATGAGAACTACAGAACACTAAAGAAAGAAATTCAAGAAAACCTTAGAAGATGGAAAGATCTCCCATGTTCTTGGATAGGAAGAATTAATATTGTCAAAATGGCCATACTACCAAAAGTGCTATACAGATTCAATGCAATTCCAATTAAAATCCCAATGATGTACCTTACAGAAATAGAGCAAGAAATTATGAAATTCATCTGGAGGAATAAGAAACCCAGAATAGCTAAAGCAATCCTTGGCAGAAAGAGTGAAGCAGGGGATATCGCAATACCAGATCTTCAACTCTACTACAAAGCAATAGTAACAAAAACGGCATGGTATTGGTACCAAAATAGAAAGGTGGATCAATGGTACAGAATAGAGGACACGGACACAAACCCAAATAAATACAATTTTCTCATACTAGACAAAGGGGCCAAAAATATGCAATGGAGAAAAGATAGCCTCTTCAACAAATGGTGCTGGGAGAATTGGAAATCCATATGCAACAGAATGAAACTAAATCCATATCTCTCACCATGCACAAAACTAAACTCAAAATGGATTAAGGACCTCGGAATCAGACCAGAGACCATGCATCTTATAGAAGAAAAAGTAGGTGCAGAGCTTCATCATGTCAGCTTAGGACCAGACTTCCTCAACAGGACTCCTGTAGCACAAGAAATAAAAGCAAGAATTAATAACTGGGATAGATTCAAACTAAAAAGCTTTCTCCCAGCAAAGGAAACTAGCAGCAATGCAAAGAAAGAGCCTACAGAGTGGGAGAAAATCTTTGCCAATCATACTTCAGATAGAGCGCTAATCTCCAGAATCTATAAAGAACTCAAAAAACTCTACACCAGGAATGCAAATAATCCAATTGACAAATGGGCTCAGGAAATGAATAGACACTTCACAGAAGAAGATCTACAAGCAATCAACAAACATATGGAAAAATGTTCAACATCTCTAGTAACAAGAGAAATGCAAATCAAAACCACCTTAAGATTCCATCTCACCCCAATTAGAATGGGGATTATCAAGAATACAAGCAACAACAGGTTTTGGTGAGGATGTGGGGAGAAAGGTACACTCATACATTGCAGGTGGGGCTGCAAATTAGTGCAGCCACTCTGGAAAGCACTCCTTAGAAAACTTGGAATGGAACCACCATTTGACCCAGCTATCCCACTCCTTGGCCTATACCCAAAGGACTTAAAATCAGCATACTACAGAGATACAGCCCATCAATGTTCATAGCTGCTCAATTCACAATAGCCAGATTGTGGAACCAACCTAGATGTCCTTCAATTGATGAATGGATAAAGAAACTGTGGTATATATATACAATGGAATATTACTCAGCCAATAAGAATGATAAAATTATGGCATTTGCAGGCAAATGGATGAAACTGGAGAAAATCATGCTAAGTGAGATAAGCTAATCTCAAAAAACCAATGGACGAATGATATTCCTAATAAGTGGATGATGACACATAATGGGGCGTGGGAGGGGTTAGTGTTAGGGTTAGAGTTAGGGTTAGGGAGGGGGGCAAGAATGGAGGAAGGAAGGACTGTATAGAGGGAAAAGAGTGGTGGGAGGGGTGGGGGGGAAAGGGGAAAAATAACAGAATGAATCAAACAACATTACCCTATGTAAATTTATGATTACACAAATGGTATGCCTTTACGCCATGTACAAACAGAGAAACAACATGTATCCCATTTGTTTACAATAAAAAAAAAGAATTATGTCTCGATGATGCTGATTTTTAAAAAACTCATTAGAATATATGGGAGGTAGGGTGTCCTCACTCCAGCATTCACACAAGAATCTTCACACAAGTGGCAAACTATCCTCAAAGAAAACAAAAATAAAGATCAAGCAATGTGCCATTCCTCAGCAACACCAGTAATTACTACTGAGCAGTTTTAGTCTATGTTCTGGTAAGTGTGCTGAGCAAACTCAGACACACCCATGAGTCTGACACCAACCAGCTGACAGCTCCCTGATGTCAGACAAATCAATGTGTGGGTTAGTGCTAGGAACAGAGATGACTGATTGATTTTGTATCTAAATTTTAAACTCTTGAATATTTTTGACAGGAAATTGACAAACCCAGAAGCTACCAGAAAAACAAGAAGATTGGAAGTATTTGTGATGTTCCAAGCAGAAGAAAGTATGTTTGGAACATATCCTTGGAAGTGTAAGTCAGGTAGACTCTCCAGCAATAAAGAGCAGAAATATAGTGATTTGAAAAACAATTGTAAGACAAATATAAATGTCAGATGGGGACACAGTTTAGCATGTAAAGCACATGCTTAGCATTCACAGGGAGCAGGGTTCACATAGGCACACACACACACTCAAAACCTCACTTACAATATTCAAATGGCCAGGCACTGTGGCACATTATTCTAAACCCAGCTACTTGGGAGGTTAAGGCAAGAGGATAGCAAGTTCAAAGTCAGTCTTGACAACTTAGTAAAACCCTGTTGAAAATGAAAAAGATGGGATATTGTTCAGTGGGAGAGCCCCCTGTGCTTTCAATCCCTAGTACCACAATAAAAATTTTGTTTCTAAATTGTGAATGTTGTCATTTACACCCTGACAATGTCTGAGTCCCATGCTCATGGCAAAGGGCAATAATGAAGATGTTCACCATCCTACTGTCTTCTGGTCAACTTTTGTGTCCTGGGAAAATGGCTAACTCTCATTATAAAAGAAAACACTCCTTCTGTGTGATTTAGATGAGACTTACTTCCCAGTTTTTCTCCTTATGCTGTGGGTCTTGTGATTACCTCTCTGGACTACCTGCTTCAATCAACAAAGTCCTCTTCCTTTACTTTGAGGAACCCCTCATTGAGGAACGCTCTTTCTCTTGCAACACTTTGACTAATCGCTCCTTAATTTTCCAGTACATTTTTGTCTTTCAGAGGTACATAGTAAATCCTTTATTTTTAATGTACAAAAAGAAGTGTACAAATTTATTAGCAGACAGTCTGCTCTTTATACCCCTACTAAGAAAATGTTGAAAAACTATTTAAAGAATATCAGTTTCAAGGGGTGCCAAATAATTTGCCATTGATGGGGGCCCACAATTAGTGTTGTCTTGACCAAGTGCCTGAGAAAAGTACTGTGGACCTCACATTTATTTATTTATTTATTTATTTATTTTTGGTACTAGTGATTGTACCTGGGGCACTTAAAACTCAGCCACATCCCCAGGCCCCTTTTTATCTTTTATTTAGAAACAGGGTGTTGCTGAATTGCTTAGGGCCTTGCTAAGTTGCTGAGGTTATCTTTGAACTCTTGATCCTCTTACCTCAGCCTCCTGAATTCTGAGGTTAGAGGTGTGCACTACTATGCCCTGTTGGATTTGACACTTTTGAAGAAAAATTCACCTTAGTATGGTGACAAATTCAGGAGTTTGCAATTTTGAGTGCCAAAACCTCTTCAACTGAGAAATAAATTTAATTTCTAGTGTTATGGTTCATATTCCAATGTCTAGGATCATTTTTTCCATTCCCAGAGATCTCCAAATGCCAGGTATCTAACTTTGTCTAGATACATCTCTTATTTCTAACTTTATTTTATGACCTGATCAATATATCCACATTATCATGCTTCCATCCTATAAATTGCAGATGACAAATAAAATGACAATACTCTACAATGTCACAATTTAAAAGCTCATTGAGCTTACTGAACAGTGACATTGTAAATGTACACATTCCTACCTGTTAATGTGATACATCATTGAATCATTTGGATCCTTCCATCAGTTTCTGGATACCTCTAGTCATTTAGTGGGAAGCTCAGGGGCTGAACTAACAGCATTTGCTGGAATCCTCTTTATTTCCCCTATATTGAACCATGGGGGTTTCACGAATACAAAATTGGACAATACAGTATATATATATATATAAATATAATATAAATGTCTTCTATGACTTTTCCAAAGGGGATCCAAACTGGTCTTGGTCTTGGCCTGGTTCAAAGTGATTGGGAGATGTGTTGCTTTATGGAAGAATCTGGAAAGCCGAGGCTGAGGAAAGGGTATGACCATCTTGGACATTGCCTGGGATTCCCAATCTCAGCAGGTACAGAATACAATTTCAGGACTGTTCTTTGGCCAGAGTAGAAAGAATACTGCTTGTCACAGTCTGCCAGTGGATGTTCCTGTTTTACTGGTGCTTTGGTAGCAGGAAAGCCAAATCCTCACATGCTTGTCCTGGTGTATGTGTGTCACCTGGTAGCAGGAAGAAAGAGAAACCCCTGCCAATGACTCTCCTATAAGTATTAGGAAGAAGGGATTAGGTGCCATGACCGGAATATATCTGAGCTGGGACACCATAGTTGGAGTCTGCAACTATCACTTCTGGGCTGGGAGATGCTTGACAAGTCATCTCCCTGCTTTGAGCCTGTTTTTGTTCATTTATAAAATAAAGGGACTGGCTAGATGTGATGGTGCACACCTGTAATCCAAAGCAATAGGAGAGGCTGAGGCAAGAGGATCATAAGTTCAAGGCCAGCCTCAGCAACTTAGCAAGAACCTTTCTCAAAATAAAAAAAGAAAAAAAAGAAAAAAAAGGAAAAGACTGGGGATGTAACCCAGTGGTAAAGTGGTTCTGTTTTCAATCTCCAGTAGCAAATTTTTAAAGAGACCAGATCAAATGAACCCCTTTTAAAGTCTTTGATTTCTCAATTCCTTTGAAAGTGATTTAAAATGTTTGATATTGACCTTATTTGGGGGGAACACGATACAGGACACCCCCCATAATGCCTGAAACTGCAGGTAGAGCCAACCTGATCTATACACACTATCATTTTCTATATGTGTATACATGCCTGTGAAAAAGTTTCATTTGTGAAGTATCTACAGTGAAGAGACTAACTACAATGATTAATAAGAAAATGTAATAATTATAACAATATACTCTAATTTTCTTTAAATTTATGAGTCATTTACCTCTGGAATTTTCCATTTAATATATTTGGACCGTGGATAACTGAAACTGTGGAAAGTAAAGCTATAGATAATGGAGCATTGCTAAAATAAGCTTCATAACAATAGACTTGGTTATTTCTGGCAAGACTGCTTATCATTACCCTAAGACACATTAATAAAGCACATACAAGACACTTGGTAAAGCAGTGAAAAAGCACAAATCCCTACCCTGCCTGGAATGCACATCCTAGCCAAAAGATGCAGGCCCTGGATGATAAACAGAACAAAAGCAAACATATAATGAGCAATGAATAATTTATTTGGATAATTCTGGTGTACCTATCCAGATACCCCAAACCAACCTACTACTGAGGTTGGTTTGAATGCTTTGAATATTTGGATGCTTATTTTAGCCAACTAACAGATGAACCATTTGTAGAAAGAGGAGTGGGGTGACCAAGAAGCCTGGATCCTTTCCCAAGAATTTTGTTTTCAAGTAACGTAGCTCCTTGGTACCTTTCCTAACTAGTTCTCCCCGGCACCTGTAACAAACTCACAAACATTGTGGATAATTTCTCAGATTCTAATTTTTTGTAGATGCAAAATTGCTAAGATGAAAACACAAGATTTGAATTCCTCTCCCTTCTATAGTGCCTGTTTCATCAGGGAGGAGAGCCTGGTCCAAGTGGAGGTGTACAGGCTCAGGGTAGGGAATTTCTTTCTTTCATTCTTTTCTCTATTTTTGCAATACTTGCAACTGAACCAAAGAGTGCTCTACCACTGAACTACATTCCCAACCTCCCAACCTTTTGTTTTGTTTTGAGGCCCTCTTGCTAAGTTGCTGAGGCTGGCTTGAAGTAGTGAACCTCCTGGTTCAGCCTTCCAAGTCACTAGAGGGGGATTTCTGAGGAGTTGCATATCAGATGTACTTTTGTTGGATACTTGTAAATCATTAATCTTTTGATGTAAGTCCAGAGATAAGAAAATGCAAACAGGAGTTTCAAGATGGCAGACTAGAGGGCGGCTGCATTTCATGTTGCTCCAGGACGCAGGATTCAAAAGAGGAGATAGTGAGAGACTTGGGACCAACTCAAAGCCGCTGGGTGAGTCTCTCCCATTGGGGAGGCATCCCAAATGGGGTGGTAGCCCCGGAACCCAGGGAACTTTGTGAAGTAGAGTCACCCGGTGAGACGCCCCTCTCCCCACTGGAGTGGTAAACACGGACAACTGAGATCATCATAGAGGAGGCGGCTCAGCACAGCGCTTGGACTCGGAGCAACCTCTGGGGCTCCGGGCGGCTGCCTGAGGAGGAGCAGCGTGGCGAGTTGTTTGGACTGAGAACGACCGCTTCCGAACACCGGGGGGTTGCCCGGAGGAAGAGGAGAAGCGCGGCGGGTCGCTTGGTCTAGGAGTGACTGCATCAGAACCACAGGCAGTTGCAAGCACAGGAGGTGAGTGGTGAGTTGTTTGGACTCAAAGTGACCGCTCCTGAACACCGGTAGCCTGCCTGAAGGAGGAGCGTGGTGGGTCCCTTGGTCTCTGAGTGACCACTCCTGAACACCTGGGGAGCTACCCCAAGGAGAAGGAGGAACAGGGTGGGTCACTTGGACTAGGAGTGACTGCCTACGGCTATGGGTGGTTGGCAGGAGGAGGAGATGCAAAATGAGTTGCTTGGACTCCTAGTGACGGCGTCGGAAACCTAGCTGCTGTCCAGAGGAGGAGGTGTGTGGCGGGTCTCTGGGTCTCGGAGCTATTGTACGGGGCTCCAGGTGGTGGCTCAGAGGAGGGGCCACATAGCCAGGCGATTAGGTGCAGAGCAGGGTCCCAGGACCTAGGCGGCTTCTTGCTGGAAGAGCTGCACTGAGACATGCCTAGGGGCGGAGTGAAGTTTCCAGGACTGTGGGCAGATTCTCTGAGGAGAGGCAGTCTAAGGAGACTCGTCTGCACAGGGTGAGGCTCCCAGGCCCAGGAGGTAGGTCCAGGCCCCTGGAAACGTTGCAGAGGAAGACATCCCTGCCCAGGCAGTAGTTGTAGATTGAGGGGAACCACTAGGAGGGGAACTGATCAGCGAGACCTCCCCACCGGGTGAGTCTTCCCCGCCGGGTGAGGTTTTCCCACAAGGTCGGTAAAACCAGAGACACAGGAACAAACAGGCCATGCCTTGGCCCGCAGCCTAGCTCCCCTTTGGATGACCATTGATCAACAAGTGGAGGCACCTCTGCCCACTATCAGAGAATATACCCCAGATGAAGGTCACCAACCCTAGAGAGACAGCTTCCTTGTGGAGCACCGCATTATCAACTTCCTCCAAGACTTCAGGCTACTGAAGGTTAAGAGGGGATATACTAGCAATCTTCAGGGACATTATAAGTCAATAGAGGAAATCTGCAATATCTTAATGACCCACCGATTCCTGAACAATATGAGAAAACAAGGGAAGAAAATGCCTCAAACAAATCTAGATGTTACATCAATAAAATCCAATGACAGCATGGCAGAAGAAATGACAGAAAGGGAGTTCAGAATATACATAATTAAAATGATCAGGGAAGGAAACGATGAGATGAAAGAGCAAATGCAGGCATTGAATGATGAGATGAAAGAGCAAATGCAGGCATTGAATGATCGCAGTAATCGACAGTTAAAAGAGCAAATTCAGGAAGCAAAAGATCATTTCAATAAAGAGTTAGAGATATTGAAAAAAAACAAACAGAAATCCTTGAAATGAAGGAAACAATAAACCAAATTAAGAACTCCATAGAAAGCACAACCAATAGGATAGAACACCTGGAAGACAGAACCTCAGATATTGAAGACAAAATATTTAACCTTCAAAACAAAGTTGAACGAACAAAGAAGATGGTAAGAAATCATGAACAGAATCTCCAAGAACTATGGGATATCATGAAAGGCCAAATTTGAGAATTCTTGGGATTGAGGAAGGCTTAGAGAAACAAACCAAAGGAATGAACAATCTATTCAATGAAATAATATCAGAAAATTTCCCAAATCTGAAGAATGAAATGGAAAATCAAGGTCAAGAGGCTTATAGGACTCCAAATACACAAAATTACAACAGACACACACCAAGGCACATTATAATGAAAATACCGAACATACAAAATAATGACAGAATTTTAAAGGCTGTGAGAGAAAAGAACCAAATTACATTCAGGGGGAAACCAATATGGATATCAGCAAATTTTTCAATCCAGACCCTAAAAGCTAGAAGGGTCTGGAACAACATTTTTCAAGCTCTGAAAGAAAATGGATGCCAACCAAGAATCTTATACCCAGCAAAACTTACCTTCAAATTTGACGATGAAATAAAATCATTCCATGATAAACAAAAGCTAAGAGAATTTACAAAAAGATAGCCAACATTACAGAACATTCTCAGCAAAATATTCCATGAGGAAGAGATAAAAAACAAAGAAGCAAATCAGCAAAGGGAGGAATTATCCTAAAGGAACTTTCAAATAAAGGAGGAACCAAGTTGTGTCAAAAAAAATAACTAAATAAAATTTACAAAATGAACCAAATGACCGGGAATACAAATCATATCTCAATAATAACCCTGAATGTTAATGGCCTGAATTCATTAATCAAAAGACATAGACTGGCAGATTGGATAAAAAAGAAAGATCCAACAATATGTTGCCTACATGAGACTCATCTGATAGAAAGAGATACCCATAGAAAGGATGGGGAAAAACATACCATGCACATGGACGCAGCAAAAAAGCTGGGGTATCCATCCTCATTTCAGATAATGTGGACTTCAAGCCAAAGTTAGTCAGAAGGGATAAAGAAGGACATTTCATACTGCTTAAGGGAAGCATAAATCAGCAAGATATAACAATCATAAGCATCTATGCCCCAAACAGTGGCTCATCCATGTATGTTAAACAAATCCTTCTCAATTTTAGAAACCAAATAGACCATAACAAAATAATACTAGGAGATTTTAGCACGCCTCTCTCACCACTGGACAGATCTTCCAAACAAAAATTGAACAAAGAAACCATAGATCTCAATAACACAATCAATAATTTACACTTAACAGACATTTATAGAATATACCATCCAACCAAGAGCGAATACACTCTCTTCTCAGCAGCACATGGATCCTTCTCTAAAATAGACCATATATTAGGCCACAAAGCTAATGTCAGCAAATACAAGAAGATAGAGACACTACCTTGTATTCTATCAGATCATAATGGATTGAAGTTAGAAATAAATGAAAGAGTAAAAAACAGAAACTACTCCAACACCTGGAGATTAAGCAATATGCTATTACATGATGAATGGATAACGGAAGATACTAGGAAGGAAATTAAAAAATTCTTAGAGGTAAACGAGAACAAAGAAACATCATATTAAAATCTCTGGGACACTGTGAAAGCAGTACTTAGAGGAAAATTTATTTCCTGGAGCGCATTTAATAAAAGAAGTAAAACTCAACAAATAAACGACCTAACACTACAGCTCAAAGCCCTAGAAAAAGAAGAACAGACCAAGACCAAAAGTAGTAGAAGACAGGAAATACTTAAACTCAGAGCTGAAATCAATGAAATTGAAACAAAAGAAACAATACAAAAAATTGACAAAATAAATAGTTGGTTCTTCGAAAAAATAAACAAAATTGATAAACCTTTAGCCACACTAACAAAGAGAAGATGAGAGAAAACCCAAAACACTAAAATTCGTAATGAACAAGGAAATATCACAATAGACACGACTGAAATACAAAACATAATTAGAAGCTATTTTGAAAATCTATACTCCAACAAAATAGAAAATTTCAAAGACATCAACAGGTTTCTAGAGACATATGAATTGCCTAAACAGGTTGAGGAGGAGATACACAATTTAAATAGACCAATTTCAAGTAAGGAAATAGATGAAGTCATCAAAAGTCTACCAACAAAGAAAAGTCCAGGACCAGATGGGTTTTCAGTCGAGTTCCACAAAACCTTTAAAGAAGAGCTCATTCCAATACTTCTCAAGGTATTCCATAAAATAGAAGAGGAGGGAACCCTCCCAAACTCATTCCATGAAGCCAATATCACCCTGATACCTAAACCAGACAGAGACACATCGAGGAAAGAAAATTTCAGACCAATATCCTTAATGAACATCGACGCAAAAATTCTCAACAAAATTTTAGCAAATCGCATAGAAAAATATATTAAAAAGATAGTGCACCACGATCAAGTGGGTTTCATCCCAGGGATGCAAGGTTGGTTCAACATCTGGAAATCAATAAATGTCATTCACCATATCAACAAACTTAAAGTTAAGAATCACATGGCTATTTCAATAGAAGCAGAAAAACCATTCGATAAAATACAGCATTCCTTCATGCTCAAAACACTGGAAAAAATAGGGATAGTGGGAACATTCCTTAACATTGTAAAGGCCATCTATGCTAAGCCCATGACTAATATCATTCTAAATGGTGAAAAACTGAAAGCATTCCCCCTAAAACCTGGAACACGGCAGGGATGCCCTCTTTCACCACTTCTTTTCAATATCATCCTTGAAATTCTAGCCAGAGCAATTAGACAGACCAAAAAAATTAAAGGGATATGAATAGGAAAATAAGAACTCAAACTATCCCTGTTTCCTGATGATATGATTATATACTTAGAGGAACCAGGAAATTCCACCAGAAAACTTTTAGATCTCATAAGTGAATTCAGTAAAGTAGCGGGATATAAGATCAATGCCCATAAATCTAAGGCATTTTTATACATAAGCGATGAATCTTCAGAAAGAGAAATTAGGAAAACTACCCCATTCACAATAGCTTCAAAAAAAATAAAATATTTGGGAATAAATCTCACAAAAGAGGTGAAAGACCTCTACAATGAGAACTACAGAACACTAAAGAAAGAAATTCAAGAAAACCTTAGAAGATGGAAAGATCTCCCATGTTCTTGGATAGGAAGAATTAATATTGTCAAAATGGCCATACTACCAAAAGTGCTATACAGATTCAATGCAATTCCAATTAAAATCCCAATGATGTACCTTACAGAAATAGAGCAAGCAATTATGAAATTCATCTGGAAGAATAAAAAACCCAGAATAACTAAAGCAATCCTTGGCAGAAAGAGTGAAGCAGGGGGTATCGCAATACCAGATCTTCAACTCTACTACAAAGCAATAGTAACAAAACGGCATGGTATTGGTACCAAAATAGAAAGGTGGATCAATGGTACAGAATAGAGGACACGGACACAAACCCAAATAAATACAATTTTCTCATACTAGACAAAGGGGCCAAAAATATGCAATGGAGAAAAGATAGCCTCTTCAACAATTGGTGCTGGGAGAATTGGAAATCCATATGCAACAGAATGAAACTAAACCCATATCTCTCACCATGCACGAAACTAAACTCAAAATGGATTAAGGACCTCAGAGTCAGACCAGAGAACATGCATCTTATAGAAGAAAAAGTAGGTGCAGAGCTTCAATATGTCGGCTTAGGACCAGACTTCCTCAACAGAACTCCCATAGCACAAGAAATAAAAGCAAGAATCAATAACTGGTATAGATTCAAACTAAAAAGCTTTCTCTCAGCAAAGGAAACTAGCAGCAATGCAAAGAAAGAGCCTACAGAGTGGGAGAAAATCTTTGCTAATCATACTTCAGATAGAGCACTAATCTCCAGAATCTATAAAGAACTCAAGAAACTCTACACCCAGTATGCAAATAATCCAATTGACAAATGGGCTCAGGAAATGAATAGACACTTCACAGAAGAAGTTCTACAAGCAATCAACAAACATATGGAAAAATGTTCAACATCTCTAGTAACAAGAGAAATGCAAATCAAAACCACCTTAAGATTCCATCTCACCCCAATTAGAATGGGGATTATCAAGAATACAAGCAACAACAGGTTTTGGTGAGGATGTGGGGAGAAAGGTACACTCATACATTGCAGGTGGGGCTGCAAATTGGTGCAGCCACTCTGGAAAGCAGTGTGGAGACTCCTTAGAAAACTTGGAATGGAACCACCATTTGACCCAGCTATCCCACTCCTTGGCCTATACCCAAAGGACTTAAATCAGCATATTACAGAGATACAGCCACATCAATGTTCATAGCTGCTGAGTTCACAATAGCCAGATTGTGGAACCAACCTAGATGTCCTTCAATTGATGAATGGATAAAGAAACTGTGGTATATATATACAATGGAATATTACTCAGCCATAAAGAATGATAAAATTATGGCATTTGCAGGCAAATGGATGAAATTGGAGAATATCATGCTAAGTGAGATAAGCCAATCTCAAAAAAATAAAGGATTAATGATATTGCTAATAAGTGGATGATGACACATAATGGGGGGTGGGAGGGGTTAGTGTTAGGGTTAGAGTTAGGGTTAGGGAGGGGGGCAAGAATGGAGGAAGGAAGGACTGTATAGAGGAAAAAGAGGGGTGGGAGGGGTGGGGGGAAGGGAAAAAAGAACAGAATGAATCAAACAGCATTACCCTATGTAAATTTCTGATTACACAAATGGTATGTCTTCACTCCATGTACAGAGAAACAACATGTGTCCCATTTGTTTACAATAAAATTAAAAAAAAAACAAAAAAAAAAACAAAAAAAGAAAATGCAAACAGAGGTCAGATGAATTGCCTTAGGTCGTAGAGAATTAGAACAGCATCCCTATAAAAGAGAATGCCAGGGGACCTGCCTGCTATATACACCCCTGGTGATGGTACTTTCAATGACTGGCTTAACTAAGCCACAGAAATAGAGTGTCCCAGTACCTGTTGAATGCACTCAGTGAAAGATTCTTGGCTTCCCCAATCCTGAAAAACTTTCCAGCCTATTCCTAGGATGCTTGTGACTGATTTGTTGCCCACAGGATGGGAGGCACTGTGGCAGAATGTGTGAATACAGGGGGTGTCTTCATGGTAAAGTGCCTTCCCTGGGACACATGACTGTACAGACATGGACAAGAATAGAACCTGAACCCTGGACCCTGGGTCCCCGGGCTTCACTTCAGAGCACTTAGGTCATAAGGGTAAACACAATGTGAGGATTTGGACAAGTAATAAAGCTGGAAGTGTGAGCAAAAGTCAAGCCAACAAGAGACTTTTAAAGTTGTTTTCTAAAGAAAATCAGTCTTTCTAAAGCATATATTATTGTAAAGTTAAAAAAAAAGTTAAATCCAGCTGGGCCCAGTGGTGCACACCTCTAATCCCAGCAACTTGGGAGACTGAGGCAGGAGGATTCCAAGTCCAAAGCCAGCCTCAGAACTTAGCGAGGCACTGTCTCAAAAAAAATTAAAAATATAAAAAAATAAGACAAACAAACAAAACCAAAGTTTAATCAATGTAAAACTGAAAACAACTTCACTTAGTAACTCATTTGAAATGAATGGAAGATGAAAGTTTTCAGATAAGACAAGTGGCAGTTTTAGTAAGAACTGAAGAGCTTTATGTAGGAACAGAAATTGGAGGTGTCCTAATTTCCTTCCTGCCTTCGGTCTACTATTCTCAGAATACTCAGTGTTTCTCACACATTTCTAGCTCCTTTGCATTTTTCCTGCTTTGTGCATTTGAAGAAGAGCAAGGGGCAGGAGATGATGTGCAGAGGGGACTGAAGGGGTAGGACCAGTTGATGGTGGGGACTTGAGCCAGGGCTGTGGGTCTAGGAGAGGGGTTCCAACACAGTGCCACTCTTGAATACAAGCAAGATCTCACAGATAGCATTGTAGGGAGCTGTACCTCCTTTCTATGAGAAACACATTTTTTCCTTCATTTTCATAATTAGTATTTTTTCTTATTTATTTGAAAACTTATTTTAATTATTCCCCAGCCTCCAACTATTTTTATTATTTTTTTGAGACAGGGTCTCAGTATGTTGATATAGCCTCAAACTTGTCATCCTCCTTCCTGAACTTCCTGAGCCGCTGTCATTACATGCAGCCACCATGCAGAGCACATTTCCACTTTTTATCATTACTTTGTGTTTGGAGCCTCTGAGTTCCTTTGAAAAGAGATTTTTGAGGTTTCTCACCAAACCCATGGTCATTTCAGCTAGTGCCGCTTGCCGCTTGCCGCCGACCAGCGGGACAAATGACACGTACTCTTCAGAAGTTCACAAAGCAGCTTCCGCTTTATTCGGATAACACCCTCAATATATAAGCAGTCTCATGCATAAGCAATTGTAATCAGATATGTTCAGCCAATCCTATTAAAGGTCAAGCGATCATGAGCACAAGCATACATGTAAGATATATCTGTCCACGCGCTAGTCGGCTGAACTAATTATCATACAGCCAATGGTAAACGCTTCCTGTTTTTCTCAAGGTCCATTCAACACGCCCTTTGGCTCTCTGCCAGTCACCATCTTGGATGCATGTGGCGTAACCCTGGGCCCCGGGTCTTGCCTGCCACATTTCCCCCTGTCTGTTTATAAAAGAGACTGTACCTGTCTTGGGTTGTCCATGGCAGAGCAACATCCTTACCTATCATTGAACAATGAGGCTCTAGCCCTCATTTCCTGTCTTAGGTCGATATGAGCTCCCCACGAATCTTACCTGTCTTTGACTACCAGTCCAGCATATTTAACCAGACTTGGGGGGCTGAGCCAGCATCAATTGCAACGAGAACTTGGCAAATAATGTCTGTTTCTCTGTGCCAACCTATACGCATTTTGTATAAACACTATATGCACAGAACAGATACAACACACAATAGACCTCCCCTGGACAAAAACCCAAACCATTCTTTTCCCCATTGAACAGTGGACTGGAGAAATGTGGCCGATTGTTGTAAAAATAGGAGGATATAGAATAGAAGAATTGGTAAGGTGTACAGGATAGGGCCATGTCTTTACTATCCCCCATAGTTCACGCCAGTCTCCTCCATTAACTTGGTGAGAACTCACCAACACCATCAGCGGGAGAAGCATCCTCATCTTCTTCCTGTTTTGGGGCCTCTGTTGAGGCCTTGACCAGTCTCTCCGGCACCCAAATTGGCGATTGTGCATCCTGTGGGAAAACACAAACAGATCCTTGGGTCCAGATTAACACCGGATCCGGGCCTTTCCATTGTCCTGATAGAATGTCCTTCCAGAACACTTGAGGTAGATGTTTTTTATTAGGCTGTAAATGATGGGCTGCAGCCGATCGGCCCTCAGAATCGAGATTTAAAAATTTAAGATGAACAAGGCAACAGATAATTTGTCTTTTTGGGATCTGTATGATGCCCCTATTCCCCCTTTTTGTTTATAAAGCATGTTTTTAAGCATTAAATGGGCATGCTCAACAATGCTTTGTCCAGTAGGATTATAGGGAATTCCTGTGACATGTTGAATACCAAAGATGGAACAAAATTGTTTAAAGGCCCGGGACGTATATGCACGACCATTATCGGTTTTAATTTGTTTGGGAACCCCCAGGATGGAGAAAGAGTGTAAACAGTGTGTTATTACATCTTTGGTTTTTTCTCCAGTATGAGCAGAGGCCATAATAAATCCTGAAAAGGTATCAATAGACACATGAATGAATTGTAGTTTTCCAAATTCTGAATAATGAGTTACATCCATTTGCCAAATATGATTGGACTGAAGCCCTTTTGGATTTACTCCTAACGAGGGGTTAGGAATAAGTGTAGCACATTTAGCACAAGACTTGACTATGTCCCAAGCTGTTGCCTTGTAATTTTATAGTGTGTACATAGAGTGGAAGCATTTACATGAAACTTTAAATGAAAATTTTTTGCATTTTCAAGCGTATTAAAGATGTGTGGGTCTCTGGTGACCGTGTCTGTTAAATCATTGTGTAAACTTAGAGGACCTGGAAGGCCAGTATGAGCCCAAACATGCCCAATAAAAAAAAGGATCTTTTCTGTCCCAGATAAGTTTTTGTAAGCATTGTGAATATTTAGTAATAGTGGAGGTGGGGGAAATCAGACCAGTTAATCCTAAATTTTGAATAGCATTAACAACGTATTTGCTATCAGAGAATAGGTTAAAAGACTCATGGTAGGTTTTGAATACTTCTATAGCTACTAATAGTTCTGTTTGTTGTGCAGATAGAGTATTAAACAGCAATGTTTCTGTAACATTATCTATAGTAATAGCACCCATACCATTTTTTGATCCATCAGTAAATATAAGGGTAGCTCCTATAATAGATTCTTTTCGGGTGACTTTAGGGAAAATTATAGGATGTTGACTCCAAAATTGGAGAAGAGGATCAGATGGCAAATGATTGTCAAACACAGCAGAAGTACTAGTAAAGACTATAGCCCATGAATTTGAATTATTAATAAGATATTGTATCTGATCAGTAGTATATGGAGTAGGGATTGTTGAGGGATGTGATCCAAAGGTGGAAAGGGATATTTTTAATGCTTTAAGGATTAATTCTGCCACAGATTCAGTAAACAAGGATAAGACCTTGTTAGGGGCGAAATTCATGTGAACCCATAGAATAGGACCCTTTTGCCAAAACACTCCTGTGGGTAACTTATTTGTGGCCAAGACAATGAATGATAAAGGCTTAGCTAGGTCAATATGATCAAGATGAACCTTTTCCGTAGCTGTTTCAACAAGCTTGAGAGCTGTTTGAGTCTTAGGGGTAAGCACACACTTATAAAGGGGGTCAGAATCACCTTTAAGAATATCAAACAGGGGGCCCAAACTTGAGGTGGGTAAATGAAAGTAAGGTCTAATCCAATTAATATCACCCAAAAGTTTTTGAAAATCATTTAAAGTTCTAAGTTTGTCCACCCAAATGGTAATTTTTATGGGTTTAACCATAGTTGCATTTATGATAGATCCCAGGAAGTTTTTGGTGTCTGTCATTTGTACTTTATCAATGGCAATATGTAAGACCCATCTTTCCAGTGACTTTAGTAAGGAATTATAACATTGCTCTAAGACAGATTTTTCCTTATGAGCTAGCAAAATATCATCCATATAATGATAGATTAAAAGTTGAGGGTTAATTTGTTGATACACACCAGGGTGGAAATTAATCTGATTACCTTGCCCTTCATATGGTCCTTGGACTGTCAGCATGTTTAGATTCCATTGAGGATTGCCCGAAACTGCATTACATCGGGCAGTATCAGAACATAACTCCTGGTTAGCCATCTTCCATTTTAATATGGCTGTGCTTTTGTTAGGATTGGAAGCCATACCCAATCCCCTTAAAGTCTGATCTGCCTGTGGAAGTGGCCAGGCTTTGGGCCATTCTGTAATTTTGATAATACTTTTGTCAGCTCCAGTATCTAATAAGCCCTCAAAACTTTTGCCTTCTATCACTAACTTTGTCATAGGTCTATCTTTTAAATCCATTGTTAACATGACCATATTTTGGCCAGTAGAACCTAATCCTTTATTTCCCCTAATAATATTCTTTGATGGATATTGATCATGGCAGCTGGGTAAGACCAACAATTGTGCTATGCAATCACCCTGAGCTATTATTGCTACACCTCTTGGTGAAGAAGCAAGGATTTTTATTTCTCCTGTAAAATCAGGGTTTATAACTCCAGGGACAATAATTAATCCTATCAAAGCAGAAGAACTCCTCCCCAGAACTAGTCCAACTGTTCCTTTAGGTAATGGGCCGACAACCGAAGTTGGTATTGGTTGTACTCCAATCTCTGGAGTTAATACTGCTCTGGCAGAGGCACAGAGGTCTGAACATCTACTTTCTCTTTCAGAAGCTTGACTTGATTGTTCTTCTTTTACAGTTTCTAATATCTTTTCCCCTTCTCTTAACTGTTCTTGAAATTTGGGTTTTTTGGAAGTCAGAAACAAACTAATGTCCATATTGCCACAACAACAACAAACAGAAATGAAACAAGAAAAGGTAACACAAATAACACCTTACACATATTGATTTACTACAGGACGTCCTTCGCTGTCTCTTGGGACGGCCTTTCATTACATTCTCTCACTAGGGGAATCTTCCGTTATGCTACCTCTCTAGGGGATCCTTCCGTTAAAACCTTAAGGCAACCATTTCCTCAAATAGGGAAACCTGCTAGTTGACTGTGCTAGTGAAAAATTTTCTTCTTTATCATTTACCTGAGTGCTCACCGATTCCCCGTCGGGGCCACCACTTGCCGCTTGCCACTTCTTGCTGCTTGCTGCCAACCAGGGGTACAAGCGACACATACTTTTCAGAAGTTCATGAAGCAGCTTCCACTTTATTCAGATAACACCCTCAATATATAAGCAGTCTCATGCATAAGCAATTGTAATCAGATATGTCCATCCAATACTACTAAAGGTCAAGCGATCACGAGCTCAAGCATACTTGTAAGATATATCTGTCCACGCACTGAGTGGCTGAACTAATTGTCATACAGCCAATGGTAAACACTTCCTGGTTTTCTCAAGGTGCATTCAGCACGCCCTTTGGCTCTCTGCCAGTCAACATTTTGGATGCATGTGGGGTAACTCTGGGCCTCGGGTCTCGCCCGCCACAATAGTCCTTGCCAGCTCAGTTCATGGTCCCAGAAACCCATGGTGGTTATGAAGTTCTTGTTTTGTTTTGTTTTCTTCTGTGGTGCTGAGGATTGAGCCCACGGCCTTGCACAAGTTAGTCCAGCTCTTTACCACTGGACTACATTCCAGTGGTATGTATTGTTTTTTATCTTTCATTTTGTGATATGGTCTCACTGAGTTGTTGAGGCTGGCCTTGAAAGTACACTCCTCCTGCTTCAGCCTCCTGAATAGATGTGATTGCAAGCATGTACCATGGTTGTGAAGTTTTGAATGGTGGTGTGCTTTCATCTCTGACTGTTCATCACCCTAAATTCAGTTTGCTGTGTCACTTGCCCCTGTGATTGTTCTCAAATTGCCTCAGGGACAGATGTGTCCTATCCATGCCTGCTTCTCCAGATGTGCCTCACCAAGGACTCCAGGCTAAGGGACTATCATTTTTTCTTGCCAAAGGATATAAATTCAGTGGAGCTTTTGTGTCCAGGATAGGAGGGGTAAAGTATTTTTGAAGGTCCTTTTCTTCAGACTTCTCTCTCCTTTTTCCATCTGCCAACTGCAATGAAAAAATTTCAGCATCCTGCTAACCCTGTGGCCCTTTTAACTGCTTAGGTGTGATTTTCAAAAGGTTGAAAGTGTGGCTGTCATTAAATACAAAACAAACATGGGTCAGAGATTTTTCTCAAGTCCTTCCTTGATAAGGAAACTGGTAAGATGTTAAGATAAATTCAAAGGAGAATATGAAGATCACATATATATAGGAATAAGCATGGATATTAGAATACATTTATTATAAGCATCTTGTTTATGTAACATTGTTTTATATTGTACATATATTTTACACATATAATTATAATAATATAAGAATATTAATCTTCTAATCATATCAGGGGTATCTGTATGGACCCAAGGTTACATCCATTGCTATGGACAAGAAGCATTTCCAAAACCATCTGCTTTTTCCAAGTAGCTTTTAAAGGGTTCAGTGGTTTTCAGTGTATTCACAGTATATTCATACCACATTTTCAAAATGTTTTTATCACCCCAATATGTAATAGATTAAATAATGGATCCCAGGTGAGTGCATGCATGTTTGTAAGTATTTGCTAAAGCCAATGTTACACTTCACCCTTTTTGGTTGACCACTCTAGAATTCAATCCCCTACCTTATCCTCAGCTGTTTCCCAGTACACATATGTGGGCAAGATCCAAGTGGCTCAGGATATGATCTATTTCTACTTCCCCATACCCTGGATACCTTCAATCCTGCTGCTGGGCTCTGCTGGGAGTTCCCTTATGCTGGTTCTGGAGTCATTGAAGTGCATTGGGTGATGGTCTGGAGAACAGGCATTCATGCAATGTCCCTGGTGAAGCCACATGAGGGTTTCCTCTAAGTGAAGGGAAATTTCTTCCAGCAGCAAGGAGAAGCTACCTTGTAGGCAAAGGAAGCTTGGCATTTGGCAGTCCAGCTTTGTCTGCATCTGACCAAATGATCTGTTCACAAATCTTGGGTCCTATTTCTTCCCCATCAGAGTCCCCAACTTTGCAAAGGAACTGCTGAGGTTCAGCATGTCACCTTTGCAACAATTTTGCAAAGGACCTGAAGAAGATCTTGTCGGTGTTGTGCTTATGCAGACAAGGGATTCTTTGAATTTTGCCATACGGTGACCTTGAGATGGGAATGAATAGTTCATGTTCATTTGGTTTTCTGTAACTCTTCCACGGCGCACAGGAACAGCCATCTAACTCCACAATCTTTTGTGATGTTCACTGTTGCCACAGAGATCACGTTGAAGAGCACCAAGGACCCCTAGGCCTCATCTTCCATCCACCACTCCTCCTGCCATCAGTGCTAACAGGGTCCTCCTGCTGCTGCGGAATGGCATGGGCTACTAGCATTCCTTCTGTTCCCTACACGGGCACAGACATGTGCACAACCCAGTCAGAATGCCACATTGGGGAACTATGGTCACTCTTGGTATCAGCCAGCGATGGGCAGCAAAGAGAATCTTTCTCTGAATGTTGGAACAGATATGCCACTGAACAGCTATGGGCAGGATTAAGGAAGCATCTGTATTCTTTTGCTGGGACAGCTTTATCAAAGTCCCACAAACTGGGTGGTTTCAACACAGAAGCAACATTGGAAGAGACTGGACATCTGAGAGTCAGATTGGTTCCTTGTGAGGGTGCTAGGCAAGAACTGCTCCAGGTCTTTCTCTTAGCTTCTGGCACCTCTTGGGCGTATCTCCAATATGCACGTGGTATTCTGCCTGTAGGTCTGGCTATTCAAATGTGCCCTTCTTGTAAGGACCCCTGTCATATGGAATTTAAATACACCCTAATAACCTCATTTTAAACTAATTACCTCTGTAATGACTGTATCTCCATTAGGTCACATTCTGAGAAACTGGGGGTTAGTACTTCCACGCATAGATTTTGGGGGACAAAATGCAATTTATTACACCATCAAGGGGTGATGAGCACTCGCAAAGGAGTGCAACAGGAAGTTGTTAGCATCTGTGCTGATGCTCTCCATCCCCTGCTCCAACTACCCTCTCCAACTTTCTCCACCTTGCTCTGTGCTGGAAGGCTCACCTCTGAAAACTGCATCCTGGAGCATCCTGACCTCCCATGAGCTTCTGCCTGACTTGAGTAATGGGAGACATAGGCAGGCGCTTTGGGGATGGGAAGAGAAGAGTCAGTCTGTACTACCCCATACTACCCCATGCTGCTCTTCCCATTCTCTCCCAACTAATTTTGAAATTTCTGTCTTTCCATGCTTCTTTCCTATTGAATATTTGACAGATAAAACTGAATAATATTTAAAATATGTGTGAATGTGTGTGGATTGTATCAGAAACACATTCATGAATATGAGCTGATGTTCATGAGCGCCTTTCCTGCAGCTCAGGTAGTTCACTTGGGAAAGCTTCCCAAATGTGCCTTCAAAGAAGTGATGTTTGAAGTGATGGATATGCTAGTTATTCTGATAGGATCATTACCCATCGTATAAATGTAGTGGAATGTCATTCAGTACCCCATAAATATGGACAAGTATGATTTGTGAATTAAAAAAAAAATCTTCACTCTTTCTGCCAAGGATTGCTTTAGCTATTCTGGGTTTTTTATTCTCCCAGATGAATTTCATAATTTCTTGCTCTATTTCTGCAAGATACATCATTGGGATTTTAATTGGAATTGCATTGAATCTGTATAGCACTTTTGGTAGTATGGCCATTTTGACAATATTAATTCTTCCTATCCAAGAACATGGGAGATCTTTCCATCTTCTAAGGTTTTCTTGAATTTCTTTCTTTAGTGTTCTGTAGTTCTCATTGTAGAGGTATTTCACCTCTTTTGTGAGATTGATTCCCAAGTATTTTATTTTTTTTGAAGCTATTGTGAATGGGGTAGTTTTCCTAATTTCTCTTTCTGAAGATTCATCGCTTATGTATAAAAATGCCTTAGATTTATGAGCATTGATCTTATATCCTGCTACTTTACTGAATTCACTTATGAGATCTAAAAGTTTTCTGGTGGAATTTCCCAGATCTTCAACTCTACTACAAAGCAATAATAACAAAAATGGCATGGTATTGGTACCAAAATAGAAAGGTGGATCAATGGTACAAAATAGAGGACACGAATACAAACCCAAATAAATACAATTTTCTCATACGAGACAAAGGGGCCAAAAATATGCAATGGAGAAAAGATAGCCTCTTCAACAAATGGTGCTGGGAGAATTGGAAATCCATATGCAACAGAATGAAACTAAACCCATATCTCTCACCGTGCACAAAACTAAACTCAAAATGGATTAAGGACCTCGGAATCAGACCAGAGACCATGCATCTTATAGAAGAAAAAGTAGGTGCAGAGCTTCAACATGTCGGCTTAGGACCAGACTTCCTCAACAGGACTCCTGTAGCACAAGAAATAAAAGCAAGAATTAATAACTGGGATAGATTCAAACTAAAAAGCTTTCTCTCAGCAAAGGAAACTATCAGCAACGCGAAGAAAGAGCCTACAGAGTGGGAGAAAATCTTTGCCAATCATACTTCAGATAGAGTACTAATCTCCAGAATCTATAAAGAACTCAAAAAACTCTACACCAAAAATGCCAATAATCCAATCGATAAATGGACTAAGGAAATGAATAGACACTTCACAGAAGAAGATCTACAAGCAATCAACAAACATATGGGAAAATGTTCAACATCTCTAGTAATAAGAGAAATGCAAATCAAAACCACCCTAAGATTCCATCTCACCCCAGTTAGAATGGGGATTATCAAGAATACAAGCAACAACAGGTGTTGGCGAGGATGTGGGGAGAAAGGTACACTCATACATTGCTGGTGGGGCTGCAAATTAGTGCAGCCACTCTGGAAAGCAGTATGGAGACTCCTTAGAAAACTTGGAATGGAACCACCATTTGACCCAGCTATCCCACTCCTTGGCCTATACCCAAAGGACTTAAAATCAGCATATTACAGAGATACAGCCACATCAATGTTCATAGCTGCTGAGTTCACAATAGCCAGATTGTGGAACCAACCTAGATGTCCTTCAATTGATGAATGGATAAAGAAACTGTGGTATATATATACAATGGAATATTACTCAGCCATAAAGAATGATAAAATTATGGCATTTGCAGGCAAATGGATGAAACTGGAGAATATCATGCTAAGTGAGATAAGCCAATCTCAAAAAACCAACGGAAGAATGATATCGCTAATAAGTGGATGATGACACAAAATGGGGGGTGGGAAGGGTTAGTGTTAGGGTTAGAGTTAGGGTTAGGGAGGGGGGCAAGAATGGAGGAAGGAAGGACTGTATAGAGGGAAAAGAGGGGTGGGAGGAGTGGGTGGGAAGGGAAAAAAATAACAGAATGAATTAAACATTACCCTATGTAAATTTATGATTACACAAATGGTATGCCTTTACGCCATGTACAAACATCATGTATCCCATTTGTTTACAATAAAAAAAAAAAACTTTAAGAAAGTGTGCTAACAAGTCCGAACATAATTTTTTGAATTTTTCATGCTATTTTTGGGAGACCTCCAAAATGTTATTTAAAACCCAAACACACTTGCTTTACTGGCTTGCATTGGTACATTCTGTCCTTCCGGAGAAAAAGGACTCTGGGCTGGGCAACCCTCAGCTTGGAGAGCAACATGTCTCTTCCCCAGGTCCTTACTCCATCTCTTAGAATGAGGCCTGTGGAAGCGGCTCCTGCCACTCTGAGCCCTTTCCCAGGAGTCCATGCCCAGGGGTTGGAGCCCCGCCGCTGCCCAGGAGCTCCCCGCGACCAGGGCGGGGACTGGAGGGAGGGGACCTGGCAGCGGGATCGGACCTCCTCCCTCCACTTGGGAACCCTGAGTTGGGCACCTGGGATGCAGAAATCCCCTCACGCACTTGGCGCACCCGGAGTCGGTGGGGTGGGGGCGGCCTGGGGCGGGGCCCGCGCGAGGTTGGGCGGGACAGCGGCGGGAGGACACACCAGCTGCGCTGGGTGCGCGGGGTGCGCGGGGCAAGCTCCTCCCACTTCGTTCCCCGAAGTGCGAGTGCTGGGCACTTGTGGATCTGTGGTCCTGGCGCAGAACTGCCCCTCTGCTTCCTCCCGAGCGCTCTGAACCCTTTGCTGCTGGTGGCCGGGTGATGTGAAACGGCTCCCCGCAGCGCGGCCACATGGTCGGGATGTGGCTCAAGCCAGAGGAGCTGCTGGTGAAGAACGCCCTGAAGCTCTGGGTGGCCCAGAGGAGCGGCGGCTACTTCTTGCCACAGCGGCGCTGCGGGCACAGCGAGGGGATCGGTCACCTCCCGGTAATGGAGTAGCGGGGGTGGGCCGGGACTAGGGTCTCTCTCCCCGCTGCGTCCGCCGCTCCCAGCCCGGGGTTGGGACCCGGAAACCCGGGAGGCGCCTCTGCAGCCTGCGGTACTGGGGGGATCGGGAGTTGGGCGGACGCTGGCCTGGGCGGCCTGGCCAGGCTGCTCAGAGTGCGTGGGGGTGGTGCCCGAGCTGGGCTGAGCGGGGTTCGGCGGGAAAGCTCCTCCCGCTGCGCTTGCTGAAGTGCGAGCGCTGGGCACCAGCAGGTCTGCCTTTTCCGCGCACAACCGCTGCCGCCGCTTCCTCCCGAGCGAGGTGGGCCAGGTGTGGCCTTGGCAGCGGCGATGTGAAGCGGGGGTCCCCCAGAAGAAAGGGAAACAAGTCCGAAGAAGTGCTGCTGAAGGACGCCCTGAAGCTCTGGGTGGCCCAGAGGAGCAGCGTCTTCTTCAACCTAGGAAAGTTTGGTTGGCATGGCGAGGGGGGCGTTGGCCTCAGCGGTAAGGGGCTCGCGGGGGTGGGCCAGCCCTTAGCTCCCAGCCAGGGGCTGAGTAGCAGGTGGCGATTTCTTGGGAGACAGGGTGTCAGGATGGCCCTGCCTCGGGTTTGTTTTCCTTTCTTCTGCATTTCTCTGGCAAGTCTGGTAAAGTCTGTGTCTAAGTTCATTGTTTGACTTTTGCATGTTGATGTTTAATTGTTCAGCACCATTTCTTGAATGTTATCCATCCCCATTGATGCGCCTTTGTTCCTGCGTTAAAGACTGTCTGATCCTGTCAGTCTGCCTCTGGGCTCTGTTCTGGTCCACTGACCTGTGTTTATTCCACTGTTGGCAGCACACTGCCTTGATGACTGTGGCTTCATAGTAAACCTTGAAATCATGGAGTGTTCCTCCAACTGTGTTTTTCTTAAGTATTGTGGTGCCTTCTTATAGGTCTCTCTCTTTTTTTTTCATAAACTTTTCTGTGAGTTGTCAGTACTTCCAAAATAGCATGATGGCATTATTACTGGAATTGCATTGAAGCCATAAATCAAGTTGGGAGGAACTGACATCTTAACAGTATTGACTCTTCCAACCTATGAATATGGAGTATCTCTATTTGGATCTTCTTTGATTTCTTTCATCAGAGTCGTGTCGATTTATGTGTATACATCCTGTGCATATTCACTTAGGCTGTGCGTGACAAAAGCCATCCTTTGCTGGAGTGTTGGAAAGCAGTTGTCATGTTATCCTTCTGCCCTGCAGCTCTGCTATGCTTATTAGTTCCTTAAAATTTTCTTGATTTTTTCCTTTATTTTTCTAAAGAAAAGCATGTCATCTTTGAGCAAAGTTTTATTTCTCTTCTCTATCTGTATACCTTCTGTTTCTTCTTTTTGTCTTAGCATATTAGCTGGATCTTTCATTATGATGTTGAATAGGAGTGATAGGAGAAGTTGTCTTTACCTTGTTCCTGGTTAGCAGGAAAGTGTTGAGTTTCTCAGTAGTATTAGGTTAATTGTAGGGTTTTTGGGGGAGAAGATAAATGATATTATCAAGTTAGACAAGTTCTTGATTGCTGTGTTTTTTTCCTTTAATCATGAATGGATGTTTCATGTTTGTCAAATAATTTGTGTATCAATTGGAATGATTTTGTGATTTTGCCCCCCTACTTCTATATTGATTAATTTCGAATGCTGGACCATTCTTGCATACTTGAAGCAAGTCCCACTTGGTCATGGGATATAATTTTTTTTATATGTTGGTGGATCCTGTTTGCTGGTGGATTTTTTTGTGGTGTAAACAATTGAAGTCAGGGCACTGGGCATAGTAGGCAAGCACTCTGCCACTGAGCTATATCCCTAGCCCCACCCCTTTCCTTTTACTTTGTGTGACTGTGACATGGGTTTTTTGTGGGCCTTGGTTTTCTTTTCTTCCTTTTTTTTTTTTTTTTTTTTCTTCTTATCCATTCTGAAAATCCCTGGGTGTTTTTGGTTGGTGTATTTAGGCCATTCACATGTATCATGATTGTTGGCCTTGTTAGATGAATCTCTACTGGGATGGTAACTGTTTTCTATTCCTTGCTCTGTTCTTTTTCTTTCGAACATCTTTTCCTGACTTCTTTACCAGTCGAATACTTGGTGATGCCATTTATCTGTTAGCTTGCCAACAATAGCTTGAAAAGAATTTGTAGTATATATTTCTGGTTTGGGACATAATTTCCAGATTAGTCTGTGTCTACCTTCAAATATTATGCTGTTTCACATGAAATAGATGTGAGTAGATTTTTTTTTTTTCTTGTACTGGGTATTGAACACAGGCACGCTTAAGCACTGAGCCATATCCCCAGTCCATTTGTAGCTTTATTTTGAGACAAGTTCTCAGAGTTTCTGATGCTGGCCTTAAACTTGTGATCCTCCTGCCTCAGCCTCCTGAGCCACTGGGATTGTAGGTGTGCACCACCATGCTTGGCTGAGATGCAGATATACTAGTATTCCCAGATCCTGTCTCATTTTTTCTGACATTGTTGTCCATTTCACTTATTTACATACTGTAATCACTCAATAATTTTTTTGTTAACCCTTGAAACATTTTTTTTAGATTACTTAGGAATAGGAAAGATAAGAAATTTTAATCTACCCTCATTTAATTTGTCTGAGACCCACTTCTTCTCTTTATGTAGCTCAGAGCTACTGACCTATGTGTTTTCTTTCTCTCTGAAGAATTTGATGGTTAGGTCTGCTGGAAATGAATTTCCTGTTCTTGTTCAAGAAAGCCTTTGTTTTCAATTTTGAAGGATAATTTCACTGGACACAGCCTGGCATGGTGGTCCTTGCTGGTAATCCTACCAATTTGGGTGAAGGAGGCAGGAGGATCACAAGTTTGAGGCCAGCCTCAGCAATTTATTGAATCCCTGTCTCTAAACAGACAATAAAACAAGTGGGGATGTGGTTCAGTGGTAGAGCACCCCTGGATTCAATACCAAGTATCACACCCCCCCAAAAAAATAATCCTCACTTTATATATAGATTTATTGGTTGGTGGTTGGTTACTTTCAACACCTTATTTCAATTCCCTTAAGTGCATGCTTGGAGAAGTCTGCTATAATTATTATGTTCTTCCTAGGCTGTCTGCTTCACACCCCAGCTTCCTTAAAGATTTTCTTTTTGGTTTCTGCAATTTGAATATATATTTCAGTGTAGATTTTTAATTTTTTTTTTTTGGTTTTTTACAATTATCTTCATGGTGTTCGTGGATCTGTGATCTGAGGTATGTCACTAATTTTGGAAAATTCTTGTTCATTATTGCTTCACATGATTGCTTTCCTTTTCTCCTGTTTTTCCAGTTTGGGGTCCTGGTATCTTTGGGAATTATCCCCAGCAGTCAAATATTGTGTACTTTGTGTGTCTCTGTCTCTCTCTTGGCTTTTCAGTGGGTGTGGGAGTTTCTGTTGATCTGTCTTCAAGTTCACTGATTGTTTTCTTGACTGTCCTACCTACTGATGAGGCATCAAGGGCAATCTTCATTTTTATTTATTTCTATTTATTTTGTTTTTTATTTCTTAGAGTTTCCATCTCTCTGCTTTCATTACCTAGTCTTCCATACTTCATACCTTTTCTTTAGAGCCCTTCACCTATAAATCACAATTATTTTAAAAGTTCTCTCAAAGTACCAAGATCTGTCATATCTGTGTCTCATTTTGATGCATGCTTTATCTTTTAATAATGTGTATTTTGTTTCCTACTGTGATGTGTGTCTGTATATATAAAGAACTTATTATGGTATATAACCAACTTATTATTTATACGCGTATATAAATAATAACAACTGAGGACATCATCTTCAGTGTGGGTTTTGCTATTCTGGCTGGGACTTGGCTATTTGCAGTTTACTGTAGCTGAAGGTACCAGAGGACTCACATTCCTCCATGTCCCTGCTTGGGTCTCCCCTCTGTCCCTGGGTTAAGAACTTCCCAGTCTCCCTGCTCTTTGAGCTGTCATCCACTGTCATTTATACTGGCGCTTTTGCTGTTGGCAAGGCGGAGTGTCCTAGAATCATCAGTCAATCTCAGTCATCAGCAGACCCGTGACCCTGGCCTGTGACCTTCCCAAGTGTTTCCTAGGCATTTCCTCCCACCCCTCTGGGGACAGGAAAGCCAGAGGGGACACAGGAGCCAGAGAAGGACTTTCCCCAGCTAGGGTGAGGCCCTGAGGATGCCACATGGACTTATTCTTCCTTTGTCCAAAGAGCTGGGCAGGTCTCCCTGGGGTCTTTCAGTGGGAACTGGTGGGGTTCTGGTGAGAACACTTGTGCTGGCTTGGGGTCCCTTAAGACTGCAGTACCAGGACTCTTATTCTCTTTAGGTCAACTCCCCGCAGTTTGTCAGACTCACTACTCAAGTGTCCTCCAGTTCATGACCTCAGCACTGGGGGAGCAGGTCCCAGCTGTGTCCCTGGGAATTCCCCTGTGCAGCTTTAGCTTTAGGGGTTATGGTTTGACCCGTGACCTCAATTCTCCGAAGAGTCCAAGAAAAGCCTCCCATTTCCAGTCTGCTTGGCCTCTGCTTGTATTTACGGGAGGGATGTCTCCCAAGCTCTTTGCATGCTGGAACTGAAGCTGGAAGTCCCCTTCTGGCTTTTTGATTGCTGCCCTGCCCACTTGCCCAACAGTTAAAGGGGCCGGGTTGACAGAGACCTCCTGACTTTTTCAGAAGCACCTAAGAGAAATCCCCACTCTGCATGAAAACTCGGCACCCCTCTGTGGCTGTCCAGTTACTGCACACCCTCCCTGTTCTCTTCTTTCCATGTCACCTAGAATCCCCCAAGCTGCTGTTACAAACTGCATGGATTCTGTCAGAGATGTCTTAGAAGTGCCTCGTGGGGTGGGCTCCTTTCCTCTGGGTCTCTGTCAGTATCTTTTTATCTTTGCTAGACAAACATGGCGTTTCACCGGTCTTTTGAAAACAGAGCCTTAAGGGCCCTTACCCCAGCCTGTTGTTTCCTTCCACTGAGCTCCCCTAAGCTGCCTGTGGGTTCTGTATTAAATGTCACCTCTCCATCCAGCAGACAGGACAGCCTTCCTGTCCCCCATCCCATCATCTGACACCCAGGAAGAAACCGTGAAAGGGTCAGGGGACTAGCCAAAGAATAATTGCTGTAAAAACACACGTGTCCTTCCTTCCTTCTGCTGGGGAAAGTTATCACATAGGGCAGGTGAGGGAGATGTAGGTGCCGGTCATCTGCGAAAACGGAGCACATGGTAGGAGGGTGTCTCTTGGGTGTGGAGGTTGGCAGCAAGAAGGGTTGATGTGCAAGTAAATATATCAAGGGTGGTGGAGGCTGGGCTTCTCTGTTGGAGAAGAGAGCTGTGAACAGGGAATGAAGTATAAATGAACATGGGGAGTGGGTCACATGAGGCATCGGTGTGAACTCAGTTTTTCTGTATGTAGACTATGTACACATACACACAGACGATGTACTTGCATTAGAGATGTGTATGCCTGTGTGTAAATACATGAGTCATATGTATACACACAGACCCTGTTAGCAATGAGTTCCCAGATACCAGTTTTTATTTTTATTTTGTAGCAGGGATTGAACCTAGTGCCACATACCCACTGATCCATATCCCCAGCCCCTTTTATTTTTTATTTTGAGCCACTGTTGTGCTAAGTTGCCTAGGGCCTCGCTAAGTTGCTGAGGCTGGTGTTGAACTCACAATCCTCCTGCCTCAGCCTCCCAAGCCACTGGAATGACAGGTGGCTTTTGTGTAGCAGTCCTCATGAAAGGAAATATAATTCCTGGGAAAAATGTCCCATTTCAGGGCTGGAGGAGGGAAAGTGTGAGACAATGTTGGAATATTTTATTGTGGCAGGGATTATGAAAAACTATGAGTACATGTCCAAAGGACACAGAACCCAGCTTGAAGGGATTCCTATCTGCCAAACCTGGCACACTTAGAGCATCTAAGTAAATAATAGTAATGAATTATTACTCATTGAATAAAAGCAGGAAAGATGAGACCATACCAATAAAAGTGAATAAATTGAAAGTTTGAGGAATGGGAAATTTACATAACTTCATCATTTCTCTGTAGGAGGCTTGTGAGTTACAAGGGAAAAAGAATAACTTTATGGTGCAGAGCCCAAGCAGCCACTAACTTAAGAGACCAAGTGAACATCACCAGGAGTGGAACAAGTTGAAATTGTGTCCACCTGAGAGGATGTGATGAATAGTATCACTTCTGTGAGACTGGCCAGAGACTTTAACCTGAATCTAATCAGCATCAGGCAAGCCAAAAGTGGGATTTGCTGCTGAAGAACTTGCCAGTAATCTTTGAAACAATCAAGCTCATGGAAGTCAAAGATGTCTTGAGAGATGTGATGGCTCAAGGCAGTGGGTGATTCTGAACAGGTCCAATGTGGTAGAGTCACAAGACAGGCAGTTCTCAACTCCTGTGGGCTGGATTAGAGTCTTTGATTCTACAGTGGTGCAAAAGCAACCAGTGTTCAGTAAAAACTGTACAAGCAGTTTTTTTTTTTTAATAATTTTTTTGGATGTTAATAGACCTTTATTTTATTTGTTCATTTTTGTGGGGTGCTGAGGATGGAACCCAGTGCCTCCCACATGCCAGGCAGGTGCTCTGCTACTGAGCCCCAGCTCCAGGCCCCATACATGCAGTTTTGAATTTGGATCTTTTCCTGGGGATGTGCCCTTGTCCTCTCTGATGTGGGGCAGCTGCAGAGAGCTGCAGGCCCCAGCCAGTCTGCGATCATGAGGGCCGTCCACTGAGAGAGTGTGCCCTGCTGCCAAGGCAAGAGAAACAAGTGAATGCATCCCATGCATTTCCAAGTCACGGTGTGTTTGTTCCCCTTAGGACAGGTTTGTCAGGCACTTGGAAACTGGCAGGATCTGAGGAGCAGAGGGTAGGAATGTCCCAGCATTAACTTTCTGAATTTGTGGGGTGCACTATTCATCGGCACACGTCCCTGCCGGTGTGAAACGTGCTGCACACTCTGGGGTGATGGGGTGGCAGGTCAGTGACGTACTCCTTAATGATTCAACTTCCTTTAACATTGGGTTCTTAAACCAAAATAAACTCCTCAGGCCACTCAGGGCCCCGTTGGGCCCTAGTAGTGAAGGAGCATAGGCAAAGGAAAATGGAGGGCTTCAGCTCCTCCAGGGAGGAGGGAGTGGGTTTGTTCACCTGCCATTGATTCAAGATGCCATTCATCACAGCAGAATGCCAGTCCTTCACCTGCTACCTGTGCCTTCTGTCCTGCAGGGTCTTGGATGTGTTGTTGTATTTCTCAGGTTACCTTTCTGGAGTAGAAAGGGATTATTTTTCCATGTGAGATGTCAATATGATGAGAATCATAACGGGCAACACTTACATGGTGCTTGAAGGGCCTGGCTATAGTCGAAGTACTTTGAATGATGACTTAATTTCCATAATTACCCTTAGAGGTATATCATGTTTGCTTTATCTTACAAAGAGACCAGGGCACAGAGAAATCAGGTAACTTGCCTAAGGGCACACAGCTTGAAAGTGGTGGAGCTGGGGTTCAAATCGGGCAGTCTGACTCCAACACCAGATGGTGGGGAAATGGGTGTGAGGAGACTAGAGCTCTGGGCCCCATGGAACTCAGACTCTGT
The DNA here is from genome assembly GCF_902686445.1 of Sciurus carolinensis. Taxonomy (NCBI): domain Eukaryota; kingdom Metazoa; phylum Chordata; class Mammalia; order Rodentia; family Sciuridae; genus Sciurus; species Sciurus carolinensis. Next base: position 38,565,523 of record NC_062225.1, on the reverse strand, counting down.
GGGGTGTCAGAGCTATGCCTAGGCTCTCACCAGTGACCAGGCTGCCTCTGCATGTGGGAGTGGCAACTGCACACGGGCTGCGGGTCTGCCCATCCCTGAACTCACAGGTGTGTTTGCTTCTCTTTTGCCTTGAAGGTGGCCCGGTGGGTACTCTGGAGGCAGTGCTGGATTCCAACACCAAGGTCACTCTCTTTCGAATTCTGCTTCAAGTTCCCGGGTCACAGGTGTACTCTCCCATAGCGTGTGGAGAGTTACTGGATGGATCCGACGTTTACTGGGCCATAGCCACTGGTGAGTCTTGTTCCCGTCAGAATGTTCCAGACCCTAAGGTCTGAGCATGCTTAGCGTCTGCTTGTTGTTGAGCCTACAGGTAACCCCCTGGGAGACTCACTTGCTTTCAGGAGCTCTGTGCTCTCCTCCACATATCTGTCTCTATCTTAGTGATCAGAAGCATGAGTGTGCCAGGCTTCTGAGGAGTGTGTTTCAGGGCACTCACGTGTTGTTGAAGTGGCCGTTTACTTTACCATTTTGGTATCTGACTTAACAGGGGTGTTCCCAGGTGTGTGTATGTGTGGTAATAGCCGGAGGCAAAGTCCAAGGGCTGTGTCCAACTTGGGCAGTCTCCACCCCATGTTGCACGTTTGTAACAAGAGACTGCATCACTGGGCGGCCGAGTGCTGAGGAAGTTTGCCTTGGGCCGACACAGGTCAGGTTTGCCAGTGGCTTGTGTTCTACCATCATCCTTCCCTCAGAAGGTCCTGAGTAATGAATTGTTCTTTTCAGGGTGCTCTTCTGGGGAGTGAGGATGGGAGTCATGGGTATGTTCTGGTGTGGGGGTTGTGCTGTTGACTGAGATACTTGGACTTGTGCAGGCATTACTTGGACATCTTGCATGTCATTGACTCGCCCTCATACTTCATTGTGTGCTGAGCATTGAGAAAGGATCCCTGCCCAGGAATTTGGGTCTCCAATAAAGTGAAAACAAAAAGGCCCTGGGTGGAACTAGTTGAAGAGTAGAAATGGAAAGAGCGGCCTGTGAGGATGATCCCTGTCTTTTCCAGGCTCCTGTTTGGCAGGACAGGGAAGTACAGGGGGGCCTTTAAGAGTCCTTTTTTTTTTTTTTTTTAAACTATGTGGAAGAGAGAGTTAAACTGTTTCATGGGTGAACTGTGCTATTTGGCAAAAGATCTGTGGATAACAGGTTGGAAAGGAGACAAGTTGTTATTACTATTTTAATTTCACATGGACCAAAGTCTCTCCAGGCTTCCTAAAGGTGCCTCACTTTAGGCAGAGAGATAAGTTGTGAGCATTGACTGAGTGGCTTAGGGTTGTAGACAGAGGAGCATGCCCAGTCCTTCAGGCTAGAGCTCAGACATCCATTGTGCTGACTCCCTGCTGGAGCTCAGGTCACTGTCATTTCCTTCTTTCTTTCCTGCCTTCCTCATGGAAATAAAAGTTCCAGTGTCTCTCTGGCTGCTATCCCTCCTGTGCCCAGGACAGCATTGGGCATGTAGTCAGTGCCCAGTAAAGCATGGTGGGTAGATAGCAGAGCAGTATGCAAAGAAGGTGACCGAGGCCCCTTGTTGAGGATGTGTAAGGCAAAGAAAAGTGACATGTCCAGATGGCCCCTGACTTTGCATGGTCAGACTTCACGATTTTTTGACTTCTCAGTCATGTGAAAGCATAGCCATACAAACCTTTGACTTTTCACTTCAGCATAGTATTCATTAAATTACGTGAGCTATTCAATCCTTTATAATAAATAGGCTTTGTATTGGATGGTTTTGCCCAAGTGCAGGGTAATGGATGTGTTCTGAACATGTTGACAGGAGGTTAGGCTAACCTGTGATACTTGGTGGAATAGGTATTAAATACACGTTTTTTTGATAACATTCTCAATCTTACGATGAGTTTTAGGATGCAACCCCATTGTCAGTTGAGGAGCATGTGTAGTTACAAATAAGGGTTCTTGGGTCCTTTGTGAAAAGGCAGGGCCCAGGCCTGCTCATGAACATTGAGCAGTCAGACAACTTCAAGATAGAGGTTGCGTTTTTTTCTTTCAACACAAATTTTTCTTCTCAACAGCACATAACAAAATTTACTATCCTAATTATTTTTAGTTAGTTGCCTGAAATACTTTCACAATGACATATAGGCATCACCACCATTTATCTCCAGAACACTCCTCAAGTTCTCAAACTGAATCTCTGCACCTATTAATCTCACTGCTCCCTTCTCCCCTGGCAGCTGCCATTGCACTTCCTGTCTTTGCATTTGATGAAGAACCTCATATGTCAGACTCACACCACCTTGTCCTCTGACTGGCTTAGTTCAGTTGGCACAGTCTTCAAGTTTCATCCATGTTGCTGTATGTGTCAGAATCTCCTTCCTTGTTAAGACTGGACGAGACTCCATTGTGTATCTGCCTGCTTTTAGAATCATATATAATGGTTGTCCCATTGTAGAGTTAAGGACATGGTACATGGAAGCAGGAGGGTCGAATACCAGGAGGTAATCCCCTCTCAGGTTGGGACAGGGGGAAGAAGAAGGCAGAGAGGAACAGGAGTGATGAGAGGACCCAAACCCTGCTGAATTGATCCTAAGCCACGACAAGTTCTCTGTGGGCCCTGGGAGGACAAGGAGGCTTTGCTGCTGGTTTTTTGTGCCTGGTGGTCTTGGTTAGTCGTGGTCCTGTTGTGCTTTTGAGAAGCCCAGGTCATGCCAGGCTGCACCTCAGCTCTTCTTATAAGTTCCCATGTGAGACATAGCTGGTTCTCAGTGGTATTGCTGTATTGTTGAAATACACACTGTATTCTTCATCATGACCTGGTGCACTAAGCACATTTTTGTCTTTGTCTATTTTCCAGGAAGCAAAAATAACATTGGCAGGAACTGCAGGAGTTTGAGTTATCCGCTTAGAATCATTCCAAGAATGGATTTGCTTATGTGGTCATTTGATGCCTGTTGCTGTAGATTGAAGGCTTAGGTGGGCTTTCTGATTCCAAAAAGAGGACTTAGAGGCACAGCCGGGAAAGGAGTCCTCCATGGATCATGGCTGAAGGTTCAAAGGCTCTGAGAAACTTGCCAGACCTTTTGTAGAGATAATAACACTCATGCCTTTACAGACCTGAGTTTGGATTTCTGATCTTCAAAGTAGTTTTGGATTTGCTTGTAGTAGCCTAAGTGCATAGTTTTCCCATTACTAGCAAGATCTGTGATGTGGACTTGAGGGAAATGAGAGAAACAGGAAAATAGGGAAAAAGGAAAGAGCTCTATTGTCATGGGAGGGTCAGGAGGTGGATTTCATGGGCTGGTGTGCAGGGTGTTCAAGCAGAGGAGACGTGATGGTAACGTGGTGCACAGCAGCACATCTGCATGGTGGGAGGTGGTGTGTATCCTTATCCTGGGTATCTGGGGGTTCAGCATCTGCAGAGTGAATCAAGTGCATATGAAAAGATTTCAGAATAAAATTGCTTCTGTACTGAACATGTACTTTCTTGTTCTTTTCATTATTCCCTACATAAGATAGTATAACAGCTGTTTATGTATCATTTACATTGTATGAGGTTAATGAGTAATATAGATATAACTGAAAGTGTATGGGTGCATGGGCCCAGGTGATACATCAATACTACATACCATTTTATCTTAGGAGCCTTACCATCATTGGATTCTGGTATCTTTGAAGAGTTCCAAAACTCATCCTTTACAGATATTGAGGAGCAAACAACAGTAGTTTGAAGAAAGCTTACCTAGTAGTTGAAGAAGATTCTGACCACTCATTCCAGAGGTAGCTCATTTTAAACGTCAAGTGGGTTGTCACTTAGACTTCTGGATCCTTAAAGAGCAAGAAGACAGGTGAGAACGTCTCTGGTCATGTCCTCTTGGTGCCTTACCTGGGAATAGAGATGTGGGTGGAGACAGACAGGGACAGCCTCCCAGTGCTGACAGACTGGCTTTGGTGATGACCCAAAGATGTCACCTTAGACCATACTATGCCTCAGCATTGGAAATCACAAGGGAACCAAGTTCTGTAGTCTTGAGCTTTTCTTTTTCCTTACGAGGTACTTCTGGGTACTTCTTTTAATTCCATACCAAGAGCCCACTCAGAAGAGCAGTCCTAATACAATCGTTCTTCATTCTCATTCTCACAGACCCCAAACTGCAAGTTCAGAGTGAGCACTCTGGCCCTTTCCTTGCCAGGTACAGATTGCATATATCCCTTATTCAAAATCCTGGGGACCAGAAGAGTTTTGGATTCTCTAGGATGATGGGATATTTGCATGTACATAATGTCATGCTGCCCAATTGAAACGTGAAATTTATTTGTTTCATATGCACATTATCCAGATAGCTGGAAGGTACTTTTATATAGTATTTTCAGTCTTGTACATGAAGTAGTTTGTGTCCTTTGAACCAGAAATCAGGTATGGGGTTTTCCACCTGTGACATCATGTTGGAGCTGCAAATTTGCACACTTTGGAGCATTTCAGAATTTGGATTTTTAGATTGGGTTGCTCAACCTGTGTTACATGATATTCACATAAATCTGCAGTGTAGGAGAGGAAGGTTGCAGGTGGGATACAGTGGGTAAGGAAGCTCAGTTTTCAAAACCAACAGTTGGCATTTGGATATTGTGACTCTAGTGGCCCTTGTGCCTTACAGTGGCTCAGTTATTCTGTACTATTGTCTGGTATCCTTTAACTTCTCTGAGTTTAAAATACACCCCATGTTCCATTTGGAAATTCAGCTGACCCAAACTGCCTGGTTCACAGATGTCTTTTCTTGTTCAGGATTGTGCTTGCTTTACTGCACACTTCACTGAACGTCTGCTATGTGTGGAACCCTTCACTGGGAGATAGGCATGTGTGCTCCTGTGCTGGAGTAGCCATCGTGCAATAGTGATGACTAGAAACCTCCTTGTAAAGAAAGAGATGACTGAAATGATCGTGCCTTTGGTTAATGGTGGTGGTCAATGCTCCAAAAATGTCGTGACGTTTTTTAAAGTTGCCTTTGAAAGAAATTAACTTACCATATTTGATTTCATGCTTTTTGTGTTTTTTTAATGTGTACCTGATCTTACAGTTTTTAGCAATATTGCTGTAAATGGTATGAAGTGTCCATTTGTAAACCTGTGAAATTCCTGACTGTTGCTTGTTGGTTGACAAGCGCCTGTTGCATGGACAACATCCTTGTGTGGACCTTCCCAGGAGGTTCTTCCCCTGTGAATGTGGCTTTGGTTCTTCTCCATGGGCCTCTTTTCTCACGGGAGACACTAAGTGAGACTGTTGAGAATCCATGTGCCACTTGGGGTGTGTTCCATGCTGGAACAGCTGTACCATTGCAAATGCTTCTGACACTTGAGGGATAGGTGCTGTGCACATTATCAAGGTGTGCAGGGTGGTCACAGGACAGTCCCAAGGCTTTCCTGCTTAGTGAGCTGGCCTAGGTGGCCATGGGACTGAAGTTTGTAAGTCCCAGTGCAGTGGCGGGAGAGACCGTGGCACCAGTGGAGGGTGCCAGCATTCAGTGACAAACAGTGGCTTGGAGTGTAAGAACCCTGGCATGGGATGTTTGCAGAACATAAACACAGGGGACTTAATGTTGGCAAAACAAGGACTCTTGTTTTTCACTTTCTTTCTTTCTATTCTGATCCTAGTGCCACGTTAGAGGAAATTAACCAGCACTGGAACTGACTGGGACAGAATCTCCTCCATACTCTGTCTGTGTTTCATAATAAAGAAGACATGACCAGCTTTGTCAAGGGGAAGGGGAAGGTAGGCCCCTTGATCTCAACCTTTCTCCCCATCTCGCGGGTAACTCTTCATGACATTTTGAACTCGGCCATGTATCCACAGTCTTCACCAGTCCAATTACACTTTTCAGCTTAATACGCAAAACCAAATTAGTTCAATTTGTCACCTGTGAGTCTTTGCAGTGCATAAAGATACACCTGAAATTTAGGGAAAAAAGGGGGTGGTGCTTCACCCTCAGGCCTAATTCTTGTTAACTTTTCTACAATATAAAGACCTTTTTTTGTGTGTGATACCATAATGTTAGGATTTCTGTTTTTGCAGAGCAACATGTTATTGTCTTCCTTGAATTAGTTATTCCTGACTCATTTTTTTCAGCTGTAACATTCGTCACAACATTGGACCTAGTGCTCTCCTCCCACTAATAGTGGATGTTTGTTCTGCAGATGTTAATTAAATGGAGTTACAGCCAATTAAGGTCTGAGAAGGCAGGAGAGGAATCTTGGGAGGTATTTGTCCATACCTCCTGCCAGTTACATTGTTATATAACTGGTCTCATTACAAAGACATGATGGTGATTGGTGCTTTAAAATCCTGTTGGGCAGGGACATGGTTCCTCCTTCTACTGTGAACTCTCCTTACACACTTGAACACTTGAGCCTGTAGTACAGTTTTCATACATGAATATACGACAGTGAATTCCACCTTTTATGCATACCTATAAAGCACCAATTAAAAACAAAATATGTAGTAGAGAGACCAATAAAGTAGGACGCACAGGGGAGGGAAATGGAGTTCATTCAATTCCATGCCTGTATGATGATGTCAGAGTGAACCCCACTACTGTGTATAAGTAGAATGCACTAATAGAAACATTGTGAATCTCCCAGACCATGCTTTTGTTTTCTTCAAAACAAACCTCAAGAGTTTCAGCTTTTCGTAAGGGGTGTCAAAGTTAATTTTTGGTTTTAGAGGAAGAAAAGAAGAGCACTCTTTTCCTTTTGGGGACTGAGGGATGTGAGCAGGATGAGTGAAGAGCAGGAGTGACCCAGGCCATCCAGTTCTTGGCAGCCAGGGCATGACCTCTTACCTGTGGGGTCAGAGCGGGCCTGGGCTGTGGTGGGAGACACACACAGCTCTCTAGTCACCCCTCATCCTTGCCCGATGGACTGTGCCTCGGTGTCCTGTGTCAGGGACACTTGACCTGCCTCTCTTGGCCTAATGTGAACTGTAGTGGTTCTTTTCTCAAGGTGTTTCCCTTACTTGGGAGGAAGGAAATTGATTTCTGCTCTGCTGGTTCCTGAACACTTCTGTAGGAGAAGAAAAAATGTCCTCTTCCTAGGTTGTGTAGTTGAGGCCCTGGAAATTACATCACTATACAGCAGATGAGCAAGAGAGAAAGAGTTGATTTGAATGCATGGATAGTGTATACACGTGGCAGATACTCAACCAAGTAATTTATGATTAAAGTAAATTATGATTAGATTAATGTACGTGCCCAGGCTTCATTTCTGAAAAGACTTATACAGTGAAGATTTGGTAACACCCCGAGAAAATAGCATCATCTTAAGAAACATAGGCTCTCATAAAACAGTCCTACAAAACACAAGTGAAAATGTTAATAAAAAGAAAAGGACATGCCAACCGTACTTCAGATAGAGCGCTAATTTCCAGAATCTATAAAGAACTCAAAAAACTCTACACAATAATACAAATAATCCAATCAACAAATGGGCTAAGGAAATGAACAGACACTTCACAGAAGAAGATGTACAAGTAATCAACAGATATATGAAAAAATGTTCAACATCCCTAGTAATAAGGGAAATGCAAATCAAAACTACCCTAAGATTTCATCTCACCCCAATTAGAATGGCGATTATCAAGAACACAAGCAACAATAGGTGTTGGCGAGGATGTGGTGAAAAAGGAACACTCATACATTGCTGGTGGGGTTGCAAATTAGTGCAGCCACTCTGGAAAGCAGTGTGGAGATTCCTCAGAAAGCTTGGAATGGAAACACCATTTGACCCAGCTATCCCACTCCTTGGCCTATATCCAAAGGACTTAAAATCAGCATACTACAGAGATACAGCCACATCAATGTTCATTGCTGCTCAATTCACCATAGCCAGATTGTGGAACCAACCTAGATGCCCTTCAGTTGATGAATGGATAAAGAAACTGTGGCATATATATACAATGGAATATTACTCCACAATGAAGAATGATAAAATTATGGCATTTGCAGGCAAATGGATGAAATTGGAGAATATCATGCTAAGTGAGATAAGCCAATCTCAAAAACTAAAGGACGAATGATCTCACTGATAAGCGGATGATGACACATAATGGGGGGTGGGAGGGGTTAGCATTAGGTTTAGGGTTAGGTTTAGGGTTAGGGATGAGGAGAGTGGTAAGAATGAAGGAAAGAAGGACTGTATAGAGGGAAAAGAGGGGTGGGAGGGGTGGGGGGGAAGGGAAAAATAATCAAACATCATTGCCCTATGTAAACGTATGATTACACAAATGGTATGCCTTGACTCTATGTACAAATAGAGAAACAACATGTATCCCATTTGTATACAATAATAAAAAAAAAAAGAAAGGACAGGTAACGGCAGACTATCACCTGTGAGAAATGGGCTACAGCTTCTATTCTAGACCCTTGTCACCACCGCAGATCACAAAGGTCCCTTCTTGGTGGTGGTTGGTAAAACAGTTGCAGTGTCAGATTGAATGTGTCCTGCTGTCTTCGCACACACCCCAGGGTTTTAGGAGTACTTCCGGCCTCTAGAAGCTTGGCCAGGGTCCTCCCTTCCACCTTCAACAAGTACAGAATGGACAGTGGTGGTGCATGGCATTAGTCTTCTCCAAATCCTGCAGTTGGCTTTATATGGAATTTTTGGAACCTAAAGAAGACATTGGTTCATGTTTTAAAGAGACTCTTAGGTCCTAGTTGGATCATTCTTTGGGGCTGATGTGAATTCCCACACCAGAGTCAGTCACTGGGTCCTCGTATCTCTTGTCTTCATTCACTTTCCATCATTGTGACAAATACCTGAGATGACTGACTTAGGAAAGGTTGGTTTGGCTCCCAGTTCTGGAGGCTCCAGTCTGTGACTGGTCAGCCCCCTTGCTCGTGAGCCTATGATGGGAAAGCACATCACGGTAGCAGCTTATGGCAGAGCAAAAGTGTTCACCTCATGGCGAGCCAGGGAGCAGAGAGGAAGGGGCTGGGGTCCCAGTGTGGGCTTCATGGGCACACCCCCAGAGACCCAAGGATCTGTTGCCAGAACCCACCTTGTGCAGTTCTATCACCTCCCAATACACTAGCTGGGAATTAGGCCTTTAACACATGGACCTTGGGGAGGCATTGAAGATCCAAACTGTAGCATCAGTGTAGGGAGGATATGGAATATAATTCTGAATTAAAATTCTCAAAACCTTAGAAGTCAGCTAATTCAGCCACAGCTTCGTGGTCAGTAAGTGACTTGTCCTTGTGTTTTGCAACCTCGTGATGGTAATCTATCCCTGCCTTTTTTTCTCCCCCACTCTGGTTCTGGGTAGCGGACAGGGGTGGTTGTTATTGAAGCAGCAGAGATTCCTCAAGTGCCTGGGTACATCTGTCCTTCCTCCTTCCTGTCCCTTGTGCTCTCTTCCTTCCCTTTGCCCATCTCCCTGGATGAAGGCCCCATCTCTTGTGCATCAGGGTCTGATTGCTTAAGAGAGCAGCAGCATGCTTCCTGAGCAGGAAGGGGAGCCCAAGAAGTTCTGAGAAGCATTGGTGACATTGGAGGAGGCCACTTTTGTCCTCCCTGAGGCAGAGAAGGTGGTTACCTACTACTCTTGCTGCTGCTGTAAGGCCCAGGTGCCCCGCCAAGGCTGGCTGTACGTCAGCATCAACCACCTCTGGTTCTACCCCTTCTTCCTGTGTAAGGAAGTCAAGTGAGGCCAGTGCCGGCATCTGCAGAGATTTGGTCCCTCAAGATAAAGTTGACCCTGGGGTTGATTGGCATGGTTCTCAAGAAAAGCCATTAAAGGTTAAATCCCACAGCAAAAGATTTAAGTGGGTGATTGAGAAGATAGCAGGTGATATTGGATTAGTTTCCAAATAATTTGTGTATAGTTAAGTTTAATTATACATGCTACATCAAAGGAGGTTGATTTTTATTTATTTATTTTTTTGTTTCTTGGAGACAATTCATGTTTCTGCTATTTTCGGGAGCATACCTGATTAGCTTATTTCAATAACTACTCAAGACCTTTTACTACCATAGATCATGTTGAAGATACATTATCATATCTGATGGATGAATATTTCTAAAGGAGTAGCATGTACTTCTGCTTCTTAATGCAGAAGGACATCTTTTAAAACACCCATCCCTGAACATCATGACTGTTGGCTATGCAGAATGCTTTACCTGGGTCCACTTGAGATCCAGAAAGAATTGATGGTCATTGCACCAGCAGAGGGCACTCTCCTCAGTATTGGCATGCCCACAGGGAAAGGCAAGGCCACACTTGTCATTTGTGTGTGGAAGGTTTCAAAAGCCATTGCCATTGAAAACACTTTCAGAACCCATTTCAAGAGCCTGTGCTGGGTGGCATGGGAGATGCACACGTATGTGTGGTTTTCTTCATTTATTCTCCAAGTGCAGCCAGTTGGAGGGCTCCTCCTAAATGTCTGCTGTGGACAGCCTCCCACACATGCTGTTTTCACTTTCTGTCTCACCAACCTCAGTTCTGATGCCTTAGCAGCCTGTCCCGTGTTCCCAGTCCTCTCCTGAACTTGCTTGAAATGGGCCCCGGCCTAAGCTTGGTCATCCTTCTTTTCCTTCTCTCTGAAATGCTTTTCAAAAAGAACACCCTGCTTTCCTTCTGTCCTTAGACTTAGCCTCTTCAGAAACTCCTGTTTGTCCTTCAAAACCCAATTCAGATTGCTCAGGTCCACCATGCCTTCCTTGGGCCCCATATAATGCATGCCATGTCTGTTTCTGGGTTGGGTTCCATCAAGTTGGCATTGCTTATTTGCTTGTAGGTTAGTTTTTCCTGTTTGTGCTGCTTAAATGCAGGGCTCTTCACACAGCAGTCACTAAATGAACTCAAGTTAGCAGTGTAGATGAAACTAGTGTGGGTGGAGGAGCTGGGATAGCTGGAAAAGAGTAGTCCCAGACCTGACATAGAAATGAGGCTGTTTAACATTCTAAAAGCATGAAAATGCTATTGCTAAATAAGTGGAAGGAAATGTTACAATATGATAGTCATTCTCTACTTTGATGTGAAAAGGAAATGATTTAATTTGGGACACTAAGGATTGTCACTAAACCTATGTTAGGTTGATGATATTAGGAAAAAAAGGAATGATTGCTAATATTCAATCATGCTTTTCAACTTGTTATCTGTGTGATGGATCGGCTAACAGAAGACTTTATCTTCTCCCCCTTTCCTCTGCATTCGCCTACTGCCTATCACTGTACCAAAAATAATTCTGGGCTGGGTACCGTGGCACACACCAGTAATCCCAGTGTCCCAGGAGACTGAGACAGAAGGATGGCAAGTTCAAAGGCAGCCTCAGCAAAGGCGAGGCACTAAGCAACTCAGTGAGACCTGCCTCTAAATGAAATACAAAATTGGTCTGGGGAAGTGGCTCAGTAGCCAAGTACCCTTGACTTTAATCCCTGGAACACCCGCCCAAAAAAATCTGTGTCTAGCATGTTGGAACAAAAATGTATCATGTGCACTGTATTACATTATTTTTATTAGTAGCAGTAGTACTGGGGATTGAACCCAGGGCTCTTAACTATTCAGCCCTGCTGCCCCGCTTTCTGAGACAGGGATTTGCTAAGTTGCCTCCTTTGCAAGGAGGGATCCTCCTGCCTCCTGGGTCACTGGGACTATAGGTGTGTGCCACAGCACCTGACTGTCTTTCTGGCAGTGCTGGGAATCAAACCCAGGCTTCACACATACTCGTCCAGAGCTCTACTACTGAGCTATTCCCAAGCATCTGCTTTCTTTTCCTCAAGTGAAAGACTCTTGCTTTGTCACCCAAGCTGGCCCTAAAACCCTGGGCTCAAGACACCCACCTGCTTCAGGCTTGCAGGTAGCTGGGAGGTGCACACACACTGTGCCTGACTGTACTGTATTACCTTAGCATTTCATAAAACTGCTCGTACTGTCTTCTAGGAATAATGAGTCATGTGACACAGACTTGATGCTCAGTCCTCTTATGTAAAGGAGACATGAATAACCCTCTTTCACACTCCATTTTCCTCTACCTCCATGTGTGAGTGCTGTTTTTGAAACTAGAGTTTGTGTGATTCAGAAACTTTTGCTTGAGTGTTTAAATATTCTTGAAGATGTATACTGTTGGATTCCAAAATGATGGTTCTTGAAAGTATGCAGTAACTAGCAACCTGGGAGATTACACTAAAATCTTTAAGAAAACTGTTGGCACATGAATTGGTTTTCACCAACAGCTGTCAGGCAGTTGTGCACTCTTCCCCTGCACTGGCTTTGAAGACTTTAGCATTTTAACTGAAAAGAAAAAAAATAGAACTTTGGTTTGGTATTTCCTGATGCTTGAAGTTTGGGGCCACTTTATGGGGGATCTGAATTTGTGTTTTTTCTCTTTAAGTTCAACTTGTAATCCCTTGGATTGATATCCAGAAATTGGAAAGGACATCCAACATCTTTCTGGCGGACACCATCTGGATCACCACACTGAATAAAGAGCATGACTCCTCCATGCTTCTGATCCTGGATACGGTCTTCAAGATCATGGAGCAACTGGTAGATGTGATACTGCGGAGGCTACTGGATAATGAGGTCTGGAACGAGATCTGCAGGAGCCAAGCCAGATCACCAAGAGGTAGAGCTTCAGTCCCTTGGTGTCCCTCAACTGTTTGAACTTTTCATGTGCTTTGCTTAGCACCTTTTGGTTGTGAGGTCTTCCCTGTGACCCTGGGGCATTGGTTCGAGGGCCTGTGTGCATACCAAACCCCATGAATGCTCAAGTTTCTTTCATAAATTGTCATGGTATTTGCATAGAAACCTTTTCTGGTTTTCTGGTGGTGCTGGGGATTGACCCTTGGTTCTTATGCATGCTAGACCTGAGCCTTTCACTATAAAATTGTTTATCTCTTTTAACATTCGTGTATTTTTTTTCAATTGACGTTTCTTAAAAATATCCAAGGAGACAAGTAAAACATAGCTATAATGCGTTTGCTTATGAGGCAGTTTAGTACTACAGTATCTGAAACCCTTGTTTTGTAATCCAATTTTGGAGCATTTTTTATTTTGATTTTTTGAATTAGGGCTGCTCAACTGCTAAAGTCTACATGAATCTTGTGAAATCTGAAAATCTCTGAAATTTGAAACTCTTCTGGTCCCAAGCATTTTGAATAAGGCCGACTCAACCTGCAGTGAATTCATTGAAAGCCGTGAGGTCTAGTGTTCAGTGCTAATACAAAGAAAGTCGTTTTGCAAACAGCAGATCTCTTCCTTCATAACACATGCACTTTCTTCTGACTGTCTGGTGGGGTGCATCTTTCTGAGTGGTGGTCCGTGAACAGCATCATGTTTGGGGTTTTCATGTATTCAGGTACTTCCAGCTGTGTGCATGTATTTCAAACTGGTCATGTATTACCACAAAAGGCACAAAAAGAAAAAAAATATTAAATGCTCTTGGTAGGTTTCTTTTTTCTTTTTCCCAAATTGGTTGAATTCCAATGAACTCCACGTGGTGTTGGGTCACCTGTGATATGTGACAGTTCTTTTGGAAGATGGATGGTTATCGTCTCTTCCTTAAGAAAGAGACTCTTGGGAATCCGATCATTATTTTTGTTTCCTCGTCCCAAGTTCTCTAGTTCTTCTTGGCTGCAGGACACCCAGAACGGTCCCCAACTTGGGGTCATGTGTTTTAAAAAAAGACAACATAGTATGGGAAGAGTCAGGCTGTCGGTGTTTTTTTATGTGTCAGTGAGATAGTTGGTATCCAATCCTTTTACTCCAGCTGACAAAGATCTGTCACATGAAATGTACAGCGTTAGCAGCCCTGAGGGAAGGAGTTTGGGGTGTGTGCATAATTAGAGGGCTCATAAAACTGCCAGCTGAAGGTTTGATCCTCTACCTGTGCATAGTCTCAGGTGCGGCAGGCCAGCTAACAGGCCAGTGTGTGCTGGTGGCCCCGCGGGCATCAGGATTTCAGGTGATATCCCGGCCAGCTCCACTTCAGATGTGGCATTTTTGGTTTGGAGCAAAGTGAGGAGAAAAGAGGAAGGTGGAAGATCTGTAGCACCTGGCTCCCTTGTGGTAAATGGAGCATCTTGGAAGAAAAGGTATGCCTATAGTCCAGAAGGTCCTTCATAGGTGTCCTGTGGGGTTAACACCTATTAACTTCAGCTTCAGCAACAAGTCTGCAGTGTTTTGCTTCACATTCTGTCAGCACATTTCTCTCCTCCTTGTTACAGGCTCATCCAGCAGTGTGTGCTTATTCAGGGTGGTTGGTGGCACCTGCTGCTGCTGTTTCAGCTGAAACTCTCTGGCTGTGTTGCTTTGGCCTGAACACACTGCAGCTCTGCAGGCACCTGGCTTCTGGGCGGGTCTCTGTCCTGGGGTGCTTGTACCTGGCTCAGACCCATCAGCTCCCGCCTTCTCAGTTTTGGGGCCTGACCTTGTCTGTGGAGGGGAAGCAGAGACTTTGAGTATGGCAAGGTCTAGGAGGCGAGTCGTGGCTAGAGGGCTTGGTTTCTGATGTTGTTCAGAAAAAGAAAGTGATATGTTTAGTATCAAAACTGCCATGTGCCTGGAATCTTAAAGGGTGTTGTCACTCCTGTCTTCATTAACAGCTGGTTTCTCAGTCAGTCACTGTTTGACTTGAGTTGTGCTAGGAATTTAAACATGTGTCTCACACACTTCAAAGTGAAACTGGACGACTTTCCAGGAGGAAGGGAAGAATGCAGATTTTTAAGCCCTTCTGGGGCTTTCTTTCTTGTAATTTGAGGTTTCTGGTCTCTGGTTACCAAATGTGCCCAGAGGGAGCGTGGACGCTGGGTGTGGAGCATACCCAGCTGCTCTGAGGCCACAGAGAGGCCTCAGCTGGTGGCTGAGGTAATGGGTTAACTGAAAGGAGAATGTTGTTCTCAGTTGGCTTCAGACAGGTGAACACCAAATGAAAATTTTAGGACTTGGGTGCAAAATATATAGAAGTCCTTCTGCCCTTAGAGCTCAGGGCAAGCTGCTGGGATTTGTGTTCATTACTGTCTTGGTGTGCCTTGGCCTCCACCCTCTCCTGAGGGGGAAGGGAAATGTCCCTCTAGGGAGGAATTCATTGGCGCCAGAAGCACACTTGTGAGTTAAGATGTGTGGAAGGAGTAAGCATGGACTTTACATTCCTCAAGCCAGTGTGGCCAGCATGTTTTGGGTACGAGGACGTCAGTTTTATTTTATGTGTATTATTTAAATTAAATTAGTTTTTAACAGATACATAAAAACCTAAGGATTGTACATGTCAAAGGGGAGCCTAGGGTGTTCCGATGCAGGTACACTTTGTGTGATATTTAACCCGGGTAAACCTACCTGACTGCTCAAATGTCATTTCTTTAGGGTGAAGATAATCAAAATCCTTTCATCTAGCGTTTTGAAGTATTCGGTGTGGGATTGGCACCTGTAGTCACCTGCTCGGCAGCAGCACCCCAGAACTTCCTGCTCCTTCTCGCACTGGCTCAGAACCATTAGGCAACCTCTCCGGCCTCTAGTTTCCACCATTCTACCCTCAACTGCTAGGACAGCAACATTTTTTAGATTTCAATGTAAACGTGTTGGATGTACTTGGCTCTCAGCAACCTTGGGGTCCCCCTGAGGGACCTCACCTTCCATTCTTGCAGTGTGTGAAGTTATTTTTCTTTGTTCTTTGTAGTTATACCTGACTGTCGAGTGTACTTTGTTATATCCTACATCCATGGAAACAGCTTCCCTTCTTCTGGTTGTGTAAGATGTGGAGCTACACCAGGCGTATATTCATATACGAACGTAGGAAATTGTGTGTGATTCAGTTGTGAACCTGTGCAGTGCACTTGGCTTCCCCTGGCTCCCTGCTGATCCTCTGGAGAAAAGTCAGGCTCCTTTTTGGATGTCCACATATGAATAGTTAACCCTTTCAATGGGTAGTTCAGGTTTTTACAATAATCACAGGACCACACAATCATCACCACAACCACAGAACCTTTTATTACCTTACAAGGAAGCTTCACGTTCATGGAGTGGCCACTCCTTATTTTCGTCTGTCAGCCTCCTGTGTGGACATTTTGTGTAAATGAACCTAGCAACATGTGGTCTTTTGTGTCTGGCTTCTTTCACTCAGTCTGATGTTTCCAAGCTCTCTCCATGCACACTTTCTGTTGATGGCTGAGTACTAAGTACCCTGTTTGAGGGGATTTGCCACATTTGGTATGTCCATTCATCAACTGGTGGACATGGGGTAGTTTCCACCTTCGACTGTGAATCTGTTGCTGTATTTGTGTGCCAGTTAGTGGACCTCAGTTCTCAATGCTGTTGTGCGCATTCACCTGGGAGGGAATGTCTGGTAAACATGGCGTCCGCTTTCAGCCTGTGAGGGCTTCTGGCTGTTTGTCAACGTGAGAGCATCATTTGGCCTTCCACAAGCAGCGAGCAGCGTGGGAGGGCTCCACCTTCCCCATGTCTCACCGACGCTCACCCCGCTTATCATCTGATTCTCCACACATGGCCTCTGCTGCCATTTTTGGAGTAATTCAAACAGTTACTACAACCAGAATGGAATGCTTATTTTAGTTCATGAGTTCATGAAATTCTTGCTGGTGTGGACAGCAGGCTCTGCTCCTCGCACTTTCTCCCAAGGTCAACTATGTGTCGGGATGGACCATGGGGCTGACCAGCTCTGGAGGGGCATGACTTCTTATTTCAGTCACTATCAGATTGTGCCAGTGAATTCAAAAGTGTTTTCCTTTTGAGTTTCCTGTCTGTAGACCTTTCCATGTCTTCTTGATTTCTCCCTACCTCTCACAAGGGACCTTGAAGCCCGTGCAAGGAAGGAGCTCTTCTGAGCCTTCTTCAGGCTGCCATGAAAGGAGAAGCTGCACGCTGTGGTGGACTGCTCCTCTGGATGCCCTTCAGTCGCTGCCACACTGCGGTATCTTGTTTACCTCTGACAGCTCCACCTGCTTTGCCAGCAGAGAATGTTTGCTGTAATGTTGTCCTTCTGCTCAGAGAGGTAGACCCTGCCTCTCGCCTCTGCTTGACCTGCTGTTCACACTCTGAAGCAGGCTTTTGTCATTTAACCCATTTTGTTCAGTCCATTTTCTTTTGCTAAAACAAAATGCTTGATGTTAGGTTTCCTTATTAACCATGAAAAAAAAAAAAAAGGAAGAACATGGTGCTGGCTCAGCACCAGTGAGGGTGTTGTGGTGGACAGTGTCCCTGTGGCAGGAGCATGAGTAGATGGAAACATCACTTGTGAAGACAGGATACCAGAGAATGGGGAGGGACCATTGTGTTGGGACTAATGACACATTAACTAACTCAGGCTGACTCCTTACTCCCTGGCGTGTGAGCAAAATCAAGGCTCAAAGGTGGTTTCAAAGGTTCATGACAATAAACCTTACCACCATCAGGGATTGGTTAACAGCAGTTCCGTGAACGTGATCAGCTCGTGCTTGCCATATAGTCCTATGGGACTCTCGCCTGCGTGAACCCCACCTGCCTTGCTGACCTTTAAGCTGATTGGTTCCCACCCAGCCCCCACCCTACATAAAAGCTGTGCGATTTCCTCAATAAACGAGTTCCTGCTGTGACAGGTCTTCCTGAGGTGTCTGATTGTCCTCTGCCCGGAGGGCTGGGAGCAGGTGGGCGGTCAGTTGGCTCTACCTATCCTGGTCTGACCTTGTTGGGGAGTGTCCCCTTCCCTTGTCGCTGGTTGAGAAGAGCAAGGGGGCTTAAGACCCCGACATCTGGCACCAACGTGGGGCCCCTCAAGGCTGAACCACAGCCAAAGCGAAGAGGCAGTTTCGAAACCGAAAGTACCAGCAGATCGGGCCAAGCAAGTTCCGAGGTAAGGCATCCCTGAAAAGATGGGGCAAACACACACCACACGTGGTGACCCTGCACTCTCAGCTCTTACACTCATGCTGAAGAGTAGGGGTCTTGAGTGGACTGATACACAGGCGGAAAAAGCCTGGGACACCTTTACTTGGGTGGCCCCTTGGCTTCCTGCCGCTAATCTTTTTTACTGGTCCACATGGGATCATGTAGAACAAATTGTTAGGAAGAGGGAAATCAATTTAGAGGAGGGTCCCCCACTGGGAGTCTGCCCTACATTATCCACCCTTAAGGCCTGCTTCTCTCCAGGACCTCCCAAAGGGGGCTCCAAGTTTCTCCCCAAAGAACTGCCGCCTAAAGAACTGCCGGCTCTTCCCGTTGCATCTCTTTCCAGAAACTTGCCACATAGTAAACAATGTTGGGAGACCTTTAATGAGAATCCCAATCCATCTCCATCCGCTCCTCCCAAGGTTGAGGAAAGAGTCTTACCTGAACTCCAGCAAAAGTAAATTTTATGGTGCTTTACTAAAGTACTTAATGGCTGAATCATTTTTCCAGGACTCTTGTGTTTTTTGAATTCTACATTTTTTTTTGAGCTCATGACTTTTTTGATCAGTTTTATTTTTTTTATTCAACTAGAGTTTTTGAATGTCTGTTACATTGCAATGGAGATTGACCTATAAAGTTTCAAGGCCTTTGATTTTGTGTTATTTGTATGTTGTGCTGTCTGATGTCGTGTTTTCTCTGTATCAAAACTGAGCGTTCCTAAAATTAAAATTTAAAAATGGATCCAAATAATTTTAATTCACGTGGTTTAAAAAGGTTCAATTTAAATTGGGTAAACTAATAGAAGTAAAATGTCTTGAAAATAACTTGCAAGTCTCTAGGTGGTCAAACTAATAAAATGTTGATGTTTATATAATGTCTAACATCAATTTTTCTAGGACTTTTCTTCCACAGGAAAGAGACGGCAAATACTGTTCAGGACACTTGTCTGATATCTTGGTTTTTACAAAATAAGTGAATTAGAGTTAACATGTATGGGATTACTCAAATGTGTTTGTAGAGACATCTGATTAATCTACAAAGTTAAAATGCTAATTGTTAAATAACATCGAGTACTCGTAACTCCTTAAATTCCGTGGGGTAACATACTTAAACATTATTGGTGTTTTCATAGGTTGGTAAATAAAAGGGTTTAAATTGCTTTGTGTCACTAAAAACAAGGTTACTGAGTTATGTCCTAACAGGTACAATTCTCTATATACAAAGGGTTCTAAAGGTTTCAGCTGTGTTTCAATTAGAGTACTATAAATAACAAAATATTTAATCTTATTAAAATGGAGTAATTTATATAAATTAAGAAATTTCATAAGAGTTGTTTCAGAATGTGACCAAAAGGTCAACAGATAGGAAAGAAAAATAAAAGGTTCTAGATATGGAAATATATTTAGTAAAGAACAAAATGTTTCTGGGTCAAAGTGTTTATGTGATAAAATACATGAGGGTCTAAATAAGCTAAGAAAGTCTGTAAAGGGCAAGTTTCAATAAATTTGCATGTAACTAAGTTGGTTATATGTATATGAAACAGTTAAAGCTATTTAAGGTTTTTTCCTAAGGTGAAATACTAATGTTCTGATATAAACCAAAGTTTAGTCTATATGGTAAAATGACAAGGATTTCTTAGAAACACTAATTTACTCTTAACTTTGTGTCTATTAAGTTTTATTCTTTAGAACAATTAGTCTTAAAAATTGGGGTTTATGCAATTATGGTTAAACAACTGTTAGAGTATTGTACTATGTTACAGAGTCTAAATTTTTCTTTAATAACTAAATTTGGTAATATAAATGTCAAGGTAATTGTGAAATGGTCACTCTTTGTATGTTGAATGTGTTCATATTTTCCAGGTATATAAGTTTTTAAAGCAGGGAATTTATCAAGCTGCTATTCTCCAGATTAAACTTGTCTGTAATGGTAATTTTAAACTTATAAAGAGTAAATTTTATTGGGGATTTATTTCTATCATTTAATGTTCTATTATAGGACCTGTTATCAATAGGGTATATGTAAAATTTGTTACTTTTTACACTGAGAAAATTTTAAGTGTAAATGTATTTCTAAAGGTTAGAGCCTGATTTGTTTAAAGGTTAAACATAAAAACTTTTTGCCACTTCGCCACACAAAAGGAAAGTTAAAAGCTTTCTCAGCATTTATTTAATTCATGTTTAGATACAATGTTAAATTGTGTTAACTAATGTTCATATAGACTCAGGAATCAATATATGTAAACTGCTTAAAATTACATTTAAGAAAGAGTGTAATGCTCAGTAGCAAAAATGGGACAACTGTGATTGAGATTGGGGTCTCTGACCTAATGACTCTGGACAGTGGACTTCCTTGAGAGCTACACAGAGCTCCCAACATTGCACTTTGCAGCTCTACCATCTTAGATCTACAGGTTCAACTTGATTCCTTGGCCGCTGTTGTCCTGCAAAATCGTCGTGGTTTGGATCTGCTAACGGCGAAGGAAGGAAGGAAGACTTTGCCTGTTCCTTGGTGAGAAGTGCTGTTTCTATGCCAACCTCTCTGGCATTGTACAAGATAAAATAAAAAACCTACAAGAAGATTTGGAACATCATAGGAGTGAGCTCCACTCTAATTTCCTCTGGACTGGGTTACACAGGTGGCTTCCCTACTCCTCCCACTTAGGGGACTGCTAATCACCATTATCCTTGTGTTCACCTTTGGGCCTTGCATAATCAATAAGCTTATCCATTTACTGAAAAGCCAGGATAAGTCTGTGCAGCTCATGGTGGTCCGACAGCATTATACTGCCCTTCATAATGATGATTGGGAGCCCTATAGGATCATAGATCACTCTTATCAAGACACTGGGGTCTAAGTGTCTCTCCCTTAAGCCCTGCTCCTCCTGAGGGGCCCGCCTGAAATACTAAGGTGGTAGTCAATGACAGGTAAGATCCTCAGAGGAGGACAACCTAAGACATGCACACCTTTGAGTAAGGTGGATCCCCAAACTGCTAGGGTGATGGTCCATGACGGGTAAGACCCTCCCAGGGCAACCTAAGACAGACACACCCTTAATATAAAACAAAAAAGGGGAATGTGTTGGGACTAATGACACATTAACTAACTCAGGCTGACTCCTTACTCCCTGGCGTGTGAGCAAAATCAAGGCTCAAAGGTGGTTTCAAAGGTTCATGACAATAAACCTTACCACCATCAGGGATTGGTTAACAGCAGTTCCGTGAACGTGATCAGCTCGTGCTTGCCATATAGTCCTATGGGACTCTCGCCTGCGTGAACCCCACCTGCCTTGCTGACCTTTAAGCTGATTGGTTCCCGCCTAGCCCCCACCCTACATAAAAGCTGTGCGATTTCCTCAATAAACGAGTTCCTGCTGTGACAGGTCTTCCTGAGGCGTCTGATTGTCCTCCGCCCAGAGGGCTGGGAGCAGGCGGTCAGTCGGCCCTACCTATCCCGGTCTGACCTTGTTGGGGAGTGTCCCCTTCCCTTGTCGCTGATCAAGAAGAGCAAGGGGGCTTAAGACCCTGACACCATTGTGTTGTAACAACCCCTGTTGTGGGAACGAACCAGGTCCCATAATCCCTACTGAGGGCTGTTCTTCCAGTGACCCAACCACACCCTACTAGGTCTCACCTCTTAAGGTTCCACCACCCTTTAATGCTGTCCCATTGGGGATCAAGTTTTCAATATAAGAACTTTTGGGGGACACACTCAAACTCTATCCCAACCAGAGCAACTTTTACAGTGAGATGGGACACATGGGGTGGGGGACATTTGCACTCTTTTGTTCTCTAAAGAGGGACATCTAGATGGCCAGCATTCAGGAATGAAGCATGACCTGAATTATACCATTACCAACTCAGTCTTCATTTTTTGTGTTTTTGCTGTGGCAACCGAAAGTTGCCTAGAAGTGATGGGTAAGAAGAGCATATCCTAACCCCACACTGTTGATAAAGCTGTCATTCAAAAGTACATGCCTCCCAATTCAAGTTTTCCCTATAGCTCTTAAGAAGGAATCCTCCCCTTTAGTTGCCAAAAAAAGACAAAGGAAAAGGTAAACTATAAAAAGTTTCACCTTTAGGAAACACATGGCAAATCGTTTGGCATTCATACTCTCCTGGAACTTGTGAAAGATTTAAAAATGCCTCCTTTTGTGAGGATCAGGTCCCTCCTATAATTCTGTGATTCTCTCGTTGGAAATGGGAGTGTGGGCAACCTGAGTTCACTTCTGAATGCAAGCAGCTTGGTCCTTGATCTCAAGCATCTCTGCTGAGTGGGTACCACAGCTTGTACACATCAAGACCTCTGGGGTCTTGCTTCTCGCTGCATAGGTTCTGAGCCTGATTATTTAGAAACTCAGTGTTTTTCCTCACATGATTTCCCATCTCCATGCCCTCCTTCTGCAGTATATATCTTCATTTTGCAAGCATTATTATCAGTGGAGCAAGAAATCGACATGTTGACGTACATACCTAAAAACTTGATTTTGGAATTATGCATAGCTTCAGTTTACCTTGTAACCATTTTGTAAGTGGAATCCTACAGCATTGTTTTTTTGTGACTTTTTTGTTGCACCACACGATGTCCTTATTGTTCATCCACCTCTTATCTGTTAGATTTGCCTTCCTATTGAAGGCTGAATAATAGTCCATGGGAGCCTAAACCATAGTTCACTTATCAATTCATCTGTCCATGGAAGCTTGGATTACTTCTGCCTTTTGGTGATTGTGATTGATGCTCCCTTGTACACTTTTCAACCTTTACACCAGGTCCTTATTGCCATTATTCCATCTTAGATTAACTTCTGAGCATGTACGTGGAGGCCTGCCTGCCTTCTTTTTTGCAGTCCTTACTGTGATTAAAATTTTTTATTAGTGCCTTGCAATTATACATAGCAGTGGGATTCATTGTTCTGTATTGGAACATGCACAGAATGTAATTGGTTAGTTCTGTTCTCCAGCACCTCCCCTTCATGTGCCGTCTTTTGCATCAGGTCGTGAGCATGGAGAAACTGGAGGACACCAGTCTGCTGCCCAGCCCCATCATTGTCAGCATCAGGAGCAAGATGGCCTTCTAGTTCATTGAGCTCAAGGATAGAGAGACCTTGGTGGAGGGCCTGCTTGAGGGACTGAAGCAGGTCCATGCCAACCATCCTATGCACTATGACACCTCAACCAATGACGAGGACATGGTAGGAGCCTGCAGCGTGGTGACTTTCCATGATGTGACTTGGAGCCCTCTGTGTCAGTGGGCTCCAGAGAGCATGTGTAGGAGGGTAACCCTCTTGGGTGTGAGGACACAATGTACTAGAGATGATTGGGCCTCCAATAGTCGGGGGTGTAAGTCTAGTGTCACCTCTGATGGGCTGGGTGTCCCAAGTGGACTTTTCAAGGGATAGATGGGCTGGTCGGGAATCACCCCACTGCTTGGAGGGCTGAGTGTGTGCCCTCCAGGTTCGCGGGGCTGGTGGTGTGCTCCCTGACATGCCCCTCCATGACCAGAGGGCTTGTCGGGCATCCCCACCTTCCTCACAGGCTGGGCTGGTGCCACATCCCAAGGTTGCAGCTGTTGATTCCCTTTGGAAAAGGTGAAACCTGCTGAGAGAGATGCTCCCTCATTCTTAGAGTTGGATGGCTACAGAAAAGGACCTGGGTCTGCCAGAGTCTCACCTTCTAGAACTTTCTTTGAGATACCCTTTTAAAAACACATTTTAAACTAATACTTAATAATGGTGCATATTTTCCTCTTTTTTTGGTTTTCTTTGGGTTTAAAGTCACATAACCTGTTTTGTACTTGCCAAGCATCTGCAGTGACCACAAGTTTGGGGATCTTGAAATGGTGTCATCTCAGAGCAGCAAGGAGCGTGAAGACAAGAGCCCACCTCTGCACCCTGAACCCCTGACTGCCGTCTTACAGCCTTCGGGCAGCCAGAATCCTGACTCCCGCCTGGTTGTTGAGGCTACTCCTTCCCTGCTGTGCCATGGGCACTGGAGGCTGGGCAATGACCATGGATGGTGTGGCATCTGAGCACCAGCTCCTGAGGATCTGGGTGAAGAGGTGGCCGCTGACCTTGGGCAGCAAAGGCTCTCTTGAGGACAGAGAGAGCAGATGGGCAGCTGGCCTTTCCCTTGTCGGTTAGTGGCTCTTCTGCCATTCCTGCTGTGTGACTTGGGCAGTGGACGTTGCCAGCCCTGTGGGTTTTCATGTGTCAACCAAGTGTTCCTCCCACTGGCAGATGGCGTCTCTGAGCATATCAGTGTCAGGATCCTGTGTTTGTTTCCTGGGACAAAGGGCTGCCTGTTCTCTAGTTTTATGAAATAAAATTATTTTTGCTACATTAATATTTTTTTATTTACATTGAAAATTTGAGGTTAATAGACTCCAATTTGGTAAGTAGACTCTAAGTATCATTGAAGAGACTAGTTTTGACCTTGTTACAACCATGAGGACCAGGTGTGGCTGCAGACCTTATTACCCCACACTCCTTCTCAGTCGCTGCAGCTCCTGCGGGATCAGTTGTTACTTTTTTTGATTCAGACTGAACCTTTCTTTTCACACGTGATGCATACCCACACACACGGGAGGTACGGGTATATATATATATATATATATATATATATATGTATATATATATATAGATATATATAGATATATGTATATATATATATATGTATATATGTGTGTATGTATATATATATATGCACACATATATATATACATATATACACACATGTATACATATTTTATATAATTTCCTTAATATATAATTTCCTTAGTATGGAGCATATATGTATCCTCCCATTGCTAGAGAATGCAAATTATTAACAGCATTTCACCATAACCAACTCAAACTCTCTGTCTCTGAGCGTGTGTGCTTGTGTGTCTGTTGAGTGTGTGTGGGTGTGTGCCTTCATGTGTGTGAGTGTCATGATATCCAATATTTCTCCCCTTGTAAGTTGACTCAGAAAATACAATGTGACATACTCCCAATACCAAAATATCGTTTTAATCAAATGAAACATTCTTTCATCTAGGGTTGAATGTTTCCACTAGGAATTACTGGTAAAATGAATAGATACATATCATCAAAGTCGATCAGATTACAGAAACATTTTAGAAAGTGCAAATAGTTTAAACAGCAAACGTATAATTTAGTGAGAAATGTGTTACTAAAACTATAATTAACAAAGACCTAAGGCCAAATTATATATGGAATCGATGAGTGGCCATTTTAGAAATCAATCTCAATGATCATCGATGATCCAATGCTTCAGCACTGCCCAGAGAGACAAGAGCAGATTCTTCTCCACAGGTTCCAGCAGTGACCTCATGCCTGAGTTGCCTCATAAGAGGGAGGATGGGGATGGATCCAGTCATCCTTTTCCGCATGAGGGTAGGTCCTCTTCCTGAGGACAAAATCTCTCCAGACATGGGGATTCATTGCATAGAAGACATTCACGTTCTTAGAAATCTTCATTTCTGGGGAGAGAGGAATACAGGTTGGGTAGGTGGCACTCGAGACGTGCACAGAAGAACACCCCAACATCTGACAGCCTCTGCCAGGAAAGGCCTGAGCCACAGACCTGAGAGCTGTCCAGATCAGCTCTAATATCACCAGACACATCCTTAGCAGTCCTCCCTAAGGAAAAACTAGGTCTAGGACTTCACCAGACCTAATGTCTGTTGCCTCCAAAGACTTTGGGCTCCAGAAGATCACAGTTGCTCTTGAATGTGCCAAAGGATACACCCCTAGGGTTTGCATCAGAAATCTCCCACAGATGACTCATATGCTCAAGGTTTGGCCTCCTGTTCAGCAATGTTCACTGGTGGGTTTTGGGGGGAAGCATTCCATGATGAATGCTCTGATGTTACCATGAAATACTCAGTCAAGATGAAGACACTACTAAGTAGTGGGGGGCTTCATTTTTTTTGGCAGTACTGGGGATTGAACCCAGAACCTTGTGCTTGTGAGGCCAGCACTCTTACCAACTGAGCTATATCCCCAGCCCTAGAGGCTCCTATTGATCCTCATTCTCCTAGTAGTAGTCATCCTCTTCTTCCGATCTTTCTCACCTTCCCTCTCTCAGTCTCCTTATCTCCCATTCTATCACCTGGTTGGCAAGTGCTCCATAGCTTGCAGGTGCCACACCTCTGCCACAATAGACAGCCTCAGTTCAGAACCAAATGGAAAGCTATGAAACCCAGAGGTAAAACAGGATCCCCCTGCTAAGTTATTTTCCCCAAGTATTTGACAGGGAGGAAAGTATGACCAACTCAGACACCTCATTTTAGCCATTTTCTGCCATTGTTGCTAGCCAGCTCCATGTGAACCAGGCATCCTACAAGGGAGGCCATATCCCAACAACTGCCCTACTGAGATCAATCATTCAAAAGACCAGAAAGGTACTGCTTGACTCCCACATTTTGCTATGGTCCAGGGATGCAACAACCCCCAATGGGTTTCAGATAGACAGCGACTCCCTGGTCTGAACACCTGTCTCCTGCTGCCCTTTTCTAAAAAAGGCCTGCTATCAATTTGAATTTGGATGTGTGTACCTGTGCTATGAATTTCCGAGCCTACCAAGGCTTTAGCCTTCTACTTCCATGAACTCTGCTAACTTAACAGAATTAGTGGATTAGGATATGAGAGAATGTTTCATAGACTGGTTTTGGATGCGGTTTTCAGTGTGGACAGAATGGGGACCATGGCTGCTGCAGGGTTTTGGCTCACAGAAAAGAAAACAGCAATGGCATTAATTACAGGTCAGCTTTGTGGCATATGTGCCTAGGAAGCCCTCATCTGATTTTAGTGAGGGAAAAATAAGCTGGCTCTACTGATTCCATCTAGGCAAGTGGACTCGGGCACAGAATATGTGGTAATTTGTGCAGAATCAGACTGTTGAGGCTGTCTTGCAGTCTGTTCTTTTTTCAGATTTAGTCCTGTTCCTGCTTGCTAGAATACTGACAATGCTCTGCACAGGGAGTGGATTTCTGGTCATGGAGAAGGCTTTCAATAGTACTGCTTCAGTCCAAAAATGCATCAACTGCATCCTTATTCCCTGTGTTCCCATCTTCCTCCGAAAACACTCCTTTCAGTGAGTCCTGGGGCCACATGGTCCCTGCAAGAATGCTTTCCTCCTTGCTCCTCTTTGATGTCAGCATTGAATGCCTACTGCTCTCCAGGAGGCTGATCAGAGAACTTAGAGACCTTTCCAGCAGTGCCAGTGCGGTTTTCCTTGTGCACGAGGCCCACCAGTCCCTGTTTGAGTTTTCTTCTGGGTCAGATTCTACTCTTTTGGGTTACGAGTTCACCTGAGACCTCTTCCTCAACATTGCTCCTCACTGTCTGGTTGTCCCACTTACTGTGCTGTTGACTGATGATTTGGCCCAGCTCATAGTCTTCTGGATCCTCCTCCATTAGCAAGAGTTGTTCCAGGGCCCTGGGAATGACAGCAGGAGTACTGTCCTTGCATGTCACCTGCATCAGCATGGGTGATAGGCCTTGAGGAAATTGGCCTTGGGGTGGCTACCCAAGAACAGTGTCAGGGACATTCAGGGGGAACCTCAGCTGTAAATATAGGAACACCATCATTTCTCACTACTACACTACCTGAGGGTGATCTCCTGGTAATCGCCTAGGGCCTTCCTCAGGGCTGACACCAATCCTACTTCAAAGGTCTGCCTGTCCTTCTACCATTGCCCTTTGTGGAGCCACATTTCACTCGGGGTCAAAGGACCCCACAACCTGGGTACAGAAACACTCTCATGCCACCAAGATGGAAGGGATGGACCAGTGACCTCTTCTCTCCCTGGGCTGTAGTGGAATGCAGGGAAAATTTGGTGTGGTCAGGCAGAAACAACTTTGGTTGTGATTGCCACTGCACAGAACACACTCAAGCGGAAGACCAACGATAGCTGTATGGAGGAGGACACCTCACTCAGCAAGGGTGGCATGGAACAGGCTCCTGTACTGCAGGTTCCCTGAAGGTGGAGGGTGCTCCATCCACACGAATATTGATTCTGCACAGAGACCCTCCACTCCTTGTTCAAGGGGTAGGAATAATCTTGTGTTGCTCTCCTCCTCCATGTACACCAGCATTGTTCATCCCACACAGTGCAGCCTGCATCCTGGATGCTGTCCTTTTCTCACTTCCCACCAAGACCTTCCCCTACACTTCTGGTCTGCACACTGCCATCCAACACACAGACTCTCTCACAAAATGGGGGTGGACATGTTTGCATTCTCCCTCAACTCAGGTCAAGCCCTTAACAGTGACCTTTCTCTTCTTTATTCCCATCTATCTTTCCGGACCATGGAAACCCTCCAATTCAAGTGGGCAAGAGTAGCCCATGGTATGGGATTTGTGTTTGCTCCTTGCCCTGGGACAGCACCAGGGGACACCTCTTCAGCCAGGCTTACCAGGACTGTCTTGCCATCCTTTTCACTCTGCTGCTCTAGCCTCTGTGTATTAGGCAGCTGTCTCCCACATGGTGGTTGTATCGGAGCCATGAGGATCTGCACATTATGCCTCCAATGTCCCTCGACTTTTTCATCTGTTTTGTGGCCATGGGCTCGGGCTTAGCCTTTTGAGTAGAGATGCCACTTAAGGATGGGCTGATGTTAGACATCATGGCAGAGGCCTTGGGCATTGATTCTGACAACTGCGGGGAATGGAATATCAGCAAAGGCCTGAAACTGGCAGCCTCCCTTACCTGTCAGGGTGCTCTATTGGCATTCTAGAAAATGTGTCCAGGAGCTGAGGCTTTTTGTCACATTGGTGAATATGAAGGAGCACCAGGGGTAAGGAGCGAGTAAGGGGGGTGTTTACCTCCTTTCTCTTGCTGTTGGAGCACTTCCTGATGAGCCTTTTCCTGAGGAGGAAATCAAAGTCCACGCTGGGATTGATGGCATAGAATACATTGCCATCATCAGGGATCCTCAGCACTGGAGAGAAGGGGCAGAGGTGTGAGAGGTGAGTGACACTCGAGTACACAACAGAATACCCCCCACAACTGACAGCCTCTGCCAGGTCAGGCTTGAACTCTAGACCTGAGGGCCTTCCAATATAGAAAATGTTCCACAGAGGACATCCTCAGTGACTCTCCCTGAGGAAAGACTATGCTCGGGATCTACACCAATCTACCAACTTCCAAGAGAAAGCACCCTGGATCCCAGTACCGCTCAGTTCAGGTAAGGCCTACCAAGGACACAATGCTGGAGTTTGCATCATGATTTGCCATTAGTGGCTTCTGTGTTGAAGCTTGTTCACTCACAGGGTTCACGAAATCACATGGTGGTGGATGCTTTGACCTTGCAGTGGAATATTCCATTCGTACATGAAGACACTAATGGGAGGTGGTATACATTGGAGGTGTGTTGGGCATGGACGGTGGATGTCCACAAGATGCTTGTGCCTTCAGGTAACATGTTTTTTTTTAATTTTTTATCTTTTGAGTCAGCTGATTCTTCATTTCCTCCTCATCATTCTCCTTTCCATTCAGAGCTTTTTCAAACCAAACTCAATTTAACTTTATGGGGTCACACTGTCTCAGGCAATTAGACAAATATTTGTAAAACATCAGAGAAGGAAAAGAAATGTGGAGCCCAATAATGCAAAACAATGTTAATAAGAGAGAAATCATGAAGTGGGAAGAATAAACACAATTATTCTATCAGCACCTCTTGCTCTCGTAAACATTACTTAACACAAATGAAGAGAACTCCTCTGAAAACAACCAAAATAGCTTCTTGCTAGCATACCCTACCCCCAAATAGTTAATTTTACAATGAAAAGAAAGAAAACACTTGAGAAGTTTTCAATTGTGATGAACTAGAGCAAGTCTTTATGGGATTACCAATTACTTTGGGGCAACTGATATTAGCAAGGTGAAAGGAAAATAAAATTGTCTGTATAGATCCTATTTGGGAGGAATGGTTCAGTTTGCTCCTGTATCCCATCTCTGCTCTAAGAATCATGCTCCCATTGTGCATGGCCCAGACAGGAACACTAGATGCCTTAGTCCTGACAGACAGGGCATAAAACAGACTCAGGAACTAGAGTATGCTTCTGACTCTTTTACACGCAAGTGATAGACACAAAGTTCATACCATCAATATAGGCTCCTTTGGAGAGAAGAACAATTCATATATTTAATCTTTGTATTGTTATATTCTTGTTCTCTATGTTTCTGGATCTTGTTCTTCTTGTTCTTTTTCTTCTACTTCTTAATGATGTTCTTGTTCTTCATCTTCTACTTCTGGTTGTGGTCTTCTTCGTGCTCTTCTTTATCGTCCCCTCCTTCAACTCCTTTTCCTTTATGTCCTCCTCTTCCTCCTCTTCTTCTTGCTCTTTGTCCTTCCTTTTTCTCTCTCCAGTGTTAGTTGCCAAGTTGTGAGTGTCTATTCCTTCACATGTTTCTGTCACATATTGCCTCTGTCCTGGAACACCTAAATGCTGTCAATTCACAAGGAATGAAAAGATTGGAAGCCAGGTGCCTAAATCAAAATTTCTTCATTCAAGAGCTTCTCTCAAGTACTTATCACTGTCATAAAAGGCTGCCTAAAGGGACACCAGGGTTGCTTATCTCCTTTACCCACAAGGTATGAAGTGTGCAATGCCTGATCGGGCCAGGGAGGACACTGGATAGGGAGGCCCAGCAGTCCCAGGGTAACTGATTACACTCCCATCATTGCACTTTGTTTCTGCAAATGACCCACCACATCTCTGGGTTTTTTGAGGTCACAGCCACTCTTTCTTTGGGTGGTGAGTTGTCCTGAGGCCATAGTAATTCACTTCTCCCCACCATCGGAGACCCCACTTACTTTTATACTCTGACCCAATCTGCAGCAGTTCAAAGACCGCCGCATCCTCCTCCTTGAGCAAGTGTTCATCTAGGCCCTGTGTATGACCACTGGTGCCCTATCCTAGAAGGTCACCTGATTAGGGTTGGAGAAAGCTCATCAGAGAATGAGTTTTGGAGGAGCCACCCAGAGGACAATGGTCAAGGTCATTCAGGAGAAAGCTTAGCTCTGAATACAAGGGCACCATTTGTTATCATGCTACCTAGGGCCTTCAAGTGTTCATGTGGGATCTTCATATGTGTATCTAACCCCATCCTGGTACAATAGTCAGGTTGTCCCTGCTATACTCTGCTGATAAGGGGTACAAAGACCTAATAGCCTTTCTACAGAAACAAGATGGGAGGAATGGTTCAGTTTGCTCCTGTATCCCATCTCTGCTCTAAGAATCATGCTCCCATTGTGCATGGCCCAGGCAGGAACACTAGATGCCTTAGTCCTGACAGACAGGGCATAAAACAGACTCAGGAACTAGAGTATGCTTCTGACTCTTTTATGATAGCCAGGAGACTGCCGGGCTCCAGGGTCTCAGTGCTTGATGGGGTGTAATGAGGAATGAACCCCACTGGGGCAGCGTGTGAACAGGGCCCCTCTTCCACTGGACACATGGAGAGTTAGAGCTTAAATCCAACACCCAGAAAAATTCTGCAAAGGGAACCGCTAGATCCCTACTGAGGTATGTGCAAAGCATGACACTCATGTTTTCTTGAAAAGCTCGAGTTGTCTGTGACCTGCAATAACCTAACCTCATCATGCTAAGGAGGATCCCTTACATTCCACATATGCCTTCCAACACACAGGAGTTATGACTACTACATCCTCTGCACAAAGCTCCAAGGGTCCAACTCACTCATCTAGACACCAGGCTTCAGAGAGTGCAGTCTGCACCCTATGTGCTCCTCTGACCTCATCTGAGCACAGCACTCACCCCTGCACCTGCAGACTGCAAATCCCACACCCTGTAGGCCCACTCACACCTGTACCTGGGGCATGCTGCTACCCTCCCTCATCTCAGGTCAACTTCTTAACACTGACCTCTGTCTTCCTCATCCTCTTCAGTCTTATTTGACCTTCCAGAAGCTCTAATTCAAGAAGGCAGGCTTAGTCCAAGCTGTCTGCTATGTTCTCTGCCTTCCCCAGTGAGAGCACCCAGGGGATCCCCTGCTGAATTGCTCACCACGATGCTCTTATACTCCGTTCACCTTTGATTTTTTAGATGGACATGGAGCAGCTGTCTCCCACTCGCTTGTTGTACAGAGGTACTGTGGAGCTCCGAGCAGAGACCCCAGACAAACTGCACTTGAACTCTGCCTCTCGGGATGGTGCTGCTACTTCACTGGCCACCAAAGCAGCTCTTCAATGAGGCTCTAGCCCTGGGGTGGGCATTATAAGTGAGCCTGTATCTGGAGGAGAAAAGATTTCAACATGACAGCCAGGCCCTGAGCTTTGCAAAAACAGAAAATCCACCCTGTCTGCCACTAAGATCTCAGACCCTGAGCCCACCCTGGACCTCTTCCCAGATAGGGGCCATGGCCTGAGTGGACAATGGCATGTCCTTGGTCCCAGCCCAACACCAGCCATACAGATTCCACCCTATGGGACCAAACTCTGACCTTTCTAGACCCTTATGTACACACCCCGGGTCTCCTCACACTCAGGCTCTGCCTCACTGGACTTGCCATCCTCTAGCTGGGCCAGCAGATGGTGTGCTTGGTGTTCCAGATTCAAGCCACCCATGTACAGTTGAAGGTAAGGCAGCAGCAGCTAGAGAATCATGAGGCCTGGAGGCTGATGGAAAGCCTTGCTGTACTGCTACATCCAGGTACCCAGGTTCATCGGCATGGCACTGTGAACAAACAGGTGTGCAGTCAGTAAAAGCCTGGACTCTTTTACCCCACAACCCCCACCAGCAAAACTGGCCTTGGCATCCTCTGCCTTTCCTGTCTCTGCACAGGCCAGTCCACCACAGACAAGAGATGGTGGCTCTATACACAGTGACAGGACAACTCTCTGGGCAAAAAACTTACCCCCAAAGATGTTTAGAATCATGGCATGACCAGCTCTCCCATCCTCATGGGAGGCCACACACTCTTCGCTGTTTGCTACATGCTCTCCAACCTGAAAAACAAAATCCTGCACAGGTCCAGGACTAGCATGGCTCCAGTGACACCTCATTCCCTGGCTTGGATTGCTTGGCTTCTTCATTCTCTGTGAGTTCTCATTGATTTCCCCTGAGAATCAACTAATCTGTCTTTTTCAAAGATTGAAGACTACATTTTGTGGCCCTGGGAGAGGACAGGGAGGGAAAGTCACACTGATATGAGTTATGGTGGGATTGATTGTCCCAAGAGCTTTCCCTAAGGCTAAAGTTTCCTCTGAGTTCCTTGGGTGACCATGAGTCCACCTAGAGCTGTCTGCCTTTCTCCTCCTACAGTTGAGGCCCCAGACCTTGACTGCATGCATCACACAAAATTGCAGGAACCAGTTTTTGCTCAGCCTTCCCCAGTCCAATAGACTGGCAGCTTCCTTCTCTGGAAACAGCAGCCCTCACATTTGGCCACATTCCATGTCATTTTGAGGATGGTCTCTTGGTCTACTATGTTCACTCTAGGAGCACAAGATGCAGTTGTGTCTCAAGGAGGTATGGTCAGTGACACATGCAGAATATCTATTTCTAAAACCATCAAAAGGGACAAGATAGCATATTTTTACCACATTTTCAACTGAATTGTGCCAAATGCCTTACAACATGTCTTCCAACAGTGGGTGTTTTCTCTATGTTCATCAAAGGCTAAGCCCAAATTGCTACTTCGCATATACCTTACTGGGCATGGGAGCTGCCAGCCCCCAACTCCTGTCTGGCTGTAACTAAGAAGGGAAGTTCTACCCCACTATGGAATTGGGAACATCCTTTCTAATGCAAAAGTGCTTTTCCCAAGGCCAAAAGAAAGTGAGGCCCCTAGCACAGAGCTTCTTCACGCAGGAAGGGAACATCCCACCAGAAAGAAACCCAGGCCTCACTGAGCCCACCTGCAATTGAGCTGAGTACACACCCTCAAACAGCAAAGCCCAAATTGCGTAGGCTGCTACACATGCCTCTGTGGACCAGTTGGTGAGAGAGAGAGTGGTTTAGTCTGCCTGAGAAGGCGAGGTCACTTCCCACCGTCACCCACTTGGTGCTGACAAAATACTATAAGCTTGGTCCTCTAATCCCCCTAGGTCTCACAAAGCATTTGGTTCTCTGAGAGATACATGGCTTCCTCAAGACCCAAGCATGAGGTAGCTATACACTTCATCTCAGAGGTACAGTCTTACCTTGGGAAGAGCAGCTCCAGCACCTGCTGGCTGATGATGAAACCTGAGTAAATAGACCTGAAGGTGCTGCCCCAGGTGTGGTTCCTACCAAAAAAGACATTCATGAGTTGGTTCATGAGCTCTTCCTGTCTGTTAGTTTCAGTGTCTCTATCCAACAGGGCTCTTCTGTGTTTGGAACCAGCTCATTTTCACCCTGGTTTCGGACCAAGAATGGTGGGAACAAAAATGAAAATGGTAGCAAATGGACACATGCTTTATCCCAATACAATGAAGTAATAGCAGAATGGGACAGTTCTCATCAGCACACCCACATGTATACCAACACACACACACACAACACACAGTCAGAGTATGAGTGGTGGGTCATTCATGAGGGACCTTAAGTGAGGGCCTGCTATGCTCACTTGTCCTGTGCTGCTCAGTGTTGTTGTTGAGCTTCTCTGGAAAAGTGTCCCATGACTCTGGTGTCAAGGATGAAACCTCAATCCTTCTTCCCACACAAGAGCACAGTGACCCCCCTGAGATTCCTGGGGACTTGAGGCTCGACATTTTTTGAAACAACATGAGAATATCCCTCTCACTCCAGTGTCTCCAACCGAGTGACCTGGGATGGCTTGCTCAGTGAAGTGGGTGCCTGGTTACCAGGGTTCC
This sequence comes from Sciurus carolinensis, assembly GCF_902686445.1. Classification (NCBI taxonomy): domain Eukaryota; kingdom Metazoa; phylum Chordata; class Mammalia; order Rodentia; family Sciuridae; genus Sciurus; species Sciurus carolinensis. Next base: position 38,530,822 of record NC_062225.1, on the reverse strand, counting down.
ATGTTCCATTTGATCCATCATCAAGGCACTGAAGTCTCATCCTGTGGTGCCTCTACCTGAACCTCTTATTCACACAAGACTACGCCCAAAACCACAAGCACTACTGGTTTCTCCCACCTAAATTCACACCAAGTGCACAACTGAACACATGTTCACCAACAATTATATCCACCAGACCCTGTCCACCTTGGCTCCCAATAGAGTTCCAGCATGAGGATTCAAATCTGAATTCAAAAGCAGACCCTCCTTCTCACCAGGTTTGGGCTCCCCAATGTCCCCATTTTTGACCATCAGGCAGTGTTCTTTCATGGAATGAAATTTGGGGAAATTTCCAACTGAATTGGGAATTCATTTGGGGAAAATGCTTTATTGGTGGCTTCAAGAATGCTGAAACTCTTCTGAAAGGAAAAGGTGTTAGCCCTTTGCTCCACAGTATGTCACTTGTGCTTCTCAGACAATGCTCAGGGACAGTGCCATTATTGCTATCTTGAAAGTACAGCAATAAACCTGGATGAAAAGAAATAAGCAGGAGGCTATTAGCCTGAGATTGTCTCCGTACTTGGAGCTCCTACTTAATGGACCCCAACCTAACCTCTCCTGAATAACCTTGTTATTTATTTTAAATTTTTTTGTAACAAATAATGGTTTTAGTCAATCATGAATACCCAAGCTTCAGTCAACTGAGGCAGCTAATTGATCACAGCAATCCCCTAAAGTGGCAAACGCCCAGAGTTTAGCAGATCAGGTGACCTTCGTTCCCTGGTTTCCTATTCAGCCTATAAAAACTTACTGCTCACACTGCCAGCCAGAGCGTTCTAAACTTCTCTAGTTCTGAGTTCTTCCTGATTCACGACTCATACTTTGCTCAAATAAATTCTGTTAAATTGACTTTATCTAAAGTCGTTCTCTTAACACATGTGTAATAGTATTGTCAAAGCTTTCAAGACCCTAACTTGGACCAGATCAAGCAAAGGGTCAGGCAGCTGACTGGCTGGAACCATAACATAAGCTCTATGTGGCACAAGAAAACCAGTGTTTTCTAAAGTATATATTATTGTAAAGTTAAAAAGAGTTAAATTGAACTGGGCACAGTGGTGCACACCTGTAAACCCAGCAACTTAGGAGACTAAAGCAGGAGGATCCCAAGTCCAAAGCTAGCCTCAGAACTTAGTGAAGCCCTGTGTCAAAACAAAACAAAACAAAACAAAAAAATGAAGTTAAATCAATGGAAACCTGAAAACAACTTCACTTAGTAGCTCATTTCAAATGAATGGTAGATGAAAGTCTTCAGTCTTCAGATAAGACAAGTGGCAGTTTTAGTAAGAACTGAAGAGCTCTACTTAGGAACAGAAATTGGAGGTGTCCCAATTTCCTTCCTGCCTTCGGTCTACCATTCTCAGAATACTCAGTTTTCTCACCCATTTCTAGCTCCTTTTCATTTTTCCTGCTTTGTGCATGTGAAGAAGGGCAAGGGGCAGGAGATGATGTTGAGTGGGGACTGAAAGGGGCAGGTCCAGCTGATGGCGGGGACCTGAGCCAGGGCTGTGGGTCTAAGAGAGGGGTTTCATCCCAGTGCCACTCTTGAAAACAAGCAAGATCAGAAAGATAGCATTGTAGGGCGCTGTACCTCCTTTCTATGAGAAACATGGTTTTTTCCCTTCATTTTTGTAAGTAGAAATACTTATTTTCATTGTATAAATGTGTAGGGTAGAGTATTATAATTTGATGCACATACACAGTATGTAATGATCAAATCTTCTTAAACATTTTATATCAATTTTAATCAGCAAGTAATAATTGTCCATTTTAATTGGATATGATATTTCAATGCAGGTATACAGTAGGTATGGATCAAATTGAGGTAATGTATGCTTCCTTTTTTTTTTTTTAATTTTGGTACAGGGATTGAACTCAGAGACACTTAACCGCTGAGTCACATCCTCAACCCTCTTTTCTTGCGGAGTTGGGAATTGAACCCAGTGCCTTGTCCTTCCGAGGCAAGTGCTCTACCAACTGGCTATATACCCAGTCCTAACCCTTTTTATTCTTTTATTGAGACAGGGTCTCACTATGTTGCTGAGGATAGCCTTGTGATCCTCCTGCCTGAACTTCCTGAGTCACTGTGATGATAAGCATGAGCCACCATGCTGAGCCCGTTTCCATCTCTTTATCATTACTTTGTGTTTGAAGCCTTTGAGTTCCTCTGAAAAGAGATTTCTGAAGTTTCTCACCAAACCCATAGTCATTTCAGCTGGTCTTTGCCAGCCCAGTTCATGGTCCCAGAAACCCGTGGTGGTTATGAAATTCTAGTTTTGTTTTGTTTTCTTCTGTGGTGCTGAGGATTGAGCCCACAACCTTGCCCATTTTAGACCAGCTCTTTACCACTGGGCTACATTTCCCAACACTTTTTATGTTTTATTAGAGATAGGGTCTTACTGAGTTGTGGAAGCTGGCCTTGAATATGCAATTCTCCTGCTTCAGCCTCCTGAATAAAATGTGATTGCAAGTATGTGCCATGGTTGTGAAGTTTTGAACAGTGGTGTGCTTTCATCTCTGCTCATCACCCTAAATGCAGCTTCTGTCTCCCTTTCCCCTCTGATTGTTCTCAAGTGGCCACAGGGACAGGTATGTCCTAACCATGCCTTCTTCTCCAGATGTGCCTCACCAACAGCTCCAGGCTAAGGGACTATCATCTTTTCTTGCCACAGAGTATAAGTTGAGTGGAGCATTTGTGTGCAGAGTAGGAGGGGGAAAGTATCTTTGAAGGTTCTTTCCTTTAGACTTCTCTCTCCTTTTTCCATCTGTCAACTGCAATGAAAAATTTCATCATCCTGCTATCCCTGTGGCCCTTTTAACTGCTTAGGTGTGATTTTCAAAAGGTTGAAAGTGTGACTGTCATTAAATACAAAACGAACATGGATCAGAGATTTTCTCAAGTCCTATGTTGATAAGAAAACCAGTAAGATGTTAAGATGAATCCAAAGGAGAATATGAAGAACAGATATATAGGTATAAATGTGGACATTAGAATAAATGTTTTATAATAATCATTTTGTTTATGTAACATTGTTTTATATTGTACATAAATTTTACATATATAATTATAGTAATTTAAGAATATTAATCTTCTAATTATATCAGGAGTATCCATATGGACCCATGTTGGGACTAATGACACATAACTAACTCAGGTTGACTCCTACTCACTGGTGAGTGAGCAAGATGAAGGCCTCAAAGGCGGTTTCAAAAGTTAATGATGATAAATTGGACCACCGTCCAGGATTGGTTAACAACAGTTCTATGAACATGATCAGCTCATGCTTGCCACATAGTCCTATGGGACTCTCGCCTGCGTGAATCCCCCCCCCCCCAAAAAAAAAAACTAGTTCCTGCTGTGACTGGTCTCCCAGATGCAACTGATTGTCCTCTACCCAGAGGGCTGGGTGCAGGCGGTCAGTCATCCCTACCTTTCCTGGTCTGGCCTTGTTGGGGAGTGCTCCCTTCCCTTGTTGCTGGTTGAGAAGACCCCAACAGACCCAAGGCTACATGCATTGCTATGGACAAGAAGCATTTCCAAAACCATCTGCTTTTTCCAAGTAGCTTGAAAGCATTCAGTGGTTTTCAGTGTATTCACAATATATTTATAACACGTTTTCCAAAATATTATTACTACTCCAATATATATATATAAATCATGGATCCCAGGTGAGTGCATGCCCATTTGTAACTATCACTAAATCCAATGTTACACTTCACCCTTTTCAGTCGAACACTCTACAATTCAATACCCTACCTTATCCTCAGCTGCTTCCCAGTACACATATGTGGGCAAGACCTAAGTGACTCAAGATATGATCTATTTCTACTTCCCCATCCCCTGCTACCTTCAATCCTGCTGCTGGGCTCTGCTGAGTGTTCTCTTATTCTGGTCCTGGAGTCAGTGAGGTGCATTGGGGGAAGGTCTGGAGAACAGGCCTTCACACAAAGACCCTGGTGAAGCCACATGAGGGCTTCCTGTAAGTGAAGGGAAATTTCCTCCAGCAGCTAGGAGAAGCTACCTTGTAGAGGCAAAGGAAGCTTGGTATTTGGCAGTCCAGTTTTGTTTGCATCTGACCCAAAGGTCTCTTCACAAATCTTGGGTCCTATTTCTTCCCCATCAGAGTCCCCATCTTTGCAAAGGAACTGCTGAGGTTCAGCATGTCACCTTTGCAACAATTTTGCAAAGGACCTGAAGAAGATCTTGTCGGTGTTGTGCTTATGCAGACAAGGGATTCTTTGAATTTTGCCATATGGTGACCTTGAGATGGGAATGAATAGTTCATGTTCATTTGGTTTTCTGTAACTCTTCCACGGCGCACAGGAACAGTCATCTAACTCCACAATCTTTTGTGATGTTCACTGTTGCCACAGAGATCACATTGAAGAGCAGCAAGGACCCCGAGGCCTCATTCTCCATCTACCGCTCCTCCTGCCACCAGTGCTAACAGGATCCTCCTGCTGCTGCGGAATGGCATGGGCTACTAGCATTCCTTCTGTTCCCTACACGGGCACAGACACGTGCACAACCCAGTCAGAATGCCACATTGAGGAACTGTGGTCACTCTTGGTATCAGCCAGTGGTGGGCAGCAAACAGAATCTTTCTCTGAATGTTGGAATAGATGTGCTGCTGAACAGCCATGGGTAAGATTAAGGAAGAATCTGCATTCTTTTGCTGGGACAGCCCTATCAAAGTCCCACAAACTGGGTGACTTCAACAAAGAAACAGCATTGGAAGAGGCTGGAAATCTGAGATCCAGGTTGGTTCCTTCTAAGAGTGCTAGGTAAGAACTGCTCCAGGTCTTTACTTAGCTCTTGGGCATATGTCCAATCTGCACATGGTTTCTCCCTGTAGGTCTGGGTGTTCAAATATCCCCTTTTTTTAAGGAACCCTGTCATATTGAATTAAAACCCACCCTAATAACCTCATTTTAAACAAATTACATCTGTAATGACTGTAGTTCCATTAGGACACATTCTGAGAAACTGGGGGTTAGGACTTTGACACATGGATTTTGGGAGACAAAATGCAATTTATTACACCATCAAGGGGTGATGAGCACTCGCAAAGGAGTGCAACAGGTAGTTGTTAGCACCTGTGCTCGATGCTCTCCATCCCCTGCTCCAGCTACCCTCTCCAACTTTCTCCACCTTGCTCTGTGCTGGAAGGCTGACCTCTGAGAACTGCATCCTGGAGCATCCTGACCTCTCATGACCTTCTGTCTGCCTTGAGTAATGGGAGACACAGGCAGGTGCCTTGGGGGTGGGAAGAGAGGAGTCAGGCTGTACCACCCCATGCTGCTCTTCCCATCCCCTCCCAACTAATTTTGAAATTCCTGTCTTTCTAGTGCAATATCTTGTCAGGTGACCATCTGCTTTCCAGGCTGGTGTACTATGGCCTTTTCCTCAGGACCCCTGACCCCAGTCCTCAGTATCAAAATCCAAAAAACGTTCCCAGTCTCTGGTGTATACATTCAAGCAGACACAGATGTTCCTTTATGTGTACATTCAAAGGTATAAGATCGTGAAATGCACAGTTCCAGACTGTGTGCATCATGCTGCTTCCTGGGCAGAAAATTCCAGCCCCATCTTCTCTGATTCCCATTCCCTTTCCCACAAAGCTCTGCCCAAGTGTTCCCATCTCTCTGTGAGTGTTCCCCTGCCCACCCCATGATGAAGAAAGACCCTTCCTCTGCCTGTCATGGAGGCCTCTCTGAGCCTGTGACCTCCTGGGAGGTGAGTAGTGAATTGCATGCACAGTGTCCGGTTGCAGGGAGCCAGGCCTCCATCCAGGACCCAGGCTGAGGGGATTGGGACTGGGATCGGAGTCCAGGGCTGTGTGTGCTCACTGCACCATGGGATCTCTAAGCAACTTTTCTTCTGAAACAGAGCTAACAGCACCTCCTGCCAGGGCGGTGGGGAGGGTGGCATGAGGCAGATCCCTGGACCTGGACTCAGCCTGTGACATGCTCCCACAACCACCAGCCCCAGTGTAGAGAGCCAGATGAAGCAGTGGGTCTCTGGGCACAGTCAGGGAGGGGCAGAAGAGGTCAGTTTCTATCAACAATGCTTACCATTGTCTGTTCCTTTTCTTTCTCATGGGAATTTAAGTAACAATTACTTAGGTCCATATCTCTCAGTTGCTCAAGAACTTTCACAGCTGCAAACTTGTAGACTCATCCAAGCAGAGTTGATGGGGCAGAGTAGTTGTGTTCATTATACAAATGCAAAAATCTGGGAAGTGAAGTGACTTCCTAAGTTCATAACGGGAGCACAGCACAGTCGGGTCCAGGACTCGAGTCTCCTAGCTGGATTCCAAGTTCCTTGTATTTCGTCTCCTCTTTCTCTCTAAGTAACTGTGTCATCATGTGCCTTAATGCTAATTGCTTTCTTCTTAGACCATCTGATAGGCTGAATTGGGTTGCCCTCCTAAATACCTATGTTGAAGTCCTGATCCCCATCACTTGAGAACATGGCCATGGTGCCCACTATTTGAAGGGGCCGGGTTGACACAGACCTCCTGATCTTTTCAAAAGCACCTGAGAGAAATCCCCACTCTGCATGAAAACTCGGCACCCCTCTGTGGCTGTCCAGTTGCTGCACACCCTCCATGTTCTCTTCTTTCTATGTCACCTAGAGTCCCCCAAGCTGCTGTTACAAACTCTGCATGGTTTCTGTCAGAGATGTCTTAGAAGCGCCTCAGGAAAGAGCTCATTTCTGGTCTTTCTTGGTGTCTCCACCAGCATCCCTCCATCTTTGCTAGACAAACATGGCATTTCACAAGTGTTTTGAAAAGAGAGCCTTAAGCTCCCTTACCCCAGACTGCTGTTTCCTTCCACTGAGCCCCCCCTAAGCTGTCTGTGGGTTCTGTATTAAGTGTCAGCTCTCCATCCAGCAGGCAGCACAGTCTTTGTGTCCCCCACCCCATCATCTGACACCCAATAACAAACGAGGAAGAGGTCAGGAATAACCAAAGGAATAATTGCTGTAAACACCCACATGTTCTTCCTTCCTTCTGCTGGGAAAAGTCATCACATAGGGCAGGTGAGGGAGGTGTAGGTGCTGGGCATCTGGGCACATGGAGCACAGGGTGAGGAGGGCATCTTTTGGGTGTGGAGGTTGGCAGCAAGAGAGGGTTGATCGGCAAGTAAATATAACAAGGGTGGTGGAGGCTGGGCTTCTCTGTTGGAGAAGAGAGCTGTGAACAGGGAAAGAAGTAAGAATGAACACGAGGAGTGAGTCGCAAGAGGCATTGGTGTGAACTCAGTTTTCTATATGTAGACTATGTATACATACACACAAACAATGTCATCGCATTAGAGATGTGTATGCCTGTGTGTAAATACGTGAGTCATATGTACACACAGAGACCTAGCTCTTTCCAGAGAGGTCCTGGGTGTACGCTGTTTGCATGGAGCTCCCAGATACCAGCTTTTTATTTTTATTTTGTAGCAGGGATTGAACCTAGGGCCAGGTTAACCACTTATCCACATCCCCAGTCCTTTTTTCTTATTATTTTGAGGCACTCTCTTGCTAAGTTGCTTAGAGCCTCACTAAGGTGCTGAGGCTGGCTTTAAATTCACAATGCTCCTGCCTCAGACTCCGGAGCCACTGGAATGACAGGTGGTTTTTGTGTAGCAGTCCTAATGATAAAAAATAGAATTCCCGGGAAAAATGTCCCATTTCAGGACTGGAGCAGAGAAAGTAGAAGATGATGTTGGAATATTTTATTGTGCCAGAAAATATGAAAAACCATGAGCATATGTCCAAAGGACACAGAACCCAGCTTGAAGGGATTCCTACCTGCCAAACCTGGGATAATTAAAGCATCCAAGTAAATAATAGTAAGGAATTGTTATTACTACATTGAATAAAAGCAGGAAAGATGAGACCATACTGATAAAAGTGAATAAATTGAAACCTTGAGGAATGGGAAATTTACATAACTTCATCTTTTCTCTGTAGGAGGCTTGCAAGTTACCAGGGAAAAGGGAATAACTTTATGGTGCAGAGGCCCAGCAGCTACTAACTTAAGAGACCAAGTGAACATCACCAGGAGTGGAACAAGTTGAAATTGTGTCCACCTGAGAGGATGTGACGAATAGCATCACTTCTGCAAGTCTGGCCAGAGACTTAAACCTGAATCTAATCAACATCAGGCAAGCCAAAAGTGGGATTTGCTGCTGAAGAACTGGCCAGTAATCTTTGAAACAATCAAGCTCATGGAAGTCAAAGATGTCTTGAGAGATGTGACGGCTCAAGGCAGTGGGTGATTCTGAACAGGTCCAATGTGGTAGAGTCACAAGACAGGCAGTTCTCAACTCCTGTGGGCTGGACTTGGAGTCTTTGATTCTACAATGGTGCAAAAGCAACGTGTGTTCAGTAGAAAGTGTACAAGTAGTTTTTTTTTTTCAAATAATTTTTTTAGATGTTAATAGACCTTAACTTTATGTATTTATTTTTATGGGGTGCTGAGGATGGAACCCAGTGCCTCCCACATGCAAGGCAAGCACTGCCACTGAGCCCCAGCCCCAGCCCCTGTACATGCAGTTTTGAACTTGGATCTTTTCCTGGGGATGTGCCCTGGTCCTCTCTGCTGTGGGGCAGCTGCAGAGAACTGCAGGCCCCAGTTAACCTGCGATCATGAGGGTCATACAGTGACAGAGTGTGCCCTGCTGCCAGGCCGGGAAGAATGAGTGGATACATCCCATGCATTTCCGAGTCATGGTGTGTTCCCCTTAGAATGGGTTTGTCATGGGATCTGAGGAGCAGAGGGTAGGAATGTCCCAGCATTAACTTTCTGAATTTGTAGGGTGCGCTGTTCTGTAGGCGCATGTGCCTGCTGGTGTGAAACATGTTGCACGCTATTTAGTAATGGGGTGGCAGGTCAGGGACATACTTTTTAAATGATTCAACTTTGTTTAGCATTGGGGTTTTTAAACAAAATAAACTCCTCAGGCCACTCAGGGCTCCCTCAGGACCTAGTAGTGAAGGAGCATGGGCAAGGAAGGTGGAGGGCTTCAGCTCCTCCAGGGTTTGTTCACCTGCCATTGATTCAAGATGCCATTCAACACAGCAGAATGCCAGTCCTTCCTGTGCCTTATGTCCTGTGGGGTCTTAAATGTGTTGTCGAATTTCTCAGGTACCTTCTGGAGGTAGAAAGGGATTATTCTTCCATACGAGATGTCAATATGATGATGATCATAATAGGCAAAACTTACATGGTACTTCTTAAGGGCCTAGTGATAGTCTAAGTACTTTGAATGATGACTTAATTTCCATAAATACCCTTCAGGTATATCGCGTTTGCTTTATCTTACAAAGAGACCAGGGCACAGAGAAATCAGGCAAGTTGCCTAAGGCTACACAGCTTGATAGTGGTGGAGCTAGGATTCTAATTGGGTAGTCTGACTCCAACACCAGATGCTGGGGCAATGGGTGCAAGGAAGCTAGAGCCCTGGGCCCCATGGAGCTCAGACTCTGCGGGGTGTCAGTACTGTGCCTGGGCTCTCACCAGTGACCATGCTGCTTCCACATGTAGGAGTGGCAGCTGTGCAGTGGCTTCAAGTCTGCCTGTCCCTAAACTCACATGTGTGTTTGCTTCTCTTTTGCCTTGAAGGTCACCTGGTGGGTGCTCTGGACGCAGTGCTGGATTCCAACACCAAGGACACTCCCTTTCAAATTCTGCTTCAAGTTCCTGCTCACAGGTGTACACTCCCATAGCATGTGGAGAGTCACTGAATGGATCCGACGTTTACTGGGCCATAGTCACTGGTGAGTCCTGTTCCTGTTGGAATGTTCCAGACTGAGAATGTCAAGTATCTGCATGTCAGTGAGACTGCAAGTGACTGCCAGGGAGCCTCACCTGCCTTCAGGAGCTCTGTTTTCTCCTCCATGTGTCTGTCTCTTTCTTACTGATCAGTAGCACACTCATCTGTGAGAGTGGGTGTGCCAGGCTTCTGAGGGTGTGTTTCAGGGCACACACATGTTGTCAGGTATGAAGTGGCCATTTCCTTTCCGGTCTTGGTGCCTGACCTAACAGGATGTTCCCGGATGTGGCGTGTATGGCAAAGTTCAAGGCTGTGTCAAACTGGGCAGTCTGCACCCCACATTGCATGTCTGCACCAAGAGACTGCACCACTGGGCTGCCAGGTGCTGAGGAAGTTTAGAAATCCCCTCCTCCTGCACCTGATGGTCCTGTTCCTTACAGGCATTGCTGGGAGCTAGTTCCTGGAAGTGCCACAACCCAAGAAGCCCCTTCTATTATAAATAAACCCAAAACCATTCCTTTATTTTGCCTACACTTGTAAGAAGTGTTCCCCTTCCAGATATTAAAAAATAGGTAAAAAACACCATCTGCAATCCTTTATCCAGTTTGAATGTGTTTACGCATATGTATGTAGTCAAAAAGGTTTTATTGATTTATTTATTAATTTACTTTATTAGGTACCATAAACTTCCAATATCACCTCCTGTCTATAGGAAAATTTCCCCTGGAAAAATACCGATCATAGGAAGAGGAGATTTTTCATTCCCATCCCCCATCCAGTCCATTGTTCACCTCTCCCTGTTTCTTTTCCAGGCTATTTTTTTCATTCATGTTCCATTTTAACTGTTTCATTTTACCCAAGATTCATTGTGACATATTCATACATGCACATATTGTAAAGTGGTCAGTTTCATTTCCCAGTACCCCCCCTGTTTTTAATTAGGACAAGTCATTCTACTTTTATGTAAAGTGATGAAAAAATATGAATGCTCAATGTAAACAAATCAACATTGAAAAGTAGAAAGAAGAAAATATCCAACCGTGTGTGTGGCACATGCCTGTAATCCCAATGGCTTGGAGGCTGAGACGGAAGTATCTGGAGTTCAGTGCCAACCACAGCAAAAGCAAGATGTTAAGCAACCCAGTGAGACCCTGTGTCAAAATAAAATGTAAATTAGAGCTGGGGGATGTGGCTAAATGATCGAGGGCCCCCGAGTTCAATCCCTGGCACCCCACCCCTGCCCACTCCAAATAAAAGAAAAATATCTGTTGCCACAAATCCTAACCATCCAAAGTAACCTCAAGGGTAGTTACAAAGACGGGTAGAAGTGCTGTTATATAATGTAACTTGTCTGCCAGTTTTGGTCTATAATAAAATTATTAGGATTAGTCAATATTCATTAAATGGAAAGAATGGAAGTAAAACAAAATTAAACTTCAATCAATGTTTAATAGAAGAAAGATTCTTTTTCTAAAAAGTTCAGGTGAGGTCAAGGGAAGAGATTTTTGAAAGCATTATAAAGTTAGCATCGTGGTATTTGAGAAACAGTGCTTCAGTTTTGACTGTGTTCTTGGACATCCCCATGCTACAGTACCTGGGTACAGCATTCTTATTCTCCTGCTTCGCCAACCTCTGACTTTAAAAAATTGTTTTACAGTGTAATTCTTATTCTGTCCTGTGATTGTGTTTCTGTTTTTGTCTCAGCTCTGCGTTTACATGTCTTTCATGTTTCTATTCGAGTATGGCTCTCCCAATGCAGAATCTTTTATTTTGGTTCATCCCTTAACTGGCTGGATTCCTGTTTTTTTTTTTAATCTTCTAGTGGTCTCATGAGAGTCCTGTTCTCTGAATGTTTTCACCTGCGCCAATGTCTGCTCCTTGCTTTTGGACTTGAGTGATGCCTTGACTGGGCCTGGTCATGGTGGGTTACACTCTTGAGCTCAGTGGCTGTTGCTCTGGGGTCTTCCAGGATGTGAGGCAGCTACATGAGGATCATCATTATGTGAGGCAGCTACATGAGGATCATCAGGCTGCTCTCATGGGCCTCCCCCATCCCTGCAACTTGTGGTGATGTGCTTTCACCTCATACAACCGTCTGTGTCACTGCCCTTTGGTACCTTGATCAGAATCCTTTACAGTCACAAGCATGTATTAACATTTTCTGTGACTGCGCTGTGGCGTCCTGCAGATTGACTTCTTTAATCATTTTCTCATGGGAAATTTCTTATGTCTTTCTGCACGTGTATTGTATTTTACAATCTATTGGTTGGATTCTCCATTTTAAAGACATTTTATGTTGGCTAGACACTGGCATTTCATTTCTTTGTTTACTCTATCTATGCTTTTCATCTGTACTGTTCGTTCTGTATACAACTTTATTGAGTTAATAATACAGTTTTCAACATTATTTCTGTACCTCAATATTAGCTTAGTTAATAGTTTTGTCAGATTGTTTTGACCCTTAGGTCATTGGCCTACATCTTTACTCCCTTTTTTATCTTTCATTTCTCCATTTCATCTGTGAGTTCTGGTTTGGTTGAATTTATGTTCTTAGTTGATTGCTTTGGAGCACAAAGTATTTGTGAGAATTTCCTTTTCTTTTTGGAGGGTTGACTTCCTTCTAGGTTGTATCTCACCTTCAGGACATTTTGTTATCATGTTTCTGTTCTCTTACTGTTGATAGTATGCTTGCTGTGCTGCTTCTCCTCATCTTGGGCATTGATATTCCGACACTATGGAGGCAGTAATGTGGTAGGAGTTTTTTAACTTGGGGGCAAAGCAGAGAGGACTGGTCTGCTGCTGGTGTAGACATGGGGTATGGTAAGGAAGTGAGATCCTTTCCTTGTGTTTCTCCCAGGCCCACTCTAAGCTAGGCAAAAGAGGTAATCTTGCTCTGGATTTGCAGCTCCTGATACAAATATTTGAATTTTGTCTCCTCTCTAGTTTGGCTTCTGTGAAGTTGGCCAGGTAGGGATTTAGCACAATCTCTGTGGTGTTCCTAAATCCACCCCTTCAAATCTACAGCCATGCAATGTAGTTCTTAATAGCTGCATAGCAGTCAGTCCTTTGGCTATAGCTCGATTGACTCATCTGGTTCTTTAGTAGATACTTAATTTGTTCTGATTTTTCAGTACTTTCAAAACAACCAAGCATCTCTTCACATCAAATTTCCAGGACACTTGCCATCCTCAGAGACCATTCATTTGAAATGTTTTGTGCCTGCTGAGCACCAGACCTTCTTGGTGTTGGGGATTGGACCTTCTTCCTCTACCCAGCATTACAGGGTCATGAAATAACACGACCAGGTTGAAGAGGACTTGAGAACCCAGAGAGCACAGGACCTTGAGAGAGAGCACAGAATGAGTTGTGGCTGCATGGAAGGGCTGTGTACCTGTTGCCAAAGAGATGGAAATAGACTGGCAGATTGCCTGCTGGGAAGTTTGCTCCAGCTTCCACTGTGGTCCATGCCCAAGGGACAGTAGTTCTGGGCAGGTTTAGTTCCAAGACTCTTTCTTCTGAGCTAGACTCTGCTTCCTGCAGTTTGCACATGGCCGGATTTTTGCCTTGGGCTGACACAGGCCAGGTTGTCAGTGGCTTGCTTTCTGCCATCATCCTGCCCAAAGAAGATCCTGAATAATGAATTGTTCATTTCAGAGTGCTCTTCTTGGGTTGAGGATGGGAGTCATGAGTGCATGTGTTTCTGGGGCTGGTGCTGTTGACTGAGATGCTTCAGCTTCTGCAGGCATTACTGGGGCATGTGGTGTGTCGATGACTTGCCCTCATACTTCATTTTGTGCTGAGCTTTGAGAAAGGATCCCTGGCCAGGAATTTGGGTCTCCGATAAAGTACAAACAAAAAGTGTAGGAAAGGCCCTGGGTGGAACCAGGACAAGATAAGAACGGGAGGAGCAACCTGTGAGGATGATCCCTGTGTTTACCAGGCTCCTGTGTGGCAGAACAGGAAAGCATAGGGGGGTCATTAAGAGTACATTTTTTTAAGAAGGTGGAAGAGAGAGTTAAACTATTTCGTGGGGTGAACTGAGTTTTTTGGCAAAAGATTTGTGGTAACAGGTTGAAGGGAGACAAGTTGTTATTACTATTTTTAATTTCACATGGACCAAAGTCTCTCCAGGTTTCTAAAGCTGCCTTATTTTAGGCAGAGAGATAAGTTGTGAGCAGTGACTGAGTGGCTTGGGGTTGTCGACAGAGGAGCATGCCCAGTCCTTCAGGCTAGAGCTCAGACATCCGTTGTGCTGACTCCCTGTTGGTGCTCAAGTCACTGTCATTTGCTTCTTTCTTTCCTGCCTCCCTCATGGAAATAAAAGTTCCAGTGTCTCTCTGGCTGCTATCCCTCCTGTGCCCAGGACAGCATTGGGCATGTAGTCAGTGCCCAGTAAGCATGGTGGGTAGATAGCGGGGAAGTATGCAAAGAAGGTGACCGAGGCCCCTTGTTGAAGATTTGTAAGGTGAAGGAAAGTGACATGTTCCAGATGGCCCCTGAATTTGTGTGGTCAGACTTCACAATTCTTTGACTTCTCTGTCATGTGAAAGCACAGCTGTACAAACCTTCAGCTTTTCACTTTGGCATAGCATTCATAAATTACATGAGCTGTTCAACACTTTATAATAAATAGGCTTTGTATTGGATGATTTTGCCCAATTGCAGGGTAATGGGCGTCTTCTGAACGTGTTGATGGGAGGTTAGGCTAAGCTGTGATACTTGGTGGATTAGGTATTAAATACACTTTTTATTGATAATCATCTCAAACTATGATGAGTTTATTGGGATGCAACCCCATTGTCAGTTGAGGAGTATGTGTAGTTACAATTAAGATTTCTGGGGTCCTTAGTGAAAAGGCAGTGCACATGCCTGATCATGAACATGAGCAGTCAGACAACTTCAAGATAGAGGTTGTGTTTATTTCTTTAAACAAAAATTTTCTTGTCCACTGTACATAATGAAATTTACTATCCTAGTTATTTTTATTAGTTGCATGAAGTACTTTCACAATGACATATAGGCATCACCACCATCCATCTCCAGAACACTCTTCAAGTTCTCAAACTGAATCTCTGCAAACTTTAAACTCTCTGCTCCCTCTCCCCTGACAGCTGCCGTTGCACATCCTCATATGGCGAACCTCATATGGCAAACCTCACATGGCGGACTTATACTGCCTTATCCTGTGACTGGCTTAGTTCACTTGGCACAGTCTTCAAGTTTCATCCATGGTGCTATATGTGTCTGAATTTCCTTCCTTGTGAAGGCTGGATGAGACAACATTGTATGTCTGCCTGCGTTTTAGAATCACACATAATGGTTGTCCCGTGAGTAGAGTTAAGGACATGGTACATGGAAGCAGGAAGGCCGAATACCAGGAGGTAATCCCTACTCAGGTTGGGACTGGGGGAAGAAGAAGGTGGAGAGGAGCAGGAGTGATGAGAGGACCCGAACCCTGCTGAATTAACCCTAAGCCGTGACAAGTTCTCTGGGGACCCTGGGAGGACAAGGAGGCTTTGCTGCTGGTTCTCTGTGCCTGGTGGTCTTGGTTAGTTGTGGTCCTGTTGTGCTTTTGAGAAGTCCAGGTCATGCCAGACTGCACCTCAGCTCTTCTTATAAGTTCCCATGTGAAGCGTAGCTGGTTCTCAGTGATATTGCTGTGTTGTTGAAACACATACTGTATTCTTCACCATGACCCAGAGCACTAAGCACATTGTTGTCCTTGCCTGATTTCTAGGAAGCAGAGATAACATCAGCAGGAACTGCAGGAGTTTGAGTTATCCACTTAGAATCGTTCCAAGAATTGATTTGCTTATGGGATCATTTGATTCCTTTTGCTGTAGACTGAAGGCTTAGGTGGACTATCTTTTCTGATTCCCAAAAGAGGACTTAGAGGCACAGCCAGGAAAGGAGTCCTCCATGGAACATGGCTGAAGGTTCAAAGGCTCTGAGAAATTCACCAGATCTTTTGTGGCGATAATAACACTCATGCTTTTACAGACAGGATTTTGGACTTCTGGTCTTCAAAGTAGTTTTGGATTTGCTTGTAGTAGCCTAAGTGCAGAGTTTTCCCATTGCTAGTAAGATCTGTGGCATGGACTTGAGGGAAATGAAAGAAACAGGAAAATATGGAAAAAGGAAGGAGCTCTATTGTCGTGGAAGGGTCAGGAGATGGATTTCATGGGCTGTTGTGTTGGCTGTTCAAGCAGAAGAGACGTGATGGTGATGTGGTGTGCAGGAGCATGACTGCATAGTGGGAGGTGTTGTGTGTTCTCAGCCTGGGTATCTGGGGGTTCAGCATCTGCAGAATCAATAAACTGTGTATCAAAAATATTCAGAAAAAAATTTCTTCTGTACTGAAAATGTATTTTGTTGTTCTTGTCATTATCCCCTACGTGATATAGTATAACAGCTGTTTATGAATCATTTACATTGTATGAGGTTAATGAGTAATCTAGAGATAACTTAAAGTGTATGGGTACATGGGCCCAGGTGATACATCAATACTACATACCATTTATCTTAGGAGCCTGACCATCATTGGATTCTGGTATCTTTGAAGGGTTCCAAAACTCATCCATTACAGATATTGAGAAGCACCCAACAGTAGTTTGAAGAAAGTTTACCTAGTATTTCAAGAAGATCCTGAGCACTCACCCCAGAGGTAGCTTTTTCTAAGTTTTGATTGGGCTGCTTCTTAGACTTCTGGATCCTTAAAGAGCAAGATAGGAGGTGAGAAGATCTCTGGTCATGTCCTCTTGGTACCTTACCTGGGAATAGAGATGTGGATGGAGAGAGACATGGAACATCCTCCCAGTGCTGACAGACTGACTTTGGTGATGACCCAAGGATGTCACCTTAGGTCATCCTGTGCCTCAGTGTTGGGAGATCACAAGGGAACCACGTTGTGTAGTCTTGAGCTTTTCTTTTTCCTTAGGAGGTACTTCTTTTAATTCCATCCCAACTGCCCACTCAGAAGAGCAGTCCTAATACAGATGTTCTTCATTCTCACAGACCCCAATCTGCAAGTTCAGAGAGAGCCCTCTGGCCCTTTCCTTCTGAGGTACATGTTGCATATCCCTTATTCAAAATCCTGGGGAGCAGAAGAGCTTTGGATTCTCTAGGATTATGGGATACTTGCATGTACATAATACCATGCTACCCAATCGAAACATGAAATTCATTTGTTTCATATGCACCTCTTCCACATATCCTGAAGGTACTTTTATATAGTATTTTCAGAGTTGTACATGAAGTAGATTGTGTCCTTTGAACCAGAAATCAGGTATGGAGTTTTCCACCTGTGACATCATGTTGGAGCTCCAAAGTTGCAGACTTTGGAGCATTTCAGAATTTGGATTTCCAGATTGGGTTGCTCAACCTGTGTTACACGATATTCACATGAATCTGTAGTGTAGGAGAGGAAGGTTGCAGGTGGGATACAGTGGGAAAGGAAGTTCAGTTTTCAAAACATACAATTGGCATTTGGATATTGTGACTCTAGTGGCCCTTGTGCCTTACAGTGGCTCAGTTATTCTGTACTATTGTCTGGTAGCCTTTAATTTCTCTGAGTTTAGAATATACCCCATGTTTCATTTGAGAATCCAGCTGAGCCAGACTTCCTGGTCCACACATGCCTTTTCTTGTCCAGGATTGTGCTTGCTTTACTGAACATTTCTCTGAGTGTCTGCTATGTGTGGGGGCCCTGCACTGACACCTGGGCACATGCACTCCTGTGCTGAAGTAGCTATCATGAAAGAGTGATGACTAGGAACCTCCTTGTAAAGAAAGAGATGACTGAAATGATCGTGCCTTTGGTTAATGGTGTTGGTCAATGCTCCAAAACTCTGGTGAAGATTTTTAGTTGCCTTTGAAAGAAATTAACTTACCATATTTGATTTCATGCTTTTGTGTTTTTTTATGTGTACCTGATCTTACTGTTTTTAGATATATTTCTGTAAATGGCTTGAAGTGTCCATTTGTAAACCTGTGAAATTCCTGAATGTTGTGGTCGGTTGACCAGTGCCTGTTGCATAAACAACATCCTTGTGAGAACCTTCCCAGGAGGTTCTTCCCCTGTGAACATGGCTTTGGTACTTCTCCACGGGCCTCTCTTCTCACAGGAGACACTAAGTGAGACTGTTGAGAATCCGTGTGCCACTTGAGGTGTGTTCCATGTTGGAACAGCTGTACCATTGCAAATGCTTCTGACACTTGAGGGTTAGGTGCTGTGCACATGATCAAGGTGTGCATGGTGGTCACAGGACAGTTCCAAGGCTTTCCTGCCTGGTGAGCTGGCCTACATGGCCATGGGACTGAAGTTTGTGAGTCCTAGTGGAGTGGCAGGAAATACCATGGCACCACTGGAGGGTGCCAGCTTTCAGTGACAAATGGTGGTTCAGGGTATGAGAACCCTAACATGGGACCTTTGCAGAGCATGAACACAGGGGACTTAATGTTTGGAAAATGATGACTCTTGTTTTTCACTCTCTCTTTTTCTATTCTTATCCAGGTGCCACATTAGAGGAAATCAACCAGCACTGGGGCTGGCTGGAACAGAATCTCCTCCATACCCTGTCTGTGTTTGATAATAAAGACGACATGGCCAGCTTTGTCAAGGGGAAGGTGAAGGTAGTCCCCTTGATCTCAACCTATCTCCCCATCTCGCAGGTAACTCTTCATGACATTTTGAACTCTGCCATGTACCCACAGTCTTCACCAGTTCGATTACACTTTTCAGCTTAATGTGCAAAGCCAAATTTTTTTCAATTTGTCACCTGTCTTTGCAGCACATAAAGATATACCTGAAATTTAGGTAACAAAGGGACTGGTCCTTCATTCTCAGGTCTAATTCCTGTTTTCCTTTAAAGATATAAAGATCATTTTTCCCCATGGGGTATCATAATATTAAGATTTCTGTTTTTTTGCAGAGCAATATGATGTTGTCTTCCTCAAATTAGTTATTCCTGGCTTATTTTTTGCAGTTGTAACATTCGTCACCATGTTGGACCTAGTGCTCTCCTCCCAATAATAGTGGATGTTTGTTCTGCAAATGTTAATTAAATAGAGTTAAAGCCAATTAAACTCTGAGAAGGGAGGAGAGGAATCTTGGGAGGTACTTGTCCATAGCTCCTGCCAGTTACATTCTTACATAACTGGTCTTGTTACAAGGACATGATGGTGATTGGTGCTTTAAGATCCTGTTGGGCAGGGACATGGTTCCTGTTCTACAATAAACTCTCCTTACACACTTGAGCACATGAGTCTACAGTACAGTTTTTTCCCTTCAGATAAAACCTCCCCAAACCATTCTACCTTTCCTCCCTCTTCCTGTTCCTCCTTCATCCCCTCAGAGCATTTCCTTTATTCAAAATATCCCCAAATGTGGAATAAAATTCTCAAAATTGTGCTATATACATACATGAATATATGACAGTGAATTCCATCTTTTATGCATAGCTATAAAATACCAAATAAAAACAAAATACATAGTAGAAAAACCGATAAAGTAGGAAGCACAGGGGAGGGAAATGGAGCTCATTCTATTCCATGCCTGTATGATGATGTCAGAGTGAACCCACTACTGTGTATAAGTAGAATGCACTAGTACAAACATTGTGAATCTCCCAGACCATGGATTTTGTTTTTCTAAACAAACCTCAAGAGTTCCATCGTTAGTAACAGGTGTCAAAGTGAATTTTTGGTTTAGAGGAAGAAAAGAGAAGCACTCTTTTCCTTTTGGGGACTGAGGGATGTGAGCAGGATGAGTGAAGAGCAGGAGTGACCCAGGCCATCCAGTGTTTGGCAGCCAGGGCATGACCTCTTACCTGTGGGGTCAGAGCAGACCTGGGCTATGGTGGACAGCACGCAAAGCTCTTGGGTCACCCCTGATCCTTGCCCAATGGACTGTGCCTCGGTGTCCTGTGTCAGATGTCTCTGAGCATCAGTGACACTTGACCTGCCTCTCTCAGCCTAATATGAACTGTAGTGGTTCTTTTCTCGAGGTGTTTCCCTCACTTTGAAGGAAGGAAATTGATTTCTGCTACACTGGTTCCTGAAACATTTCTGTAGGAGAAGAAAAATATCCTTTCCCTTCCTAGGTTCTGTGGTTGAGACCCTGGATATTACATCACTATATAGCAGATAAGCAAGAGAGAAAGAGTTGATTTGAATTCATACAGAGTGTATACACATGGCAGAAACTCAGTCGAGTAACTCATAGGGTTGTTAGAATCAAATTTGCACAGCACCTTAAGGGAAAGCAACCAGTTGGCTGAGGACTGAAGTGACAGGAAAAGGGGTCTAAGCTTCTGTGGTGTTGCAGGGTCAGGGAGGTAAACATGGGGGAAACTAATGGAAGGGGAAGACTGTCTCTGTGAGGCTGTGTGTGAGTCCCTCATGCTGACAAGACTGGAGATGAAAGGTGTCTTCCTGGGGCAGAGGGGGACACACCTGTGCAGATGGAGAGTTCCTCCTGACTAGAGGCAGACGGGGCAAGGCTTTATAGTACTTCGTCTTATTTGATTTCTCACTTATCTTTGACTCAAAATTATCCTTATGCTGAAGTGGCATGTTTGGGGTTGACAGTTTTGATCCATGACACTTCAAAGCTAATATACCCAAAAAAAAAAAAAGGAAGGAAGAAAGGAAACCTGAGGAGGCAGTGCTGGGGAGCGAGAGCACATTGTGGCATTTCTCTCCCCATCCTCGGGGTAGATCCACAGAGTCTGAGAGTTGGGCCATTCCTGGGCCCTTGGCTGCTCACAAAACTGGAAAAAGTCCTTCTGCTTCAGCTCTGCCTGGGACCAGACACAGCAGTGGTGATGTTGGGAGGCCCTGTGGCCACCATCCCGGCAGTGCCTGGAGTCACTGGATTCTGTTCTCAGCCATGCCAGTTGGCTCTTGAGCCTGATGAATAATGAAGAAAACAATTCACTTCACCAGCACTCAGGTTTATTTTAAAAGTAATTTATGATTAGATTAATGTGAGTGGCCAGGTTTCATTTCTAAAAAGACTTATACAGTGAGGATTTGGTAACACCCCCGAGAAAACAGCCTCATCTTAAGAAACATAGGCTCCCATAAGACAGTCCTATCAAACACAAGTGAAAATGTTAATAAAAAGAAAGGAAGGTAACAACAGACTGTCACCCTTGAGAAATGGGTCACAGCTTCTATTCTAGATCCTTGTCACAACCGCAGATCATAAAGGTCCCTTCTTGTTGGTGGTGGTTGGCAAAACAGTTGCAGTGTCAGATTGTTTGTGCCCTCTGCTTTCTCCCACACACCCCTGGGGTTTAGGAGTACTTCCAACCTCCAGAAGCTTGGCCAGGGTCCTCCCTTCCACCTTCAAAAAGTACAGAATGAACGGTGGTGGTGCACGGCATTAGTCTTCTCCAAATCCTGCAGTTGGCTTTATACTGACCTTTTGGAACCTAAAGAAGACATTCATTTGTGTTTCAGAGAGACCTTAGGTCCTAGTTGGGTCATTTTTCGGGATTGTTGTGAATTCCCACACCAGAGCCAGTCACTGGGTCCTCGTATCTCTTGAGTTTGTTCGCTTTCCATCGCTGTCACAAATACCTGAGATGACTGACTTAGGGAAGGTTTGGTTTGGCTCCCATTTCTAGAGGATCCAGTCAGTGACTGGTCAGCCCCCTTTCTCGTGAGCCTATGATGGGACAGCACATCATGGCATCAGCTGTGGCACAGCAAAAGTGTTCACCTCATGGCAAGCCATGGAGTAGATAGGAAGGGGCTGGGATCCCAGTGTGGTCTTCATGGGAACACCCCCGGTGACCCAAGGATCTCTTGCCAGAACCCACCTTGTGCAGTTCCAACACCTCTGAATACACTAGCTGAGAATGAGGCCTTTGACACATGGACCTTGGGGAGGTACTGAAGATCCAAACTATAGCATCAGTGTAGGGAGGATTTGGAATATAATTCTGAATTAAATTCTCAAAACCTTAGAAGACAGCTGATTCAGCCAGAGCTTCATGGTCAGTAAGTGACTGAGAGACTTGTCCTTGTGTTTTGCAACCTCGTGATGGTTAATCAATCCCTGCCTCCCCGCCCCCCGTAACTGTTTCTGTGTAATAGACAGGAGTGGTTGTCATGGAAGCAGCAGAGATTCCTCAAGTGCCTTGGTGCATCTGTCCTTCCTGCTTCCTGTCTCTTGTGCTCTCTTCCATCCCTTTGCCCAGCTCCCTGGATGAAGGCCCTATCTCTTGTGCATCAGGGTCTGATTGCTTAAGAGAGCAGCAGCAGGTGTGGTGAGTAGGAAGGGGAGCACAAGAAGTTCTGAGAAGAGTTGGTGATGTTGGAGGCCAGGTTCATCCTCCCTGAGGCAGAGAAGGTGGTCATCTACTACTCTTGCTCCTGCCGTAAGGCCCAGGTGCCCTGCCAAGGCTGATTGTATGCCAACATCAACTGTCTCTACTGCATCCCATTCTTCCTGGCAGGAAGTCAAGATAGGCCAGTGTCCACATCTGCACACATTTGGTCCTTCAAGGAAAAGTTGGCCCTAGGGTTGATTGACATGGCTTCTGAGAGAATCCATTAAAGGTTAAATCCCACAGCAAAAGATTTAAGTGGTTGGTGGTTGACATGACAGCAGGTGATACTAGATTAGTTTCCAAATGATTTGTGCAGATAATTAAGTTTAATTATATGTGCTACAATGAAGGAGCTTGATTTTTATTTACTTATTTATTTTGTTTCTTGGAGACAATTCATGCTTCTGCTATTTTCAGGAGCATACTTGTGTAGCTTATTTCAATAGCTACTCAAAACCTTTTACTACCATAGATCATGTTAAAGATACACTATCATATCTGATGGGTGAATGTTTCTAAAGGAGTAGCATGTACTTCTGCTTCTTAATGCAGAAGGACATCTTTTAAAACACCCATACCTGGACATCATGACTTTGGATATGCAAAATGCTTTAACTGGGTCCACTTGAGATCCAGAAAGAATTGATGAACATCACACCAGCAGTGGGCACTGTCCTCAGTCTTGGCGTTCCCATAGAGAAAGGCAAGGTCACACATGTCAACTGTGTTTAGATGATTTCAAAAGCCATTGCCATTGAAAACACTTTCAGAACCCATTTCAAGAGCCTGTGCTGGGTGGCACAGGAGACACACACATATGTGTGGTTTTCTTCATTTATTCTCCAAGTGCAGCCAGTGGGAGGCCTCCTCCTGAATGCCTGCTGCAACCAGCCTCCTGCACATGCTGTTTTCTCTTTCTGTCTCACCAGCCTCGGTTCTGATGCCTCAGCACCCCACCTGTGTGTGCAATCCTCTTCTTACCTTGCTTGGAATGGGCCCCAGCCTAAGCTTGGCTGTCCATCTTTTCCTTTGTTCTGAAATACTTTTCAAAATGAACACCCTCCTTTCCTTCTGTTCTTAGACTTAGGCTCTTCATAAACTCCTGTTTGTCCTACAAAACCCAATTCAGATTGGTCATCTCCACCATGCCTTCCTTGTGCCCCATATAATGCACGCCATGTCTGTTTCTGGGCTGGGTTCCATCAAGTTGGCGTTGCTTATTTGCTTGTAGGTTAGTTTTTCCTGTTTGTGCTTCTTAAATGCAGGGCTCTTCACATAGCAGTCACTTAATGAACTCAAGTTGGCAGTGTAGACGAAACTAGTGTGGGCAGAAGAGCTGGGATAGCTGGAAAAGAATAGAAATGAGACTGTTTAACATTATAAAAGCATGGAAAATGCTATTGCTAAAGAAGTGGAAGGAAATGTTCCAATATGACATTCATTCTCTACTTTGATGTGAAAAGGAAATGATTTAATTTGGGACACTAAGGATTGTCACTAAACCTAACTGTGTTAAGATGAAGATATTAGGAAAAAAAGGAATGATTGCTAATATTCGATCATGTTTTTTCCATTTATTATCTCTGTGATGGATCTGCTAACAGATAGAAGACTTTATCTTCTCCCCCTTACCTCTTTATTAGCCTACTGCCTATCACTGTATCAAAAATAATTCTGGGCTGGGTAATGTTGCACATGCCTGTAATACCACCATCACGGGAGACTGAGGCAGAAGTAAGGCAAGTTCAAAGGCAGCCACAGCAAAGGCGAGGCACCAAGCAACTCAGTGAGACCTGTCTCTAAATGAAATACAAAATTGGGCTGGGGATGTGGCTCAGTAACCAAGTACCCTTGACTTTAATCCCTGGTACAACCAACAAAAAATAAATCTGTGCCTAGCATGTTGGAATAAAAATGTATCACCTGCACTATATTACACTATTTATATTAGTAGCAGTAGTACTGGGTATTGAACCCAGGGCTCTTAACTATTGAGCCCTGCCCCCTGCTTTCTGAGACAGGGATTTGCCAAGTTGCCTTCTTTGCAAGGAGGGATCTTCATGCCTCCTGTGTCACTGGGATTATAGGCGTGTGCCACAGCCCTGACTATCTTTAGGCAGTGCTGGGAATCAAACCCAGGGCTTCACACATACTCAGCAAGCACTGTCCTACTGAGCTATGTCCCAGCACCTGCATTCTTTTCCTTAAGTGAAAGAGTCTTGCTTTGTTGCCCAGGCTGGCCCTAAAACCCTGGGCTCATGACACCCACCTGCCTCAGGCTTGCAGGAAGCTGGGAGGTGCACACACACTGTGCCTGACTATACTGTATTACCTTAGCATTTCATAAAAATTGCTTGTAATGTCATCTAAGCATAATAAGAGTCATGTGACACAGACTTGATGCTCAGCCCTCTTATATAAATGAGACATGAATAACCCTCTTGCACACTTCTTTTTTCTCTACCTTGATGTGTGAGTCCTGTTTTTGAAACTAGAGTTTGTGTGATTCAGAAACTTTTGCATGAGTGTTTAAATATTCTTAAAGATGTATGCTGTTGGATTCCAAAATGATGGTCCTTGAAAGTATGCAGTAGCCAGCAATCTGGGAGATGACATTTAAATCTTTAAGGAAACCACTGGCACATGAGTTGGGTTTCACCAGCAGCTGTCAGGCAGTTCTGTACTCTTCCCCTGCACTGACTTTGAAGACTTTTGCATTTTAAATGAAAAGAAAAAAATAGAACTTTGGATTGTTATTTGCTGATGCTTGAAGGTTGGCTCCCAGTTTATGGGGGATCTGAATTTGCATCTTTTCTCTTTCAGTTCAACTTGTAATCCCTTGGGTTGATATGCAGAAATTGGAAAGGACATCCAACATCATTCTGGCAGATACCATCTGGATCACCACACAGAATAAGGAGTGTGACTCTTCCATGCTTCTGATCCTGGATGCAGTCTTCAAGATGATGGAGCAGCTGATAGATGTGATGCTGAGGAGGTTGCTGGATAATGAGGTCTGGAGCCAGATCTGCAGGAGCCAAGCCAGATCACCAAGAGGTAGGAATTCAGTCCTATGGTGTCCCTCAGCTGTTTGACCTTTCAATGTGCTTTAGTTAGCACCTTTTGATAGTGAGGTCTTCCCTGTATCCCTGGGGCATTGGTTCGAGGGCCTATGTACATACCAAACCCATGAATGCTCAAGTTTCTTTCATAAATTGGCACGGTATTTGCATAGAAACCTTTTCTGGTTTCTGGTGGTGCTGGGGATTGACTGCAGGTCCTTATGCATGCTAGCCAGGGCTCTACAACTGAGCTACACAAAGTCCTCATCTTTTCCTCTTAACTTACATGGTAGAAAAAGTTGGCAAGGCAGTTGAACTTATTTTGAGACCTTTGTCATCCATAGAGTAAGTCAGTATTCTGTATAATTTGACCCACAGCAACACCAGTCACAGGGACTCTCAGGGTAGTTGCTTGCAATGTCACTAAGGAATTTGACTTTATTGTCTGAAGTTCAAACAGGGTGTGTCAGCTGGACTTTGATTTCAGGTTTGCAGATCATAACTGGGTAACTAACCACTGCTCTGATGTCAAGGTGAACTGTTATGAAATATCATTGGAGAAATGAATGACCATAGAGTACTGTCCTGGATTCAATTTTTTGACATAGTTACATAATCAGGACTGATCATTTGATCAGTATTTACCGCTAGTCATTAAACAGAGATTTTTTTAAACTATGCAATGAATGTAACATATACCTCACCATTTTCATGCTTATCGTTCAGTATCATTCTAGATACGACAACCATTCTAGAACTCTTCTGACTTGCTTAAACTAAAACTCTACCTACTAGACACTACCACCCTGTTCAACCTTGCCTGACAACTGCTATTTTGCTTTCTCTGTGGAATCAGCTGGATCCCTCACATAAGTAGACAACATTCAATGTTTTGATTGGGTTTCTTTTGCTTAATGTAATGTCCTCAAGTTTCATCTCTGTCAGAATGTGTCAGAATGTCCTTCCTTTTCAGAGTTGAATCATAATCCATTGTATGTACATACCCCACTGTGTTTATGCACTCGTCTGTCCATGCACACTTACTTTACTTTCACTTTCTGGCTATTGTGAACAATGCTGTCATGAACTGGGTCACTAAATTCTCTGATACCTGCTTTCAATTCTATTTGGTATTTTTACCCAGAAGTGGAATAGTCAAATCATATAATCCTATGTTTAATTATTTTAAATCAGCCTGAGCCTTTTACCCTAAAATTGTTTATCTCTTTTAACATTCCTGTATTTTTTTTCAATTGATGTTTCTTAAAAATATCCAAGGAGATGAGTAAAACATAGCTATAATGCCTTTGCTCATGAGGCAGTTTATGACTACACCATCTGAAACTCTTGCTTTGTAATCCAATTTGGAAGCATTTTTCATTTTGATTTTTTGAATTGGGGATGCTCAACTTATAAAGTCTACATGAATCTTGTAAAATCTGAAAAACTCTGAAATTGGTAACTCTTCTGTTCCCAAGCTATTTGAATAAGGCCGACTCAACTTGCAGTGAATTGGTTGAGAGCTGTGAGGTCAAGTTTTCAGTGCTAATACAAAGAACATCATTTTACAAACAGCAGATCTCTCCCTCCTTAACGCATGCACTTTCTTCTGACTGTCTGGAGGGGGTGCATCTTTCTAAGTGGTGGTCCTGAACAGCAGTGTGTTTGGGGTTTTCATATATTCAGAATGACTTCAGATCTCTTACAACTCTGTGCATGTATTTCAAACTGGTCATGTGTTGTCACAAAAGGCACAAAGACAAGAAAATGAAATGCTCTTGGTAGGTTTCTTTTTTCTTTTTTCCTAAATTGGTTAAATTCCAATGAACTCCACGTGATGTTGGGTCACCTGTGATATGTGATAGTTGTTTTCGAAGATGGATAGTGCTCGTCGATTCCTTATGAAAGAGACTCTTATTTTTATTTCCTGATCCCAAGTGCTCATGTGTCTCTTGGCTACAGGACTCCCAATATGGCCTCCAACTTGGAGTCATTTGTTTTAAAAAGAGACAACAGAAGAGATCCAAGATTCTGAACTAGAGGGTGACTGCATCTCCCATCACTCCAGAACTCAGGATTCAAGAAGGGGAGGTATTGAGAGACTCGGACCAACATAGAGCCATGGGGTGAGTCTCTCCCACCAGATGAAGCTCGGCCCAGACAGCAGACCTGGACAGGGGGTAGCTTCTCGGAGAAGGGCATGGCAATGAGAGTCTTCCCCAAGCAGCCCTGCTCTTTCTAGCAGCAGTCATGATCCACAGCCAGCTGCTCGGAACAGGCCCACCCAGCGAGAGCTTTTCCGCACAGTGCCAACCCCAAGCTTTGGACCCAGCGGCAGACCCTGGCCTGTAGGCGACTTCTGGGACCAAGGCAGGACAGGGAGAGGATTTCCCTGAGCAGCCTGGCTCCCTCAGGTGGGTAAGGCCCTGTCTTTAGCCACCTTCTAGGAGCAGGACTGACCACTGAGAGGATTTCCATGCAGAACCAGCCCCCAGCCCTGGACCCAAGAGCAGGCTAGGGGCAGCATTCTTCGGAAGCACTGCATTATCAAATTCCTCCAAGACTTCAGGCTACTGAAGGCTGGGAGGTGATATACTGGAACTCTATGGGGACTCTATAAGCCAATAGAGGAAATCTGCAATATCTCAGAGTCCCACTGATATCTGACCAATATGAGAAAACAAGGGAAGAAAATGTCCCAAACAAACCTAGATACTATATCAATAAAACCCAATGACAGCACAGCAGAAGAAATGTCAGAAAGGGAATTCAGAATGTACATAATTAAACAATCAGGGAAGCAAATGAGGAGATGAAAGAGCAAATGTAGGCATTGAAGGAAGAGATGAAAGAGCTAATGCAGGCATTAAATGATTGCACCAATCAACATTTAAAAGAGCAAATATGGAAAGAAAAAGATCATTTCAATAAAGAGTTAGAGATACTGAAAAAAACAAACAGAAATCCCTGAAATGAAGGAAACAATAAACCAAGTTAAAAACTCCATAGAAAGCATAACCAATAGGATAGAACACCTGGAAGACAGAACCTCAGACATTGAAGACAAAATATTTAATCTTGAAAACAAAATTGACCAGAGAAGATGGTAAGAAATTATGAACAGAATCTACAAGAATTATGGGATATCATGAAAAGGCCAAATTTAAGAATTATTGGAATTGAGGAAGGCTTAGAGAAACAAACCAAAGGAATGAACAATCTATTCAATGAAATAATATCAGAAAATTTCCCAAATCAGAAGAATGCAATGGAAAATCAGATACAAGAGGTTTATAGGACTCCAAATATACAAAATTACAACAGACCCACACCACGGCACATTATTATGAAAATACCTAACATACAAAATGAAGACAGAATTTTAAAGGCCGAGAGAGAAAAGAATAAAATTACATTTGGGGGAAACCAATAAGAATATCAGCAGATTTTTCAATCTAGACCCTAAAAGCTAGAAGGGCGTGGAACAACATTTACCAAGCCCTGAAAGAAAACGATGCCAACCAAGAATCTTATACCCAGCAAAACTTACTTTCAGATTTGATGACAAAATAAAATCCTTCCATGATAAACAAAAGCTAAAAGAATTTGCAAAAAGAAAGCTGGCATTGTAGAACATTCTCAGCAAAATATTCCATGAGGAAGACATGAAAAACAATGATGGAAATCAGCAACAGGAGGAACTAGCCTAAAGGAATAGTCAAATAAAAGAGAAACCAAATCATGTCAAAAAACAAAAATGAGTCAAATGAATGGGAATACAAATCATATCACAATAATAACCCTGAATGTTAATGGACTGAACTCATCAATCAAAAGACATAGACTGGCATATTGGCTTAAAAAGAAAAATCCAACAATATGCTGCCTACAAGAGACTCATCTCATAGAAAGTGATACCCAAAGACTAAAGGTGAAAAGATGGGAAAAAACATACCAAGCACATGGACACAGCAAAAAAGCTGGAGTATCCATCCTCATTTCAGATAATGTGGACTTCAAGCCAAAACTAGTCAGAAGGGATAAAGAAGGACATTACATACTGCTTAAGGGAAGCATAAATCAGCAAGACATAACAATCATAAATATCTATGCCCCGAACATTGGCTCAACCATGTACGTCAAACAAATCCTTCTCAATTCCAGAAATCAAATAGACCACAACACAATAATACTAGGCAATTTTAACACACCTCTCTCACCACTGGATAGATCTTCCAAACAAAAATTGAATGAAGACACCATAGATCTCAATAACACAATCAACAATTTAGACTTAACAGACATTTATACAATATACCATCCAACAAAGAATGAATACACTTTCTTCTCAGCAGCACATGGATCCTTCTCTAAAATAGACCATATTTTATGCCACAAAGCTACTGTCAGCAAATACAAAAAGATAGAGATACTACCTTGTATTCTATCAGATCATAATGGATTGAAATTAGAAATAAATGACAGAATAAAAAAGAGAAACTTCTCCAATACCTGGAGATTAAATAATACGCTATTATATGAGGAATGGATAACCGAAGACATCAGGAGGGAAATAAAAAAATTCTTAGATGTAAACGAGAACAAAGGCACATCATATCAAAATTGCTGGGACACTATGAAAGCAGTACTTAGAGGAAGATTTATTTCATGGGGCACATTCAACAAAAGAAGTAGAAATCAACAAATAAACAAATTAACACTGCAGCTCAAAGCCCTAGAAAAAGAAGAGCAGACCAACACCCAAAGTAGTAGAAGACAGGAAATAGTTAAAATCAGAGCTGAAATCAACGAAAATGAAACAAAGAAACAATCAAAAACTTAACAAAATAAAGAGTTGGTTCTTTGAAAAAATAAACATAATTGATAAACCCATAGCCACACTAACAAAGAGAAAAAGAAAACACAAATTACTAAAATTCAGAATGAACAAGGAAATATCACTACAGACACGAGTGAAATACAAAACATAATTAGAAGCTCTTTTGAAAATCTATACTCCAACAAACAGAAAACCTCGAAGACATCAAGAAGTTTCTAGAGACATATGAATTACCTAAACTAAACCAGGAGTACATACACAACTTAAATAAATCAATTTCAAGCAATGAAATAGAAGAGGTCATCAAAAGCCTACCAACAAATAAAAGACCAGGACCAGATGGGTACTCAGCCGAGTTCTACAAAACTTTTAAAGAAGAGCTCATTCCAATACTTCTCAAAGTATTCCATGAAATAGAAGAGGAGGGAACCCTCCCAAACTCATTCTATGAAGCCAATATTACCCTGATACATAAACCAGACAAAGACACATCAAGGAAAGAAAATTTCAGACCAGTATTCTTAATGAACATCTACGCAAAAATTCTCAACAAAAT
Source organism: Sciurus carolinensis (assembly GCF_902686445.1). Classification (NCBI taxonomy): domain Eukaryota; kingdom Metazoa; phylum Chordata; class Mammalia; order Rodentia; family Sciuridae; genus Sciurus; species Sciurus carolinensis. The sequence continues at coordinate 38,500,219 of NC_062225.1, read as the reverse complement.
TTTAGCAAATCGCATACAAAAATATATGAAAAAGATAGTGCACCACGATCAAGTGGGTTTCATCCCAGGGATGCAAGGTTGGTTCAACATCTGGAAATCAATAAATGTCATTCACCATATCAACAGACTTAAAGTTAAGAATCACATGGTTATTTCAATAGAAGCAGAAAAACCATTCGATAAAATACAGCATTCCTTCATGCTCAAAACACTGGAAAAAATAGGGATAGTGGGAACATTCCTTAACATTGTGAAGGCCATCTATGCTAAGCCCATGGCCAATATAATTCTAAATGGTGAAAAACTGAAAACATTCCCCCTAAAAACTGGAACAAGGCAGGGATGCCCTCTTTCACCACTTCTATTCAACATCGTCCTAGAAACTCTAGCCAGAGCAATTAGACAAACCAAAAAAATTAAAGGAATACAAATAGGGAAAGAAGAACTCAAAGTTTCCCAGTTCAGTGTTGACATGATTATATATTTAGAGGAACCTGGAAATTCCACCAGAAAACTTTTAGAACTCATAAGTGAATTCAGTAAAGTAGCAAGTTACAAGATCAATGCTCATAAATACAATGCATTTTTATACATAAGTGATGAATCTTCAGAAAGAGAAATTAGGAAAACTACCCCATTCATAATAGCATCGAAAAAATAAAATACTTGGGAATCAATCTCACAAAAGAGGTGAAAGACCTCTACAATGAGAACTACAGAACAGTAAAGAAAGAAATTAAAGGAAATCTTAGAAGATGGAACAATCTCCCATGTTCTTGGATAGGCAGAATTAATATTGTCAAAACGGCCATACTACAAAAGTGCTATATAGATTCAATGCAATTCCAATTAAAATCCCAATGATGTACCTTACAGAAATAGAGCAAGAAATTATGAAATTCATCTGGAAGAATAAGAAACCCAGAATAGCCAAAGCAATCCTTAGCAGAATGTGCAAAGCAGGGGGTATCGCAATACCAGATCATCAACTCTACTACAAAGCAATAGTAACAAATATGGCATGGTATTGGTACCAAAATAGACAGGTAGATCAATGGTACAGAATAGAGGACATGGACAGAAACCCAAAAAAATACAATTTTCTCATACTAGACAAAGGGGCCAAAAGTATGCAATGGAGAAAAGAAAGTCTCTTCAACAAATGGTGCTGGGAAAACTTGAAATCCATATGCAACAGAATGAAACTAAACCCCTATCTCTCACCCTGCACAAAAATCAACTCACAATGGATTAAGGACCTCAGAATCAGACCAGAAACCCTGCATCTTATAAAAGAAAATGTAGTTCCAAATGTTCAACATGTTGGCTTAAGATCAGACTTCCCGAACAGGACTCCCATAGCACAAGAAATAAAAGCAAGAATCAACAACTGGGATAGATTCAAACTAAAAAACTTTCTCTCAGCAAAGGAAACTATCAGTAATGTGAAGAGAGAGCCTACAGAGTGGGAGAAAATCTTTACCATGCACACTTCAGAAAAAGCACTAATTTCCAGAATATATAAAGAACTCAAGAAACTCTACACCAAGAATACAAATAATCCAATCAACAAATGGGATAAGGAAATGAAACAGACACTTCACAGAAGAAGATGTACAAGCAATCAACAGATATATGAAAAAATGTTCAACATCTCTAGTAATAAGAGAAATGCAAATCAAAACTACCCTAAGATTCCATCTCACCCCAATTAGAATGGCAATTTTCAAGAACACAAGCAACAATAGGTGTTGGCAAGGATGTGGGGAAAAAGGTACACTCATACATTGCTGGTGGGGTTGCAAATTAGTGCAGCCACTCTGGAAAGTAGTATGGAGATTCCTCAGGAAGCTTGGAATGGAACCACCATTTGACCCAGCTATCCCACTCCTTGGTCTATAGCCAAAGAACTTAAAATCAGCATACTACAGACATACAGCCATATCAATGTTCATAGCTGCTCATTTCACAGTAGCCACATTATGGAACCAACCTAGATGTCCTTCAATTGATGAATGGATAAAGAAACTGTGGTATATATATATATACAATGGAATATTACTCAGCCATAAAGAATGATAAAATTATGGCATTTGCAGGCAAATGGATGAAATTGGAGAATATCATGCTAAGTGAGATAAGCCAATCTCAAAAAACCAAAGGATGAATGATCTCGCTGTTAGGATGATGATGACACATAATGGGGGGTGAGAGGTTAGTGTTGGTTTAGGGTTAGGGAGGGGGGCAAGAATGGAGGAAGGAAGAACTGTGTAGAGGGAAAAGAGGAGTGGGGGAAGGGAAAAATAACAGAATGAATCAAACAATATTACCCTATGTAAATTTATGATTACACAAATGTTATGCCTTTACTCCATGTACAAACAGAGAAACAACATGTATCCCATTTGTTTACAATAAAAAAAAAGACAAGATAGCATGGGGAGAGCCAGGTTGTCAGTGTTTTTTCATGTATCAGTGAGATAGTTGGTATCCAAGTCCTTTTACTCCAGCTGACAAAGATCTCTCACATGAAAAGTCCACAGTTAGCAGCCCTGAGGGAATGCGTTTGTGGTGTGTGCATAATTCGAGGGCTCATAAAACCACCATCTGAAGGTTTGATCCTCTCCCTGTGCATAGTCTCAGGCATGGGAGGCCAGCGCTAGGCGTTGTGTGCTGGTGGCCCCGTGGGCATAAGCATTTCAGGTGATATCCTGGCCTGCTCCACTTCAGATGTGGCATTTTTGGTTTGGGGCAAAGTGAGGAGAAAAGAGAAAGGTGGAAGATCTGTAGCACCTGGCTCCCTTGTGGTAAATCAAGCATCTTGGAAGAAAAGGCATGCCTGTAGTCCAGAAGGTCCTGCATAGGTGTCCTGTGGGGTTACACCTATTAACTTCTGCTTCAGCAACAAGACTGCAGAGTGTTGCTTCACATTCTATCATCACATTTCTCTCCTCCTTGTTACAGGGTCATCCAGCAGTGTGTGCTTATTCAGGGTGGTTGGTGGCACCTGTTGCTGCTGTTTCAGCTGAAACTGGCCATGACTGCTTTGGCCTGGGAACACTGCAACTCTGCAGGCACCTGGCTTCTGGGTGGGTCTCTATCCTGAGGTGCTTATGCCTGGCTCAGATCCGGAAGCTCCTGCCTTCTCAGTGTTGGGGCCTGATGTTGTCTGTGGAGGGGAAGCAGAGACATTGAGTATGGCAAGGTCTAGGAGGTGAGTCATGGCTAGAGGGCTTGGTTTTTGATGTTCAGAAAAAGGAAGTGGTATATTTATCAAAACTTTCACCTGCCTGGAACCTTAAAGGGTGTTGCCACTCCTGTCTTCATGAAGAGCTGGTTTCTCACCAGGTCACTGTTTGACTTGAGTTGTTCTAGTAATTTAAACATGTGTCTCACACACTTCAAAGTGAAATTAGATGGCTTCCCAGGAGGAAGGCAAGAATGCAAGGAGGAAGGCCTTTAATCCCTTCTGGGACTTTTGTTCTTCTAATTTGAGGTTTCTGGTCTCTGGTTACCAAATGTGCCCAGAGGGAGCATGGACGCTGGGTTTGAAGCATACCCAGCTGCTATGAGGTCACAGAGAGGCCTCAGCTGGTGGCTAATGTAACGAGTGAACTGACAGGACACTGATGTTTCAGTTGGTCTCAGACAATTGAACACCTTATGATAATTTGGACTTGGGTGCAAAATAGATAGTAGTCCTCCTGCCCTTAGAGCTCAGGGTGAGCTGCTGGGATTTGAGCTAATTACTCTCTTGGTGTGCCTTGGCCTCCACCCTCTCCTGAGGTGGAAGGGAAATGTCCCTCTAGGGAGGAGTTTATTGGTGCCAGAAGTATGCTTGTGCGATGTGTTTAAGGAGTAAGATGTGTGTAAGGTGTAAGTGTGAACATTTACGTTCCTCAAGCCAGTGTGGCCAGCATGTTTTAGGGACGAGAATGTCAGTTTTCCAATTCATTTTATGTGTATTATTTATATTAAATTTGTTTTTAACAGACACATAAAAACCTAAGGATTGTACTACTCAATGGGGAACCGTAGCATGTTCTGATTCAGGTACACTTTGTGTGATGTTTAACTCGGGTAAACCTACCTGTCTGCTCAAATATCATTTCTTTAGGGTGAAAATAATCAAAAACCTTTCATCTAGCATTTTGAAGTATTCAGTGTGGGATTGGCACCTGTAGTCACCTGCTCTATGGCAGCACCCCAGAACCTCCTGCTCCTTCTCTCTCTGGCTCAGAATCTATTAGGCAACCTCTCTAGCCTCTGGTTTCCACTATTCTACCCTCAACTGCTAGGACAGTAACATTTTTAGATTTCAATGTAAACATGCAGGATGTACTTGGCTCTCAGTGACCTTGAGATCCACCTGAGGGATCTCACCTTCCATTCTTGCAGTGTGTAAGCTTATTTTTCTTTGTTCTTTGTAGTTACACATTACTGTCAAGTGTACTTTGTCATATCCTACATCCATGGAGTACAGCTTCCCTTCTTGTGGTTGTACAAGATGTGGAGCTACACCAGGCGGATGAACTTATGAACTTAGGAAATAGTGTGTGATTCAGTGTGACCTTGCACACTGCACTTGGCTTCCCCTGGCTCCCTGGTGCTCTTCTGGAGAAAAGTCAGGCTCGTTTTTGGATATTCATATATGAACAATTAACCCTTTCAATGGGTAGTTCAAGTTTTTACAATAATCACAGGACCACAGAATCTTCACCACAGTCACAGAACCTTTTATTACTCTCCAAAGAAGCCTCACGTTCATGAGCTGCCACTCCTTATTTTCGTCTGTCAGCCTCCTGTGTGGACATTTCATGTAAATGAACTTGGCAACCTGTGGTCTTTTGTGTCTTCCTTCTTTCACTCAACCTGAGGTTTCCAAGCTCTGTCCACGCACACTTTCTGTTGATGGCTGAGTACTATGTACCCTGCTTGAGGGGATATGCCACATTTGGTGTGTACATTCATCAACTGGTGGAGATGAGGTAGTTTCCACCTTCAACTATGAATCTGTTGCTGTGAGTATTTGTGTGCCAGTTAGTGGACATCGGTTCTCAATTGTGTTGTGCACATTCACCTGGGAGGGAATGTCTGGGTAAAATCTTAGTCCACTTTCAACCTTTGAGGACTTCTGGCTGTTTGCCAATGTGAGAGCATCACTTGGCCTTCCATGAGCAATATGTGAGGGCTCCACCTTCTCCACGTCTCACCGACCCTCCACCCGCTTATCATCTGACTTCTCCACACTTGGACTTGGCTGCCAATTTTGGAGTGCTCCTCACAGTTCCTCCAACCAGGATGGAATGCTTATTTTAGTTTATGAGCTCATGGAATTCTTGCTGGTGGGGACAGGGGGCTCTACTACTCACACTTGCTCCCAAGGTTGACTGTGTGTCTGGATGGACCATAGGGCTGACCGGTTCTGGAGGGGCAGGACTTCTTATTTCAGTCACTAAACTCTCAGGTTGTGCCAGCAAGTTCAAAAGTGTTTTCCTTTTGAGTTTCCAGTCTATAGACCTTTCCATGCCTTCTTGAACTCTCCCCCCTCTCTCCAGGGACCTTGAAGCCTGAGGATGAAAGGAACTCTTCTGAGCCTTCTTCAGGCTGCCAAGAAAGGAGAAGCTGCACACTGTGCTGGACTGCTCCTCTGGACACCCTGCAGTTGTTGCCACACTCGGGTCACGTGTTTACCTCTGACAGCTCCAAGTGCTTTGCCAGCAGAGAAGATGGCTATTGTAATGTTGTCCTTCTACTCAGAGAAGTAGACCCTGCCTCTCACCTCTGCTTGACTTGCTGTGCACACTCTGAAGCAGGCTTTTGTCATTTAACCCATTTTGTTGAGTCCATTTTCTGTTGCTAAAACAAAATGCTTCTTGTCAGGTTTACTTATTAACCAAGAAAAAAAAAAAAGGAAGAACATGGTGCTGGGTCAGCACCAGTGAGGGTGTTGTGGTGGACATTGTCCCTGTGGCAGGAGCATGAGTAGATGGAAACATCACGTGTGAAGACAGGACACCAGAGAATGGGGAGGGACCATTGTGTTGTAACAATCCCTGATGTGGGAATGAACCAGGTCCCATAATCCCTACTGAGGGCTGTTCTTCCAGTGAACCAACCACCCCCTACTAGGCCTCACCTCTTCAGGTTCCACCACCCTTTAATGCTGCCCCATTGGGGATCAAGCTTTCAACACAAGAACTTTTGGGGGACACACTCAAACTCTAAACCAATCAGAGCAACTTGGGCTATGAGATGGGACACATGGGGTGGGGGACATTTGCACTGTTTTCTTCTCTAAATTGGGAGATCTAGATGACTATCGATCAGGAAAGAAGCATGACCTTAATTACGTACACCATTACCCAGTCAACCTTCATTTTTTCTGTTTTTTTTTCTGTGGCAACCAAAAGTAGCCTAGAAGTGATGGGGAAGAAGAGCATACCCTAAACCCACACTGTTGATAAAGCTGTCATTCAAAGTACATGCCTCACAATTCAAGCTTTCCCTACAGCCCTCATGAAGGGATCCTCCTGTTTTGTAGCCAATAAAAGAAAGAGGAAAAGGCAAACTAAAAAGTTTTGCCTTTTGAAAACCCGTGGCAAATCGTTTGGTGTTTATACTCCCCTGGAACTTGTGAAAGATTTTAAAATGCCTCCTTTTATGAGGATCAGGTCCCTCCCATAACTCTGTGATTCTCTCATTGGAAATGGGAGTGTGGGCAACCTGAGTTTACTTCTGAATGCAAGCAGCTCGGTCCTTGATCTCAGGCATCTGTGCTGAGGGGGTACCACAGCTTTTACACATCAAGAGCTCTGGGGTCTTACTTCTCACAACATAGGTCCTGAGCCTAATTGTTTAGAAACAGTCTTTTTCCTCGTATGATTTCCCACCTCCATGCCCTTCTTCTGCAGTAGATGTGTTCATTGTGCAAGCATTATTATCAGTGGAGCAAGAAATCGACATGATGACCTACATACCTAAAAAATTGATTTTGGAATTATGCATAGCATCAATTTACCTTGTAACCATTTTGTAAGTGGAATCCTACAGCATTGTCATTTTGTGACTTGTTTTTTACACCACACAATGTCCTTAATATTCATCCACCTCTTATCTGTTAGAATTCCCTTCCTTTTGAAGGCTGAATAATAGTCCATGGGAGCCTAAACCACAGTTCACTTATTGATTTATCTGTCCATGGAAGCTTGGGTTACTTCTACCTTTCAGTGATTGTGATTGTTGCTCCCTTGCACACTTTTCAACCTTTAAACCAGGTTCTTATTGCCATTATTCCATCTTAGATTAACTTCTGAGCATGTACGTGGAGTCCTGCCTTCCTTCTTTTTTGCAGTCCTTACTGTGATTAAAATCATTTTATTAGTGCCTTGCAATTAATAACAGTGAGAATCATCATTGTGTATTGGAACATGCACAGAATGTAATTGGTCAGTTCCGTTCTCCAGCACCTCCCCTTCATGTGCCGTCTTTTGCATCAGGTCGTGAGCATGGAGAAGATGGAGGACACCAGTCTGCTGCCTAGCCCCATCATCATCAGCATCAGGAACAAGGTGGCCTTCCAGTTCACTGAGCTCAAGGATAGAGAGTCCTTGGTGGAAGGCCTGCTTGAGAGACTGAAGCAGGTCCACGCCAACTATCCTGTGCACTATGTGACTTTAACCAATGACAAGGAAATAGTAGGGGCCTACCACATGGTGGCTTTCCATGATGTGACAGTCCCCCTCTCATCACCTCTGTGTCAGTGGGTTCCAGAGGGCATGTGTAGGCAGGTGACCCCCTTGGGTGTGAGAACACAATGTGCTAGAGATGATTTGACCTCCAGTAGTTGGGGGTGTCAGTCTGGTGTCAACTCTGATGGGCTGGGTGTCCCAAGTGGTCATTGCACAGGATAGATGGGCTGGTTGGAATCACCCCACTGCTTGAAGGGGTTGAGCAGGTACTCTCCAGGTTTGCGGGGTTGGTGGTGTTCTCCCTGGGTGGGTGTGGACCAGTCATGCCCCTCCACGGACCTAGGGACTGTTGGGCATCCCCACCTTCCTCTCAGCCTTGGGTGCTGCCATCCCCCAAGGTTGCGGGTGTTGATGCCCTTTGGAACAGATGAAACCTGCTGAGAGAGATGCTTTCTCATTTTTAGGGTTGGATGACTGTAGAAAAGGGCCTGGGTCTGCCAGAGCCTCACCTTCTAGAACTTTTTTGACATATCCTTTGAAAAACACATTTTAAACTAATACTTAATAATGGTACATATTTTCCTCTCACTTTTTCTGTTTTGTTTTGTTTTGTTTTAAAGGCTGGACACACATGACCTGTTTTGTACTTGACAAGCATCTGCAGTGACCACAAGTTTGGGGATCTTAAAATGGTGTCCTGTTACAGCAGCAAGGAGCATGAAAACAAGAGTACACCTCTGCACCCCAGAACTCTGACCGCTGTCTTCCAGCCTTCTGGCAGCCAGAACCCTGACTCCTGCCTGTTTGGTGAGGCCACTTCTTCCCTGCTATTCCATGGGCACTGGAGGCTGGGCAATGACCATGGAGGGTGTGGCACCTGAACACCAGCTCCTGAGGATGCCATTGGAGAGATGGCCACTGATCCTGGGCAGCAAGGGCTCTCTTGAGGGCTCAGACAGCAGAGGGGGAGCTGGCCTTTTCCCCTGTCCATTAGTGGCTCTGATGACATTCCTGCTCTCTGACTTGGGCAGCGGGTGATGCCAGCCCTGTGTGTTTTCAGGTGTCGTCCAAGTGTTCCTCCCACTGACTGGTGGCATCTGTGAGCATCTCAGTGTCAGGATCCTGTATTTATATCCTGGGACAAAGGGCTGCCTGTCCTTTAGTTTTATGAAATAAAATTATTTTTGCTACATTCATACTTTTTTCTTTATATGGAAAATTTGAGGCTAATAGACTCCAATTTGATAACTAGACTCTAAGTGGCACTGAAGAGACTAGTTTTGGCCTTGTCACAACCATGGGGACCAGGTATGGCTGCAGACCTTATTAGCACACACACTCCTTCTCAGTCGCTGCAGCTCCTGTGGGATCAGTTGTTACTTTTATTGATCCAGACTGAACCTTTCTTTTCACATGTGATGCATGCCCACACACACATGGAGGTATGGAGATATATATATATATATATATATACATATATACACATACATACATATATATCCATATATATCCATATATACACATGCATACATATATAAATATATGTATACATATATATATATAATTATTTCCTTAATATATAATTTCCTAAGTATTGAGCATATTTTTATCCTCCCATTGCTGGAGAATGCAGATTATTGAAAGCATTTCACCATAACCAACTCAAATTCTCTGTCTCTGAGTGTGTGTGCTTGTGTGTATGTTGAGTGTTTGTGTGCCTTCATGTGTGTGAGTGTCATGATATCCAATATTTCATTTCTCCCATTGGAAAATGAATAAGAAAATGCATACTGCCTTACTACCAGTACCAAAATGTCATTTTGATTAAATGAAACATTCTTTCATCTAGGGTTGAATGTTTCCACTAGGAATTCCTGCTAAAATGAATAGATTCAAATCATCAAAGTCGATGATTACAGAAATATTTTATTTTAGAAAGTGCAAATAGTTTAAACAGCAAATGTATAATATAGTGAGAAGCATGTTACTAAAACTATGAATAAGTAAGGCCTTAAGCCAAATTATTTATGGAATCGATGAGTAACCATTTTAGAAAACAATCCCAATGATCATCAATGATGCGATGCTCCAACACTGCCCAGAGAGACAGGAGCAGATTCTCCTCCACATGTTCCAGCGGTGACCTCACGCCTGAGTTGCCTCATAAGATGGAGGTTGGGGATGGATCCAGTCATCATTTCCTCATGAGGGTAGGTCCTCTTCCTCAGGACAAAGTATCTTCGGACACGAGGATTCATTGCATAGAAGACATTCGCGTTCTTAGGAATCTACATTTCTAGGGAGAGAGGGGTAGATTGGATAGGTGGCACTTGAGAAGTGCACAGCAGGACACCACAACATCTGACAGCCTCTGCCAGGAAAGGCCTGAGCCACAGCCCTGAGAGCTGTCCAGATCAGCTGTAATATCACCAGACACATCCTCAGCAGTCCTCCCTAAGGAAAAACTAGTTCTAGGACTTTACCAGACCTAATGTCTGTTGACTCCAAAGATTTTGAGCTCCAGAAGATCACAGTTGCTTTTGAATGTGCCGAAGGATACCCCTAAGGATTGCATCTGAAATCTCCCATAGACGACTCATGTGCTCAAGGTTTGGCCCCCAGTTCAGCAATGTTCACTGGTGGGTTTTGGGGGAAGCATTCCCTGATGAGTGCTCTGATGTTATCATGAAATACTCAGTCAAGATGAAGACACTACTAAGTAGTGGGAGAAAATGGAAGAAGGTTGGGCATGAATGGAGGAAGACCTGAAGAGGGCGATGCCCTCACAGCACACATATATTTTTGCTGGGGGCTCCTCTTTTTTTTTTTTTTTTTGCAGTACTTGGATTTGAACCCAGTGCCTTGTGCTTGAGAGGCAAACACTCTACCAACTGAGCTATATCCCCAGCCCTAGGGGCTCCTCTTAATCCTCATTTTCCTAGTAGTAGTCCTCCTCTTTTTCCCATCTTTCTCTCCTTCCCTCTCTCAGTCTCCTTATCTCCAATTCTATCACTGGGTTGGCAAAAGTTCCATAGCTTGCAGGTGCCACACCCTCTGCCACAATGGATAGCCTGAGTTCAGAACCACATATAAAGCTGTGGAACCCAGAGCTAAACAGGAGTCCCCTGCTAAGTTATTTTCCTCAAGTATTTGACAGGGAGGAAAGTGTGACCAACTCAGACACATCATTTTAGCCATGTTCTGCCATTGTTGCTAGCCAGCTCCATGTGGATCAGGCATCCTACAAGGCAGGCCACATCCCAACTGCCGCCCTACTGAGACCAATCATTCCAAAGAACAGGAAAGGTACTGTTTGAATCCCACATTTTGCTATGGTCCAGGGATGAAACAACTCCCAGTGCATTTCAGATGGTCAGCGAGTCCCTGGTCTGAAATCTGCCTCCTTCCACCCTCCTCTAAAAAGAGGCTGTTCTCAATTTGGGTTTGGTTTTGTATACCTGTGCTATGAAATTCCAAGCCTACCTAGGCTTTAGCCTTCTACTTCTATGAACTCTACTAACTTAACAGAATTAGTGGATTAGGATATGAGAGAATGTTTCAGAGGATGGTTTTGGATATGGTTTTCAATGTGAATGGAATGGAGATCAAGGCTGCTGCGGGGATTTGGCTCACAGAAAAGAAAATAACAATGGCTGGGAGGGGTTAGCGTTAGGGTTAGGGTTAGGTTTAGCGTTAGGGTTAAGGAGGGTGGCAAGAATGGAGGAAGGAAGGACTGTATAGAGGGAAAAGAGGGGTGGGAGGGGTGGGGGGAAGGGAAAAATAACAGAATGAATCAAGCAACATTACCCTATGTAAATTTATGATTACACAAATGGTATGCCTTTACTCCATGTACAAACAGAGAAACAACATGTATTCCATTTGTTTACAATAAAAAAAATAAAAGAAAAATAAAAGAAAAGAGCAATTGCATTAATTATAGGTCAACTTTGTGTCATAAGTGCCGAGGAAGCCCTCATCAGATTTTAGTGAGGGAAAATAACCTGGCTCTTCTGATTCCATCTCGGGAAGTGGACTCAGGAACAGAAGACTTGGTAATTTTTGCAGTGTCAGACTGTTGAGGCTGTCTCCCAGTATGTTCTTTTTTGATTTAGTCCTGTTCCTGCTTGCTAGAATACTGACAATGTTCTGCGCAGGGAGTGGATTTCTGGTCATGAAGAAGGCTTTCAATAGTACTGCTTCAGTCCAAAAATGCATCAACTGCATCCTTAGCCCCTGTGTTCCCATCTTTCTCCACAAAAACTCCTCTCAGTGAGCCCTGGGGCCACATGGCCCCTCAAGAATGCTTTCTTTCTCGCTCCTGACTGATGTCAGCATTGAATGCCTGTTACTCTCCATGATTGAACAACTGGTGGGGAGGTACGCTAGCCCCTGGGGCTGATCAGACAACTGAGAGACATTTCCAGCAGTGCCAGTGTGGTTTTCTTTGTGCACAAGGCCAACTAGTTTGAATGTTCTTCTGGGACAGATTCTACCCTTTTGTGCTGGAGTGCACTACCTCAACATGGCTCCCCGCCATCTGATTGTCCCACTTACTGTGATGTTGGGAGATGATTTGCCCCAGCTCATAGTCTTCTGGATCCTCCTCCAACAGCAAATGTTGTTCCAGGGCCCTGCGAATGATGGCAGGAGCCCTGTTGTTGCATGTCACCTGCATCAGCATGGGAGATAGCCTTGAGAAAATGGGCCTTGGGTGGCTACCCAAGAACAGTGTCAGGGACATTCAGGGGGAACCTCAGCTCTAAATACAGAGACACCATCATTATTACTGCACTACCTGAGAGTGGCCTCCTGGTAATCACCTGGAACCTTCCTCAGGGCTCTGATACCAATCCTCCTACAACAATCTGCCTGGCCCTGACATTGTCCTTTCTGGAGCCACATTTCACTCAGGGTCAAAGGATCCCACAGCCTGGGTTCAGAAACACTCTCATGCCACCAAGATGGAAGGAATGGACCAGGGGCCTCCTCAATCTCAGTACTGTTGTGGAATGCAGGGTGAATTTGGGGGTGGCCAAACACAAGAGACTTTGGTTCTGATTGCCAAGACACAGAACACACTCAGGCAGAAGACCAATGATAGCCATGAGAGCTCCTGGCCTCCAGAGGCTCAGTACTGGTTGGAATGGAGGAGGACACCTCAATAAGCCAGGGTGCCATGTGAACGGGCTACTGTACAGTGGCTCCCTGGAGGTAGAGTGTGCTCCATCCACATGAATATTGATTCTACGAAGAGAGCCTTGGCTCTCTGTTCAAGGGGTAGGAAGAATCTCATGTTGCTCTCCTCCTCCATGTGCACCAGCATTCTCCATCCCACACATTGCAGCCTGCAGCCTGCATGCTATCCTTTTTCACCTCCCACCAAGACCTGCCCCTGCACTTCTGGTCTGCACACTGCCATCCAACACACAGACTCCCTCACAAATGGGGGTGGACATGTTGCACTCTCTCAACTCAGGTCAAGCCCTTAACAGTGATCTCTCTCTTCATTATTTCATCTATCTTTCCTGAACATTGCAAAACTCCAATTCAAGAAGGCAAGAGTAACCCATGAAATGGGATGTGTGTTTGCTCACTGCCCAGGGATAGCACCAGGGGACAACTCTTCGACCAGGCTTACCAGGACAGTCTTGCCATCCTTTGCACTATTCTGCTCTAGCCTAATGTGTATGAGGCAGCTCTCTTCCACCTGCTGGTTGTACCATGAGGATCTGCATGTTATGCCTCCAATGTCCCTCGATTTCTTCATCTGTTTTGTGGCCATGGTCTGGGCCTAGCCTTTTGAGTAGAAATGCCACTTAAGGATGGGCTGATGTTAGACACCATGGCATAGGCCTTGGAAGTTGATTCTGACAACTGTGGGGGATGAAATATCAACAAAGGCCAGAAACTGATGGCCACCCCCACCTGTCAGGGTGCTCTATTGGCATTCTAGAATATATGTCCAGGAGCGGAGGCTTTTTGTCACCCTGGTGGATGCGAAGGAGCACCAGGGATAAAGGGTGAGTAAGGTGGGTGTTTACCTCCTTTCTCTTGCTGTTGGCCCACTTCCTGGTGAGTCTTTTCCTGAGGACAAAATCAAAGTCCACGTGGGGATTGATGGCATAGAACACATTGCCATCATCAGGGATCCTCAGCACTGGAGAGGGAGGGGCAGAGGTGTGGAAGGTGAGTGACACTCAAGGAGTACACAACAGAACATCCCCCACAACTGACAGCCTCTGGCAGGTCAGGCTTGAGCTCTAGACCTGAGGGTCTTCCAAGCTACATAATGTTCCACCAAAGACATCCTCAGGGACTTTCCCTGAGGAAAGACTTGCACAGGGTCTATACCAATCTACCAACTTCCAAGAGAAAGCACCCTGGACCCCAGAACCTCTCAGTTCAGGTAGAACCTACCAAGGAGATAATGCTGGAGTTTGCATCATGATTTGCCATCAGTGGCTCCTGTGTTGAAACTTGTCTCCCCAATGTTCACACACGGGGTTCAGGAAATTATGTGATGGTGGATGCTTTGACTTTGAAGTGTAATAATCCATTCATTTTTGAAGACACTAATGGGAGGTGGTATAAATTGGAGGTGTGATGGCATGGATGCTGGATGTCCACAGGAAGCGTGTGCCTTCAGGAACCATTTTTTTTTAAATTTTTTATCTTTCAAGTCCACTGATTCTTTCTTTCCTCCTCATCATTCTCCTTTGCATTCAGTTTCTTCAAACCAAACTCAATTTAACTTTATGGGGCCACACTGTCTCAGGCAATTAGACAAATATTTTTAAAACATCAGATGATAAAAAGAAATATGGAGCCCAATAATTCGAAACAATGTTCATAAGAGAGAAATCATGGAGTGGGAAGACTAACACAATTATTCTATCAGCACCCCTTGCTCTTATAAACATTACTTAACACAAATGAAGAGAACTCCTCTGACAAACAACCAAAATATCTTCTTGCCAGCATACCCTTAGCCCCAAATAGTTAATTTTACAATGAAAAACAACTTGAGAAATTTTCAATTGTGATGACTTAGAACAAGTCTTTATGGAATTAGTAACTACTTTTGGGCAACTGGTATCAGCAAAGTGAAAGGAAAATAAAACTGTACAGATCCTATTTGGTAATGTACAGAAGTGATAAATAAAAAGCTCATACCATCAATATAGGCTCCTTCAGAGAGAACAATTCATATACTTAATCTGTTTCTTGCTATATTCTTGTTGTCTTTGTGTTTGTGGTGGTTCTTCTTCTTCTCTTCTTCTTCTTCTTCTCTTCTTCTTCTTCTTCTTCTTCTTCTTCTTCTTCTTCTTCTTCTTCTTCTTCTTCTTCCTGATGTTCTTGTTCTTCATCTTCTACTTCTGGTGGTGATCTTCTCTGTATTCTTCTTCTTCATCTTTCCCTCCTTCAACTCCTTTTCCTTTATGTCCTCCTCCTCTTCCTCTTGCTCCTCCGCCTTCATTTTTCTCTCTCCAGTGCCAGTTTTCCAAGCTGTGAAGTGTTCTATTCCTTCACACGTTTCTGCCAGATATGGCCTCAGTCGTAGAATACCTAAATGCTGTCAATTCACAAGGAATGGAAAGATTGGAAGCCAAGTGCCTAAAGCAAGATTTCTTCATTCAAGAACTTTTCTCAAGTACTTTTCACTGTCTGGAAAGACTGCCTAAATAGACAGTCAGGGGTTGCTTCTCTCCTTTGCCCCTCATGGATATAAAGTTTTCAATGCATAATGCTCCAGGGGGGATACTGCATAGGGAAGCCCAGCAGTCCCAGGGTGAACTGATTTACACTCCCATCATTGCACTTTGTTTCTCAAAATGACCCACCACTCTCTGGTTCTTTTCAGGCCACAGCAATCTTTCTTTGGCTGATGAGTTGTCCTGAGCTGATAGGAAGTAACTTCTCCCCACCATCGGGTGGATCCACTTACTCTTATGCTCTGACACAATTGGAAGCAGTTCAAAGTTCTCTGGATCCTCCTCATTGAGCAAGTGTTCATCTAAGGCCCTGCATATGACTGCTGTTGCCCTATCCTGGCATGTCACCTGATCAGGGTTGGAGAAAACTCATCAGAGAATGAGTTTTGGAGGACACCCAGAGGACAATGGTCAAAGTCATTCAGGAGATAGCTTAGCTCTTAATACAAGGGCACCATGTGTTATCATTCTACTTGGGACCTTCAAGTGTTTATGTGGGTTCTTCCTATGTGCTTCTAGTCCCACCCTGGTACAAAAGTCAGGTTATCCCTGCTATGTCCTTCTGATAAAAGGGTACAAAGACCTAACTGCCTTTCTACAGACACACTCTGACCCAACAAGATGGGAGGAATGGTCCAGTTTGCTCCTGTATCCCATCTCTGCTCTGAGAATCATTCTCCTTTGTGGGTGGTCCAGGTAGGAACCCTAGATGCCTCTAGAGTATGCTTGTGACTCTTTTATGATAGTCAGGAGACAGTTGGGCTCCAGGGTCTCAGTGCTCAATGGTGTGTAATGAGGTATGGACCTCACTGAGGCAATGTTTGAACACATGGAGAATAAGGGCTTAAACCACACACCCAGAAAAATTCTGCAAAGGGAGCCGCTAGCTCCCTATTCAGGTATGTGCAAAGCATGACACTCATATTCTCTTGAAAAATCCCAGTCGTCTGTGACCTGCAATAACCTAACATCATCATGCTAGGGAGGATCCCTTCCATTCCACACATGCCTTCCAACACAGGAGTTATGACTGCTACATCCTCTGCGCAAACCTCCAAGTCTCCAACTCGCTCTTCTAGACACTAGGCTTCAGAGAGTGCAGCCTGCACCCTATGTATTCCTCTGGCCTCATCTGAGCAAAGCACTCACCCCTGCACTTGCAGACTGCAAATACCACACCTGGCAGGCCCACTCAATCTGGAGCTGGGGTCTCCTGCTGCTGTCCCTCATCTCAGGTCAGCTTCTTAACACTGACCTCTGTCTTCTTCATCCTCTTCAATCTTATTTGACCTTCCAGAATCTCTAATTCAAGAAGGCGGGCCTAGTCCAAGCTGTACAGAAGTGATAAATAAAAAGTTCATACCATCAATATAGTCTCCTTCAGAGAGGAGAACAATTCATATACTTAATCTGTTTCTTGCTATATTCTTGTTGTCTTTGTGTTTATGGTGGTTCACTTGCTCAATGAGGAGGATCCAGAGGACTTTGAACTGCTTCCAATTGTGTCAGAGCATAAGAGTAAGTGGATCCACCCAATGGTGGGGAGAAGTGACTTCCTATCAGCTCAGGACAACTCACCAGCCAAAGAAAGATTGCTGTGGCCTGAAAAGAACCAGAGAGTGGTGGGTTATGTGTGCTATGTTCTCTGCCTCCCCCAGTGAGGGCACCCAGGGGGATCCCCTGCTGAATGACTCACCATAATGCTCTCTTATACTCCGTTCAACTTTGATTTTCTAGATGGACATGAATGGAGCAGCTGTCTCCCACTCACTGGTTGTACAGAGGTACTATGGAGATCGGAGCAGAGACCCTGGAGAAACTGGAATTGAGCTCTGCCTCTGAGGATGGTGCTGCTCCTTCACTGGACACCAGAGCAGCTCCTTGCTGAGGCTCTAGCCCTGGGTGGGCATTAGAAGTGAGCATGTAGCTAGAAGAGAAAAGATTCCAACATGACAGCCTGACTGTGAGCTTTGCAAAAACAGACAATCCATCCTGTCTTCCATGAAGAAGTCAACCCCTGAGCCCATGCTGGATCTCTTCCCAGACAGGGGTATGGCTCAAGTGGACAATGGTTTCTCCTTGTTCCCAGCCCAACACCAGTCATACAGATTCCACCCTACGGGACCAAACTCTGACCTTTCTAGACCCTTATGTACACACCCCGGACCTCCTCGCACTCAGGCTCTGCCTCGCTGTACTTGCCATCCTCCAGCTGGGCCAGCAGGTGATGTGCTTGGTGCTCCAGATTCAAACCACCCATGTACAGTTGAAGGTAAGGCAGTAGCAGCTGGAGAATCATGAGACCTGGAGGCTGATGCAAAGACTCACTGTAGTTCTTCATCCACGTAAGCAGGTTGATTGGCACAGTACTGTGAACAAGCAGGTGTGCAGTCATCAGAAGCCTGGACTCTCTTACCCCACAGACCCAACAACCAAAACTGTCCTTGGCATCCTCTGCCTTTCCTGTGTCAGCACAGACCAGTCCATCACAGACAAGATATGGTGGCTGTATACACAGTGACATTTCAGTTGGGCAAAAAACAAACACCCAAAGATGTTTAGAACCATGGCAAGACCAGCTCTCCCATGCTTGGGGGAGGCCACACACTCTTCATTGTTTGCTACATGCTCTCCAACCTCAAAGGCAACATCCAGAAAGGTCTGTGTTCAGGACCATTATTAGCAGGACTCCAGGGACACTTCATTCCCTTGGACTGCTTTCCTTCCTCATTCTCTGTGAGCTCTCATTCCATTTCCCTGAAACTCAACTTATCTGTCTTTTTCAAAGACTGAAAACTGCATCTTTCTGTCTTTTTCAAAGAGTGAAAACTGCATCTTTGTGGCCCTAGGAGAGGACAGGAGGGAAAGTCACACTTGAATGAGCTATGGTGGGATTGATTGTCCCAGGGGATTCCTCTGAGGCTACAGTTTCCTCAGTTCCTCGGGTGACCATGAGTCCACCGAGAACTCTCTGCCTTCCTCCTCCTACAGTTGAGGACCCAGACCTTTGACTGCATGCACCAAACAAAATTGCAGGAACCGGGGTTTGCTCAGCCTTCCCAAGTCCAATAACCTGGCAGCTTCCTACTCTGGAAACAGTAGCCCTCACTTTTGGCCACATTCTGCCTCAAGTTGATGATGGTCTCTTGGTCTACCTTGTTCACTGGAGTAGGACAAGATGCAGTCCTGTGTCAAGGAGATATGAATGGTGACACATACAGAATATCTATTTCTGATACCATCAAAAGAGACAAGATAGCATATTTTTACCACATTTTCAACTAAATTGTGCATCATGCCTTTCAACATGTCTTCCCACAGTGGGTGCTTTCTCTATGTTCATTCAAGTTTATCCCAAAGAGCTCCTTTACATATATCTCACTGGGCATGGGAGATGCCTGCACCCAACTCCTGTCTGGCTGTAACTAAGAAGGGAAGATCTGCACCACTATGGAATCTGGAACATCTTTCTGAAGCAAATGTGCTTTCCCCAAGGCCTAAAGAAAATGAGGCCCCTAGCACAGACCTTCTTCATGCAGGAAGGGAACATCCCACCAGAAAGAAGCCCCAGGCCTCACTGAGCCCACCTGCAATTGAGCTGAGTATGCACTCTCAAACAGCAAAGCCCAATGTGTGTAGGCTGCTCCAACCGCCTCTGTGGACTAGGTGGTAATAGAAGGTGATTTTGTTTGTCTGAGTAGGTGAGGTCTTTCCCCACCGCCACCCACTTGGTGTTGACAATATACTATGAGCTTGGTCCTCTGATCCCCCGAGGTCTCACAAAGCATTTGGTTGTCTGAGAGTTACATGGTTTCCTCAAGTCCGAAGCATGAAGTGGCTGTACACTTGGTCTCGGAAGTATGGTCTTACCTTGGGAAGAGCAGCTCCAGCTCCTGCTGACTGGTGATAAAACCTGAGTAAATAGACCTGAAGGTGCTGCCCAAGTTGGAGTTCCTACCAAAAAAGACAGGCATGAGCTGGTTCATGAGCTCTTCTTGTCTGTTACCCTCAAGGGTCTCTATCCCACTGGGATCATCCATGTTCAGAACTAGCTCATTTTCACCCTGGTTTGGGACCAATAATGGTGGGATCAAAAATGGAAATGATAGCAAACAGAAAAATGCTTTATTCTAATACAATGAAGTAACAAAAGAATGGGACAGTTGTCATCAGTATACACACACAAACACACACACACACACACACACACACACACACACACACACACACAGTCATAGTATGAGTGGCGGGCCATTCATGAAGGATCATAAATGAGGGCCTGCTATGCTCACCTGTCCTGTGCTGCTCAGTGTTGCTGTTGAGTTTCTCTGGGAAAGTGTCCCGAGACTCTGGATTCTAGGTCAAAACCTCACTCCTTCTTCCCACACAAGAGTACAGTGACACCCCTGAGATTCCTGGGGACCTGAGGCTCAACAATTTTTGAAACAATAAGAGAACATCCCTCTCACTATAGTGTCTCCAACCAACTGAGCTAGAATGGCTTGCTCAGTGCAGTGGGTGCCTGGTTACCAGGGTTCCATGTTCCATTGGATCCATCGTCAAGGCACTGAGGTCATGTCTTGTGGTGCCTCTACCTGAGTCTCTTATTCACACAGACTAGTCCCAAAACCACAAGGGCTGCTGATTTCTCCCACCTCAATTCACATCAAGTGCACAACTGAACACACCATCACCAACAACTATACCCACCAAACCCTGCCCACCTTGGCTCCCAATAGAGTTCCAGCCTGAGGATTCAAATCTGAATTCACAAGTAGACCCTCCTTCTCACCAGGTGTGTGACCATGGACCAAAATT
Source organism: Sciurus carolinensis (assembly GCF_902686445.1). Taxonomy (NCBI): domain Eukaryota; kingdom Metazoa; phylum Chordata; class Mammalia; order Rodentia; family Sciuridae; genus Sciurus; species Sciurus carolinensis. Next base: position 38,479,995 of record NC_062225.1, on the reverse strand, counting down.
TGTGCCTCTCTTGTGCTCCCCAGTGTCCCCATATTTGACCATCAGGCAGTGTTCTTTCATGGAATGAAATTGGGGGAAATTTCCAAGTGAATTGGGAATTCAGTTGGGGCAAATGCTTTATTGGTGGCTTGAAGAATGCTGAAAGTCTTCTGATAGGAAAAGGTGTCAGCCCTTTGCTCCACAGTATGTCACTTGTGTTTCTCAGACAATACTCAGGGACAGTGCCATTATTGCTATCTTGAAAGTACAGGAATAAACGTGGATGAAATGAAATAAGCAGGAGGCCATTAGCCTGAGATTGTCTGTGTACTTGGAGCTCCTACTTTATGGATCCCACCTAACTTGTCCTGGAAATCTTATTTTTTATTTTAAAATTTTTATAACAAATAATGATTTTAGCCAGTAATGAACACCCAGGCCTCTGCCATCTGAGGCAGCTAACTGATCACAGCAATCCTCCAAAGTGGCAAGTACCCAGGCATTAGCAGATCAAGTGACCTTCCTACCCTGCTTCCAAATTCAGCCTGTAAAAACTCACTGCTCACACAGCTAGTCAGAGCGTTCTACACTTCTCTTCTTCTGAGTGCCTCCTGATTCACCTCTCATTCTTTGCTCAAATAAATTCTGTCAAATTGAGTTGATCTAAAGTCATTCTCTTAACACAGGTGCGATAGTATTGTCAAAGCTTTCAAGGCATTAGCTTGGACCAGATCAAGAAAAGAGTCAGGCAGCTGACTCATTAGCTCTATGTGGCACTTAAACATTAGAAGCACAAGAAATCATAGAACACAATAGAAAACTGGACTTTGTCAGCACTTGAAAGGTTTATATTTCAAAGGATACTGTCAAGAAAATGAAAAGACAAGTCAACTTGCCAATTACTCTCTGATAAGAGACTGGTATTCTGAATATACAGAGTACTTTTACAACTCAGAAATATGACCCAAAGTCTTCATCCTCCAAAGATATACAAATGCAAATAAGAACAGTAAAAGATTCTCATGTCATCAGTCATGAGGAAAATGCAAATCAAATCTACAATGAGATACCCTTTACAACTGCTAGAACTTCTATACTGAAAAAGATGGACAGTAGCAAAGTGAGCAAGAACACCAAGAAATTGGAACCCTCATACATGGCTATGTGGAATGCAAATTGGTGTAGCTCCTTTGCAATTATTTATCAGTTCTTCAAAAGACAAAGCATAGAATTGCCTTATGAACGGGCCTGGTGGCACGTGCCTGTAATTTTAGCAGCTCCGGAGGCTGAGGATTCAGGATCTCCAGTTCAAACCCAGCCTCAGCACATTAGTGAGACCCTAAGCAACTTGGAAAGACCCTGTCTCTAATGAAATATGTATATAAAAAAAGGACTATGGATGGTGTTCTGTGTTCTTAAGTGACCCCAGGTTCAATCCCTGCTAAAACAACAACAAAAAAGAATTACCTTATAACTCAGCAATTCTCCTAGGTACTAAGAGAAATGAAGGCATGTCAACACAAAAACTTTTCAGAAATGTTCATAAAATTATTCAGCATACCTTGAAAGTGGAAACGACTCAAATGTCCATCAAATGAAAAGGCAATAAAATGTGAAAAAGCCAAACAATGAAATATTATTTGGCATTCAGAGGGAATGAAGTGTTGATTCATGCTACAACATGGATGAATCTTAGAAACATGCTAAGTCAAAGAAACCAGACACAAATCAAAGGTTCCATTTCTATGAAATTTTCAGAATCAGCAACTCTATTGAAACAGAAATAGATTAATGGATGCCAGTAGCTGAGGAAGGGGTGAATGGGGAGTGACTGTCCCCAGGTCCTGGGCTTCTTTGGTGGGAAGATAAAAGTGTTCTGGAAATAGAAGCAAGTGCCCTGGCTCATGCCTGTAATCCCAACAACTCAGGATATTGAGCAACTCAGAAGGATCACAAGTTCAAGGCCATCCTGGGCAACTTAGGGAAACCCTGTCTCAAAAAATAAAAAGAAATGGGAGTATAACTCAGTTTTAGAGCACTTCTGGGTCCAATCCCTAGTAGCCCCCCACACACACACACCATTGCAGAATTAGATGGCAATGGTGTTTGCGCAAGTTTGTGAATATACCACAAAATCACTGAGTTGTACATTTTAAAAGGGTGATTTCTATGGTATAAGAATTATGTCTTGATAATGCTGATTTTTTAATATATCATTAGAATATATGGGAGGTATGGTGCCCTCACCCCAGCATTCACACAAGAATCTTTACACAACGGGCAAACTATCCTCAAAGGGAAACAAAAATAAAGATGAACCAATGTGCCATTCCTCAGCAACACCAGTGAATTACTACTGAGCAGTTTTAGTCTGTGTTCTGGTAAGTGTTCTCAGCAACCTCAGACACACCATGAGTCTGACACCAACCTGCTGACAGCTCCCTGATGGCACACAAATCAATGTGTGGGTTAGTGCTAGGAACAGAGATGAGTGATTGATTTTATTATCTAAATTGTAAACTCTTGAATATTTTTGACAGAAAATTGAAAACCCAGAAACTACCAGAAAAACAAAAAGTACCAGATGTAGGAAAGTCTTTTGATGTGCAAACCAGAAGAACAGGTAAGTATACTTGGAACATATCTTTGGAATGTAATCCAGGTAGACTCTCCAGCAATAAAGAGCAGATATATGGTCACTTGAAAAACAATTGTAAAGAAAAATGTAAATGTCAGATGGGGACACAGCTTAGAGGTAAAACACATGCTTAGCTTCACAGGGACCAGGGTTCACATAGGTACACACACACACAATCAAAACCTCACTTACAATATTCAAATGTCCAGGCCCTGTGGCACACTACACTAAACTCAGCTAATTGGGAGGTTAAGGCAAGATGATAGGAAATTCAAGGTCAGTCTTGACAACTTAGTAAATCTCAGTTGAAAATAAAAAAGATGGGATATCATTCAGTGAGAGATCACCCTGTGGTTTCAATTCCTAATACCACAAAAAAAAATTGTTTCTTAATTGTGAATATTGTCATTTACAACCTGAGAATGCAAGAATGCCTGAGTCCCATGCTCATGGAAAAGGGCAATAATGAAAATGTTCACCATCCTTCTGTCTTCTGACCAACTTTTGTGTCCTGGGAAAATGGCTAACTCTTTCTGGCAAGACTGCTTATCATTCTCCTTAGACACATTCTACTAGAGCACCTACAAGGCACTTGGTAAAGCAGTGAAAAAGCACAGATCCCTGCCTGGAATGAACATCCTAGCCAAAAAATGCAGACCCTAGATGATAAACAGAACAAAAGCAAATATATAATGAGCAATGAATAATTTATTTGGATAATTCCGAAAGGAGGACCTATCCAGATACCCCAAACCAACTTACTACCGAGGTTGGTTTGAATGCTTTGAATATTTTGATGCTTATTTTAGCCAACTAACAGATGAACCAGTTGTAGAAGGAGGAACAGGGTGACCAAGCAGTCTGGATCCTTTCCCAAGAATTTTGTTTACAAGTAACGCGGCTCCTTGGTACCTTTCCTAACTAGTTCTCCCCGGCACCTGTAACAATCTCACAAACATTGTGGATAATTTCTCAGATTCTAATTTTTTGTAGATGCAAAATTGCTAAGAAGAAAACACAACATATTATTTCCCTCCCTTCTCCTGGTGCCTGTTTCTTCAGGGAGGAGAGCCTGGTCCATGTGGAACTGTACAGGCTCAGGGAAGGGAATTTCTTTCTTTCATTTTTTATTTCTCCTCTTGTTTTGCAATATTTGGAACTGAACCAAAGGGTGCTCTACCACTAAACTACATTCTCAACCTCCCAACATTTTGTTTTGTTTTGTTTTGTTTTGAGATCCTCTTGCTAAGTTGTTGAGGCTGTCTTGAACTAGTGATCCTCCTGGTTCAGTCTTCCAAGTCACTACACAGGTGTGTGCTTGGGAAGGGGATTTCTGAGGAGTTGGTTATCAACTGTACTTTTGTTGGATACTTGAAAATCATTAACCCTTTGATGTAAGAAAGATAAGAAAATGCAAACAGAGGTCAGATAAATTGCCTTAGGTCATGGAGGATCAGAAGAGCATCCCTACAAAAGAGGATGCCAGGGGACCTGCCTGCTATATCCACGCCTGGTGATGGTACTTTCAATGACTGAGTTAACTAAGCCACAGACATAGAGGGCCCCAGTGCCTTATATAAGGAAGAGAGCACTTGCTGTGTTGAGTGTGATTTGCCTTCAAATTCTTTACCTGCAGGATATAAGGTGACATACGTGTCTGATAGCTGGTTTTAAACATACAGAAAGTGCCAGATTCTGTAATCCTAATCATGAATACACACTCTAGGGCTGGCTAGGGCACATAAAATCACCTATTCTCCACTTGCCTTTCTTATTGCCAACAAAAAAATTTTGTTAGTAAGACTAATGGATATTTGAAGAGCAAATTTGTGTGTGTGTGTGTGTGTGTGTGTGTGTGTGTGTGTGTGGGAGAGAGAGAGAGAGAGAGAGAGAGAGAGAGAGAGAGAGAGAGAGAGAGAGAGATACTGGTGATCAAACCCAGGGCCTTGTGCATGTTAGGCGAAGCCTCTACTATGGAGCCACCATTGCAAACCCTAGAAGAGAGATTCTATTGGTGAAATTCATTACTTTCTAGAAGGTGGACTGGCTAACACTGATCTGGATGGCATCTAAGACCTGACTGCAGTGGTAGAGGTCCAGTTTCTTTTTCAGGATTCTGATTGCCTGATGAGTTTACTTCTAGGATGTAATTACATTTTTGATTTGAGATAACATTTAATGCAAGGTATGGTCTGAGCCCTGAGTCCTCAGGAGTTGAATGCTGGACCCATCTGGACTTTCTTCCCATTCAATGTTGAATACATGCTTGAATGTGTAAAAAACAGTTTGTGATGCTTCCATTTAAACAAATGACCTCTCTCTATGGAGTTTGAGGAGATGGGGAGGGGAGACCTACCATCTTCATCTATGTCAAATCAGTGGTGGCCAAATGGTCTAGGGTCTATTTGCAATAGTGGTTCAGTGTGGACAGGTGTGATAGTCAGCTTTGCAATGCTGTGATCAAACTATCTGGCCAGAACTACTTGGAGGAGGAAAAGATTACTTTGGCTCATGGCTTCAGAGTTTCAGTCCATGGTGGGCTGACTCCATTGCTCTGGACTTAAGGTGATGTAGAACATGGCAGAAAGGTGTGATGGAGGAGTCGTGCTCTGTTCATGGTGGCCAGGAAGCAGAGGGTGGGTGAGAGAGAGAGAGAGAGAGAGAGAGAGAGAGAGAGAGAGAGAGAGAGAGAAGCCAGGAGGCAGACAGGTGGAAAGGGGCTGCAAGAAAAATGAAGCCTTTCAGGGCCCTCCACCCATAACCCACATCCCAAGTTAAGTTCCCTCTCCCTACAGCTATCATCTAGTCAGTCCACTTAAAACTAGGATGGACCCATTAGGTGACAGGTCTCATGACCTAATTGTGTCACCTCTAGCTTTAACACAGGAGCTTTTGATAGACACCTCACATCCAAACCACAAAAGGTCATCATTTATGACTCACTGTCCTCCTTTCCTGGGTTCTTTTCTCTTCCTGTGCTTGGGAGGATACCAGAGCAAGTCCTTCAGTCCTCATGATCTCAAAGGTATTTCAGAATTGCCAACAGGGGTGAGACATGTCGCAGGCATGCCCAGGTTTACCACTGGAATTACCCAGAGCTGAGTATAACAGCTACTATTTACTAGAAGTACACAGGACAAGTCACTAGCAGGTGTGGGGCCTAGGTTACCTCTTAAAGCCTCCTATGTCTCAGCAAGACACATATAGTGAGGAAACTGAAATGATAAGAGGTTCAGAGACTTGCTTGTGGTTGCATGACTGGGGACCAGGGAAAGCAGAACTTTAAATTCAGATCAGCCTTTTTGAAGTCCATGTTGTTTGACTCCAGACAATGTTGTTGTTGTTATTGTTGGTGGTGGTGGTGGTGGCAACCCTCAGCTTTTCTGGAAGTAATGCTAAGAGAAGCAGCTGTGATGCCAACCTGTTTCCATGAATAGTCTTTAATCCATGGAAAGTATGTTTCCATGGAAAATCTTTGGTTTGAAACTCAGAGAAGCTCAGCAGGAAATGCTGTTATGCTGCCCTATGTGAGTTATTGGCAAGTTAACTAAACATTTCTAAGGTGCCTGATTTTTCTCATTTATAAAATGGAAACAATTTTTCTTTCCCACTAAGATTATCATGAAAAACAAAATGAGATGACTTTTGAAAATACAACAAACACTGTGCTCAGTGTATAGTTATTCTGCCTTTGGGGAATATTCCCCCAGTAACATGGGATGGCAGAAACCAGGATTGATTCTTTTCTCAATCCTAGAATGTCTCACAGTGCCAGCCTGTTGAATGCACTCAGGGAATGATTCTTGACTTCACCAATCCTGAAAAACTTGTCAGCCTATTCCTGGGCTGCTTGTGACTGATTTGGTGCCCACAGGATGGGATGCACTGTGGCAGAATACAGGGGGTGTATTCACTGTGTGAATACAGGGGGTAACTTCATGGTAAAGTGCCTTCCCTGGAGCACATGACTGTAGAGACATGGACAGGAAGAGAGGGTCCCTGGGCTTCACTTCACAGCACTTAGGTCATAAGGGGAAACACAAAGTGAGGATTTGGACAAGTAATAAAGCTGGAAATGTGAGCAAAAGTCAAGCCAACAGGAGACTTTGAAAGTTGTTTTCCAAAGAAAATCAGTCTTTTCTAAAGCATATATTATTATAAAGATAAAAAATGTTAAATCCAGCTGGGCCCAGTGGTGCACACCTGTAATCCCAACAACTTGAGAGACTGAGGCAGGAGGATGCCAAGTCCAAAGCCAACCTCAGAATTTAGTGAGGCTCTGTCTCAAAACAAGAAAAAACAATACAAAAAAAAGAAGTTAAATCAATGGAAACCTGAAAATAATTTCAGTTAGTAACTCATTTGAAATGAATGGAAGATGAAGTCTGCAGATAAGACAAGTGGCAGTTGTAGTAAGAACTGAAGAGCTTTACTTAGGAACAGAAATTGGAAGTGTCCCAATTTCCTTCTTGCCTTTGGTCTACCATTCTCAGAATACTCAGGTTTTCTTACCCATTTCTAGCTTCTTTAAATATTTCCTGCTTTGTTGATGTGAAGAAGGGCAAGGGGCAGGAGATGATGTTGAGTGGGGACTGAAAGGGGCAGGCCCAGCTGATGGCAGGGACCTGAGCCAAGGTTGTGGGTCTAGAAGAGGGGTCCCAACCCAGTGCCACTCTTGAATACAACCACGATAACACAGATAGCATTGTAGGGTGCTGTACCACCTTTCTATGGGAAACACAATTTTTTCCTCTTCATTTTCATAATTATTATTTTTTTCTTATTTATTTGAAAACTTATTTTCATTGTAAAAATGTATAGGGTAGAGTATTATAATTTGATGCACATACACAGTTAGTAATGATTAAATCTCCTTGAACATTTTAAATGAATTTTAATCAACAAGTAATAATTGTAGATATTTATGGATTGTCATATTTAAATACAGGTACAGAGTAGGTATGGATCAAACCAAGGTAATGAATGCTTCCATCTTTTTTATTATTTTTTAATCCAGGGATTGAACCCAGAGATACTTAATCGCTGAGCCAATCCTCAACCATCTTTTCTTGCAGCGCTGGGGATTGAACCCAGTGCCTTGTCCTTGCAAGGCAAGTTCTCTACCAACTGAGCTATATCCCCAGCCCCCAACCCTTTTTATTCTTTTTTTGAGACAGGGACTCACTATGTTGATATAGCCTCAAACTTGTGATCCTCCTTCCTGAACTTCCTGAGTCTCTGTGATTACAGGCAGGAGCCACCATGCAGAGCACATTTCCACTTCTTATCATTACTTTGTGTTTGGAGCCTTTGAGCACTTCTGAAAAGAGATTTTTGGGGTTTCTCATCAAACCCGTGGTCATTTCAGCTAGTCCTCGCCAGCCCAGTTCATGGTCCCAGAAACCAGTGGTGGTTTTGAAGTTCTTGTTTTGTTCTGTTTTCTTCTGTGGTGCTGAGGATTGAGCCAACGGCCCTGCACAAGTTAGTCCAGCTCTTTACCACTGGACTACATTCCAGTGGTATGTATTTTATTTTATCTTTTACTTTGTGATAGGGTCTCACTGAGTTGCTGAGGCTGGCCTAGAATGCACACTCCTCCTGCTTCAGCCTCCTGAATAGATGTGACTGTAAGCATGTGCCACGGTTGTGAAGTTTTGAACAGTGGTGTGCTTTCATCTCTGACTGTTCAGCACCCTAAATTCAGCTTGCTGTGTCCCTTGCCTCTGTGATTGTTCTCAAATTGCCTCAGGGACAGATGTGTCCTAACCATGCCTGTTTCTCCAGATGTGCCTCACCAAGGGCTCCAGGCTAAGGGACTATCATCTTTCTTGCCACAAGGTATAAGTTGAGTGGAGCATTTGTGTCCAGGGTAGGAGGGGGAAAGTATCTTTGAAGGTCCTTTCCTTTAGGCTTCTCTCTTCTTTTTCCACCTGCCAACTGCAATGAAAAAATGTCAGCATCCTGCTAATCAGTGCCCCTTTTAACTGCTTAGGTGGGATTTTCAAAAGGTTGAAAGTGTGGCTGTCATTAAATACAAAACAAACATGGGTCAGAGATTTTCTTAATTCCTACATTGATAAGGAAACCAGTACATGTTAAGATGAATCCAAAGGAGAATACGAAGTTCAGATATATAGACATAATTATGGATATTAGAATACATTTATTTTAATAATCATTTTATTTATGTAACATTGTTGTATATTGTAAATACATTTTACATATATAATTATACTAATTTAAGAATATTAATCTTCTAATCATATCAGGGTATCTATATGGACCCAAGGTTACGTGCATTGCTATGGACAAGAAATTTCCAAAACCATCTACTTTTTCCAAGTAGCTTTTAAAGGGTTCAGTGATTTTCAGGGTATTCACAGTATATTCATACTACATTTTCCAAAATATTTTTATCACCCCAATATGTAATAGATTAAATCATGTATCCCAGGTGAGTGCATGCCTATTTGTAATTATTGCTAAATCCAATGTTACACTTCACCCTTTTTTGGTTGAACGCTCTAGAATTCAGTCCCCTACCTTATCCTCAGCTGCTTCCCAGTACACAAATGTGGGCAAGATCCAAGTGGCTCAGGATATGATCCATTTCTCCTCCCCCATCCCCTGGCTACCTTCAATCCTGCTGCTGGGCTCTGCTGGGAGTTCCCTTATGCTGATTCTGGAGTAATTGAAGTGCATTGGGTGATGGTCTGGAGAACAGGCATTCACGCAATGTCCCTGGTGAAGCCACATGAGGGTTTTCTGTAAGTGAAGGGAAATTTCTTCCAGCAGCAAGGAGAAGCTACCTTGTAGGCAAAGGAAGCTTGGCATTTGGCAGTCCAGCTTTGTCTGCATCTGACCAAATGGTCTCTTCACAAATCTTGGGTCCTACTTCTTCCCCATCAGGGTCCCCATCTTTGCAAAGGAACTGCTGAGGTTTAGCATGTCACCTTTGCAACCATTTTGTGTAGGACCTGAAGAAGACCTTGTCTGTCCTGTGCTTATTCAGACAAGGGATTCTTTGAATTTTGCCATATGGTGACCTTGAGATGGGAATGAATAGTTCACGTTCACTTGTTTTTCTGTAAGTCTTCCATGGCACACAGGAACAGCCATCTAACTCCACAAACTTTTGTGATGTTCACTGTTGCCACAGAGATCACGCTGAACTGCAGCAAGGACCCCGAGGCCTTGTTCTCTGTCCACTGCTCCTCCTGCAATCAGTGCTAACAGGGTCCTCCTGCTGCTGTGAAATGGCATGGGCTACTTGCATTCTTTCTATTCTCCCCACAGGCACAGACATGTGCACAACCCAGACAGAATACCACATTGAGGAACTGTGGTCGCTCTTGGTATCAGTCATTGGTGGGCAGCAAAGAGAATCTTTCTCTGAATGTTGGAACAGATGCGCCGCTGAACTTCTGTGGGCAGGATTCAGGAAGCATCTGTATCCTTTTGCTGAAACAGTCCTATCAAAGTCCCACAAACCGGGTGGTTTCAACACAGAAGCAGCATTGGAAGAGGCTGGACGTCTGAGATCCAGGTTGGTTCCTTATGAGGGTGCTAGGCAAGAACTGCTCCAGGCCTTTCTTTTAGCTTCTGGCACCTCTTGGGCATATCTCCAATCTGCACATGGTATTCTCCCTGTAGGTCTGGCTGTTCCAATGTGCCCTTCTTGTAAGGACCCCTGTCACATGGAATTAAAATACACCCTAATAACCACAGTTTAAACTAATTACATCTGTAATGATTGTATCTCCATTAGGTCACATTCTGAGGAACTGGGGGTTAGGACTTCCACACATGGATTTTGGGGGACAAAATGCAATTATACCATCAAGGAGTGATGAGCACTCGCAAAGGAGTGCCTCAGGAAGTTGTTAGCACCTGTGCTTGATGCTCTCCATCCCCTGCTCCAGCTACCCTCTCCAACTTCCTCCACCTTGCTCTGTGCTGGAAGGCTGAACTCTGAAAACCGCATCTTGGAGCATCCAGACCTCCCATGAGCTTCTGTCTGACTTGAGTAATGGGAGACATAGGCAGGCACCTTGGAGGTGGGAATTGAGGAGTCAGTCTGTACTACCCATGCTGCTCTTCCCATCCCCTCCCAACTAATTTTCAAATTCCTGTCTTTCCCTGCTTCTTTCCTATTGAATATTTGACAGATAAAACTGAATAATATTTAAAATATGGGTGAATCTGTATGGATTGCATCAGAAGCACATTCATGAATATGAGCTGATGTTCATGAGCGCCTTTCCTGCAGCTCAGGTAGTTCACTTGGGAGAGCTTCCCAAATGTGCCTTCATAGAAATGATGTTTGAGATGATGGATATGCCAGTTATCCTGATAGTATCATTGCCAATGGTATAAATGTAGTGGAATGTCTATCAGTGCCCCATAAATATGGACAAGTATGATGTGTGACTTAAAAAAAAAATCTTTAATAAAGTGTGCTAACAAGTCCGAACATAATTGTTTTTATTTTTCACGCTATTTTTGGGAGATCTCCAAAATGTTATTTAAAACCCAAACACACTTGCTTTACTGGCTTGCATTGGTGAATGCTGTCCTTCCGAAGATAAAGGGCTCTGGGCTGGACAACCCGCAGTTTGGAGAGCACATTATGTCTCTTCCCCATTCCTTCCTCCACCTGTTGGAATGAGGCGTGTGAGGGAGCTCCCGCCACCCTGAGCTCTTTCCCAGGAGCGGCTGCCCCGAGTTTGGAGCTGCTCAGGCGCTCCCCTCCATCTGGGCGGAAACTGGAGTGAGGGGACCGGCAGCAGGATTGGACCTCCTCCTTTCACTTGGGAATCCTGAGTCCAGCAGCTGCGATGCGGAACCCGGCTTGGCGGCAGCCGGCGGGAGCCTGCGGGGTGGTGGCGGCCTTGAGCGGTCCTACGCGAGGCCAGGTACCCGGAGGCGCGCGGGTTTCGCGCGGTGGGCGTGGCAAGCTCCTCTCATTGCGCTCCCGGAACTGCCTGCGCCGGGCACCTGCGTGTCTGCGGTTCCTGCCAGGAACTGCTGCCGCCGCCTCTTCCTCCCAAGCGCGCTGAGGGCGGTGCTGCTGGTGGCAGATCGATATGAAGCGGACACCCCCAGCTGCCGGATCACAGGGATGTGACTCAAGCCCGAGGAGGTGCTGGTGAAAAACGCCCTGAAGCTCTGGGTGGCCCAGAAGAACAGAGACTACTTCTTGCCACAGCGGTGCCGCGACCACGGAGAGGGGATCGGTCCCCTCACCAGTAAGGGGATGCGGGGGTGGGCCGGGCCTGGGGTCTCGCTCCCCTCCGCGCCCGCCGCTCCAGCCTGGGTTGGGCCCGGAAACCCGGGAGGCGCCTCTACAACCTGCGAGGCTAGGGGGCTCGGGGGTGGGGCGGAAGCTGGCCTGGGTAGCCGGACGGGCTGGTGGGGTGCGCAGGGACGGGGCCAGTGCAGGGCTGAGCGGGGTTCGGCGGGAAAGCTCCTCCCGCTGCGCTTGCTGAAGTGCGAGCGCTGGGCACCAGCCGGTCTGCTTTTTCCGCGCACAGCCGCTGCCGCCGCCTCCTCCTGAGCGAGCAGGGCCAGGTGTGGCCTTGGCCGCGGCGATGTGAAGCGGGGGCCCCCAGAAGAAAGGAAAAGAAGCCCGAGGAGGTGCTGCTGAAGGACACCCTGAAGCTCTGGGTGGCCCAGAGGAGCAGCGGCTACTTCATCCTAGGGCGGCGAGGGGGCGTTGGCCTCAGCGGTAAGGGGCTCGCGGGTGTGGGGTGGCTTACAGCTCCCAGGCAGTGGCTGAGTAGCAGGTGGCGATTTCTTGGGAGGCACAGTGTCAGGAAGGCCCTGCCTTTTGTTTTCCTTTCTTCTGAATGTCGCTGGCAAGTCTGGTAAAGTCTGTGTCTAGGTTCATTGTTTGGCTTTTGCATGTTGGTGTTTAATTGTTCAGCACCATTTCTTGAATGTTATCCTTCCCCTTTGATGCGCCTTTGTTCCTGCGTTAAAGACTGTCTGATCCTGTCAGTCTGCCTCTGGGCTCTGTTGTGGTCCACTGACCTGTGTTTATTCTACTGCTGGCAGCACACCCCCTTGAGAATGTATCTTCCTAGTAAACCTTGAAATCATGGAGTATTCCTCCAACCGTGTTTTTCTTAAGTTTGTGGTGCCTTCTTATAAGCATAAGCTTTTCATAAACTTTTTCATAAACTTTCTTGTGAGTTGTCAGTACTTCCAAAATAGCATGATGGCATTTTTATTGAGATTGCATTGAAACTAGAAATCAAGTTGGGAGGAACTGACATCTTAACAGTATTGACTCTTCCAACCTATGAATATGGAGTATCTCTATTTGGATCTTCTTTGATTTCTTTCATCAGAGTCATGTAGATTTATTCATATACATCCTGTGCATATTCACTTAGACTGTGCGTGACAAAAGTATTTCTTACTTGTCAACGGTGTCTACTCCCCCCTACCCAAGTTACAGTTACAGCCATGCTTTGCTGGAGTGTTGGAAAGCAGTTGTCATGTTACCCTTCTGCCCTGCAGCTCTGATATGCTTATAGTTCCTTAAGTTTTTCTTGATTCTTTCCTTATTTTTCTAAAGAAAAGCATGTCAGCTTTGAACAAAGTTTTATTTCTCTTATCTGTGTACCTTCTGTTTCCTCCTTTTGTCTTAGCATATTAGCTGGTTCTTTCAGTATGATGTTGAATAGGAGTGATAGGAGAAGTTGTCTTTACCTTGTTCCTGGTTAGCAGGAAAGTGTTGAATTTCTCCATAAGTATGATGTTAATTGTAGGGTTTTGGGGGAGAAGGTAATGATATTATCAAGTTAGACAAGTTCTTGATTCCTAGTTTGCTATGTTTTTTTTCTTTTAATCATGAATGGGTGTTCCATTTTTGTCAAATGCTTTGTGTATCAATTGGAATGATTTTGTGATCCCCTCCCCACTTCTATATTGATTAATTTTTGAATGCTGGACCATTCTTGCATACTTGGAGCAAGTCCCACTTAGTCATGAGATATAAATTCTTTTATATGTTGGTAGATCCTATTTGCTGGTGGAATTTTTGGTGGTGTAAACAATTGAAGTCAGGGAGTTGGGCATACCAGGCAAGCACTCTGCCACTGAGCTATATCCCTAACCCCACCCCTTCCCTTTTACTTTGTGTGACTGTGACATGGGTTTCTTGTGGGCCTTGGTATTCTTTTCTTCCTTTTCTTTTTTTTTAAAATCCATTCTGAAAATCCCTGGGTGTTTTTGGTTGGTGTATTTAGACCATTCACATGTAACATGATTGTTGGCATTGTTAGATGAATCTGTACCAGGTTGGTAACTGTTTTCTATTGCTTGCTCTGTTCTTTTTCTTTTGAACCTCTTTTCCTGACTTCTTTAGCAGTTGAATGCTTGGTGATGCCATTTATCCGTCAATTTGCCAACAATACCTTTAAAAGAATTTGTAGTATATATTTCTGGTTTGGAACATAATTTCCAGATTAGTCTGTTTCTACCTTCAAATATTATGCTGTTTCACATGAAATGTAGATTTTTTTTTTCTTGTACTGGGTATTGAACACAGGCACGCTTAAGCACTGAGCCATATCCCCAGTCCACTTGTAGCTTTATTTTGAGACAAGGTCTCACCATTGCTGAGGCTGGCCTTAAATTTGTGATTCTCCTGCCTCAGCCTCCTGAGCCACTGGGATTGTAGGAGTGTACCACCATGCTTGGTGGAGATGCAGTATTCCCAGATCCTGTCTCATCTTTTCTGACATTGTCATCCATTTCACTTATTTACATACTGTAATCACTCAATAAATGTTTTGTTAACCCTTGAAACATTTCTTTTAGATTACTTAGGAATAGGAAAAATAAGAAATTTTAATCTATGCTCTTTTATTTCCTCTGAGACCCACTTCTTCTCATTTTGTAACTCAGAGCTACTGACCTATGTGTTTTCTATCTCTCTGAAGAATTTGGTGGTTAGGTCTGCTGGAAATGGATTTCCTTTTCTTGTTCAAGAAAGTCTTTGTTTTTCAATTTTGAAGGATAATTTCACTGGACACAGCCTGGCATGGTGGTCCTTGCTGGAAATCCTACCAATATGGGTGAAGGAGGCAGGAGGATCACAAGTTTGAGGCCAGACTCAGCAATTTATTGAATCCCTGTATCTAAACGGACAATAAAACAACTGGGGATGTGGTTCAGTGATAGAGCACCCTTGGATTCAATACCAAGTACCCCCTGCCCCCCAAAAAATTCTCACTTCATATACATTTATGGGTTGGTGATTAGTTTCTTTCAACACCTTATTTCAATTCCCTTGAGCGCATGCTTAGGGAAGTCTGCTATAATTATCGTGTTCTTCCTAGGCTGTCTGCTTCACATCCCAGCTTCCTTAAAGATTTTCTTTTTGTTTTCTGTAATTTGAATATGATATACCTCAGTGTAGATTTTTAAATATTTTTCCTTTTTTTTACGATTATCTGTGAGGTGTTCTCTATACTTCTTGGATCTGTGATCTGGGGTGTATCATTAATTTTGGAAAATTCTTGGTCATTATTGCTTCACATGATTGCTTTCCTCTTCTCCTGTTTTTCCAATTTTGGGTCCTTCTATCTTTGGGAATTATCCCCAGCAGTCAGATATTCTGTACTTCCTATGTCTCTGTCTCTCTCTTGGCTATTCAGTGGGTGTGGGTGTTTCTGTTGATCTGTCTTCAAGTTCACTGATTGTTTTCTTGACTGTCCTACCTGCTGATGAGGCATCAAGGGCAATCTTCATTTTTGTTTATTTCTATTTATTTTCTTTTTCATTTCTTAGAGTTTCCATCTCTCTGCTTTCATTACCTAGTCTTCCATACTCTATACCTTTTCTTTAGAGCCCTTCACCTATAAATCACAATTAGCTTTGGGGGTTATGGTTGGACCCATGACCTCAGTTCTCCTATGAATCCAAGAAAAGCCTCCAGTTTCCAGGCTGCTTCTCCTTGTATTTATGGGAGGGATGCTTCCCAAGCTCTTTGCATGCTGGAACTGAAGCTGGAAGTCACCCTGTGGCTTTCTGATTGCTGCCCTGCCCACCTGCCCACCAGTTGAAGGGGCTGGGTTGACACAGACCTCCTGAACTTTTCAGAAGCACCTGAGAGAAATCCCAACTCTGCATGAAAACTCAGCACCCCTCTGTGGCTGTCCAGTTGCTGCACAGCCTCCCTGTTCTCTTCTTTCCATGTCACCTAGAGTCCCCCAGACTGCTGTTAAAACTCTGCATAGGTTCTGTCAGAGATGTCTTAGAAGTGCCTCATGGGATGGGCCCCTTTCGGGTCTTCTGCTGTATCTCCATCAGTATCATTTTATCTTTACTAGACAAACATGTGTTTCACAGGTCTTTTGAAAACAGAACCTTAAGCGCCCTTACCCCAGCCTGTTGTTTCCTTCCACTGAACTCCCCTAAGCTGTCTGTGGTTTCTCTATTGTCAGCTCTCCATCCTGCAGACAGGACAGCCTTCCTGTCCCCGACCCCATCATCTGACACCCAAGAAGAAACCATGAAAGGGTCAGGGGACTAGCCAAAGAATATTTGCTGTAAAAACACACATGTCCTTCCTTCTTTCTGCTGGGGAAAGTTATCACATAGGGTAGGGCAGGTGAGGGAGATGTAGGTGCCAGTCATCTGGGAATATGGAGCACAGGGTGATGAGGGTGTCTTTTGGGTGTGGAGGAAGGTAGCAACAAGAGAGGTTTGATCTGCAAGTAAATATATCAAGGGTGGTGGAGGCTGGGCTTCTCTGTTGGAGAAGAGAGCTGTGAACAGGGAAAGAAGTAAGAATGAACACGGGGAGTGGGTCACATGAGGCATCAGTGTGAACTCAGTTTTTCTGTATGTAGACTATGTACACATACACATAGATGATATCCTTGCATTAGAGATGTGTATGCCTATGTGTAAATACATGAGTCTTATGTATACACACAGATTCCATTAGCAATGAGCTCCCAGATACCAGCTTTTTATTTTTATTTTGTAGCAGGGATTGAACCTAGGACTACATACCCACTGATCCACATCCCAGCCCTTTTGATGTTTTTTTTTTTTTTTTTTTTTGAGCCACTGTTGTGCTAAGTTGCCTGGGGCCTTGCTAAGTTGCTAAGACTGGTGTTGAACTTACACTTCTTCTGCCTCAGCCTCCCAAGCCACTGGAATGACAGGTGGCTTTTGTGTAGCAATCCTCATGAAAGGAAATAGAATTCCTGGGGAAAATATCCCATTTCAGGGCTGGAGCAGGGGAAGTAGGAGACGATGTTGGAATATTTTATTGTACCAGAGACTATGGAAAACCATGAATACATGTCCAAAGGACACAGAATGCAGCTTGAAGGATTCCTACCTGCCAAACCTGGGACAATTAGAGCGTCCAAGTAAATAATAGTAATGTATTATTACTACTTTGAATAAAAGCATGAATGATGAGACCATACCAATAAAAGTGAATAAATTGAAAGTTTGAGGAACGGAAAATTTACATAACTTCATCGTTTCTCTATAGGAGGCTTGTGAGTTACAAGGGAAAAGGAATGACTTTATGGTGAAGGGCCCAAGCAGCCACTAACTGAAGAGACCAAGTGAACATCACCAGGAGTGGAACAAGTTGAAATTTTGTCCACCTGAGAGGATGTGACGAATAGCATGACCTCTGCAAGTCTGGCCAGAGACTTAAACCTGAATCTAATCAGCATCAGGCAAGCCAAAAGTGGGATTTGCTGCTGAAGAACTGGCCAGTAATCTTTGAAACAATCAAGCTCATGGAAGTCAAAGATGTCTTGAGAGATGTGATGGCTCAAGGCAGTGGGTGATTCTGAACAGGTCCAATGTGGTAGAGTCACAAGACAGGCAGTTCTCAACTCCCGTGGGCTGGATTAGAGTCTTTGATTGTACAGTGGTGCAAAAGCAACCTGTGTTCAGTAGAAACTGTACAAGCAGTTTTTTTTTCAAATAATTTTTTTGGATGTTAATAGACCTTTATTTTATTTGTTCATTTTTATGGGGTGCTGAGGATTGAACCCAGTGCATCCCACATGCCAGGCAAGTGCTCTGCCACTGAACCCCAGCCCCAGGCCCTGTACATGCAGTTTTGAATTTGGATCTTCTCCTGGGGATGTGCCCTGGTTCTCTTCAATGTGGGACAGCTGCAGAGAGTTGCAGGTCCCAGTGAGTCTGCTATCATGAGGGCCATCCATTGACAGAGTGTGCCCTGCTGCCAAGGCAAGAGAAACAAGTGGATGCATCCCATGCATTACCGAGTCATGGTGTGTTTGTTCCCCTTAGGACGGGTTTGTCAGGCACTTGGAAACTCGTGGGATCTGAGGAGCAGAGGGTAGGAATGTCTCAGCGTTAACTTTCTGAATTTGTGGGTTGTGCTGTTCTGTCAGCACACATCCCTGCTGGTGTGAAACATGCTGCACACTCTGGGGTGATGGGGTGACAGGTCAGTGACATACTCCTTAATGATTCAACTTCTTTTAACATTGGGTTCTTAAACCAAAATAAACTCCTCAGGCCACTCAGGGCCCCGTGGGGGACTAGTAGTGAAGGAGCTTGGGTAAAGGAAAGTGAAGGACTTCAGCTCCTCCAGGGAGGAGGGAGTGGGTTTGTTCACCTGCCATTGATTCAGGATGCCATTCATCACAGCAGAATGCCAGTCCTTCACCTGCTACCTGTGCCTTCTGTCCTGCGGGGTCTTGGATGCTTTGTCATATTTCTCAGGTTAACTTTCTGGAATAGAAAGGGATTATTCTTCCATGTGAGATGTTGATATGATGAGGATCATAATGGGCAACACTTACATGGTGCTTGAAAGGCCTGGCAATAGTCTAAGTACTTTGAATGATGACTTAGTTTCCATAATTACCCTTGAAGGCATATTGAGGTTGCTTTATCTTACAAAGAGACCAGAGTGCAGAGAAATCAGGTAATTGCCTAAGGCCACACAGGTTGAAAGTGGTGGAGCTGGAATTCCAATCAGGCAATCTGATTCCAACACCAGATGGTGGGTAAATGGGTGCAAGGAAGCTAGAGCTCTGGGCCCCATGGAGCTCAGACTATGCATGGTGTCAGAACTGTGCCTGGGCTCTCACCAGTGATCATGCTCCTCCACATTTGGGAGTGGCAGCTGCACAGGGGCTGTGGGTCTGCACATCTCTGAACTCACAGGTGTGTTTGCTTCTTTTTTGCCTTGAAGGTGGCCCGGAGGGTGCTCTGGACACAGTGCTGGATTCCAACACTGAGGTCACTCCCTTTCGAATTCTGCTTCAAGTACCCAGCTCACAGGTGTACTCTCCAATAGCATGTGTAGAGTTACTGCATAGATCCGGCATTTAATGGTCCATAGCCACTGGTGTGTCTTGTTCCCGTTGTAATGTTCCAGACCCTGAGGTCTGAGCATGTGGAGCATCTGCTTGTTGGTGAGCCTGCAGGGAACCCCTGGGGAGCCTCACCTGCTTTCAGGAGCTCTGTGCTCTCCTCCACGTGTCTGTCTTTTTCTTGGTGATCGGAAGCACACTGACCTGTGAGCGTGAGCGAGCCAGGCTTCCGAAGGGTGTGTTTCAGGGTACTCATGTGCTGTGAAGTGGCCATTTCCTTTACTGTCTTGGTGTCTGACTTAACAGGGGTGTTCCCAGGTGTGTACATGTGTGGTAATAGCCAGGGGCAAAGTCCAAGGGCTGTGTCCGACTTGGGCAGTCTCCACCCCATGTTGCACATCTGAACCAAGAGACTGCATCACTGCGCTGCCAAGTGCTGAGGAAGTTTGCCGTGGGCCGACACAAGTCAGGTTTGCCAGTGGCTTGTGTTCTACCACCATCCTGGCTCAGAAGGTCCTGAGTAATGAATTGTTCTTTTCAGGGTGCTCTTCTGGGGAGTGAGGATGGCAGTCATGGGTACATTCTGGTGTGGGGGCTGTGCTGTTGACTGAGATACTTGGACTTCCGCAGGCATTAATTGGGTGTCTTGCATGTCATTGACTTGCCTTCATACTTCATTGTGTGATGAGCATTGAGAACGGATCCCTGCCCAGGAATTTGGGTCTCCAATAAGGTACAAACAAGAAGTGTAGGAAATGCCCTGGGTGGAACCAGCTCAAGAGTAGGAACGGGAAGAGTGACCTGTGACAATGATCCCTGTCTTTCCAGGCTCCTGTGTGGCAGGACAGTGAAGTACAGGGGGGCCTTTAAGAGTACTCTTTTTTTTTAAAGCTAGGTGGAAGAGAGAGTTACAAACTATTTCATGGGTGAACTGTGTTATTTGGCCAAAGATCTGTAGATCACAGTTTGGAAGGAAGACAAGTTGTTATTACTATTTTAATTTCATATGAATCAAAGTCTCCCCAGGCTTCCTAAAGGTGCCTCACTTTAGGCAGAGAGATAAGTTGTGAGCAGTGACTGAGTGGCTTGGGGTTGTATACAGAGGACCATGCCCAGTCCTTCAGGCTAGAGCTCAGACATCCGTTGTGCTGACTCCCTGTTGGTGCTCAAGTCACTGTCATTTGCTTCTTTCTTTCCTGCCTCCCTCATGGAAATAAAAGTTCCAGTGTCTCTCTGGCTGCTATCCCTCCTGTGCCCAGGACAGCATTGGGCATGTAGTCAGTGCCCAGTAAAGCATGGTGGGTAGATAGCGGGAAAGTATGCAAAGAAGGTGACCGAGGCCCCTTGTTGAAGATTTGTAAGGTGAAGGAAAGTGACATTTCCAGATGTCCCCCTGACTTTGTGTGGTCAGACTTTGCATGGTCAGACTTCACGATTTTTTGACTTCTCGGTCATGTGAGAGCACAGCTGTACAAACCTTCGTCTTTTCCCTTTGGCATAGTATTCGATAAATTACGTGAACTCTTCAACACTTTATAATACATAAGCTTTGTATTGGATGGTTTTGCGCAAGTACAGGGTAATGGATGTGTACTGAACGTATTGAAGGGAGGTTAGGCTAAGCTGTGATACTTGGTGGATTAGGTATTAAATGCATGTTTTTTGATAGCAGTCTCAATCTTATGATGAGTTTATTAGGATGCAACCCCGTCGTCAGTTGAGGAGCATGTGTAGTTACTATTAAGGTTTCTTGGGTCCTTTGTGAAAAGGCAGGGCACAGGCCTGCTCATGAACATTGAGCAGTCAGACAACTTCAAGATGGAGACTGTGATTTTTTCTTTCAACACAAATTTTTCTTCTCAACAGTACATAACAAAATTTATTATTCTAATTATTTTTAGTTAGTTGCATGAAGTACTTTCACAATGACATATAGGCATCACCACCATCCATCTCCAGAACACTCCTCAAGTTCTCAAACTGAATCTCTGCACCCATTAAACTCACTGCTCCCCTCTCCCCTGGCAGCTGCCATTGCACTTCCTCATATGGCGAACCTCATATGGTGGACTCATACTGCCTTATCCTGTGACTGGCTTAGTTCACTTGGCACAGTCTTCAAGTTTCATCCATGGTACTGTATGTGTCAGAATTTCCTTCCTTGTGAAGGCTGGATGAGACAACATTGTATGTCTGCCTGCGTTTTAGAATCACACATAATGGTTGTCCCGTGAGTAGAGTTAAGGACATGGTACATGGAAGCAGGAAGGCCGAATACCAGGAGGTAATCCCCACTCAGGTTGGGGCTGGGGGAAGAAGAAGGTGGAGAGGAGCAGGAGTGATGAGAGGACCCGAACCCTGCTGAATTAACCCTAAGCCGTGACAAGTTCTCTGGGGACCCTGGGAGGACAAGGAGGCTTTGCTGCTGGTTCTCTGTGCCTGGTGGTCTTGGTTAGTTGTGGTCCTGTTGTGCTTTTGAGAAGTCCAGGTCATGCCAGACTGCACCTCAGCTCTTCTTATAAGTTCCCATGTGAAGCGTAGCTGGTTCTCAGTGATATTGCTGTGTTGTTGAAACACATACTGTATTCTTCACCATGACCCAGAGCACTAAGCACATTGTTGTCCTTGCCTGATTTCTAGGAAGCAGAGATAACATCAGCAGGAACTGCAGGAGTTTGAGTTATCCACTTAGAATCGTTCCAAGAATTGATTTGCTTATGGGATCATTTGATTCCTTTTGCTGTAGACTGAAGGCTTAGGTGGACTATCTTTTCTGATTCCCAAAAGAGGACTTAGAGGCACAGCCAGGAAAGGAGTCCTCCATGGAACATGGCTGAAGGTTCAAAGGCTCTGAGAAATTCACCAGATCTTTTGTGACGATAATAACACTCATGCTTTTACAGACAGGATTTTGGACTTCTGGTCTTCAAAGTAGTTTTGGATTTGCTTGTAGTAGCCTAAGTGCAGAGTTTTCCCATTGCTAGTAAGATCTGTGGCATGGACTTGAGGGAAATGAGAGAAACAGAAAAATAGGGAAAAAGGAAAGAGCTCTATTGTTATGGGAGCATCAGGAGGTGGATTTCATGGGCTGTTGTGCAGGATGTTCAAGCCAAAGGGATGTGATGGTGATGTGGTGCATAGGAGCACATCTGCATGGTAGGAGGTGTTGTGTGTTCTCAGCCTGGGTATCTGGGGGTTCAGTATCTGCAGAGTCAATCAAGTGTATATCAAAAGTATTCAGGAAAAAAATTGCTTCTGTACTGAACATGTACTTTCTTGTTCTTGTCAGTATTCCCTACATAGCTATTTATGTATCATTTACATTGTATGAGGTTAATGAGTAATCTAGAGATAACTGAAATTGTACAGGTGGATGGGCCCAGGTTATACATTAGTACTACATACCATTTTATCTTAGGAGTCTGACCATCATTGGATTCTGGTATCTTTGAAGGGTTCCAAAACTCCTCCCTTACAGATATTGAGGAGCAACCAACAGTAGTTTGAAGAAAGCTTACCTAGGAGTTGAAGAAGATCCTGACTGCCCACCCCAGAGGTAGCTCCTTTTGAGCGTCAAGAGGGTTGCCGCTTAACTTCTGGATCCTTAAAGAACAAGATGGGAGTTGAGAAGGTCTCTGGTCATGTCCTCTTGGTGCCTTACCTGGGAATAGAGACGAGGATGGAGAGAGACAGGGACAGCCACCCAGTGCTGACAGACTGGCTTTGGTGATGACCCAAGGATGTCACCTTAGGCCATCATGTGCCTCAGCATTGGAAGATCACAAGGCAACCAAGTTCTGTAGTCTTGAGCTTTTCTTTTTCCTTACAAGGTACTTCTGAGTACTTCTTTTAATTCCATCCCAAGAGCCCACTCAGAAGAGCAGTCCTAATACAGACGTTCTTCATTCTCGCAGACCCCAATCTGGAAGTTCAGAGTGAGCCCTCTGGCTTTTTCCTTGTGAGGTACAGGTTGCATATCCCTTATTCAAAATCCTAGGGACCAGAAGAGTTTTGGATTCTCTAGGATTGTGGGATAGTTGCATGTACATAATACCATGCTGCCCAAGTGAAATTCATTTGTTTCATATGCACCTCTTCCACATATCTGGAAGGTACTTTTATATAGTATTTTCAGAGTTGTACATGAAGTAGATTGTGTCCTTTGAACCAGAAATCAGGTATGGTGTTTTCCACCTGTGACATCATGTTGGAGCTCCAAAGTTCCAGATTTTGGAGCATTTCAGAATTTGGATTTCTAGATTAGGTTGCTTAACCTGTGTTTACACGATATTCACATGAATCTGTAGTGTAGAAGGTTGCAGGTGGGATAGAGTGGGTAAGGAAGTTCAGTTTTCAAAACACACATCTGGCATTTGGATATTGTGACTCTAATGGCCCTTGTGCCTTACAGTGGCTCAGTTATTCTGTACTTGTCTGGTATCCTTTAACTTCTCTGAGTTTAAAATACACCCCATGTTCCATTTGAAAATCTAGCTGAGCCAAACTGCCTGGTCCACACATGCCTTTTCTTGTCCAGGATTGTGCTTGCTTTACTGAGCACTTTACTGAATGTCTGCTATGTGTGGGACTCTTCAGTGGGAGCTAGGCACGTGCGCTCCTATGTTGGAGTAGCCATCATGCAATAGTGATGACTAGAAACCTCCTTGTAAAGAAAGAGATGACTGAAATGATCGTGCCTTTGGTTAATGGTGTTGCTCAATGCTCCAAAAATGTGGTGAGGTTTTTTTTAGTTGCCTTTGAAAGAAATTAACTTACTATATTTGATTTCATGCTTTTGTGTTTTCTAATGTGTACCTGATCTTATAGTTTTTAGTGATATTGTTGTAAATGGTATGAAGTGTCCATTTGCAAACCTGAGAAATTCCTGGCTGTTGCTTGTTGGTTGACCATCGCCTGTTGCATGGACAACATCCTTGTGAGAACCTTCCCAGGAGGTTCTTCCCCTGTGAACGTGGCTTTGGTACTTTTCCATGGGCCTCTCTTCTCATGGGAGACACTAAATGAGACTGTTGAGAATCCATCTGCCACTTGGGGTGTGTTCCATGCTGGAACAACTGTACCATTGCAAATGCTTCTGACACTTGAGGGTTAGGTGCTGTGCACCTGATCAAGGTGTGCAGGGTGGTCACAGGACAGTTCCAAGGCTTTCCTGCCTGGTGAACTGGCCTAGGTGGCCATGTGACTGAAGTTTTTAAGTCCCAGTGTAGTGGTGGGAGAGACCGTGGCATCAGTGGAGGGTGCCAGCTTTCAGTGACAAACAGTGGCAAGGAGTGTAAGAACCCTGGCATGGGACGTTTACAGAACATAAACACAGGGGACTTAATGTTGACAAAACAAGGACTCTTGTTTTCACTCTCTCTCATTCTATTCTGGTCCGGGTGCCATGTTAGAGGAAATTAACCAGCACTGGAACTGATTGGGACAGAATCTCCTCCATACTGTCTGTGTTTCATAATAAGAAGACATGGCAGGCTTTGTCAGGGAAAGGTGAAGGTAAGCCCCTTGACCTCAACCTTTCTCCCCATCTTGCGGGTAACTCTTCATGACATTTTGAACTCTGCCATGTACCCTAAGTTTTCACCAGTCCGATTACACTTTTTGACTTAATGCGCAAAACCAAATTAGTTCAATTTGTCACCTTTGAGTCTTTGCAGCACATAAAGATACACCTGAAATTTAGGGAAAAAAGGGAGTGGTGCTTCACCCTCAGGCCTAATTCTTAAGTTTTACAGATATAAAGATCTCTTTTTGTTCTTGCACGATACCATAATGATAAGATTTGTGGTTTTATTTTGTTTTGTTTTGTTTTGTTTTGTTGTTTTGTTTTTTGCAGTGCTGGGGATTGAAGAACCCAGGGCCTTGCACTTGGGAGGCAGGCACTCTACCAACTGAGCTGTATCCGCAGGCCTAAGATTTCTGTTTTTGCAGAGCAACATGTTATTGTCTTCCTCTAATTAGTTATTCCTGACTCATTTTCTTTAGCTGTAACATTCGTCACCACGTTGGACCTAGTGCTCTCCTTCCAGTAATAGTGGATGTTTGTTCTGCAGATGTTGATTAAATGGAGTTACAGCCAATTAAGATCTAAGAAGACAGGAGAGGAATTTTGGGAGGTATTTGTCCATACCTCCTGCCAGTTACATTCTTACATAACTGGTCTTGATACAAGGACGTGATGGTGATTGGTGCTTTATAATCCTGTTGGGCAGGGACATGTTTCCTCCTTCTACAGTGAACTCTCCTTACACACTTGAACACATAAGCCTGCAGTACAGTTTTCTTCCCTTGGATAAAACCTCCCAAACCATTCCACCTTTCCTTCCTCTTCCTGTTCCTCCTTCCTCCCCTGCAGTCGATTTCTTCTATTCAAAGGATCCCCAAATGAGGAATGAAATTGTCAAAATAGTGCTGTATACATACATGAATATACGACAGTGAATTTCACCTTTTATGCATATCTATAAAGCACCAATTAAAAACAAAATATGCAGTAGAGAGACTGATAAATTAGGAAGCACAGGGGAGGGAAATGGAGCTCATTCTGTTCGATGCCTGTATGATGATGTCAGAGTGAACCCCACTACTGTGTATAAGTAGAATGCACTAGTGCAAACATTATGAATCTCCCAGACCATGGATTTTGTTTTCTTCTAAACAAACCAGCTTTTTGTAAGGGGTGTCGAAGTGAATACTTGGTTTTAGAGAAAGAAAAGAGAAGCACTCTTTTCCTTTTGGGGACTGAGGGATGTGAGCAGGATGAGTGAAGAGCAGGAAGTGACCCAGGCCATCCAGTTCTTGACAGCCAGGGCATGCCCTCTTACCTGTGCAGTCAGAGCAGACCTGGGCTATGGTGGACGACACGCTCACCTCTCCGGTCACCCCTGATCCTTGCCCAATGGACTGTGCCTCGGTGTCCTGTGTCAGATGGCACTGAGCATCAGCAACACATGATGTGCCTGTCTTGACCTAATGTGACTGTAGTGGTTCTTTTCTCAAGGTGTTTCCCTTACTTGGGAGGAAGGAAATTGATTTCTGCTACACTGGTTCCTGAAACACTTCTAAAGGATAAGAAAACATGTCCTCTCCCTTCCTAGGTTCTGTGGTTGAGGCCCTGGAAATTACATCGCTATACAGCAGATGAGCAAGAGAGGAAGAGTTGATTTGAATGTATGCAAAGTGTATACACGTGCCAGAAACTTAGCCGAGTAACTTGTAGGATGGTTAGAATGGACCTTGCACAGCACCTTAAGGGAAAGCAACCAGTTGGCTGAGGACTAAAGTGACAGGAAAAGGGGTCCAAGCTTCTGTGGTGGTGCAGGGTCAGGGAGGTAAACATGGGGCAAACTAATGGAAGGGGAGGCCTGTCTCTGTGAGGCTGTGTGTGAGCCCCTCATGCTGCCGAGATCTCGAGGTCAAAGTTGTCTTCCTGGGACAGAGGCGTCATGCTTGTGCAGATGGAGAGTCCCTCCTGACTGGGGGCAGACTAGGCAGGGCAGATAGTCTTTCTGGTACCTCGTCTTTTTTGTTTCTCGCTTATCCTTGGCTCAAAATTATCCTTATACGGAAGTGGCATGTTTGGGGGTGACACTTTTGATCCATGACATTTCAAAGCTAATATGCCCTAAAAAAAGAAAGGAAGGAAGAAAGGAAACCTGAGGAGGCAGTCCTGGGGAGCAAGAGCACATTGTGGCATTTTTCTCCCCATCCTCGGGGCAGATCCACAGAGTCTGAGAGTTGGGCCTTTCCTGCTCATATCCTGGGCCCTTGGCTGCTCCATAAAACTGGAAAAATTCCTTCTGCTTCAGCCCTGTCTGGGACCAGACACTGCAGCGGTGATGTTGGGAGGCCCTATGGCCACCATCCCGGCAGTGCCTGGAGTCACTGGATTCTGTTCTCAGCCATGCCAGTCGGCTCTCGAGCCTGATGAAATATGAAGAAAAACAGTGCTCAGGTTTATTTTAAAAGTAATTTATGATTAGATTAATGTGAGTGGCCAGGTTTCATTTCTAAATAGACTTATACACTGAGGATTTGGTAACACCCCCAAGAAAACAGCCTCATCTTAGGAAATATATCAAACACAAGTGAAAATGTTAATCAAAAGAAAAGGACAGACTGTCACCCTTGAGAAATGGGCCACAGCTTCTATTCTAGACCCTTGTCACAACCGCAGATCACAAAGGTCCCTTCTTGTTGGTGGTGGTTGGCAAAATAGTTGCAGTGTCAGATTGTTTGTGCCCTCTGCTGTCTCCCACACACCCCTGGGGTTTAGCAGTACTTCCAGTCTCTGGAAGCTTGACCAGGGTCCTCCCTTCCACCTTCAACAAGTACTGAATAGACTGTGGTGGTGCACGGCATCAGTCTTCTCCAAATCCTGCAATTGGCTTTATACGGAACTTTTGGAATCTGGGCTGGGTTCCGTCAAGTTGGCGTTGCTTATTTGCTTGTAGGTTAGTTTTTCCTGTTTGTACTGCTTAAATGCTCTTCACACACCAGTCACTTAATGAACTCAAGTTGGCAGTGAAGACGAAACTAGTGTGGGTGGAAGAGCTGGGATAGCTGGAAAAGAGTAGTCCCAGGCCTGACATAGAAATGAGGCAATTAATATTCTAAAAGCATTGAAAATGCTATTGCTAAAGAAGTGGAAGGAAATGTTCCAATATGACATTCATTCTCTACTTTGATGTGAAAAGAAAATGGTTTAATTTTGGACACTAAGGATTGTCACTCAACCTAACTGTGTTCGGATGAAGATATTTGGAAAAAAAGGAATGATTGCTAATATTCGGTAATGTTTTTCACCTTGTTATCTGTGTGATGGATTGGCTAGGAGATGGAAGACTTTATCTTCTCCTCTTTCCTCTTCATTAGCCTACTGCCTATCACTGTATTAAAAATAATTCTGGGCTGGTTACTGTGGCACACGCCTGTAATCCCAGCATCACAGGAGACTGAGACAGAAGGATGACAAGTTCAAAGGCAGCCTCAGCAAAGGTAAGGCACTAAGCAACTCAGTGAGACCTGCCTCTAAATGAAATACAAAATTGGGCCGGGATTGTGGCTCAGTACCCAAGTACCCTTGACTTTAATCCCTGGTACACCCAACAAAAAACATCTGGGTCTAGCATGTTGAAATAAAAATTTGTCACCTGCAATATATTACATTATTTTTATTAGTAGCAGTAGTACTGGGTATTGAACCTAGAGCTCTTAACTATTGAGCCCTGCCCCCCGCTTTCTGAGACAGGGATTTGCTAAGTTGCCTTCTTTGCAAGGTGGGATCCTCCTGCCTCCTGGGTCACTGGGACTATATGTGTGTGCCACAGCACCTGACTATCTTTCTGGCAGTGCTGGGAATCAAACCCAGGTCTTCACACATACTCGGCAAGTGCTCTACTACTGAGCTATATCCCAGCATCTGATTTCTTTTCCTTAAATGAAAGAGTCTTGCTTTGTTGCCCAGGCTGGCCCTAAAACCCTGGGCTCAAGACACCCACCTGCCTCAGGCTTGCAGGTAGCTGGGAGGTGCACACACACTGTGCCTGACCGTAATGTATTACCTTAGCATTTCATAAAAACTGCTTGTACTGTCTTCTAAGAATAATAAGAGTCATGTGACACAGACTTGATGCTCAGGCCTCTTATGTAAAGAAGACATGAATAACCCTCTTGCACACTCCTTTTTCTTCTACCTTGATGTGTGAGTGCTGTTTTTGAAACTAGAGTTTGTGTGATTCAGAAACTTTTGCTTGAGTGTTTAAATATTCTTGAAGATGTATGCTGTTGGATTCCAAAATGATGGTCCTTGAAAGTATGCAGTAGCCAGCATACTAAGTGGGAGATGACACTTAAATCTTTAAAAACCATTGACACATGAGTTGGGTTTTACTAGCAGCTGTCAGGCAGTTCTGTACTCTTCCCCTGCGCTGGCTTTCAAGACTTTTGCATTTTAACTGAAAAGAAAAAAATAGAACTTTGGATTGTTATTTGCTGATGCTTGAAGGTTGGCTCCCACTTTATGGGGGATCTGAATTTGCATCTTTTCTCTTTCAGTTCAACTTGTAATCCCTTGGGTTGATATGCAGAAATTGGAAAGGACATCCAACGTCTTTCTGGTGGACACCATCCAGATCACCACGCAGAATAAGGTTTGTGACTCCTCCATGTTTCTGATCCTGGATGCGGTCTTCAAGATGATGGAGTAGCTGGTAGATGTGATGCTGTGGAGGCTGCTGGATAATGAGGTCTGGAGCCAGGTCTGCAGGAGCCAAGCCAGATCACCAAGAGGTAGGGCTTCAGTCCCATGGTGACCCTGAGCCGCTTGACCTTTTCACGTGCTTTGGTTAGCACCTTTTGGTTGTGAAGTCTTCCCTGTGTCCCTGGAGCACTGGTTCGAGGTCCTGTATGTATACCAAACCCCATGAAGACTCAAGTTGCCTTCATAAATTGGCATGGTATTTATGTAGAAGCCTTCTTTGGTTTTGTGGTGTTACTAGGGTTGATCCCAGGTCCTTATGCGTGCTACCAGGGCTCTACCACTGAGTTATTCAGAGGCCTCATCTTTTCATCTTAACTTATGTGGTAGAAAAAGTTGGCAGGGCAACTGAACTAATTTTGAGACCTTTGTCATCCATAGAGTAAGTCAGTATTGTGTGTAATTTGACCAACGGCAACACCAGTCACAGGGCTTGTCAGGGTAATTGCTTGCAATGTCACTAAGGAATTCAGCTTTATTGTCTGAAGTTCAAACAGGGTGTGTTAGCTGGACATTGATTTCAGCTTTGCAGATCATAACTAGGTAACTGACCGCTGCTCTGATGTCAAGGTGAACTGTTATGAAAGATCCTTAGAGATATGAGTGATCATAGAGTACTGTCCTGGATTCAAATTTTTGACATAGTTACAGAATCAGGACTGATCAAATACTGCTAGTCATTAAACAGAGATTTTTTTTTTTTTCTGTGAAATGCATGTAACATATACCTTACCATTTCAGGCATGTAGTTCAGTATCATTGAATACATTCACATTGATACATTACCATCCTCACTGCGCATTCTAGAACTCTTCAGACTTGGTTAAACTAAAACTCTACCTCCTAGACATTACCACCCTGTTCAACCTTGCCTGACAACCGCTATTTTGCTTTCTCTGTGGAATCAGCTGGATCCCTCACATAAGTAGACAATATTCAATGTTTTGCTTTGGATTTCTTTTGCTTCATATAATGTCCAAGGTTCATCTCTGTCATAGCATGTATCAGAATGTCCTTCCTTTTCAGAGTTGAATCATAATCCATTGTATGTACATACCCCACTGTGTTTATGCACTCATCTGTCCATGCACACTTACTTTACTTTCACTTTCTGGCTATTGTGAACAATGCTGTCATGAACTGGGCACACTAATTTTTCTGATACCTGCTTTCGATTCTATTGAATATTTTTACCCAGAAGTGGAATAACCAAATCATATAATTCTATGTTTAATTTTTTAAAATCAGCCTGAGCCTTTTACTCTAAAATTGTTTATCTCTTTTCACATTCCTGTATTTTTTTCTCAATTGACGTTGCTTAAAAATATCCAAGGAGATGAGTAAAACATAGCTATAATGCCTTTGCTCAGGAGGCAGTTTATTACTACAGCATCTGAAACTCTTGTTTTGTAATCCAATTTTGAAGCATTTTTTATTTTGATTTTTTGATTTAGGGATGCTGAACTGCTAAAGTCTACATGAATCTTGTAAAATCTGAAAATCTCTGAAATTTGTAACTGCTCTGGTCCCAAGCATTTTGAATAAGGCCAACTCAACCTGCTGTGAATTCATTGAAAGCCGTGAGGTCTAGTGTTCAGTGCTAATACAAAGAAAGTCATTTTTCAAACAGTAGATCTCTTCCTCCTTAACACATGCACTTTCTTCTGACTATCTGGTCGGGGTGCATCTTTCTAAGTGGTGATCCGTGAACAGCAGTGTGTTTGGGGTTTTCATGTATTCAGAATGATGTCAGGTCCCTTTCAGGTGTGTGCATGTATTTCAAACTGGTCATGTATTGCCACAAAAGGCACAAAAAGACAAGAAAATGAAATGCTCTTGATAGGTTTCTTTTTTTTTTGTTGTTCCCTAATTGGTTAAATTCCAATGAACTCCATGTGATGTTGGGTCACCTGTGATATGTGATAGTTGTTTTGGAAGATGGATGGTTTTTGTCTCTTCCTTACTAAAGAGACTCTTGGGGTCCGATCATTATTTTTGTTTCCTGCTCCCAAGTACTCATGTGCCTTTTGGCTGCAGGACCCCCAGTATGGTCCCCAACTAGGGGTCGTGTGTTTTAAAAAAAGACAACATAGTATGGGGAGAGCCAGGCTGTCAGTGTTTTTTCATGTGTCAGTGAGATAGTTGGTATCCAAGTTGTTTTATTCCAGCTAACAAAGATCTGTCACATGAAAAGTCCAGAGTTAACAGCCCTGAGGGAACATGTTTGTGGTGTGTGCAAAATTAGAGGGCTCATAAAACCACCAGCTGAAGGTTTGATTGTCTCCCTGTGTGTAGTCTCAGGCTCAGAAGGCCAGCTAACAGGCCGCTATGTGCTGGTGGCCCCATGGGCATCAGGATATAGGTGATATCCTGGCCAGCTCCACTTCAGATGTGGCATTTTTGGTTTGGGGCAAAGTAAGGAGAAAAGAGGAAGGTGGAAGATCTGTAGCACCTGGCTCCCTTGTGGTAAATTGAGCATCTTGGAAGAAAAGGTATGCCTATAGTCCAGAAGGTCCTGCATAGGTGTCCTGTGGTGGTACACCTATTAACTTCAGCTTCAGCAACAAGCCTGCAGTGTTTTGCTTCACATTCTGTCAGCACATTTCTCTCCTCCTTGTTACAGGCTCATCCAGCAGTGTGTGCTAATTCAGGGTGGTTGGCGGCATCTGTTGCTGCTGTTTCAGTTGAAACTCTCTGGCTGTGACTTCTTTGGCCTGTGCACACTGCAGCTCTGCAGGCACCTGGGCTTCTGGGTGGGTCTCTGTCCTGGGGTGCTTGTGCCTGGCTCAGACCCATCAGCTCCCGCCTTCTCAGTGTTGGGACCTGACCTTGTCTATGGAGGGGAAGCAGAAACAGTGAGTGTGGCAAGGTGTAGGAGGCGAGTCATGGCTAGCTGGCTTGGTTTCTGATGTTGTTCAGAATAAGGAAGTGATACGTTGAGCATCAAAACTGCCACCTGCCTGGAAACTTAAAGGGTGTTGTCACCCCTGTCTTCGTGAAGAGCTGGTTTCTCACCAGGTCACTGTTTGACTTGAGTTGTACTAGGAATTTAAACATGTGTCTCACACACTTCAAAGTGAAATTGGACGACTTCCCAGGAGGAAGGCAAGAACGCAGGCCTTTAAACACTTCTGGTGCCTTTGTTCTTCGAATTTGAGGTTTCTGGTCTCTGGTTACCAAATGTGCCCAGAGGGAGCATGGAAGCTGGGTTTGGACCATACCCAGCTACTATTAGGTCACAGAGAGACCTCAGCTGGTGGCTGTTGTAGCGGGTGAACTGAGAGGACACTGTTGTTCTCAGTTGGTCTCAGACAAATGAACACCTTATAATTTGGACTTGGGTGCAAAATAGATAGTAGTCCTCCTGCCCTTAGAGCTCAGGGTGAGCTGCTGGGATTTGAGCTAATTACTCTCTTGGTGTGCCTTGGCCTCCACCTTCTCCTGAAGGGGAAGGAAAATGTCCCTCTAGGGAGGAATTGGTGCCAGAAGTATGCTTGTGCAATGTGTGTAATGAGTAAGATGTGTGTAAGGAATAAGTGTAGACTTTACGTTCCACAAGCCAGTGTGGCCAGCATGTTTTAGTGACGAGGATGTCCTTTTTCCAACTTATTTTATGTGTATTATTTAAATTAAAATTTTTTTTAATGGTTACATAAAAACCTAAGGATTGTACATGTCATTGGGTAGCCCTAGGGTGTTCTGATTCAGGTATACTTTGTGTGATGTTTAACTCGGGTAAACCTACCTGTCTGCTCAAATGTCATTTCTTTAAGGTGAAACTTATCAAAATCCTTTCATCTAGCGTTTTGAAGTATTCGGTGTGGGATTGGCACCTGTAGTCACCTGCTCTGCAGCAGCATCCCGGAACTTCCTAAACCTTCTCTCACTGGCTCAGAACCCATTAGGCAACCTCACTGGCCTCTGGTTTCCACCATTCTACCCTCAACTGCTAGGACTGCAAAGTTTTTAGATTTCAGTGTAAACGTGTTGGAAGTACTTGGCTCTCAGCTACCTTGGGGTTCCCCTGAGGGACCTCAGTTTCCATTCTTGGAATGTGTGAATGTGTTTTTCTTTGTTCTTTGTAGTTACACATGACCGTCGAGTGTACTTTGTCATATCCTGCATCCATGGAGTACAGCTTCCCTTCTTCTGGTTTTACAAGATGTGGAGCTACACCAGGCATATATTCATATATGAACGTAGGAAATTGTGTGTGATTCAGTGTGTGAACTTGCGCAGTGCACTTGTCTTCCCCTGGCTCCCTCTGATCCTCTGGAGAAAAGTGAGGCTCCTTTTTGGATGTCCACATATGAACAGTTAACCCTTTCAGTGGGTAGTTCAGGTTTTTACAGTAAGCACAGGACCACAAATCATCACTTCAGCCACGGAACCTCCAAAGAAGCCTCACATTCATGAGCTGCCACTCCTTATTTTTGTCTGTCAGCCTCCTGTGTGGACATTTCATGTAAATGAACCTGGCAACCCGTGGTCTTTTGTGTCTTCCTTCTTTCACTCAACCTGAGGTTTCCAAGCTCTGTCCACGCACACTTTCTGTTGATGGCTGAGTAGTATGTACCCTGCTTTAGGAGATATGCCACATTTGGTATGTACATTCATCAACTGGTGGAGATGGGGTAGTTTCCACCTTCGACTATGAATCTGTTGCTGTGAGTATTTGTGTGCCAGTTAGTGGACATCAGTTCTCAATTGTGTTGTGCGCATTCACCTGGGAGGGAATATCTGGGTAAAATCTGAGTCCACTTTCAACCTTTGAGGACTTCTGGCTGTTTGCCAACGTGAGAGCGTCAATTTGCCTTCCACAAGCAGCATGCTAGGGCTTCACCTTCCTCAGGTCTCACAACGCTCACCCCACTTATCATCTGACTTGTCCACAGGTAGCCTCTGCTGCCATTTTTGGAGTACTTTTAACATTAACTCCAATCAGGGTGAAATGCTTATTTTAGTTCATTAGTTCATGGAATTCTTGCTGGTGGGGACGGCAGGCTCTACTCCTCACAGTTTCTACTCCTCACGGTTTCTCCCAAGGTCGACTGTGGGTCTGGATGGACCATGGATTGGACTGATCAGGTCTGGAGGGCATGACTTCTTGTTTCAGTCACTAAACTATCAGGTTGTGCCAGTGAGTTCAAAAGTGTTTTCCTTTTGAGTTTCCTGTCTATAGACCTTTCCATGTCTTGACCTCGCCCGCTTCTCAACAGGGACCTTGAAGCCAGAGCATGGAAGGAGCTCTTTTGACCCTTCTTCAGGCTGCCAAGAAAGGAGAAACTGCATGCTGTCATGGACTGCTCTTCTGGACGCCTTTCAGTCACTGCCACACTGCGGGACACATGTTTACCTCAAATGACTCCACCTGCTTTGCCAGCAGAGAAGATGGCTGCTGTAATGTTATCCTTCTGCTCAGAGAGGTAGACCCTGCCCCTCACCTCTGCTTGACCTGCTGTGCATACTCTGAAGCAGGCTTTTGTCATTTAACCTGTTTTGTTGAGTCCATTTTCTGTTGGTAAAATAAAATGCTTGATGTCAGATTTACTTATTAAGCAAGAAAAAAGAAAAGGAAGAACATGGTGCTGGGTCAGCACCAGTGAGGGTGTTGTGGTGGACAGTGTCCCTGTGGCAGGAGCATGAGTAGATGGAAACATCATGGGTGAAGACAGGAAGCCTGGGATGGGGAGGGACCATTGTGTTGTAACAACCCCTGTTGTGGGAACAAAACAGGTCCCATAATCCCTTCTGAGGGCTGTTCTTCCAGTGACCCAGTCACCCCCTACTAGGCCTCACCTCTTCAGGTTCCACCACCCTTTAATGCTGCCCCATTGGGAATCAAGCTTTCAACACAAGAACTTTTGGGGGACACACTCAAACTCTATCCCAACCAGAGCTACTTGGGCAGTGAGATGGGACACATGGGGTGGGGGACATTTGCACTGTTTTCTTCTCTAAATTGGGAGATCTAGATGACTATCGATCAGGAAAGAAGCATGACCTTAATTACGTACACCATTACCCAGTCAACCTTCATTTTTTCTGTTTTTTTTCTGTGGCAACCAAAAGTAGCCTAGAAGTGATGGGGAAGAAGAGCATACCCTAACCCCACACTGTTCATAAAGCTGTCATTCAAAAGTACATGCCTCACAATTCAAGCTTTCCGTACAGCTCTCATGAAGGGATTGTCCCTTTTTTTTGCCAAAAAAGACAAAGGAAAAGGCAAACTATAAAAAGTTTCGCCTTTAGAAAACCCGTGGCAAATTGTTTGGTGTTTATACTCCCCTGGAACTTGTGAAAGATTTAAAATTGCCTCCTTTTGTGAGGATCAGGTCCCTCCTATAACACTGTGATTCTCTCGTTGGAAATGAGAGTGTGGGCAACCTGAGTTTACTTCCGAATGCAAGCAGCTCGGTCCTTGATCTCAGGCATCTTGTGCTGAGGGGGTACCACAGCTTTTATACATCAAGACCTCTGGGGTCTTGCTTCTGGCAACATAGCCTGATTGTTTAGAAACACAGTCTGTTTCCTCGTATGATTTCCCACCTCCATGCCCTTCTTCTGCAGAGGATGTCTTTATTTTGCAAGCATTATTATCAGTGGAGCAACAAATCAACATGATGTCCTACATACCTAAAAATTGATTTTGGAATTATGCATAGCATCAATTTACCTTGTAACCATTTTGTAAGTGGAATCCTACAGCATTGTCATTTTGTGACTTGTTTATTGCACCACACAATGTCCTTAATATTCATCCACCTCTTATCTGTTAGAATTCCCTTCCTTTTGAAGGCTGTATAATAGTCCATGCTAGCCTAAACCACAGTTCACTTATGCATTCATCTGTCCATGGAAGCTTGAGTTACTTCTACCTTTTAGTGATTGTGATTGTTGCTCCCTTAAATACTTTTCAACCTTTATACTACATCGTTATTGCCATTATTCCATCTTAGATTAACTTCTAAGCATGTACGTGGAGTCCTGCCTTCCTTCTTTTTTCCAGTCCTTACCGTGATTAAAATCTTTTTATTAGTGCCTTGCAATTATATATAACAGGGAGATTCATTGTTTCGTATTGGAACATGCACAGAACGTAATTGGTCAGTTCCATTCTCCAGCACCTCCCCTTCATGTGCCATCTTTTGCATCAGGTCATGAGCATGGAGAAGATGGAGGACACCAGTCTGCTGCCTAGCCCCATCATCATCAGCATCAGGAACAAGGTGGCCTTTCAGTTCATTGAGCTCAAGGATAGAGAGACCTTGGTGGAAGGCCTGCTTGAGGGACTGAAGCAAGTCCATGCCATCCTCTGCACTATGAGACTTCAGCAATGACGAGGACATGGTAGGAGCCTGCAGCATTGTGGCTTTCCATGATGTGACAGTCCCCCTCTCATCATCTCTGTGTCAGTGGGTTCCAGAGGGCATATGTAGGCAGGTGACCTCCTTGGGTGTGAGGACACAATGTGCTAGAGATGATTGGGCCTCCAGTAGTCGGGGGTATCAGTCTGGTATCACCTCTGATGGGCTGGGTGTCCCAAGTGGTCATTGCACAGGATAGATGGACTGGTCAGGAATCACTCCACTGCTTGGAGGATTTGAGCTGGTGCCCTCCAGGTTCACGGGGCTGGTGGTGTGCTCCCTGGGTGGGTGTGGACCAGACATGCCCCTCCATGGCCAGAGGGACTGTTGGGCATCCCCACCTTCCTCACAACCTTGGGTGCTGCCACCCCCCAAGTTGCAGGTGTTGATGCCCTTTGGAACAGATGAAACCTGCTGAGAGAAACTTTCTCATTCTTAGGGTTGGATGACTGCAGAAAAGGACCTGGGTCTGCCAGAGCCTCACTTTCTAGAACTTGTTTTACATATCAAAAACTCATTTTAAACTAATACTTAATAATGGTACATATTTTCCTCTTACTTTTTTTGTTTTGTTTTGTTTTGTTTTTGTTTTGTTTTAATGGCTGGACACACATGACCTGTTTTGTACTTGACAAGCATCTGCAGTGACCACAAGTTTGGGGATCTTAAAATGGTGTCCTGTTACCACAGCAAAGAGTGTGAAGACAAGAGCCCATCTCTGCACTTCGGACCCCTGACCGCTGTCTTCCAGCCTTCTGGCAGCCAGAACTCTGACTCCCGCCTGGTTTGTGAGGCCACTCCTTCCCTGCTATTCCGTGAGCACTGGAGGCTGGGCAATGACCATGGAGGGTGTGGCACCTGAACACTAGCTCCTGAGGACCCGGGTGGAGAGGTGGTCTCTGACCCTGGGTAGCAAGGGGTCTCTTGAGGGCTCAGACAGCAGAGGGGAGCCGGCCTTTTCCCCTGTCCGTTAGTGGGTCTGATGCCATTCCTGCTGTCTGACTTGGGCAGCAGACGGTGCCAGCCCTGTGTGTTTTCAGCTGTCGTCCAAGTGTTCCTCCCACTGGCTGGTGGCATCTCAGTGTCAGGTTCCTGCATTTGTATCCTGGGAAAAAGGGCTGCCTATCTTCTAGTTTTATGAAATAAAATTATTTTTGCTACATTCATACTTTTTTCTTTATATGGAAAATTTAAGCTAATAGACTCCAATTTGATAACTAGACTCTACGTGGCACTGAAGAGACTTGTTTTGGCCTTGTCACAACCATGGGGACCAGGTATGGCTGCAGACCTTATTAGCACACACACTCCTTCTCAGTCACTGCAGCTCTTGCAGGATCAGATGTTACTTTTATTGATCCAGACTGAACCTTTCTTTTCACATGTGATGCATGCCCATACACACATGGGAGGTATGGATATATTTATTTATTGATATATAAATATACACATACATACATATATACACATATGTATACATTTATGTATCTAATTATTTCCTTAATATATAATTTCCTAAGTATTGAGCATATATGTATCCTCCCATTGCTGGAGAATGCAGATTATTGAAAGCATTTCACCATAACAACTCAAACTCTCTGTCTCTGAGCATGTGTGCTTGTGTGTCTGTTGAGTGTATGTGTGTGTGTGTGTGTGTGTGTGTGTGTGTGTGTGTGCCTTCATGCATGTGAATGTCATGATATCCAATATTTCATTTCTCCCATTGGAAATTGAGTCAGAAAATGCAATCTGCCATACTCCCAATACCAAAATGTCATTTTGATCAAAAGAAACATTCTTTCATCTAGGGTTGAATGTTTCCACTAGGAATTATGGGTGAAATGAATAGATTCAAATCATTAAAGTTGATCAGAATACAGAAATATTATATTTTGGAAAGTGCAAATAATTTAAACAACAAATGTATAATATAGTGAGAAATGTGTTACTAAACTATAAGAAAGATCTAAGGCCAAATTATATATGGAATCAATGAGTAACCATTTTAGAAATCAGTCTCTATGTCCTCTATGATGTGATGCTTCAGCACTGCCCAGAGAGACAAGAGCAGATGCTTCTCCACAGGTTCCAGCAGTGACCTCGCACCTGAGTTGCCTCATAAGACGGAGGTTGGGGATGGATCCAGTCATCATTTCCTCATGAGGGTAGGTCCTCTTCCTCAGGACAATGTCTCTCCGGACAGGAGGATTCATTGCATAGAAGACATTCACGTTCTTAGGAATCTTCATTTCTGGCGAGAGAGGGCTAGATTGGATAGGTGGCACTTGAGAAGTGCACAGCAGGACACCACAACATCTGACAGCCTCTGCCAGGAAAGGCCTGAGCCACAGACCTGAGAGCTGTCCAGATCAGTTCTAATACCACCACATTTTCAACCATTGTCCCTAAGGAAAAACTAGTTCTAGGACTTCACCAGACCTAATGTCTGTTGCCTCCAAAGACTTTGGACTCCAGAAGGTCACAGTTACTCTTGAACATGCCAAAGGATACCCCTAGGGATTGCATCTGAAATCTCTCACAGATGACTCATGTGCTCAAGGTTTGGCCCCCAGTTCAGCAATGTTCACTGGTGGGTTTTGGGGGAAGCATTCCCTGCTGAGTGCTCTGATGTTATGAAATAGTCAAGATGAAGACACTACTAAGCAGTGGGAGAAAATGGAAGAAGGTTGGGCATGGATGGAAGAAGACCTGAAGAGGGGGATGCCCTCAGCACACATATATTTTTGCTGGGGCTCCTCTTTTTTTTTTTTTTTTTTTTTTTTTTTTTTGTGGTACTAAGCACTCTACCAATTGAGCTCTATCCCCAGCCCTAGGGGCTCCTCTTAATCCTCATTTTCCTAGTAGTAGTCCTCCTCTTCTTCCCGTCTTTCTCTCCTTCCCTCTCTCAGTCTCCTTATCTCCCATTCTATCAACTGGATGGCAAGTGCTCCGTAGCTTGCAGGTGCCACACTCTCTGCCACTATGGACAGCCTCAGTTCAGAACCAAATGGAAAGCTATGAAACCCAGAGCCAAAACAGGATTCCCATGCTATCTTCCCCAAGTATTTGACATGGAGGAAAGTATGACTAACTCAGATACCTCATTTTAGCCATGTTCTGCCATTGTTGCTAGCCAGCTTCATGTGAACTAGGCATCCTGCAAGGGAGGCCACAACCCAAATGCTGCCCTACTGAGATCAGTCATTCCAAAGACCAGGAAAGGTACTGCTTGAATCTCACATTTTGCTATGGTCCAGGGATGCAACAAACCCCAGTGGGTTTCAGGTAGCCAGCGAGCCCCTGGTCTGAACACCTGTCTCCTGCCGCCCTTCTCTAAAAAGGGCCTGTTCTCAATTTGGGTTTGGATGTGTGTACCTGTGCTATGAATTTCCGAGTCTAAGAGGCTTTAGCCTTCTACTTCTATGAACTCTACTAACTTAACAGAATTAGTGGATTAGTATATGAGAGAATGTTTCATAGGATGGTTTTGGATGCGGTTTTCAGTGTGGACGGAATGGGGATCATGGCTGCTGTGGATTTTTGGCTTACTGCCCCTTGCCGCCTGCCACCGACCAGTGGGACAAATGACACGTACACTTCAGAGGTTCATGAAGCAGCTTCTGCTTTATTCAGATAACACCCTCAATATATAAGCAGAATCATGCATAAGCAATTGTAATCAGATATGTCCATCCAATCCTATTAAAGGTCAAGCGATCACGAGCTCAAGCATACATGTAAGATATATCTGTCCACACGTTAAGCGGGTGAACTAATTATCATACAGCCAATGGTAAACGCTTCCTGTTTTTCTCAAGGCGCATTCAACATGCCCTTTGACTCTATGTCAGTCGCCATCTTTGGATGCATGTGGTGTAACCCAGGGTCTTGGGTCTTGCCCGCCACAGCTCACAGAAAAGAAAATAGCAATGGCATTAATGGCAGGTCAGCTTTGTGTCAGTTGTGCCTTGGAAGCCCTCATCTGATTTTAGTGAGGGAAAATAACCTGGCTCTACTGATTCCATCTAGGCAAGTGGACTCAGGAACAAAAGACTTGGTAATTTGTGCAGTGTCAAACTGTTGAGGCTATCTCCCAGTCTGTTCTTTTATCAGATTTAGTCCTGTTCCTGTTTGTTAGAATACTGACAGTGCTCTGCACAGGGAGTGGATTTCTTGTCATGGAGAAGGCTTTCAATAGTACTGCTTCAGTTCAAAAATGCAGCAACTGCATCCTTAGCCGCTGTGTTCTCATGTTCCTCTGAAAACACTCCTCTCAGTGATTCCTGAGGCCACATTGCCCCTGCAAGAATACTTTCCTCCTCTTTCCTGGCTGAGTCAGCATTGAATGCCTATTGCTGTCCAGGATTAGACACCTGGTTGGGAGGTGCACTAGCCCCTGGGGCTGATCAAAGAACCTAGAGACATTTCCACCAGTGCCAGTGTAGTTTTCTTTGTGCATGAGGCCCACCAGTCCCTGTTTAAGTGTTCTTCTGGATCACATTCTACTCTTTTGGGCTACGAGTTGACCTGAGTCCACTTCCTCAACATGGTTCCCCATTATCTAATTGTCCCACTTACTGTGCTGTTGGGAGATGATTTGCCCCAGCTCATAGTCTTCATGGATTATCAGCAAATGTTATTCCAGGGCCCTGTGAATGACAGCAGGAGCCCTGTTGTTGCATGTCACCTGCATCAACGTGGGAGATAGGCCTTGAGGAAATGGGCCTTGGGGTAGCTACCAAAGAACAGTGTCAGGGACATTCAGGGTGAACCGCAGTTCTAAATACAGGGACACCATCATTACCCAGTACTCCACTACCTGTTTGTGACCTCCTGGTAATTGCCTGGGCCTTCCTCAGGGCTCTGATACCAATCCTCCTACAACAGTCTGCCTGACCCTGCCATTTCCCTTTGTGGAGCCAGATTGCACTCAGGGTCAAAGGACCCCACAACCTGGGTACAGAAACACTCTCATGCCACCAAGATGGAAGGAATGAACCTGTGGCCTCCTCTCTCCCAAGGCTGTTGTGGAATGCAGGGTGAAGTTAGGTGTGGCCCAGGCAGAAACCCAAGAGAATTTGGTTCTGATTGCCAGGGCACAGAACACACTCAGGCAGAAGACCAATGATAGCCGTGAGAGCTCCTGGCCTCCAGAGGCTCAGTACTGACTGGGATGGAGGAGGACACCTCGCTCAGCAAGGGTGGGATGGGAATGTAATCCTACACAGTGGCTCCCTGGAGATGGAGTGTGCTCCATCCACATGAATATTGATTCTACAGAGACTCTTGGCTCCCTATTCAAGCAGCAGGAAGAATCTCATGTTCCCCTCCTCCATGTGCACCAGCATTCTCCATCCCACAC
Organism: Sciurus carolinensis; assembly: GCF_902686445.1. Lineage (NCBI taxonomy): Eukaryota > Metazoa > Chordata > Mammalia > Rodentia > Sciuridae > Sciurus > Sciurus carolinensis. The sequence goes on along the minus strand of NC_062225.1, from coordinate 38,438,036 downwards.
AATGCAGCCTGCATCCTGGATGCTGTCCTTTTCTCACCTCCCACCAAGACTTGCTCCAGCACTTCTGGTCTGCACAGTGCCATCCAACACACAGACTCCCACACAAATGGGAGTGGACATGGTCTTGCTCTCTCTCAACTCAGGTCAAGCCCTTAACAGTGACCTCTCTTCTTTATTTCCATCTATCTTTCCTGACCATCAAAAAACTCCAATTCAAGAGGGCAAGAATAGTCAACAGTATGGGATTAGTGTTTTTTCCCTACCCTGGGATAGCACCAGGGGACACCTCTTCAGTCACACTTACCAGGACAGTCTTGCCATCCTTTGCACTCTGCTGCTTTAGCCTGATGTGTATGAGGAAGCTGTCTCCCTCTCATTGGTTGCACTGGGGCCATGAGGATCTGCACTTTATGCCTCTAATGTCCCTCGATTTCTTCATCTGTTTTGTGGTCATGGGCTTGGGCTTAGTCTTTTGAGTAGAGATGCCACTTAAGGATGGGCTGATCTTAGACACCATGGCAGAGGTCTTGTAAGTTGATTCTGACAACTGTGGGAGATGGATTATCAGCAAAGGCCAGAAACTGACAGCCACCCCCACCTGTCAGGGTGCTCTATTGGCATTCTAGAACGTATGTCCGGGAGGTGAGGCTTTTTGTCACCTTGGTGGATGTGAAGGAGCACCATGGATAAAGAGCGAGTAAGGTGGGTGTTTACCTCCTTTCTCTTGCTGTTGGCCCACTTCCTGGCGAGTCTTTTCCTGAGGACAAAATCTAAATCCATGTGGGGATTGATGGCATAGAACACATTGCCATCATCAGGGATTCTCAGCACTGGAGAGGGATGGGCAGAGGTGTGGAAGGTGAGTGACACTCAATGAATACACAACAGAACAACCCTCCACAACTGACAGCCTCTGCCAGATCAGGCTTGAGCTCTAGACCTGAGGGTCTTCCAATCTACATAATGTTCCACCAAAGACATCCGCAGGGACTTTCCCTGAGGAAGGACTTGCACAGGATCTATACCAATCTACCAACTTCCAAGAGAAAGCACCCTGGACCCCAGAACCTCTCAGTTCAGGTAGAACCTACCAAGGAGATAATGCTGGAGTTTGCCTCATGATTTGCAATCAGTGGCTCCTGTGTTGAAACTTGTCTCCCCAGTGCAGCAATTTTCACACACGGTGTTCAGGAAATCATGTGATGGTGGATGTTTTGACCTTGAAATGGAATAATCCATTCATTCATGAAGACACTAATGGGAGGTGGTATAAATTGGAGGTGTGCTGGACATGGACATGTGGATGGAGGATGTCCACAGGAAGTGTGTGCCTTCAGGAATCATGTTTTTTTTTTTATTTTGAGTCAGCTGATACTTCATTTCCTCCTCATTGTCCTTTGCATTCAGAGGTTTTCAAACCAAACTCAGTTAAACATTATGGGCTACATTGTCTCAGGCAAATAGACAAATATTTTTAAAACATCAGATGAGAAAAAGAAATGAGGAGCCCAATAATGAAAAACAATGGTTATAAGAGAGAAAACATGAAGTGGGAAGAATAACAATCATTCTATCAGCCCCTCTTGCTCTTGTAAACATTACTTAACACAAATGAAGAGAACTCCTCTGACAAACAACCAAAATAGCTTCTTGCTAGCTTACTCTTACCCCCAAATAGTTAATTTTACGATGAAAAAAAAAAGGAAACTGTTGAGAAATTTTCAATTGTGATGACTTAGAGCAAGTCTTCCTGGGATTACTAACAACTTTGGGGCACCTGATATCAGCAAGGTGAAAGGAAAATAAAATTGTACAGATCCTATTTGGTAATTCACAGAAGTGATAAATACAAAGTTCATACCATCAATACAGGCTTCTTGAGAGAGAACAATTCATATACTTAATCTGTTTCTTGCTATATTCTTGTTCTCTTTGTGTTTGTGTTTTCTTCTTCTTCTTCTTCTTCTTCTTCTTCTTCTTCTTCTTCTTCTTCTTCTTCTTCTTCTTCTTCTTCTTCTTTTTCTCCTTCTTCATGATGTTCATGTTCTTCATCTTCTACTTCTGGTGGTGGCCTTCTTCATGTTCTTCTTCTTCATCTTCCCCTCCTTCAACTCCTTTTCTTTTATGTCCTTCTACACCTCTTCTTCCTTCTCGTCCTTCTTTATCTCTCTCCAGAGCCAGTTTGCCACCTGTCAAGTGTTCTATTCCTTTACACATTTCTACCAGATATGGCCTCTGTCCCGGAACACCTAAATGGTGTCAGTTCACAAGGAATGGAAAGATTGGAAGCCAGGTACCTAAAGCAAGATTTCTTCATTCAAGAGCTTTTCTCAAGTACTTTTCACTGTCCTGAAAGACTGCCTAAATAGACAGCCAGGGGTTGCTTATTTCCTTTGCCCCTCATGGATATGAAGTTTGCAAAGCCTTATCTGGCCCAGGGGAGGACTTGGTTAGGGAGGTCCAGCAGTCCCAGGGTAAACTGATTTACACTCTCATCATTGCACTTTGTTTCTGAAAATGCCCACCACTCTCTGGTTGTTTTTCAGGCCACAGCATTCTTTCTTTGGCTGGTGAGTTGTCCTGGCCCAAAAGGAAGTCACTTCTCACCATCGAATGGACCCACTGACTCTTATGCTCTGACACAATCGGAAGTAGTACAAAGTGCTCTGGATCCTCCTCATTGAGCACGTGTTCATCTAAGGCCCTGCATATGACCGCTGTTGTCCTATCCTGGCACGTCACCTGATCAGGGTTGGAGAAAGCTCATCAAGAGAATGAGTTTTGGAGTAGCCACCCAGAGGACAATGGTCAAAGTCATTCAGGAAACAGCTTAGCTCTTAATACAAGGGCACCATGTGTTATCATGCTACCTAGAGCCTTCAAGTGTTCATGTGGGTTCTTCCTATGTGCTTCTAGTCCCATCCTGGTACAACAGTCAGGTTGTCCCTGCTATGCCCTTCTGATAAAAGGGTACAAAGACCTAACAGCCTTTCTACAGACACACTCTGGCACAACAAGGTTGGAGAAATGGTACAATTTCCTCCTGTATTCCCTCTCTGCACTGAGAATCATGCTCCCTTTGTGGGTGGCCCAGGCAGGAACCCTAGAGGCCTTAATCCTGACAGACAGGGCATAAAACAGACTCAGCAACTAGAGTATGCTTGTAACTCTTATGATAGCCAGGGCCTCAGTGCTCGATGTGGTGTAATGAAGTATGGACCCCACTGAGGCAATGTTTAAACAGGGCTCGTCTGTCACTAGACACATGGAGAGTAAGGGCTTCAACCCCACAGCCATAAAAATTCTGCACAGGGAGCCACTAGTTCCCTATTCAGGTTTGTGCAAAGTATGACACTCATGTTCTCTTGAAAAACCCCAGTTGTCTGTGACCTACAATAACCTAACCTCATCATCCTAAGGAGGATCCCTTCTATTCCACATATGCCTTCCAACAAACACAAGTTATGACTGCTACATCCTCTGCACAAACCTCCAAGTGTCCAACTCACTCATCTAGACAACAGACTTTAGAGAGTGTAGCCTGCACCCTATGCTTCCCTCTGAGCACAGCACTCACCCCTGCACTTACAGACTGCAAATCCCACACTCTGAAGGCCCACTCACATCTGGAGCTGGGGTCTCTTGCTGCTCTCCCTCATCTCAGGTCAGGTTCTTAACACTGACCTCTCTCTTCTTTATCATCTTCAATCTTATTTGACCTTGCAGAAGTACTAATTCAAGGAGACAGGCCTAGTTCAAGCTGTTTACTATGATCTCTGCCTTCCCCAGTGAGGGCTCCCAGGGGATCCCCTGCTGAATAACTCACCACGATGGTCTTATATTTCTTTCACCTTTGATTTTATAGATGGACATGAATGGAGCAGCTGTCTCCCACTCACTGGTTGTACAGAGGTACTATGGCACTCAGAGCAGAGACCCCAGAGGAACTGGAATTGAGCTCTGCCTCTGGGGATGGAGCTGCTCCTTCATTGGCCACCAGAAGCCTCGCTGAGGCTCTAGCCCCAGGATCAGCATGAGAAGTGAGCCTGTAGCTAGAGCAGAAAAGATTCCAACATGACAGCCTGACTGTGAGCTTTGCAAAAACAGACAATCTACCCTGTCTTCCACGAATATCTCAGCCCCTGAGCCCACGCTGGACATCTTCTCAGACAGGGGCATGGCCTGAGTGGACAATGGTTTCTCCTTGTTCCCAGCCCAACAGCAGTCATACAGTTTCCACCCTATGGGACCAAACTCTGACCTTTCTAGACCCTTATGTACACACCCTGGGCCTCCTTGCACTCAGGCTCTGCCTTGCTGGACTTGCCATCCTCCAGCTGGGCCAGCAGGTGATGTGGTTGGCACTCCAGATTCAAGGCACCCATGTAAATTTGAAGCAGCTGGAGTATCATGAGGCCTGGAGACTGATGGAAAGCCTCACTGTACTGCTCCATCCAGGTACCTGGGTTGATCGGCATGGCACTGTGAACAAGCAGGTGTGCAGTCAGCAGAAGACTGGACTCTCTTACCCCATAGTCCACACCACCAAAACTGGCTGTGGTATCCTCTGCCTTTCCTGTGTCTGCACAGGCCAGTCCACCACAGCCAAGACACGGTGACTGTACACACAGTGAAAGGACAACACTCTGGGCAAAAACTTACACCCAAAGATGTTTAGAACCATGGCAAGACCAGCTCTCCCATCCTCGGGGGGAGGTCACACACTCTTTGTTGTTTGCTACATGTTCTCCAACCTCAAAGGCATCATCCAGAAGGGTCTGTGCTCAGGTCCATTACTAGCAGTGCTCCAGGGACACCTCATTCCCTGGCTTGGACTGCTTTGCTTCCTCATTCTCTGTGAGCTCTCATTGTGTTCCCCTGAGAATCAACTGATCTGTCTTTTTCAAAGAAGGAAGACTACATTTCTGTGACCCTGGGAGAGGACAGGGAGAGAAAGTACACTTGGATGAGCTATGGTGGGATTGATTGTCCCAGGAGGCTAGAGTTTCCTCTCAGTTCCTCAGGTGACCATGAGTCCACCTAGAGCTCTCTGCCTTTCTCCTCCTACACTTGAGGCCCCAGACCTTTGACTGCACCAAACAAAATTGCAGGAATCAGGGTTTGCTCAGCCTTCCCAAGTCCAATAACCTGGCAATTTCCTACTCTGCAAACAGCAGTCCTCGCTTTTGGCCACATTCCACCTCATGTTGACGATGGACTCTTGGTCTACTATGTTCACTGGAGTAGGACAAGATGCAGCCCTGTCTCAATGAGGTATGGACGGTGACTCATGAAAAATATCTATTTCTGATACCATCAAAAGAGACAAGATAGAAGATTTTTACCACATTTTCAACTGAATTGTGCAAAATGCCTTTCAACATGTCTTCCCACAGTGGGTGCTTTCTCTATGTTCATCCAAGAGTGAGCCCAAACAGCTGCTTGGCATGTATCTCACTGGGCATGGGAGCTACCAGCCCCCAACACCTGTCTGGCTGTAACTAAGAAGGGAAGTTCTGCCCCACTATGGAATCTGGAACATCCTTTCTGAAGCAAAAGTGCCTTCCCCAAGGCCTAAAGTAAGTGAGGCCCCTAGCACAGTGCTCATTCATGCATGAAGGGAACATCCCACAAGAAAGTAACCCCAGGCCTCACTGAGCCCACCTGCAATTGAGCTGAGTACACACCCTCAATCAGCAAAGCCCAATGTATGTAGACTGCTCAACCCGCCATTGTGGACCAGGTGGTGAGAGAGGGTGATTTTGTCTGCCTGAGTAGGCGAGGTCATTCCCCACCGCCATCCACTTGGTGTTGACAATATACTATGAGCTTTGTCCTCTGATCCCCCTAGGTCTCACAAAACATTTGATTCTCTGTGAGATACATGGCTTCTTCAAGACCCAAGCATGAGGTGGCTGTACACTTGTTCTCGGAAGTACAGTCTTACATTGGGAAGAGCAGCTCCAGCTCCTGCTGACTGGTGATGAAACCTGAGTAAGTAGACTTGAAGGTGCTGCCCCAGTTGGGGATTCTATCAGAAAAGACAGGCATGAGCTGGTTCATGAGCTCTTCTTCTCTGTTACCTTCAAGGGTCTCTATCCCACAGGGCTCATCCATGTTCAGAACCAGCTCATATTCACCCTGGTTTGGGACCAAGAATGGTGGGATCAAAAATGGAAATGGCAGCAAACAGAAAAATGCTTTCTCCCAATACAATGAAGTAACAGCAGAATGGGACAGTTCTCATTGGCACACACACACGAACAGACACTGAGTCAGAGTATGAGTGGTGGGCCATTCATGAGAGATCATAAATGAGGGTGTACCATGCTCACCTGTCCTGTGCTGCTCAGTGTTGCTGTTGAGCTTCTCTGGGAATGTGTCCCAAGGTTCTGTGTCTAGGACGAAACCTCACCCCTTCTCCCCACACAAGAGCACAGTGACACCCCTGAGATTCCTGGGGGCCTGAGGCTTGACATTTTTTGAAACAACAAGAGAACATCCCTCTCTCTCCAGTGTCTCCAACCGACTGAGCAGGGATGGCTTGCTCAGTGAAGTGGGTGCCTGGGTACCAGGGTTCCATGTTCCATTTGATCCATCGTCAAGACACTGAGGTCATGTCCTGTGGTGCCTCTACCTGAGCCTCTTATTCTCACAAAACTACTCCCAAAACCCCAAGTGCTGCTAATTTCTCCCACCTCAATTCACATCAAGTGCACAACTGAACACACCTTTACCTACAACTACAGCCACCAGACCCTGCCCTACTTGGCTCCCAATAGAGTTCCAGCATGAGGATTCAAATCTGAATTCACAAGTAGACCCTCCTTCTCACCAGGTGTGTGACCATGGACCAAAATTTGTGCCTCTCTTGTGCTCCCCAGTGTCCCCATATTTGACCATCAGGCAGTGTTCGTTCATGGAATGAAATTGGGGGAAATTTCCAAGTGAATTGGGAATTCATTTGGGGCAAATGCTTTATTGGTGGCTTGAAGAATGCTGAAAGTCTTCTGATAGGAAAAGGTGTCAGCTCTTTGCTCCACAGCATGTCATTTGTGTTTCTCAGACAATGCTCAGGGACAGTGCCATTATTGCTATCTTGAAAGTACAGGAATAAACCTGGATGAAATGAAATAAGCAGGAGGCCATTAGCCTGAGATTGTCTGTGTACTTGGAGCTCCTACTTTATGAATCCCAACCTCACTTGTCCTGGAAACCTTGTTTTTTATTTTAAAATTTTTAACAAATAATGATTTTAGTCAGTCACGAACATGCAAGCTTCTGCCAACAGAGGCATCTAAGTGATCACAGCAATCTTCCAAAGTGGCAAGCACCCAAGCATTAGCAGATTAAGTCACCTTTCTACCCTGCTTCCAAATTCAGCCCATAAAAACTTACTGCTCACACTGCCAGAGTGTTCTAAACTTCTCTTGCTCTGAGTGCTTCCTGATTCATGACTCATTCTTCACTCAAATAAATTATGTTAAATTGACTTCATCTAAAATCGTTCTCTTAACACATGTGTAATAGTATTGTCAAAGTTTTCAAGGCACTAGGTTGGACCAGATCAAGAAAAGGGTCAGGCAGCTGACTGGTTGGAACCATAAGCTCTAGGTGTCACTAAAACATTAGAAGCACAAGAAGTCATAGAACAAAATAGATAAACTGGACTTTGTCAGCACTTGAAAGGTTTATACTTCAAAGGATACTGTCAAGAAAATGAAAAGAAAAACCAACTTGCCAATTACTCTGATAAGAGACTGGTATTCTGAATATACAGAGTACTTTTACAGCTCAGAAATAAGACCCAAAGTCTTCTTCCTCCAAAGATACACAAATGCAAATAAGAACAGTAAAAGATTCTCAAGTCATCAGTCATGAGGAAAATTAAACCTACAATGAGATACCCTTTACAACTCCTAGGACTTCTATACTGAGAAAGATGGACAGTAGTAAAGTGAGCAAGAACACCAAGAACTTGGAACCCTCATACATGGCTATGTGGAATGCAAGTTGGTGTAGCTCCCTTTATCCTGTAGTATTTATCAGTTCTTCAAATATAATTGCCTTATGAACTGGGCCTGGTGGCACGTGCCTGTAATTTTAGCAGCTCAGGAGGCTGAGGATGTAGGATATCCAATTCAAACCCAGCCTCTGCACATTAGCGAGACCTTAAGCAGCTTAGCAAGACTCTGTCTCTAATGAAATATGTAATAAAAAAAGGGCTAGGGATGTGGTTCTCTGTTCTTAAGTGACCCCCTGGTTCAATCCCTGCTAAAACAACAACAAAAAAGAATTATCTTATAGCTCAGCAATTCTCCTAGGTACCAAGAGACATCATTATTCAGCATACCTCAAAAGTGGAAACGACTCAAAAGTCCATCAAATGAAAAGGCAATAAAATGTGAAAAAGCCAAACAATGAAATATTATTTGGCAATCAAAGGGAATGAGGTGTTGATTCATGCTACAACATGGATGAATCTTAGAAACATGCTAAGTCAAAGAAACCAGACACAAATCAAAAGTTCCATTTCTATGAAATTTTCAGAATCAGCAACTCTATTGAAACAGAAATAGATTAATGGATGCCAGTAGCTGAGGAAGGGGTGAATGGGGAGTGACTGTCCCCAGGTCCTGGGCTTCTTTGGTGGGAAGATAAAAGTGTTCTGGAAATAGAAGCAAGTGCCCTGGCTCATGCCTGTAATCCCAACAACTCAGGATATTGAGCAACTCAGAAGGATCACAAGTTCAAGGCCATCCTGGGCAACTTAGGGAAACCCTGTCTCAAAAAATGAAAAGAAATGGAAGTATAACTCAGTTTTAGAGCACTTCTGGGTCCAATCCCTAGTAGACCCCCCCCACATACACACCAATTGCTGAATTAGATGGTAATGATGTGTTCACAACTTGTGAATATACCACAAAATCACTGAGTTGTACACTTTAAAAGGGTGATTTCTATGGTATAAGAATTATGTCTTGATAATGCTGATTTTTCAAAATATCATTAGAATATATGGGAGGTATGGTGCCCTCACTCCAGCATTCACACAAGAATCTTCACACAACTGGCAAACTATCCTCAAAGGGAAACAAAAATAAAGATGAACCAATGTGCCATTCCTCAGCAACGCCAGTGAATTACTACCGAGCAGTTTTAGTCTGTGTTCTGGTAAGTGTTCTCAGCAACCTCAGACACACCCTTGAGTCTGGCACCAACCAGCTGACAGTCCCCTGATATCACACAAATCGTTGTGTGGGTTAGTGCTAGGAACAGAGATGAGTGATTGATTTTATTATCTAAATTGTAAATGCTTGAATATTTTTGATAGGAAATTGCCAAAACCAGAAATTACCAGAAAAACAAGAAGTAGAGAAATGTATGGAAGTATTTGTGATATTCAAAGCAGAAGAAAGTATGTTTGGAACATATCTTTGGAAGTGTAAGTCAGGTAGACTCTCCGGCAATAAAGAGCAGATATATGGTCACTTGAAAAACAATTGTAAGAAAAATGTAAATGTCGGATGGAGACACAGCTTAGAGGTAAAGCACATGTTTAGCATTTACAGGGACCAGGGTTCACATAGGTGCACACACACACTCAAAACCTCACTTATAATATTCAAATGGCCAGGCATTGTGGCACACTATTCTAAAACCAGCAACTTGGGAGGTTAAGGCAAGACGATAGCAAGTTTGAAGTCAGTCTTGACAACTTAGTAAAACCCTATTGAAAATAAAAAAGATGGGATATCGTTCAGTGGGAGAGCCCCCTGTTGGTTCAATTCCTAATACCACAACAAAAATTTTGTTTCTAAATTGTGAATGTTGTTATTTACAACATGACAATGTCTGAGTCCCATGCTCATGGAAAAGGGCAATAATGAAGATGTTCACCATTCTACTGTCTTCTGACCAACTTTTGTGTCCTGGGAAAATGGCTAACTCTCATTATAAAAGAAACCACTCCTTCTGTGTGACTTAGATGAGACTTGCTGCCCAGTTTTTCTCCAGATGCTGTGGGCCTTGTGATTGGCTCTCCCGTCTACCTGCTTCAATCAACAAAGTCCTCTTCCTTTACTTTGAGGAACCCCTCATTCATGAATGATCTTTCTCTTTCAACACTTTGACTAATTGCTCCTTAATTTTCCAGTGCATTTTTGTCTTTCAGAGGCACATAATAAATCCTTTATTTTTAATGTACTTAAAAAGGTGTACAGATATATTAGCAGATAATCTGTTCTTTCTACCCCAACTAAGAAATAGCTAAAAAAAATTTTAAAAATGACAGTTTCAAGTGGTGTCAAATGATTTGCCATCGATTGGGGTCCACAATTGGTGTTTGCTTGACCAATTGCCTGAGAAAAGGACTGTGGAACTGATATTTATTTATTTATTTATTTATTTATTATTTATTTATTTATTTTTGGTACCAGGGATTGAACCTGAGGCACTTAACTCAGTCACATCCCCAGCCCCCCCCCCCTTTTTTTATCTTTTATTTAGAAACAGGGTGTTGCTGAGTTGCTTAGGGCCTCGTTAAATTGCTGAGGTTATCTTTGAACTCTCGATCCTCCTACCTCAGCATCCTGAGTTTCTGGGGTTAGAGGTGTGCACTACTGTGCCCAGCTGGATTTGAAACCTTTGAAGGAAAATTCACCATAATAAGGTTACAAATGGAGGAGTTTGAAATTATGGGGGATAAAACCTCTTCAAATGAGGAATAAATTTAATTTCTAGGGTTATAGTTCATATTTCAATGTCTAGGATCATTTTTCCATTCCCAGAGATCTTCAAATGCCAGGTATCTAGCTTTGTCTAGATACATCTCTTATTTCTAACTTCATTTTATGACATGATCAATATATCCACATTTATCATGCTTCTATCTTATAAATCGCAGATGGCAAATAAAATGAGAATACTCTACAATGTCACAATTTAACAGCTCATTGAGCTTACTCAGCAGTGACATTGTGAATAGACACCTTCTTACCAGTTAATGGGGAACATCATTGAATCATTTTGGTCCTTCCATCAGTTCCTGGATACCTCTAGTCATATACTGGGAAGCTCAGGGTCTGAACTATCAGCATTTGCTGGAAACATCTTTATTTCCCCCATATTAAACCATGGGGGTTTCAGGAATACAAATTTGGGCAATAATGCACATATATGGTAATGTCTTCTATGACTTTTCTGAAGGGGATCCAAACTGGTCCTGGCCAGGGGCAAAGTAATTGGGAGATGCATTGTTCTACGGAAGAATCTGGAAAGTTGGGGCTGAGAAAAGGGTGTGATCCATCTTGGACATTGCCTGGGATCCCCAATCTCAGCAGGAACACAATACAATTTCAGGCCTGTTCTTTGGCCAGAGTAGAAAGAATACTGCTTGCCACAGTCTGCCAGTGGATGTTCCTGTTTTGCTGGTGCTTTGGTGGCAGGAAAGTCAAATCCTCACATGCTTGTCCTGGTGTATGTGTGTCACCTGGTAGCAGGAAGAGAGAGAAACCTGTGTCAATGACTCTTATATAATTATTAAGAGTAAGGGATTAGGTGGCATGACCAGAAGATGTCTGACCTGGGAGATCTTAGCTTGAGTCCACAGCTGTCACTTCTGGGCTGGGAGATGCTTGACAAGTCATTTCCCTGCTTTGAGTCTGTTTTTCTTCATTTATAAAATAAAGGGACCAGCCAGGTGTGATGGTGCACATCTGTAATCCAAAGCAATGGGAGAGGCTGAGGCAAGAGAATCATAAGTTTGAGGCCAGCCTCAGCCACTTAGCAAGAACCTGTCTTGCTAATAAAAAAAAAAACAAAAAGAAAGAAAAAGACTGGGGATATAACCCAGTGGTAAAATGGCTCTGAGTTCAATCTCCAGTAGCAAATATTTAAAAGGACCAGATCAAATGAACCCCTTTTAAAATTTTGCATTTCTCAATTCCTTTGAAAGTGATATAAAAGGTTTGATATTGACCTAACATGGTTCTTTCTAATACAGTAGTCCCTCCTTATTTGGGGAGGACACGTTACAAGACACACCTCCCATAATGCCTGAAACTGCAGGTAGAGCCAATCTGATCTATAGACACTGTCATTTACTATAGGTGTATACATACCTATAATAAAATTTCATTTCTGAAGTAGCTACAGTGAAGAGACTAACTACAATGATTAATAAGAAAATGAAATAATTATAACAATATACTCTAATTCACTTTAAATTTATGAGTCATTTACCTCTGGAATTTTCCATTTAATATATTTGGACCATGGGTAACTGAAACTGTGGAAAGTAAAGCTATAGATATTGGAGTACTACTAGAATAAGCTTCATAACAGTGGGCTTGGGTGTTTCTGGCAAGACTGCTTATCATTCTCCTGACACATTAGTAAAGCACGTACAAGGCAGTTGGTAAAGCAGTGAAAAAGCACAGATCCCTACCCTGCCTGGAATAAACATCTTAGCCAAAAGATGCAGACCTAGATGATAAATAGAACAAAGGAAAGATAATGAGCAATGAATAATTTATTTGGATAATTCTGGAAGAAGTACCTATCCAGATACCCCAAACCAACCTACTACTGAGGTTGGTTTGAATGCTTTGAATACTTTGATGCTTATTTTAGCCAACTAACAGATGAACCAGCTGTAGAAAGAGGATCAGGGTGATCAAGAAGCCTCGATCATTTCCCAAGAGTTTTGTTTACAAGTAATGTGGCTCCTTGGTACCTTTCCTAATTAGTTCTCCCTGGCACCTTTTACAAACTCACAAACATTGTGGATAATTTCTCAGATTCTAATTTATTGTAGGTGCAAAATTGCTAAGAAGTAAACACAAGATTTGAATTTCCCTCCCTTCTATAGTGCCTGTTTCTTCAGGGAGGAGAGCCTGGTACATGTGGAGCTGAACTACATTCCCAACCTCCCACCCTTTTGTTTTGTTTTGTTTTGTTTTGAGGCCCTCTTGCTAAGTTGATGAGGCTGTCTTGAACTAGTGATCCTCCTGGTTCAGCCTTCCAAGCAAGTAGAATTACAGGTGTATGCTTGGGAAGGGGATTTCTGAGGAGTTGCATATCAACTGTACTTTTATTGGATACTTGGAAATCATTAACCCTTTGATGTTAATGATAACATCAAGTCAAGAGATAAGAAAATGCAAACAGAGGTCAGATTAATTGCCTTAGGTCATAGAGGATCAGAACAGCATCCCTACAAAAGAGGATGCCAGGGGACCTGCCTGCTATATCCACCCCTGGTGATGGTACTTTCAATGACTGAGTTAACTAAGCCACAGACATAGAGGGTCCCAGTGCCTATGGAATGAAATCAGTGAATGATTCTTGGCTTCACCAATCCTGAAAAACTTGTCAGCCTATTCCTGGGATGCTTGTGACTGATTTGGTGCCCACAGGATAGGAGGCACTGTGGCATAATGTGTGAATACAGGGGTGACTTCATGGTAAAGTGCCTTCCCTGGGGCACATGACTGTTGAGACATGGACAGGAATAGAACCTGGACCCTGGGTCCCTGGGCTTCACTTCACAGCACTTAGGTTATAAGGGGAAACACAAAGTGAGGATTTGGACAAGTAATAAAGCTGGAAATGTGAGCAAAAGTCAAGCCAACAGGAGACTTTGAAAGTTGTTTTCTAAAGAAAATCAGTCTTTTCTAAAGCATATATTATTATAAAGATAAAAAAAGTTAAATCCAGCTGGGCTCAGTAGTGCACACCTGTAATCCCAGCAACTTGGGAGACTGAGGCAGGAGGAGGCCACATCCAAAGCCAGCCTCAGAATTTAGTGAGACCCTGTCTCAAAACAAAACAATACAAAACAAAACAAAACAAAACAAAACAAAAAAATCAAAGTAAAGTCAATGGAAACCTGAAAACAATTTCAATAGTAACTCATTTGAAATGAATGGAAGTGAAAGTCTGCAGATAAGACAAAAGGCAGTTTTAGTAAGAACTGAAAAGCTTTACTTAGGAACAGAAATTGGAAGTGTCCCAATTTCCTTCTTGCCTTCAGTCTACCATTCTCAGAATACTAAGTTTTTCTCACCCTTTTCTAGATCCTTTTCATTTTTCCTGCTTTTTTCATGTGAAGAAGAGGCAGCAGATGATGTGCAGCTGGGCAGTCCCAGCTGATGGCAGGGACCTGAGCCAGGGCTGTGGGTCTAGGAGAGAGTTTCCAACCCAGTGCTACTCTTGAAAACAAGCAAGATCAGAAAGATAGCATTGTATAGCACTGTACCTCCTTTCTATGAGAAACATGTTTTTTTCCCTTCATTTTCATAATTAGTATGTTTTCATATTTATTTGAAAACTTATTTTCATTGTAAAAATGTATAGGGTAGAGTATTATAATTTGATGCATGTACACAGTTTGTAATGATCAAATCTCCTAAAACATTTTAAATAAATTTTAATCAACAAGTAATAATTGTAGATATTTATGGATTGTCATATTCTAATATATACAGTGGGTATGGATCAAATCAAGGTAATGAATGCTTCCAACTTTTTTTTTTTTTTTTTTTAGTCCAGGGATTGAACACAGAGACACTTAACCACTGATTCACAACCTCAACCCTCTTTTCTTGAGGTGCTGGGGATTGAACCCAGTGCCTTGTCCTTGTGAGGCAAATGCTCTACCAACTGAGCTATATCCTCAGCCCCCAACCCTTTTTATTCTTTTTTTTGAGACAGGGACTCACTATGTTGATATAGCCTCAAACTTGTGATCCTCCTTCCTGAACTTCCTGAGTCTCTGTGATTACAGGCAGGAGCCACCATGCAGAGCACATTTCCACTTCTTATCATTACTTTGTGTTGGAGCATTTGAGCTCCTCTGAAAAGAGATTTTTGAGGTTTCTCATCAAACCCATGATCATTTCAGCTAGTCCTCGCCAGCCCAGTTCATGGTCCCAGAAACCAGTGGTGGTTTTGAAGTTCTTGTTTTGTTCTGTTTTCTTCTGTGGTGCTGAGGATTGAGCCAACGGCCCTGCACAAGTTAGTCCAGCTCTTTACCACTGGACTACATTCCAGTGGTATGTATTTTATTTTATCTTTTACTTTGTGATAGGGTCTCACTGAGTTGCTGAGGCTGGCCTTGAATGCATACTCCTCCTGCTTCAGCCTCCTGAATAGATGTGATTGCAAGCATGTGCCATGGTTGTGAAGTTTTGAACAGTGGTGTGCTTTCATCTCTGACTGTTCATCACCCTAAATTCAGCTTGCTGTGTCTCTTGCCCCTGTGATTGTTCTCAAATTGCCTCAGGGACAGATGTGTCCTAACCATGCCTGTTTCTCCAGATGTGCCTCACCAAGGGCTCCAGGCTAAGGGACTATCATTTTTTCTTGCCACAGGGTATAAGTTGAGTGGAGCATTTGTGTCCAGGGTAGGAGAGGGAAAGTATCTTTGAAGGTCCTTTCCTTTAGACTTCTCTCTCCTTTTTCCATCTGCCAACTGCAATGAAAAACTGTCAGCATCCTGCTAACCCATGCCCCTTTTAACTGCTTAGGTTGTGATTTTCAAAAGGTTGAAAGTGAGGCTGTCATTAAATACAAAACAAACATGGGTCAGAGATTTTCTTAAGTCTTACACGTGGATAAGGATACCAGTACATGTTAAGATGAATCCAAAGGAGAATATGAACATCAGATATATAGACATAATTATGGATATTAGAATACATTTATTTTAATAATCATTTTATTTATGTAACGTTGTTCTATATTGTACATATATTTTACATATATAATTATACTAATTTAAGAATATTAATCTTCAAATCATATCAGGGATATCTATATGGACCGAAGGTTACATGCACTGCTATGGACAAGAAGTATTTCCAAAACCATCTGCTTTTTCCAAGTAGCTTTTAAAGGGTTCAGTGGTTTTCAGTGTATTCACAGTATATTCATACTACATTTTCCAAAATATTTTTATCATCCCAATATGTAATAGATTAAATCATGTATTCCAGGTGAGTGCATGCCTATTTGCAACTAACGCTAAATCCCATGTTACACTTCACCCTCTTTGATTGAACGCTCTAGAATTCAATCCCCTACCTCATCCTCAGCTGCTTCCCAATACACAAATGTGGGCAAGATCCAAGTGGCTCAGGATATGATCCATTTCTACTTTCCCATCCCCTGGCTACCTTCAATCCTGTTGCTAGGCTCTGCTGGGAGTTCCCCTATGCTGGTTCTGGAGTCCGTGAGGTGCATTGATGGGTGGTCTGGAGAACAGGCATTCATGCAAAGTCCGTGGTGAAGCCACATGAGGGTTTCCTGTAAGTGAAGGGAAATTTCCTCCAGCAGCAAAGAGAAGCTCCCTTGTAGGCAAAGGAAGCTTGGCATTTGGCAGTCCAGCTTTGTCTGCATCTGACCAAATGGTCTCTTCACAAATCTTGGGTCCTACTTCTTCCCCATCAGGGTCCGCATCTTTGCAAAGGAACTGCTGAGGTTCAGCATGTCACCTTTGCAACGATTTTTGCATAGGACCTGAAGAAGACTTTGTCTGTCCTGTGCTTATTCAGACAAGGGATTCTTTGAATTTCACCATATGGTGACCTTGAGATGGGAATGAATAGTTCACGTTCACTTGTTTTTCTGTAAGTCTTCCATGGCACACAGGAACAGCCATCTAACTCCACAATCTTTTGTGATGTTCACTGTTGTCACAGAGATCATGTTGAACAGCAGCAAGGACCCCGAGGCCTTGTCCTCTGTCCACCGCTCCTCCTGCCATCAGTGCTAACAGGGTCCTCCTGCTGCTGCGGAATGGCATGGGCTACTAGTATTCCTTCTGTTCCCTACACAGGCACAGACATGTGCACAACCCAGACAGAATACCACATTGAGGAACTGTGGTCACTCTTGGTATCAGCCAGCAGTGGGCAGCAAAGATAATCTTTCTCTGAATGTTGGAACAGATGTGCCACTGAACAGTTGTGGGCAGGATTCAGGAAGGGTCTGTATTCTTTTGCTGGGACAGCCCTATCAAAGTCCCACAAACCGGGTAGTTTCAACAGAATAGCTGCATTGGAAAAGGCTGGACGTCTGAGATCCAGATTGATTCCTTGTGAGGGTGCTAGGCAGGAACTGTGCCAGGCCCTTCTCTTAGCTTCTGGCACCTCTTGGGCATATCTCCAATCTGCATGTGGTATTCTCCTTGTAGGTCTGGCTGTTCAAATGTGCCCTTATTGTAAGGACCCCTGTCATATGGAATTAAAATACACCCTAATACACATTTTAAAGTAATTATATCTGTAATGACTGTATCTCCATTAGGTCACATTCTGAGGAACTGGGGGTTAGGACTTCCACACATGGATTTTGGGGGACAAAATGCAATTATACCATCAAGGAGTGATGAGCACTCGCAAAGGAGTGCATCAGGAAGTTGTTAGCACCTGTGCTTGATGCTCTCCATCCCCTGCTCCAGCTACCCTCTCCAACTTTCTCCACCTTGCTCTGTGCTGGAAGGCTGACCTGTGAAAACTGCATCCTGGAGCATCCTGACCTCCCATGATCTTCTGTCTGACTTGAGTAATGGGAGACATAGGCAGGCACCTTGGGGGTGGGAATTGAGGAGTCAGGCTGTACCACCCCATGCTGCTCTTCTGATCCCCTCCATAGATGCAGATAACATAATTTTGCTCCTTTTCAGTCCCCAGTACTGTCCCTTTCCCTCTCCACCCCCTTTCTCCTTGCTAGTATTATTTCTTCCATTTAATTATTATTTTTTAATTGTTGCATTAGTTATATATAAAGGTGACATTTGCTGTGATATAGTCATAGGGGCATATAGCATGGTTTGATCAATTTCATTTTGTAGTTTCACTCTTTCAGTCCCTCCTTCATTCTCCTCCATCCCTCTCCTGTACCTCACTCTTCTCCCTTCTATTTTCATGGGATCCCCCCTTTTTAAATTTTCTCATTTCTTGCTAACTTCTGCATATGAGAATAAACATTTGACCCTTGACTTTCTGAGTTTGGTTCATTTCACTTAAAAAGTTCTCCAGTTCCATCCATTTACCAGCAACTGACAAAATTTCATTCTTCTTTATGACTGAGTAAAACTCTATTGTGTATATGTACCATATTTTCATTATCCATTCATTTGTTGATGGGCACCTGGACTTGTTCCTTGACTTGGCTATTGTGTGTGCTGCTATAAATATTGACATATCACTTTAGAATATTAATTTTACTTCTTTTGGAAAAATACCAAGGAGTTGGATAGCTGGGTCCTATGGTGGTTCCATTCCCAGTCTTTTGATTATTCTCCATAGTGCCTTCCAAAGGGGTTGTACAAATTTGCAGTCCCACCAACAATGTATGAATGTACCTTTCCCACTCACCTTGCCAGTATTTATTATTATGTGTATTCTTGGTGATTTCTATTCTGACTGGAGTGAGATGAACTCTCACTTTGCATTTCCCTGATTGCTGGGGATGTTGAACATTTTTTCATATATTTGTTGGCCCTTTATATTTCTTCTTTGGGAAATGTCTATTTAGATCTTTTACTCATTTATTAAAAGCATTTGTGCTTCTGGTGTTTTTAAAGTTCTTTCTGTATTCTTGTATATAAATTTCCTGTAAGAAGAGTAGATGGCAAAGATTTTTTTTTGCCATTCTGTAGGCTATCTCTTCCTGCTCTTATTTCCTTTGCTGTGCAGAAGCTTTTTCACTTGAGGTTATCCCACTTATTGATTCTTGGCCTTATTTCTTGAGTTTAGGAGTCTTATTAAGGAATATTAAGGAAGTAAGTGCCTGAGCAGATATGATGGGTGTTGGCACTATTTCTTCTAGCAGTTGCGGTGGCTCTGGTCTAATTCCTAGGTCTTTGATCCACTTTGAGCTGACTGGTGCAATGCAAGTGACAGGGACCTACATGTGGACATCCAGTTTTCCTGGCACCATTATTTTTAAAGGTTGTCTTTTCTTCAATGTTTTTGGCAACGTTGTGAAGGAACAGATGATTGTATCTACTTGGATTTGTTTCTGTATCTTCTATTCTGCTCCATTGGTCTTCATGTTTTGAAGCCAGTACCATGCTCTTTTTTTTCCTGTAGCTCTGAAGTGTACTAAGAATGAATATTGTGATGCCTCCAGCATTACTTTTATTACTCAGTATTGGTTTGGATATTCTGAATCTTTTATTCTTTCCTATGAATTTTGGGACTGCTTCTCCTAGTTCTATGAAGAATGCCTTTGGTATTTTGATGGGGATTGCTTTGAATCTGTAGATTGCTTTTGGTAATGGGACCATTTTAATAATATTAATTCTGTCTATCCACGAACATGGAAGAGGTCTTTCCATCTTCTGAGTTCCTCTTCAATTCCTTTTATCAGTGTTCTATAATTTTTATTGTAGAGTTCTTTCACTTCCTTGGTTAGATTATTCTCAAGATGTTTTGGGGGGGCTACTACTGGTAGAAAAACTATTGATTTTTATATGTTAATCGTGAAAATACTCAGTTTTAAACCTACCTCCACATGCCCTGCAGCTTTACATCATAATCACCTCACTCCATAATTCCAGCCTCCCACATTCTCTAAGAACAAATGACCATTTTAGAATATGGGACTCCTAACGGTGGCTCTAATATCCCTACCTTAGGATGTCTGGTGTTGAGTTTGGTCTGACACGTGCATCAGGTTCCCCAACAACTCTGCTTTCCTGCAGCTCAGTCAGTTCCCTCGTGAGAGCTTCACAAATGTGCCTTAAAAGAAATGATGTTTGAGGTGATGGATATGCCAGTTATCCTGATAGGATCATTACCCAGTCCTATACATGTAGTGGAGTGTCATTCAGTGCTCCATAAATATGGACAAGTATGATGTGTTTATTAAAAAAATCTTTAAGAAAGTGTGCTAAAAAGTCCAAACATAATCGTTTCTTTTTTTCATGCTATTTTTGGGAGATCTCCAAAATGTTATTTAAAATTCAAACACACTTGCTTAACTGGCTTGCATTGGTACATTCTGCCCTTCCCCAGATAAAGGGCTCTGGGCTGGGCAACCCGCAGCTTGGAGAGCAAGAAGTCTCTTCCCCAAGTCATTCCTCCACCTCTTGGAATGAGGAGTGTGGCGGCGGTTCCCACCACCTGGAGTTCTTTCCCCTTGGCCCAGGGGTTGGAGCCACGCCGCTGCCCAGGCGCTCCCCGCGACCAGGGCGGGGACTGGAGGGAGCGGACCTGGCAGCGGGATCGGACCTCCTCCCTCCACTCGGGAATCGTGAGTCTGGCGACTGGGACTCGGAAACCCGAGAGGTGCCACGGGAGCCTGAGAGGTGGGGGTGACCAGGGGCAGGTCGGCGTGAGGCTGGGCGGGCCGGGGGCGGGGCCGCGCGGCGGCGGTGCGGAGATCTCGGGCAAGCTCCTCCCACTTTGATCCCGGAACTGCGAGCGCTGAGCACTTGCGGGTCTGCGGTTTCCGCTGCAACCGCTGCCGCCGCCGCCTCCCAAGCGCGCTGGGCCTGGTGCCGCTGGTGGCCGGGTGATGTGAAGCGGCTCCCCGCAGCGCGGCCTAATCGCCGGGATGTGGCTCAAGCCCGAGGAGGTGCTGGTGAAGAAAGCCCTGAAGCTCTGGGTGGCCCAGAAGAGTAGCGGGTACTTCTTGCCGCTGCGGTGCCGCTGGCACGGCGAGGGGATCGGTCACCTCACCGGTAATGGGATAGCGGGGGTGGGCCGGGTCTGGGGTCTCGCTCCCCACCGCGCTCGCCGCTCCCAGCCCGGGGTTGGTACCCGGAAACCCAGGAGGCACCTCTGCAGCCTGTGAGACTGGGAAGCTCGGGGTGGGACGGACACTGGCCTGGGTAGCCTGACGGGCTGGTGGGGTGCGTGGGGACGGGGCCAGTGCACGGCTGAGCGGGGTTCGGCGGGAAAGCTCCTCCCGCTGCGCTTGCTGAAGTGCGAGCGCTGGGCACCGGCCGGTCTGCTTTTTCCGCGCACAGCCGCTGCCGCCGCCTCCTCCTGAGCTAGCAGGGCCAGGTGTGGCCTTGGCCGCGGCGATGTGAAGCGGGGGCCCCCAGAAGAAAGGAAAAGAAGCCCGAGGAGGTGCTGCTGAAGGACGCCCTGAAGCTCTGGGTGGCCCAGAGGAGCAGCGGCTACTTCATCCTAGGGCGGCGAGGCGGGCGTTAGCCTCAGCGGTAAGGGGCTCGAGGGTGTGGGGTGGCCTACAGCTCCCAGGCAGTGGCTGAGTAGCAGGTGGCGATTTCTTGGGAGACATGGTGTTAGACTGACCCTGCCTCGGATTTGTTTTCCTTTTTTCTGTATTTCTCTGGCAAGTCTGGTAGAGTCTGTGTGTAGGTTCATTGTTTGACTTTTGCATGTTGTTGTTTAATTGTTCAGCACCATTTCTTGAATGTTATCCTTCCCCTTTGATGCGCCTTGTTCCTGCGTTAAAGACTGTCTGATCCTGTCAGTCTGCCTCTGGGCTCTGTTGTGGTCCACTGACCTGTGTTTATTCTACTGCTGACAGCACACTGCCTTGATGACTGTGGCTTCGTAGTAAACCTTGAAATCATGTAGTGTTCCTCCAGCTGTGATTTTCTTAAGTATTGTGGTGCCTTCTTATAGGTCTCTTTTTTTTTTTTTTCATAAACTTTTTTTGTGAGTTGTCAGTACTTCCAAAATAGCATGATGGCATTTTTATTGGGATTGCATTGAAACCAGAAATCAAGTTGGGAGGAACTGACATCTTAATAGTATTGACTCTTTCAACTTATGAATATGGAGTTTCTCCACTTCGATCTTCTTTGATTTCTTTCATCAGAGTTGTGTAGATTTATGCGTTTACATCCTGTGCATATTCACTTAGGCTGTGCGTGACAAAAGTATTTAATTGTCAACGGTGTCTACCCCCCCCCCCCCCATGTTACAGTTACAGCGTCCTTTGCTGGAGTGTTGGAAAGCAGTTGTCATGTTATCCTTCTGCCCTGCAGCTGTGCTATGCTTATTAGTTCCTTAAGCTTTTCTTGATTCTTTCCTTTATTTTTCTAAAGAAAAGCATGTCATCTTTGAACAAAGTTTTATTTCTCTTCTCTATCTGTGTACCTTCTGTTTCCTCTTTTTGTCTTAGCATATTAGCTGGATCTTTCATTATGATGTTGAATAGGAGTGATAGGAGAAGTTGTCTTTACCTTGTTCCTGGTTAGCAGGAAAGTGTTTAGTTTCTCAGTAGTGTTATGTTAATTGTAGGGTTTCTTGGGGGAGAAGATAAATTATATTATCAAGTTAGACAAGTTCTTGATTCCTAGTTTGCTGTTTTTTTCCTTTAATCATGAATGTGTGTTCCATTTTTTTCAAATGGTTTGTGTATCAATTGGAATGATTTTGTGATTTTTTTCCCTACGTCTATATAGATTAATTTTCAAATGCTGGACCATTCCTGCATACCTGGAGCAAGTCCCACTTGGTCACGAGATATAATTTCTTTTATATGTTGGTGGATTCTGTGTGCTTGTGGAATCTTGTGGCGCAGACAATTGAAGTCAGTGCATTGGGCATACTAGGCCCCACCCCTTTCCTTTTACTTTGTGTGACTGTGACATGGGTTTCTTGTGAGCCTTGGTTTTCTTTTCTTCCTTTTTCTTTTCTTTTTTAAATCTATTCTGAAAATCACTGGACATTTGTGGCTGTTGTATTTAGACCATTCACATGTAAAGTGATTGTTGGCACTCTTAGATGAATCTCTACCATGTTTGTAACTGTTTTCTATTTGTTGCTCTATTCTTTTTATTTTTCTTTCTTTTTTTTTTTTTTTTTTTATCTTGTACTGGGGATTGAACCCAGGGACGCTTATGCACTGAGCCATATCCTCAGTCCATTTTTAGTTTTGTTTTGAGACAAGGTCTCAGAGTTGCTGAGACTGGCCTTAAACTTGTGATCCTCCTGCCTCAGCCTCCTGAGCCACTGGGACTGTAGGTGTGCAGCACCATGCATGGCTGAGATGCAGAGATAATTGTATTCCCAGATCCTCTCTCATCTTTTATTACATTGTTGTCATTCATTTCACTTATTTACATACTGTAATCACTCAATAAATATTTTGTTAACCCTTTAAACTTTTCTTTAGATTACTTAGGAATAGGAAAAATAAGAAATTTAATTTATCCTCATTTCTTTCTTTTCAGATACACTTCTCTTCTTCATATAGCTCAGAGCTACTGACCTATGTATTTTTTTTCTCTGAAGAATTTGATGGTTGGGTCTGCTGTTATTGAATTTCCAGTCTTGTTCAAGAAAATCTTTGTTTTTCAATTATGAAGGATAATTTCACTGGACCCAGCCTGGCCAGTGGTCCTTGCTGGTAATCCTACCAATTTGGGTGACTGAGGCAGGAGGATCACAACTTTGTGGCCAGCCTCTGCCATTTATTGAATCCCTGTCTCAAAATGAACAAAAAAACCAATGATGTGGCTCAGGTAGAGCACCCCTGGATTCAATACCAAGAATCCAGTAATTAAAAAAAAAGGCCTCACTGCACATAGACTTATTGGTTGGTGATTCCTTTCTTTCAACACTTTATTTCAAATCACTTGAGTGCATGCTTGTAGAAGTCTGCTATAATTACCATGTTCTTCCTAGGCTGTCTGCTTCACACCCCAGCTTCCTTAAAGATTTTCTTTTTGGTTTCTGCAATTTGAATATGATATACCTCAGTGTAGATTTTTACATTATTTTCCTTTGTTTTTTTACAATGATCTGTGTGGTGTTCTCTGTACTTCTTGGATTTGTGATCTGGGGTGTGTCATTAATTTTGGAAAATTCTTGTTCATTATTGCTTCGCATGATTGCTTTCCTCTTCTCCTGTTTTTCCAGTTTGGGGTTCTTATTCTTTTGGGAATTATTCACAGCACTCAGACATTTAGTACTTCCTGTATCTCTCTCTCTCTCTATTGACTTTTCAGTGGGAGTTTCTGTTTATCTGTCTTCAAGTTTTTTGACTGTCCCATCTACTGATGAGGTATCAAGGGCAATATTGATTTTTGTTTATTTCTATTTATTTTGTTTTTCATTTCTTAGTTTCCATCTCTCTGCTTTCATTACCTAGTCTTCCATACTCTGTACCTTTTCTTTAGAGCCCTTCACCTATAAATCACAATTATTTTAAAAATTCTCTCAAAGTACCAAGATCTGTCATATCTGTGTCTCATTCCTAGCCATGCTTTATCTTTCTGTTTTTTTTTTTTGCATACTGACATGTTTTATATATATATAAATAATAAAGAACTTATTATGTATACATATATATAAATAATAATGACTGAGGAAATATCTTCAGTGTGGGTTTTGCTATTCTGACTGGGACTTGGCTATTTGCAGTTTACTGTAGCTGAAGGTACTAGAGGACTCACATTCCTCCATGTCCCTGCTTGGGTCTCCTCTCTGTCCCTGGGTTAAGAACTTCCCAGTCTCCCTGCTCTTTGAGCTGTCATCCACTGTCATTTATACTGGAGCTTTTCCTGTTGGCAAGGGGAAGGGTCCTAGAATCATCAGTAATTCTCAGTCATCAGTGGATCTGTGACCCTGGCCTGTGACCTTCCCAAGTGTTTCCTAGCCACTTCCTCCCAGCCCTCTAGGGACAGGAAAGCCAGAGGGGATACAGTGTAAGGCCCCAATGAGTTAACTTAAAAAGTTGACAGATTTGCTGATGCTAAAAAGGGGTTAAAAATGAAAAGCTGCAGATGAGCTGAAGTCGGCCTAGCTAGATAACAGGATAACCCTGGCAGCTAATTTACGCTGTTGCTAGGGGCAACAGGGAATCTCCCGACTGTGGTCAAACTGACCTCACCGCTGACCTTCTATAGACCAGTGCTTACTATGGTGACTAAAACTTTGCAGCTGAAACTTTTTATGTCCTGATATGCAAACAAGGACATAAACCCTCCAATTGTGAAAGAGAAACTGAGTCCCTTTGTCCGAAGCGTATAAAACAGCTTATAAATTTGTGCTTGAGGTTCTCGGCATTGACTGCTAAGCTGGTCTGTGTCGAGTCCCGAGCAGCTGCTTGAATAAACTGGCTCTTCCTGCGGTTGCATATGGCTTGGTCTCCCTCATGGTCTCTTTGGTGGTGGTTGGGGGCTTGGGCACAACACCTACCCAGAGGTCCGGGCACAACAACAGGAGCAAGAGAAGGCCCTTCCTCAGCTGGGGTGGGACCTTAAGGATGCCACATGGCCTTATTTTTCCCTTGTCCACAGAGCTGGGCGGGTCTCCCTGGGGTCTTTCAGTGGGGACTGGTGGGGTTCTGGTGAGAACACCTGTGCTGGCTTGGGGTCCCTTAAGACCTCAGCACCAGGACTTTCTTATTCTTTTTCACACTCAGCCACCTGGAGTTTGTCAGACTCACTACTCAAGTGTCCTCCAGTTCATGACCTCAGCACTGGGGAAGCAGGTCCTAGCTATAGCTTTCAGAATTTCCCTGTGCTGCTTTAGCTTTGGGGTTATGGTTTGACCTGTGACCTCAGTTCTCTAATGAGTCCAAGAAAAGCCTCTGATTTCCAGTCTGCTTGGCCTCTGCTTATATTTACTGGAGGGATGCTTCCCAAGGTCTTTGCATACTGGAACTGAAGCTGGAAGTCCCCTTGTGACTTTTTGATTGCTGCCCTGCCCACCTGCCCATCATTTGAAGGGGTCTGGTTGACACAGACCTCCTGACCTTTACAGAAGCACTTGAGAGAAATCTCCACTGTGCATTGAAACTCGGCACCCCTCTGTGGCTGTCCAGTCTATCTGCTCCCTTCTTTCCATGTCACCTAGAGTCCCCCAGGCTGCTGTTACAAACTCTGCATGGGTTCTGTCACAGATGTCTTAGAAGCACCTCATGGGGTGGGCTCCTTTCTGGGCTTCTTCAGTGTCTCCATCAGCATCCCTCCCTGTTTGCTAGACAAACGTGGTATTTCACCAACCTTTTGAAAACAGAGCTTTAAGCCCTCTTTCCCCGGCCTGTTTCTTACCACTGAGCCTCCTTAAGCTGCTTGTGGGTTGTGTATTAAGTGTCAGCTCTCCATCCAGGAGACAAGTCAGCCTTCCTGCCCCCCATTCACCTCACATCCAGTAACATAATCAGAAGGGGATGGGGACTTGCCAAAGTAATAATTGCTATAAAAGCCCATCTGTCCTTCTTTCCTTGTGCTGGGGAATGTCTCACATGACTTTTACATGATGGGGGTATAATTGCTGGGCATCTGGGCACACAGAGCACAGGGTGAGGAGGGTGTCTCTTGGGTCTGGAGGTTGGCAGCAAGAGAGGGTTGATCTGTAAGTAAATATATCAAGGGTGGTGGAGGCTGGGTTTCTCTGTTGCAGAACAGAGCTGTGAACATGGAAAGAAAAAAGAATAAACATGGAGAGTGGATCGCAGGAAGCATCAGTGTGAATTCAGTTTTTCTATATGTAGACTATGTATACATACACACAGACGATGGCATTGCATTAGAGATGTGTATTCCTGTGTGTAAATACGTGAGTCATATGTACACAAACAGACCTAGCTCTTTCCAGAGAGGTCCTGGGATTATCCGTTAGCAATGAGCTCTCACCTGCTTTATATTTTATTTTGTAGCAGGGATTAAACCTAGGGACATGTAACCACTGATCCACATCCCCAGTCCTTTTTATTTTTTTATCTTGAGGCACTGTCTTGCTAAGTTGGTTAGGGCCTTGTGATGTTGCTGAGGCTGCCTTTGAACTCACAATCCTCCTGCCTCAGCCTCCCAAGCCACTGGAATGACAGGTGGCTTTTGTGTAGCAGTCCTCATAATAGGGGATAGAATTCCTGGGAAAAATGTCCAATTTCACGGCTGGAGCAGGGAAAGTATGAGATGATGTTGGAATATTTTATTGTGCCAGAGACTATGAAAAACCACGAGTACATGTTCAAAGGACACAAAAACCAGCTTGAAGGGATTCCTACCTGCCAAACCTGGGACAATTAGAGCGTCCAAGTAAATAATAGTAATGTATTATTATACTTTGAATAAAAGCAGAAAAGATGAGACCATGCTGATAAAAGTGAATAAACAAAGTTTGAGGAATGGGAAATTTGCATAACTTCATCGTTTCTCTGTAGGAGGCTTGTGAGTTACAAGGGAAAAAGGGAATAACTTTATGGTGCAGGGCCCAAGCAGCCACTAACATAAGAGACCAAGTGAACATCACCAAGAGTGGAACAAGTTGAAATTTTGTCTACCTGATAGGATGTGACAAATAGCATCATTTCTGCAAGTCTGGCCAGAGACTTTAACCTGAATCTAATCAGCATCAGGCAAGCCAAAAGTGGGATTTGCTACTGAAGAACTGACCAGTAATCTTTGAAACCATCAAGCTCATGGAAGTCAAAGATGTCTTGAGAGATGTGACATCTCAAGGCAGTGGGTGATTCTGGACAGGTCCAATGTGGTAGAGTCACAAGACAGGCAGTTCTCAACTCCTGTGGGCTGGATTAGAGTCTTTGATTCTACAATGGTGTAAAAGCAACATGTGTTCAGTAGAAACCGTTCCAGCAGTTTTTATTTTTAATTATTTTTTTAGATATTAATAGAACTTTATTTTATTTTTTTATTTTTATGAATGCTGAGGTTGGAACCCAGTATCTCCCACGTGCCAGGCAAGCACTCTGCCACTGAGCTCCAGCCCCAGACCCCATACATGCAGTTTTGAATTTGGATCTTTTCCTGGGGATGTGCCTTGGTCCTCTCTGATGTGGGGTAGCTGTAGAGAGCTGCAGGTTCTAGACAGCCTGTGATCATGAGGGCAGTCCAGTGACAGAGTGTGCCCTGCTGCCAAGCCGGGAAGAACAAGTGGATGCATCGCATGCATTTCCAAGTTGCGGTGTGTTCCCCTTAGAACAGGTTTGTCAGGCACTTGGAAACTCGTGGGATCTGAGTTGCAGAGGTAGGAATGTCCCAGGGTTAACTTTCTGAATTTGTGGGGTGTGCTGTTCTGTCCGCACACGTCCCTGCTGGTGTGAAACATGTTGCACACTCTGGGGTGATGGGGTGACAAGTCAGTGACATACTCCTTAATGATTCAACTTCTTTTAACATTGGGTTCTTAAACCAAAATAAACTCCTCAGACCACTCAGGGCCCCCTAGTGGCCAAGTAGTGAAAGAGCTTGGGTAAAGGAAGGTGGAGGTCTTCAGCTCCTTCAGGGAGGAGGGAGTGGGTTTGTGCACCTGCCATTGATTCAGGATGCCATTCATCACAGCAGAATGCCAGTCCTTCACCTGCTACCTGTGCCTTCTGTCCTGCGGGATCTTGGATGTGTTGTCTTATTTCTCAGGTTAACTTTCTGGAATAGAAAGGGATTATTCTTCCATATGAGATGTCGATAAGATGATGATCATAACAGACAACACTTACATGGTATTTCTTAAGGGCCTGACAATAGTCTAAGTACTTTGAATGATGACTTAATTTCCATAATTATCGTTAGAGGCCTATTGTAGATGCTTTATCTTACAGAGACCAGGACACAGAGAAATCAGGTAACTTGCCTACGGCCACACAGCTTGAAAGTGGTGGAACTGGGGTCCAGATCAGGCAGTCTGATTCCAACACCAGATGCTGGGGAAATGGGTGTGAGGAATCTAGAGCTCTGGGCCGCATGGAGCTCAGACTATGCTGGGTGTTGGAGCTGTGCCTGGGCTCTCACCAGTGACCATGCTGCCTCCGCATGTAGGAGTGGCAACTGCGCAGTGGCTTTGAGTCTTCCCGTCCCTGAGTTCATGGGTGTGTTTGCTTCTCTTTTGCCTTGAAGGTCGCCTGGTGGGTGCTCTGGACACAGTGCTGAATTCCAACACACAGGTCTCTCCGTTTTGAATTGTGCTTCAAGTTCCTGGCTCACAGGTGTACTCTTCCATAGCATGTGGAGAGTTACTGCATGGATCCAATGTTTACTGGGCCATAGCCACTGGTGAGTCTTGTTCCCCTTGGAATGTTCCAGACCCTAACCTCTGAGCATGCTGAGCATCTGCTTGTTGGTGAGCCTGCCGGTAACCGCCGGGGAACCTCACCTGCTTTCAGGAGCTCTGTGCTCTCCTCCACATGTCTGTCTGATCTGTGAGAGTGGGTGTGTCAGGCTTCTGAGGGGTATGTTTCAGGGCACTCTCGTGTTGTCGGGTATGAAGTGGCCATTTCCTTTCTGGTCTTGGTGTCTGACTTAACGGGTGTTCCCAGGTGTGTGCGTGTGTAGTAATACCTGGGGCAAAGTTTAAGGGCTGTGTCCAACTTGGGCAGTCTCTGCCCCATGTTCCATGTCGTACAAGAGACTGCATCACTGGGCTGCCGGGTGCTGAGGAAGTTTAAAAATCCTCTCATCCTGCACCTGACCGTCCTGTTCCTTTCGGGCATTAGCTGGTAGCTAGTCATGTTCCTGGAATTGACACAGCTCAAGAAGCCCCTTTAATTATAAATAAACCCAAAACCATGTCTTCACTTTGCCTACACTTGTAATAAGTGTTCATCTTCCAGAGAGTAAAAAATAGGGAAAAAAAATCATCTGTAATTCTTTATCCAGTTTTACAGTGTTTACCCATCTGTATAGATTTAAAAAAGGTTTTACTGATTGATTTATTAATTTACTTTATTAGGTACCATAAACTTCCAATATCACCTCCTGTGTATAGCAAAATTTCCCCTGGAAAAATACTGACCATAGGAAGAAGAGATTTTTCATTCTCATCCCCCATCCAGTCCTAACCATTGTTCACCTCTCCCTGTTTCTTTTCCAGTCTATTTTTTTTTCATTCATGTTCCATTTTAACTGTTCCATTTTACCCGAGATTCATTGCAACAATTTCATACATGTACATAATGTAATGTGGTCAATTTTATTTCCCAGTACCTCCCTCTTTTTTATTAGGATAAATCATCTTATTTTTATCTAAAGTAATAAAAAAATATGAATGCTCAATGTGAACAAATCAACATTGAAAAGTAGAAAGAAGAAAATATCCAACTGGGTTTGGCGGCACATACCTGTAATCCCAATGGCTTGGGAGACTGAGACAGGAGGATCCCAAGTTCAGTGCCACCCCCCCCCGGCAAAGTTGAGGTATTAAGCAACCCAGTGAGACCCTGTCTCTTAATAAAATATAAATTACAGGGATGTGGCTAAGTGATCGAGCGCCCCTGAGTTCAATCCCTGGCACCCCACCCCTACCCACTCCAAATAAAAGAAAATATCTGTTGCCACAAATCCAAAGTAACCTCAAGGGTAGTTACAAAGATGGGTAGAAATGCTCTTATATAATGTAACTTGTCTTCCAGTTCTGGTTTATATTAAAAGTATTAGGTTTAGTCAATTTTCAATAAATGGAAAGAAATGGAAGTAAAACAAAATTAAACTTCAAATCAATGTTTAATAGAAGAAAGATTCTTTTTCTAAAAAGTTTAGGTGAGGTCAAGGGAAGAGATTTTTGAAAGCATTATAAAGTTAGCATCGTGGTATTTGAGAAACAGTGCTTCAGGTTTGACTGTGTTCTTGGACATCCCCCTGCTACAGTACCTGTGTACAGCATTCTTATTTTCCTGCTTCACCAACCTCTGACTTTAAAAAATTGTTTTACAGTGTAAAACATTCTGTCCTGTAATTGTGTTTTCTGTTTTTGTCTCAGCTCTGCGTTTACATGTCTTTCATGTTTCTATTAGAGTATGGCTCTCCCAATGCAGAATCTTTTATTTTGGTTCATCCCTTAACTGGCTGGATTCCTGTGTTTTTTTTTCTCCTAGTGGTCTCATGAGTGTCCTGTTCTCTGAATGTTTTCACCTGCGCCAATGTCTCCTCCTTGCTTTTGGACTTGAGTGATGCCTAGACTGGGCGTGGTCATGGTGGGCTACACTCTTGAGCTCAGTGGCTGTTGCTCTGGGGTCTTCCAGGATGTGAGGCAGCTACATGAGGATCATCATTATGTGAGGCAGCTACATGAGGATCATCAGGCTGCTCTCATGGGCCTCCCCCATCCCTGCAACTTGTGGTGATGTGCTTTCACTGCATAGAACTGCCTGTGTCACTGCCCTTTGGTACCTTGATCAGAATCTGTTACAGCCACAAGCATGTGTTAACGTTTTCTGTGACTGCGCTGTGGCATCCTGCAGATTGACTTCTTTAATCATTTTTTTATGGGAAATTTCTTATGTCTTTCTGCATGTGTATTCTTTTACATACTGTTTGTTGGATTCTCCATTTAAGTTATTTTATGCTGGCTAGCTATTCTTTGTCTTTGCTTTTCATTTGTACTATCCATTCTATACATAAATTTACTGAATTAGTAATACAGCTTTCAACATTATTTTCTTACCTCAGTATTAATTTAGTTACTAGTATTGTCAGATTGTTTTGATCCTTTGTTCATTGTGCTATACCTTTACTTCCTTTTTTATCTTTTATTTCCTCATTTCATCTGTGAGTTCTTGTTTGGTTGAATTTATGTTCTTAGTTGATTGCTTTGGAGCACAAAGCATTTGTGAGAATTTTCTTTTCTTCTTGGAGTGTTGACTTCCTTCTAGGTTGTATCTCATCTTCAAGACATTTTGTTCTCATGTTTCTGTTCTCTTGCTGTTCATTGTATGCTTCCTGTGCTGCTTCTCCTCATCTTAGCATTGTTATTTCAGACATTATGGAAGCAGGAATGTGGTGGAACTTTTTAACTTGGGGGCAGAGTAGAGAGGACTGGTCTACTGCTGGTTGAGGAATGGGGTGTGGTAAGGAAGTGTAATCCTCTCCTTGTGTTTTTCCCAGGCCCACTCTTATGTAGGCAAAAGAGTTGATCTTGCTCTGGATTTGTAGCTCTTGATACAAATATTTGAATTTTTGTCTCCTCTCTAGTTTGGCTTCTGGGGAGTTGGGTGGGTGGGGAGTTAGTGCTATCTCTGCTGTGTTCCTAAATCCACCCCTTCAAATCTACAGCCATGCTGTAGTTCTTAATGACTGCACAACATTCAGTCCTGTGGCTATAGCTCGATTGACTCATCTGGTCCTTTAATAGATACTTAATTGGTTCTGATTTTTCAGTACTTTCAAAATAACCAAGCATCTGTTCACATCAAATTTCCAGGACACTTGCCATCCCCAAAGACCATTCATTTGAAATGTTTTGTGCCTGCTGAGCACCAGACACTGGCTTGGTGTTGGGGATTTGGCCTTCTTCCTCTATCTAGCATTACACGTCCATGAAATAACAAGTCCAGGTGGGAAGAAGGCTGGGGAACCCAGAGAGCACAGGACCTTGAAGACAGAGCAGAGAATGAGGAGTGTCTGCATGGAAGGGCTGTGCACCTGTTGCCAAATAGATGTAAACAGAATGGCAGATTGCCTGTGGGGAGTTTGTTCCACTTCCCCAATGACCCACGCCCCATGGACAGTAGTTCTGGGCAGGTTTAGTTCTCACACTCTGAGCCAGGCTCTGCTTCCTGCAGTTTTCACTTGACTAGATTTTTGTCTTGGCTGACACAAGCCAGGTAGCTAGTGACTTGCTTTCTACCATCATTCTGCCCACAGAAAGTCCTGAGTAATGAATTGTTCTTTATAGAGTTCTCTTCTGGCTTTGAGAATGGGAGTCATGGGTGCATTCTGTTTTAGGGCTTGTGGTGTTGACTGAGATACTTCGACTGGTGCAGGCATTACTTGGGTATCTTGCATGTCATTGACTTGCCTTCATACTTCATTGTGTGATGAGCTTTGAGAACGGATCCCTGCCTGGGAATTTGGGTCTCTGATAAAGTACAAACAAAAAGTGTAGGAAAGGCCCTGGGTGGAACCAGCACAAGGGTAGGAATGGGAAGAGCGGGCTGTGAGGATAATCCCTGTCTTTTCCAGGCTCCTGTGTGGCAGGGCAGGGAAGTACAGGGGGGCCTTTAAGAGTACTTTTTTTTTTGTTAAACTAGGTGGAAGAGAGAGTTAAGCTATTTCATGGGTGAACTGTGTTATTTGGCCAAAGATCTTTGGATCACAGGTTGGAAGGGAGACAAGTTGTTATTACTATTTTAATTTCATATGGACCAAAGTCTCTCCAGGCTTCCTAAAGGTGCCTCGCTTTAGGCAGAGAGATAAGTTGTGAGCAGTGACTGAGTGGCTTGGGGTTGTCGACAGAGGAGCATGCCCAGTCCTTCAGGCTAGAGCTCAGACATCCATTGTGCTGACTCCCTGCTGGCGCTCAGGTCACTGTCATTTGCTTCTTTCTTTCCTGCCTTCCTCATGGAAATAAAAGTTCCAGTGTCTCTCTGGCTGCTATGCCTCCTGTGCCCAGGACAGCATTGGACATGTAGTCAGTGCCCAGTAAAGCATGGTGGGTAGATAGTGGGGAAGTATGCAAAGAATGAGGCCCCTTGTTGAAAATTTGTAAGGGGAAGAAAAGTGACGTGTCCAGATGGCCCCTGACTTTGAGTGGTCAGATTTCACGATTTTTTTACTTCTCAGTCATGTGAAAGCATAGCCGTACAAACCTTCGACTTTTCCCTTCGGCATAGTATTCAATAAATTACCTGAACTCTTCAACACTTTGTATTGGATGGTTTTGCCCAACTGCACCAACACGTGACCTGCCTCTCTTTGCCTAACGTGAACTGTAGTGGTTCTTTTCTCAAGTGTTTCCCTTACTTGGGAGGAAGGAAATTGTTTTCTGCTATGCTGGTTCTGAAACACTTCTGTAGGAGAAGAAAAAATGTCCTCTCCCTAGGTTCTCAAGTTGAGGCCCTGGAAATTACATTGCTACACAGCAGATGAGTAAGAGAGAAAGAGTTGATTTGAATACATACAGAGTGTATACATGTGGCAGAAACAGCCTAGTAACTTGTAGGATGGTTAGAATGGACCTTGCATAGCACCTTAAGGGAAAAGAACCAGTTGGCTGAGCACTGAAGTGACAGGAAAAGGGGTCCAGCTTCTGGGGTGGCTCAGGGTCGGGGAGGTAAACATGGGGGAAACTAATGGAAGGGGAGGACTATCTCTGTAAGGCTGTATGAGCCCCTCATACTGTCTTCCTGGGGCAGAGGGGGACACGCCTGTGCAGATGGAGAGACCCTCCTGACTGGGGGCAGATGGGGTAGGGCAGTCTTTCTGGTACCTCGTCTTTTTTGTTTCTCACTTATCCTTGGCTCAAAATTATCCTTATACTGAAGTGGCATATTTAGTGGTGGCACTTTTGATTCATGACATTTCAAATCTAATATGCCCTAAAAAAAGAAAGGAAGGAAGAAAGGAAACCTGAGGAGGCAGTGCTGAGGAGTGAGAGCACATTGTGGCATTTGTTCTTCCCATCCTTGGGGCAGATCCACAGGGTCTGAGAGTTGGGCCTTTCATGGGCCCTTGGCTACTCCATAAAACTGGAAAAATCCCTTCTGCTTCAGCTCTGTCTGGGACCAGACACTGCAGTGGTGATGTTGGGAGACCCTACGGCCACCATCCCAGCTGTGCCTGGAGCCACTGGATTCTGTTCTCAACCATGCCAGTCGGCTCTCGAGCCTGATGAATAATGAAGAAAACAGTTCACTTCATCAGCGCTCAGGTTTATTTTTAAAGTAATTTATGATTAGATTATTTGAATGTGCATGCCCAGGTTTCATTTCTAAAAAGACTTATACAGTGAGGATCTGGTAATACCCCCGAGAAAACAGCTTCATCTTAAAAATCATAAGACAGTCCTGTCAAACACAAGTGAAAATGTTAATCAAAAGAAAAGGACAGGTAACAACAGACTGTCACCCTTGAGAAATGGGCCACAGCTTCTATTCTAGACCCTTGACACCACCACAGATCACAAACGTCCCTTCTTGTTGGTGGTGGTTGGCAAAACAGTTGCGTTGTCAGATTGTTCCCTCTGCTGTCTCCCGCACACCCCTGGGGTTTAGGAGTACTTTCAGTCTCTGGAAGCTTGGCCAGGGTCCTCCCTTCCACCTTCAACGAGTACAGAATGGACGGTGGTGGTGCACGGCATTAGTCTTCTCCAAATCCTGCAGTTGGCTTTATACTGACCTTTTGAAACCTAAAGAAGACATTCATGTTTTAAAGAAACTCATAGGTCCTAGCTGGGTCATTTTTCAGGTCTGATATGAATTCCCACAAAAGAGCCAGTCACTGGGTCTTTGTATCTCTTGTGTTGGTTCACTTTCCATCATTGTGACAAATACCTAAGATGACTGACTTAGGGAAGGTTGGTTTGGCTTCCTGTTCTGGAGGCTCCAGTCTGTGACTGGTCGGCCCCCTTGCTCGTGAGCCTGTGATGGGACAGCACATCACGGCAGCAGCTTATGGCAGAGCAAATTTGTTCACCTCATGGTGAGCCAGGGAACAGAGAGGAAGGGGTTGGGGTCCAAGTGTGGGCTCATGGGAACACCCTCAGTGACCCAAGAATCTCTTGCCAGAACCCACCTTGTGCAGTTCCATCACCTCTGAATACACTAGCTGAGAATCAGGCCTTTGACACATGGATCTTGGGGAGGCATTGAAGATCCAAACTGTAGCATCAGTATAGGGAGGATTTGGAATATAATTCTGAATTAAAATTCTCAAAACCTTAGAAGTCAGCTGATTCAGCCACAGTTTCATGGTCAGTAAGTGACTGAGAGACTTGTCCTTGTGTTTTGCTACCTTGTCATGGTTAATCGATCCCTGCCTTTTTTTTTTCTCCCCTCTGACTGTGGCTTTTCCTGGGTATTAAACAGGGGTGGTTGTCGTGGAAGCAGCAAAGATTCCTCACGTGCCTGGGTACATCTGTCCTTCCTGCTTCCTGTTCCTTGTGCTCTCTTCCTTCCCTTTGCCCATCTCCCTGGATGAAGGCCCTGTCTCTTGTGCATCAGGGTCTGATTGCTTAAGAGAGCAGCAGCAGGGTTGCTGAGCAGGAAGGGGAGTCCAAGAAGTTCTGAGAAGCGTTGGTGATGTTGGAGGCCAGGTTCATCCTCCCTGAGGCAGAGAAGTTGATCTCCTACTACTCTTGCTCTCGCTGTAAGGGCCAGGTGCCCCATCAAGGCCGACTGTATGTCAGCATCAACCACCTCTGCTTCTACCCCTTCTTCCTGTGCAAGGAAGTCAAGTGAGGCCAGTGCCGGCGTCTGCAGAGATTTGGTCCTTCAAGATAAATTTGGCCCTGGGGTTGATTTGCATGGTTCCCAAGAGAAGCCATTAAAGGTTAAATCCCACAGCAGAAGATTTAAATGGGTGGTTGACATGACAGCAGGTAATACTGCATTAGTTTCCAAATGATTTGTACAGATAATTAAGTTTAATTATACCTGCTAAAACAAAGGAGGATGATTTTTATGTATTTATTTATTTTTTTGTTTCTTGGAGACAATTCATGTTTCTGCTATTTTCAGGAGCATATCTGTGTGGCTTACTTAAATAGCTACTCAAGACCTTTTACTACCATAGATCATGTTGAAGTTACAGTATCGTATCTGATGGGTGAATATTTCTAAAGGAGTAGCATGTACTTCTGCTTCTTAATGCAGAAGGACATCTTTTAAAACACCCTTCCCTGAACTGCATGGATATCCCATGACTGTTGGCTATGCAGAATGCTTTACCTGGGTCCACTTGAGATCCAGAAAGAATTGATGGTCATTGCACCAGCAGAGGGCACTCTCCTCAGTATTGGCATGCCCACAGGGAAAGGCAAGGCCACACTTGTCATTTGTGTGTGGAAGGTTTCAAAAGCCATTGCCATTGAAAACACTTTCAAAACCCATTTCAAGAGCCTGTGCTGGGTGGCACAGGAGACGCACACATATGTGTGGTTTTCTTCATTTATTCTCCCAAGTGCAGCCAGTGGGAGGCCTCCTCCTGAATATCTCCTGCGGCCAGCCTCTTGCACCTGCTGTTTTCTCTTTCTGTCTCACCAACTTCGGTTCTGATGCCTTGGCACCCCATCCTGTGTGCCCAGTCCTCTCCTGACCTTGCTTGAAATGGGCCCTGGCCTAAGCTTGGTCATCCTTCTTTTCCTTCTTTCTGAAATACTTTTCAAAATGAACAGCCTCCTTTCCTTCTGTCCTTAGACTTAGCCTCTTCAGAAACTCCTGTTTGTCCTTCAAAACCCAATTCAGATTGATCACCTCCACCATGCCTTCCTTGTGCCCCATATAATGCATGCCATGTCTGTTTCTGGACTGGGTTCCGTCAAGTTGGCATTGCTTATTTGCTTGTAGGTTAGTGTTTCCTGTTTGTGCTACTTAAATGCAGGGCTCTTCACACAGCAGTCACTTAATGAACTCAAGTTGGCAGTATAGATGAAACTAGTGTGGGCAGAAGAGCTGGGATAGCTGGAAAAGAGTAGTCCCAGACCTGACATAGAAATGAGGCTGTTTAACATTCTAAAAGCATTGAAAATGCTATTGCTAAAGAAGTGGAAGGAAATTTTCCAATATGACATTCATTCTCTACTTTGATGTGAAAAGGAAATGCTTTAATTTGGGACACTAAGGATTGTCACTAAACTTAACTGTGTTAGGTTGATGATATTTGGAAAAAAAAGGAATGATTGGTAATATTCGATCATGTTTTTCAACTTGTTATCTGTGTGATGGATCTGCTAACAGATAGAAGACTTTATCTTTTCCCCCTTTCCTCTGCACTAGCCTACTGCCTATCACTGTATCAAAAATAATTCTGGACTGGGTGCTGTGGCACACGCCTGAAATCCCAGTGTCCCAGGAGACTGAGGCAAAAGGATGGCAAGTTCAAAGGCAGCCTCAGCAAAGGTGAGGCACTAAGCAACTCAGTGAGACCTGCCTCTAAATGAAATACAAAATTGGGCTGGGGATGTGGCTTAGTACCCAAGTACCCTTGACTTTAATCCCTGCTATACTCGCCCCCAAAAATCTGTGTCTAGCATGTTGGAATAAAAATGTGTAACATGCACTATATTACATTATTTTTATTAGTAGCAATAGTACTGGTGATTGAACCTAGGACTCTTAACTATTGAGCCCTGCCCCCCGTTTTTTGAGACAGGGATTTGCTAAGTTGCCTTCTTTGCAAGGAGGGATCCTCCTGCCTCCTAGGTCACTGGGACTATATGCGTGTGCCACAGCACCTGACTATCTTTCTGGCAGTGCTGGGAATCAAACCCAAGTCTTCACACATTCTCAGCAAGCGCTCTATTACTGAGCTATGTCCCAGTACCTGATTTCTTTTCCTTAAGTGAGAGAGCCTTGCTTTGTTGCCCAGGCTGGTCCTAAACCCTGGGCTCAAGAAACCCACCTGCCTCAGGCTTATAGGTAGCTGGAAGGTGAACACACACTGTTCCTGACAGTACTGTATTACCTTAGCATTTCATAAAAACTGCTTGCAGTGTCATCTAAGCATAATAAGAGTCATGTGACACAGACTTGATGCTCAGCCCTTTTATTTAAAGGAGACATGTGTAACCCTCTTGCACACTCCTTTTTCCTCTATCTTGATGTGTGAGTCCTGTTTTTGAAACTAGAGTTTGTGTGATCCAGAAACTTTTGCGTGAGTGTTTAAATATTCTTGAAGATGTGTGCCATTGGATTCCAATATGATTGTTTTGAAAGTATGCAGTAGCCAACAACCTGGGAGATTACACTTAAATCTTTAAGAAAACGATTGGCACATGAGTTGGGTTTCACCAGCAGCTGTCAGGCACTTCAGTATTCTTCCCCTGCGCTGATTTTGAAGACTTTTGCATCTTAGCTTAAAAGAAAAAAATAGAACTTTGGATTGTTATTTGCTGATGCTTGAAGATTGGCTCCCACTATGGGCGATGTGATTTTGCATCTTTTCTCTTTCAGTTCAACTTGTAATCCCTTGGGTTGATATCCAGATATTGGAAAGGATATCCAATGTCTTTCTGGTGGACACCATCCGGATCACCATGCAGAATAAGGAGCGTGACTCCTCCATGTTTCTGATCCTGGATGCGATCTTCAAGATCATGGAGCAGCTGGTAGATGTGATGCTGCGGAGGCTGCTGAATAATGAAGTCTGGAGTCAGATCTGCAGGAGCCAAGCCAGGTCACCAAGAGGTAGAGCTTCAGTTCCATAGTGTCCCTCAGCTGCTTGACCTTTTCATGTGCTTTGGTTAGCACCTTTTGGTTGTGAGGTCTTCCCTGTGTCCCTGGGGCATTGGTTTGAGGGCCTGTATGCATACCATACCCCATGAATCTCAAGTTTCCTTCATAAATTTGGCATGGTATTTGCATTGAAACCTTTTTCAGTTTTCTGGTGGTGCTGGGGATTGACCCCAGGTCCTTATGCATGCTAGACCAGGGCTCTACCTCTGAACTACACCAATTCCTCATCCTTTCTTCTTAACTTACGTGGTAGAAAAAGTTGGCAGGGCAGCTGAACTGATTTTGGGACCTTTGTCATCCATAGAGTAAGTCAGTATTCTGTATAATTTGACCCTCGGCGACACCAGTCACAGGGCTTGTCAGGGTAGTTGCTTGCAATATCCCTAAGGAATTGAGCTTTATAGTCTGAAGTTCAAACACGGTGTGTGAGCTGGACTTTGATTTCAAGTTTGCATATTAAAACTGGGTAACTAACTGCTGCTCTGATGTCAAGGTGAACTGTTATGAAAGATCCTTAGAGATATGAGTGACCATAGAGTACTGTCCTGGATTCAAATTTTTGATATAGTTACAGAATGAGGACTGATCAAATACTGCTAGTCATTAAACAGAAATTTTTTGTTTGTTTGTTTACTGTGAAATGCATGTAACATACACCTCACCATTTCAGGCATGTAGTTCAGTATCATTGAATACATTCACACTGATACATGACCATCCTCATTGCCCATTCTAGAACTCTTCTGACTTTGTTAAACTAAAACTCTACCTCCTAGATACTACCACCCTGTTCAACCTTGCCTGACAACCGCTATTTTGCTTTCTCTGTGGAATCAGCTGGATCCCTCACATAAGTAGACAACGTTCAATGTTTTGCCTTGGGCTTCTTTTGCTTAATATAATGTCCAAGGTTCATCTCTGTCATAGCATGTATCAGAATATCCTTCCTTTTCAGGGTTGAATCATAATCCATTGTATGTACATACCCCACTGTGTTTATGCACTTGTCTGTCCATGCACACTCACTTTACTTTCACTTTCTGGCTACTGTGAACAATGCTGTCATGAACTGGGCACACTAATTTTTCTGATACCTGCTTTTGATTCTATTGAGTATTTTTACCCAGAAGTGGAATAACCAAATCATATAATTCTGTGTTTAATTTTTTAAAATCAGCCTGAGCCTTTTACTCTAAAATTGTTTATCTCTTTTCACATTTCTGTATTTTTTTTTCAATTGACATTTCTTAAAAATATCCAAGGAGATGAGTAAAACATAGCTATAATGCCTTTGCTCATGAGGCAGTTTATTACCACAGCATCTGAAACTCTTGCTTTGTAATCCAATTTTGGAGCATTTCTTATTTTGATTTATTGAATTAGGGATGCTGAACTGCTAAAGTCTACATAAATATTGTAAAATCTGAAAATCTCTGAAATTTGTAACTCTTCTTGTCCCACGCATTTTGAATAAGGCTGACTCAACTGGCAGTGAATTCATTGAAAGCCGTGAGGTCTAGTGTTCAGTGCTAATACAAAGAAAGTCATTTTGGAAACAGCAGATGATCTCTCCCTCCTTAACACATGTCCTTTCTTCTGACTGTCTGCTGAGGATGCATCTTTCTAACTGGTGGTCCGTGAACATCAGCATATTTGGGGTTTTCATGTATTCAGATCCCTTCCAGCTGTGTGCATGTATTTCAAACTGGTCTTGTGTTGCCACAAAAGGCACAAAAATACAAGAAAATGAAATGCTCTTGGTAGGTTTCTTTTTTCTTTTTTTCCCCAAATTGGTTAAATTCCAGTGAACTCCATGTGGTGTTGGGTCACCTGTGATATGTAACTGTTGTTCTGGAAGATGGTTGGTGCTCGTCTCTTCCTTATGAAAGAGACTCTTGGGGCTCCAATCATTATTTTTGTTTCCTGGTCCCATGTGCTCATGTGACTCTTGGCTGCAGGACCCCCGTATGCTCCCCAACTTGGGGTTATGTGTTTTAAAAAAAAGACAACATAGTATAGGGAGAGCCAGGTTGTCGATGTTTTTTTATATGTCAGTGAGATAGTTGGTATCCAAGTCCTATTACTCCAGCTAACAAAGATCTGTCACATGAAAAGGCCAGAGTTAGCAGCTCTGAGGGAACGAGTTTGTGGTGTGTGCATAATTAGAGGACTCATAAAACCACCAGCTGAAGATTTGATCCTCTCACTGAGCATAGTCTCAGGTGCAGCAGGCCAGCTAACAGGCCGGTGTGTGCTGGTGGCCCCGTGGGCATCAGGATTTCAGGTGAAATCCTGGCCAGCTCCACTTCAGATGTGGCATTTTTGGTTTGGGGCAAAGTGAGGAGAAAAGAGGAAGGTGGATGATCTGTAGCACCTGACTCCCTTGTGGTAAATCGAGCATCTTGGAAGAAAAGGCATGCCTATATCCAGAAGGTCCTGCATAGGTGTCCTGTGGGGTTACACCTATTAACTTCAGCTTCAGCAACAAGCCTGCAGTGTGTTGCTTCACATTCTGTCAGCATATTTCTCTCCTCCTTGTTATAGGCTCATCCAATGGTGTGTGCTAATTCAGGGTGGTTGGCGGCATCTGTTGCTGCTGTTTCAGCTGAAACTCTCTGGCTGTGACTTCTTTGGCCTGTGCACACTGCAGCTCTGCAGGCACCTGGGCTTCTGGGTGGGTCTTTGTCCTGGGGTGCTTGTGCCTGGCTCAGACCCGTCAGCTCCTTCCTTCTCAGTGTTTGGGCCTGACCTTGTCTGTAAGGGGAAGCAGGGACATTGAGTATGGCAAGGTCTAGGAGGCGAGTTGTGACTAGCTGGCTTGGAAAAAGAAAGTGATATGTTTTGCATCAAAACTGCCACCTGCCTGGAACCTTAAAGGGTGTTCTCACTCCTGTCTTCACGAAGAGCTTGTTTCTCACTACGTCACTGACTTGTGTTGTGCTAGGAATTTAAACATGTGTCTCACACACTTCAAAGTGAAATGAGATGACTTCCCAGGAAGAACGCAGGCCTTTAAGCCCTTCTGGGGCTTTTGTTCTTGTAATTTGAGGTTTCTGGTTTCTGGTTACCAAATGTGCCCAGAGGGAGCATGGCCACAGAGAGGCCTCAGCTGGTGGCTGAGGTAGCGAGTTAATTGAGAGGTGACTGTTTTTCTCAGTTGGCCTCAGACACGTGAACACCATATAATAATTTCAGGACTTGGGTGCAAAATGTATAGAAGTCTTCCTGCCCTTAGAGCTCAGGGTGACCTGCTTGGATTTGAGCTAATTACTGTCTTGGTGTGCCTTGGCCTCTACCCTCTCCTGAGGGCGAGGGGAAATGTCC
The DNA here is from genome assembly GCF_902686445.1 of Sciurus carolinensis. Lineage (NCBI taxonomy): Eukaryota > Metazoa > Chordata > Mammalia > Rodentia > Sciuridae > Sciurus > Sciurus carolinensis. The sequence goes on along the minus strand of NC_062225.1, from coordinate 38,395,649 downwards.
CTCTAGGGAGGATTTTATTGGCACCAGAAGCACGCTTGTGCCATGTGTGTAAGGAGTTGTGTGGAAGGAGTAAGCGTGGACTTTACATTCCTCAAGCCAGTGTGGCCAGCATGTTTTGGGGACAAGGACGTCAGTTTTCCAACTTATTTTATGTGTATTATTTAAGTTAAATTAGTTTTTAACAGATACATAAAAACCTAAGGATTGTACATGTCAATGGGTAGCCCTAGGGTTTTCTGATGCAGGTATACTTTGTGTGATGTTTAACTCGGGTAAACCTACCTGTCTGCTCAAATGTCATTTCTTAGGGTGAAACTTACCAAAATCCTTTCATCTAGCGTTTTGAAGTATTCAGTGTGGGATTGGCACCTGTAGTCACCTGCTCTACAGCAGCATCCCGGAACTTCCTGCTCCTTCTCTCAGTGGCTCAGAACCCATTAGGCAACCTCACTGGCCTCTGGTTTCCACCATTCTACCCTCAACTGCTAGAACAGCAACATTTTTAGATTTCAGTGTAAACATGTTGAATATACTTGGCTCTCAGCAACCTTGGGGTTCCCTTGTGGGACCTCACTTTCCATTCTTGCATTGTGTGAACTTTCATTGTTCTTTGTAGTCATACCTGACTGTCGAGTGTACTTTGTCATATCCTACATCCACGGAGTACAGCTTCTCTTCTTGTGGTTGTGTAAGATGTGGAGCTACACCAGGCATATATTCATATACGAACGTAGGAAATTGTGTGTGATTCAGTGTGTGAACTTGCACAGTGCACTTGGCTTCCCCTGGCTCCCTCTGATCCTCTGGAGAAAAGTCAAGCTCATTTTTGGATGTCCACATACAAATAGTTAACCCTTTCAATGGGTAGTTCAGGTTTTTACAGTAAGCACAGGACCACACAATCATCACCACAGCCACGGAACCTTTTATTACCCTCCAAAGAAGCCTCACGTTCATGAGCGGCCACTCCTTATTTTCATCGGTCAGCCTCCTGTGTGGACATTTTGTGTAAATGAACCTGGCAACTCGTGGTCTTTTGTGTCTGGCTTCTTTCAGTCAGCCTGAGGTTTCCAAGCTCTCTCCATGCACACTTTCTGTTGATGACTAAGTACTATGTACCCTGCTTGAGGGGGTATGCCACATTTGGTATGTCCATTCATCAACTGGTGGAGATGGGGTAGTTTCCACCTTCGACTATGAGTTTGTTGCTGTATTTGCGTGCCTATTAGTGGACATCAGTTCTTAATTGTGTTGTGCGCATTCATCTGGGTAAACACTGCATCCACTTTCAACCTTTGAGGGCTTCTGGCTGTTTGCCAACATGAGAGCATCATTTGGCCTTGCATGAGCAGCGTGTGAGGGCTCCACCTTCCCCACGTCTCATGGACCTCACCCCGCTTGTCATCTGACTTCTGCACATGTGGCCTCTACTGCCATTTTTGGAGTACTTCTCATAGTTATTCCAACCAGGATGGAATGCTTTGTTGGGACTAATGACACATTAACTAACTGAGGCTGACTCCTTACTCCCTGGTGAGTGCGCAAGATCAAGGCCTCAAAGGCGGTTTCAAAAGTTAATGACGATAAATGGGACCACTGTCAGGGATTGGTTAACAACGGTTCCGCGAACGTGATCAACTTGTGCTTGCCATATAGTCCTATGGGACTCTTGCCTGCGTGAATCCCCCATGTCTTGCTGACCTTTTAGCTGATTGGTTCCAGCCTAGCCTCCACCCTACATAAGAGCTGTGTGACTTCCTCAACAAATGAGTTCCTGCTGTGACTGTTTTCCCTGACATGTCTGATTGTCCTCCACCTGGAGGGCTGGTGGGTGGTCAGTCGGCCCTACCTTTCCCATTTTGACCTTGTTGGGAGTGCTCCCTTCCCTTGTTGTTGGTCGAGAAGAGCAAGGGGGCTTAAGACCCTGACAATGCTTATTTTAGTTCATGAGTTCATGAAATTCTTGCTGGTGGGGACAGCAGGCTCTGCTCCTCGCACTTGCTCCCAAGATCGACTGTTGGTCTGGATGGACCATGCGGCTGACCGGCTCTGGAGGGACATGGCTTCTTATTTTAGTCACTAAACTATCAGGTTGTGCCAGCGAGTTCAAAAGTGTTTTCCTTTCGAGTTTCCTGTCTGTAGATGTTTCCATGTCTTCTTGACTTCTCCCTACCTCTCACCAGAGACCTTGAAGCCCGTGCAAGGAAGGAGCTCTTCCGAGCCTTCTTCAGGCTTCCATGAAAGGAGAAACTGCACGCTGTGGTGGACTGCTCCTCTGGGTGCCCTTCAGTCTCTGCCACACTGCGGGATCATGTTTACCTCTTTGCCAGCAGAGAAGATGGCTGCTGTAATGTTGTCCTTCTGCTCAGAGGTAGACCCTGCTCCTCACCTCTGCTTGACCTGCTATTCACACTCTGAAGAAGCCTTTTGTTATTTAACCCATTTTGGTGAGGCCATTTTCTTTTACTAAAACAAAATGCTTGATGTCAGGTTTACTTATTCACCAAGAAAAAAAAAAAAGGGAAGAACATGGTGCTGGGTCAGCACCAGTGAGGGCGTTGTGGTGGACAGTGTCCCTGTGGCAGGAGCATGAGTAGATGGAAACATTACATTGTGAAGATAGGAAGCCAGAGAATGGGGAGGGACCATTGTGTTGTAACAACCCCTGTTGTGGGAACAAAACAGGTCCCATAATCCCTTCTGAGGGCTGTTCTTCCAGTGACCCAACCACCCCTACTAGGTCTCACCTCTTAAGGTTCCACCACTCTTTAATGCTGCCCCATTGGGGGTCAAGCTTTCAACCCAAGAACTTTTGGGGGACACACTGAAACTCTATCCCAACCAGAGCTACTTGGGCAGTGAGATGGGACACATGGGGTGGGGGACATTTGCACTGTTTTCTCCTCTAAAGAGGGACATCTAGATGGCCAGCATTCAGGAAGGAAGCATGACCTGAATTATACCATTACCCAGTCAGCCTTCATTTTTTCTGTTTTTTTCTGTGGCAACTGAAAGTTGCCTAGAAGTGATGGGTAAGAAGAGCACACCCTAACCCCACACTGTTGATAAAGCTGTCATTCAGAAGTACATGCCTTGTAATTCAAGCTTTCCCTATAGCTCTCATGAAGGGATCCTCCCCTTTTGTGGCCAAAAAAAGAAAAAGGAAAAAGGCAAACTATAAAAAGTTTCGCCTTTAGAAATTGAGTCAGAAAGTGCAATCTGCCATACTCCCGATACAAAATGTCATTTTGATCAAACGCAACATTCTTTCACCTAGGGTTGAATGTTTCCACTAGGAATTACTGCTAAAATTAATAGATTCAAATTATCAAAGTTGATTAGATTACAGAAACATTGTATTTTAGAAAGTGCAAATAGTTTAAACAGCAAACGTATAATATAGTGAGAAACTTGTTACTAAAACTATAAATAACAAAGACCTAAGTCGAAATTATATATGGAATCGATGAGTAACCATTTTAGATATCATGCTCAATCATCATGGATGATGTGATGCTTCAGCACTGCCCAGAAAGACAAGAGCAGATTCTTCTCCACAGGTTCCAGCGGTGTCCTCGTGCCTGAGTTGCCTCATAAGCGGGAGGTTGGGGGCTGGGGATATAGCTCAATTGGTAGAGTGCCTGACCCGCAAGCACAAGACCCTGGGTTCAATCCCCAGCACCACAAAAAAAAAAAAAAGAAAAAAAAAAGGGAGGTTGGGGATGGATGCAGTCATCCTTATCCTCATGAGGGTAGGTCCTCTTCCTGAGGACAAAGTCTCTGGACATGGGGATTCATCGCATAGAAGACATTCACATTCTTAGGAATCTTCATTTCCGGGGAGAGAGGGATACAGGTTGGGTAGGAGGCACTCGAGACATGTACTGCAGGACACCGCAACATCTGACAGCCTCTACCAGGCAAGGCCTGAGCCACAGTCCTGAGAGCTGTCCAGATCAGCTCTAATACCACCAGACACATCCTCAACTGTCCTCCCTAAGGAAAAACTAGGTCTAGGACTTCACCAGACCTAATGTCTGTTGCCTCCAAAGACTTTGGGCTCCAGAAAATCACAGTTGCTCTTGAATATGCCAAAGGATACCCCTAGGGATTGCATCTGAAATCTCTCACAGACAACTCATGTGCTCAAGGTTTGGCCCCCAGTTCAGCAATGTTCACTGGTGGGTTTTGGGGGAAGCATTCCCTGATGAGTGCTCTGATGTTATCATGAAATACTCAGTCAAGATGAAGACACTACTAAGCAGTGGGAGAAAATGGAAGAAGGTTGGGAATGGATGGAGGAAGACCTGAAGAGGGCGATGCTCTCAGCACACGTGTATTTTTGCTGGGGGCTCCTCTTTTTGCGGTACTTGGGTTTGAACCCATGGCCTTGTGCTTGTGAGGCAAGCACTCTACCAATTGAGCTCTATCCCCAGCCCTAGGGGCTCCTCTTAATCCTCATTTTCCTAGTAGTTGTCCTCCTCTTTTTCCCATCTTTCTCTCCTTCCCTCTCTCAGTCTCCTTATCTCCCATTCTATCACCTGGTTGGCAAGTGCTCCGTAGCTTACAGGTGCCACACCCTCTGCCACAATGGACAGCCATAGTTCACAACCACATGGAAAGCTATTAAACCCAGGACCAAAACAGGATTCCCCTGCTAAGTTATTTTCCCCAAGTATTTGACAGGGAGGAAAGTATGACCAACTCAGACACATCATTTTAGCCATGTTCGTTCTGCCATTGTTGCTAGCTAGCTCCATGTGAACCAGGCATCCTATAAGTGAGGCCACATCTCAACTGCTGCCCTACTGAGATCAATCATTCCAAAGAACAGGAAAGGTATTGCTTGACTCCCACATTTTGCTATGGTCCAGGGATGCAACAACCCCAAGTGGGTTTCAGATAGCCAGCAAGTCCCTGGTCTGAACACCTGTCTCCTGCCACCCTCCTATAAAAAGGGCCTGTTCTCAACTTGGGTTTGGATGTGTGTACCTGTGCTGTGAATTTCCGAGCCTACCAAGGCTTAAGCTTTCTACTTCCATGAACTCTACTAACTTAACACAATTAGTGGATTAGGATATGAGAGAATGTTTTGGATGCAGTTTTCAGTGTGGACAGAATGAGGATCATAGCTACTGCGGGATTTTGGCTCACAGAAAAGAAAAAAGCAGTGGCATTAATTACAGGTCAGATTTGTGTCATACGTGCCTAGGAAGCCCTCATCTGATTTTAGTGAGGGAAAATAACCTGGCTCTACTGATTCCATCTAGGCAAGTGGACTCAGGAACAGAAGACTTGGTAATTTGTGCAGTGTCAGACTGTTGAGGCTGTCTCGCAGTCTGTTCTTTTTTCAGATTTAGTCCGGTTCTGCTTGCTAGAAAATTGATAATGCTCTGCAAAGGGAGTGGATTTCTGGTCATGGAGAAGGCTTTCAATAGAACTGCTTCAGTCCAAAAATGCATCAACTGTATCCTTAGCCCTGTGTTCCCATCTTCCTCTGCAAACACTCCTCTCAGTGAGTCCTGGGGCCACATGGTCCCTGCAAGAATACTTTCTCCTCGCTCCTCTTTGATGTCAGCATTGAATGCCTGTTGCTCTCCAGGATTGGACACCTGGTGGGTAGGTGCACTTGCTCCTGTGGCTGATCAGAGAACCTAGAGACCATTCCACCAGTGTTTGTGTGCTTTTCTTTGTGGACGAGGCCCATCAGTCCCTGTTTGAGTGTTCTTCTGGGTCACATCCTACTCTTTTGGGCTACGAGTTGACCTGAGTCCACTTCCTCAACATTGCTCCCCACCATCTGATTGTCCCACTTACTGTTGCTGTTGCGAGATGATTTGGCCCAGCTCATAGTCTTCTGAATCCTCCTCCATCAGCAAATGTTCCAGGTCCCTGGGAATGACAGCAGGAGCACTGTTGTTGCATGTCACCTGCATCAGCATGGGAGATAGGCCTTGAGGAAATGGGCCTTGGGTGACTACCCAAGAACAGTGTCAGGGACATTCAGGGGAAACCTCAGCTCTAAATACAGGGGCACCATCATTACAAACTACTCCTCTACCAGAGGGTGGCCTCCTGGTAATCGCCTGGGGCCTTCCTCAGGGCTATGACACCAATCCTCCTACAACAGTCTGCCTGGCCCTGCCATTGCCCTTTGTGGAGCCACATTTCACTCGGTCAAAGGACCCCACAGCCTGGGTACAGAAACACTCTCATGCCACCAAGATGGAAGGAATGGACCAGTGGCCTCCTCCCTCCCAGGGCTGTTGTGGAATGCAGGGTGAATTTGGCGTGGCCCAAGCAGAAACCCAAGTGACTTTGGTTCTGATTGCCAGGGTACAGAACACACTCAGGCAGAAGACCAATGATAGCCGTGAGAACTCCTGGCCTCCAGAGGCTCAGTACTGGCTGGGATGGAGGAGGACACCTCACTCATCAAGGGTGGCATGGGAACATGCTGCTGTAGAGAGACTCCCTGGAGATGGAGTGTGCTCCATCCACATGAATATTGATTCTACAGAGAGACCTTAAGCTCCCTGATCAAGGGGTAGGAAGAATCTCATGTTGCTCTCCTCCTCCATGTGCACCAGCATTCTCCATCCCACACAGTGCAGCCTGCATCCTGGATGCTGTCCTTTCCTCACCTCCCACCAAGACCTGCCCCTATACATCTGGTCTGTACACTAATATCCACACAGACTCCTTCACAAATGGCGGTGGACATGGTCATGCTCTCCCTCAACTGAGGTCAAGTCCTTAACAATGACCTCTCTCTTCTTTATTCCCATCTATCTTTCCTGACCATCTAGAAACTCTTAATTCAAGAGGGCAAGAGTAGCCCATGGTATGGGATTTGTGTTTGTTCCCTGCCCTGGGATAGCACCAGGGGACACCTCTTCCGCCAGGCTTACCAGGACAATCTTGCCATCCTTTGCACTCTGCTGCTCTAGACTGATGTGTATGAGGCAGCTGTCTTCCACCTGTTGGTTGTACCAGGGCCATGAGGATCTGAACATTATGCCTCCAATGTCCCTCGATTTCTTCATCTGTTTTGTGGCCATGGGCTTGGGCTTAGCCTTTTGATTAGAGATGCCACTTAAAGATGGGCCAGAAACTGATGGCCACCCCCACTTGTCAGGGTGCTCTATTGGCATTCTAGAACATATGTCCAGGAGGTGAGGCTTTTTGTCACCCTGGTGAATATGAAGGAGCACCAGGGGTTAAGAGCATGTAAGGTGGGTGTTTACCTCCTTTCTCTTGCTGTTGGCCCACTTCCTGGTGAGTCTTTCCCTGAGGACAAAATCTAAGTCCACACGGGGATTGATGGCATAGAACACATTGCCACCATCAGGGATCCTCAGCACTGGAGAGGGAGGGGCAGTGGTGTGGAAGGTGAGTGATACTCAAGGAGTACACAAGAGAACCCCCCCCCCCCCCCCGCAACTGACAGCCTCTGCCAGGTCAGTCTTGAGCTCTAGACCTGAGGGTTTGCAATCTAGATAATGTTCCACCGAAGACATCCTCAGGGTCTTTCCTTGAGGAATGTCTAAGCACAGGATCTTAACCAATCTACCAACTTCTAAGAGAAAGCACCCCAGACCCCAGAACCTCTCAGTTCAGGTAGAACCTACCAAGGAGATAATGCTGGAGTTTGCATCATGATTTGCCATCAGTGGCTCCTGTGTTGAAGCTGTCATCCAATGCAGCAGTGTTCACACATGGGGTTCAGGAAATCATGTGATGGTGGATGCTTTGACCTTGCAGTGGAATAATCCATTCATTCATGAAGACACTAATGAGAGGTGGTATAAATTGGAATTGTGCTGGGCATGGACGGAGGATGTCCACAGGAAGTGTGTGCCTTCAGGAATCATGTTTTTTTTTTTTTTTTTAATATTTTGAGTCAGCTGATTCTTCATTTCCTCCTCATCATTCTGCTTTGCTTTCAGAGTTTTTTCAAACCAAACTTAGTTTGACATTATGGGCTACACTGTCTCAGGCAATTAGACAAATATTTTTAAAACATCAGATGAGAAAAAGAAATGTGGCGCCCAATAATGCAAAACAATGTTTATAAGAGAGAAATCATGAAGTGGGAAGAATAACACAATTATTCTATCAGTACCTCTTGTTCTTGTGAACATTACTTAACCCAAATGAAGAGAACTCCTCTAACAACCAAAATAGCTTCTTGCTAGCATACACTTACCCCCAAATATTTAATTTTACAATGAAAAAGAAAAGAAACACTTGAGAAATTTTCCATTGTGATGATTTAGAGCAAGTCTTCATCAGATTACTCACAACTTTGGAGCAAATGATATCAGCAAGGTAAAAGGAAAATAAAATTATCTGTGCTGATCCTATTGGTAATGCATACAAGTGATAAATACAAAGTTCATACTATCAATATAGGCTCATTTGGAGAGGATTAAAATTCATATATTTAATCTGTGTATTGTTATATTCTTGTTATCTTTGTGTTTCTTCTGGATCTTGTTCTCCTTCTTCTTCTTAATGATGTTCTTGTTCTTCATCTTCTACTTCTGGTTGTAATCTTATTCATGTTCTTCTTCTTCATCTTTGTCTCCTTCAACTCCTTTTCGTTTATGTCCTCTTCCTCTTCCTGTTGCTTCTCATCCTTCCATTTTCTCTCTCCAGTGCCAGTTTGCCAAACTGTGAGGTGTTCTATTGCTTCACATATTTCTGTGAGATATGGCCTCTGTCCTGGAATAACGAAATGGTGTCAGTTCACATGGAATGGAAAGATTGGAAGCCAGGTGCTTAAAGCAATGTTTCATCATTCAAGAACTTTACTCAAGTATTTGTCACTGTCCTGAAAGGCTGCCTAAATAGACAGCCAGGGATTGCTTATCTCCTTTGCCCCTCCTGGATATGAAGTTTGCAAAGCCTGATAGGGTTCAGGGAAGGACATGGGATAGGGAGGCCCAACAGTCCCAGGGTGAACTGATTTACACTCCCATCATTGCTCTTTTTTTTTCTGCAAATGACCCACCACTCTCTGGTTGTTTTTCAGGCAACAGCACTCTTTCTTTGACTGGTGAGATGTCCTGAACCCACAGTAAGTCACTTCTCTCCACTATTGGATGGACCCACTTACTCTTAAGCTCTGACAACCTGAAGCAGTTCAAAGTCTTCTGGATCCTCCTCATTGAGCAAGTGTTCATCTAAGGCCCTGCATTTGACCACTGGTGCCCTATCCTGGTACATCACCTGATCAGGGTTGGAGAAATCTCATCAGAGAATGAATTTTGGAGTAGCCACCCAGAGGACAATGGTCAAAGTCATTCAGGAAACAGCTTAGCTCTTAATACAAGGGCACCATATGTAATCATGCTACCTGGGGCCTTCAAGAGTTCATGTGGGATCTTCCTATGTGCTTCTAGTCCCGTCCTAGTACAACAGTCAGGTTGTCCTTGCTATGCCCTTCTGATAAAAGGGTACAAAGACCTAACAGCTTTCTACAGACACACTATGGCCCAATAAGATGGGAGGAATGGTCCAGTTTGCTCCTGTATCCGATCTCTGCACCAACAGTCATGCTCCCTTTGTGGGTGTCCCAGGCAGGGACCCAGAGGCTTTAATCCTAACAGACAGGGCATAAAACAGAATCAGCAACTGGAGTATGCTTGTGACTCTTTTATGATAGCCAGGAGACTGCTAGCCTCCAGGGCCCCAGTGCTCGATTGAGTGTAATGAGGTATGGACCCCACTGAGGCAATGTTTGAACACATGGAGAGTTAGAGCTTAAACCCCACACCCAGAAAAATTCTGCAAAGGGAGCAGCTAGCTCCCTATTCAGGTCTATGCAAAGCATGACACTTATGTTTTCTTCAAAAACCTCAGTTGTCTGTGACCTGCAATAACCTAAACTCTTCATGCTAGGGAGGATCCCTTCCATTCCACATATGCCTTCCAACACACAGGAGTTATGATTGCTGCATCCTTGCACAAACCTTCAAGTCTCCAACTCACTTATCTAGACACCAGGCTTCAGAGAGTGCAGCCTGTACCCTATATGTTCCTCTGACCTCATCTGAGCACAGCAAACAACACTGCACTTGCAGATTGCAAATCCCACACCCTGCAGGCCCACTCACACCTGGAGCTGGGGCATGCTGCTGCTCTCCCTCATCTCAGGTCAGCTTCATAACACTGACCTCTGACTTCTTTATTCTCTTCAATCTTATTTGACCTTCCAGAAGCTCTAATTCAAGAAGGCAGGCCTAGTCCAAGCTGTCTGCTATGTTCTCTGCCTTCCCCAGTGAGGACACCCAGGGGATCTCCTGCTAAATGGCTCACCACGATGCTCTTATACTTCCTTTGCCTTTGATTTTCTAGATGGACATGAATGGAGCAGCTGTCTCCCACTCACTGTTTGTACAGAGGTATTGTGGAACTCAAGCAGAGACTGGAATTGAGCTCTGCCTCTGGGGATGGTGCTGCTCCTTCATTGGCCACCAGAGCAGTTCCTTGCTGAGGCTCTAGCCCTGGGGTGGGCATTAGTAGTGATCCTGTAGCTGGAGCAGAAAAGATTCCAACATGATAGCCTGCCGTGAGCTTTGCAAACACAGGCAATCCACCCTGTCTTCCACGAATATCTCAGCCCATAAGCCCACACTGGACCTCTTCCCAGACAGGGACATGGCTCGAGTGGACAATGGTTTCTCTTTGTTCCCCGCCCAACACCAGTCAGATTCCACCCTATGGGACCAAACTCTAACCTTTTTAGACCCTTATGTACACACCCCGGGCTTCCTGTCACTCAGGCTCTGCCTCGCTGGACTTGCCATCCTCCAGCTGGGCCAGCAGATGGTGTGCTTGGCGCTCCAGATTCAAGCCACCCATGTACAGTTGAAGGTAAGGCAGCAGCAGCTGGAGAATCATGAGGCCTGGAGGCTGATGGAAAGCCTTGCTGTACTGCTCCATCCAGTTACCTGGGTTTTTCGGCACGGCACTGTGAACAAGCAGGTTTGCAGTCAGCAGAAGCCTGGACTCTCTTACCCCACAGCCCCCACCACCAAAACTGGTCTTGGCATGCTCTGCCTTTCCTGTCTCTTCATAGGCCAGCCCACCACAGCCAAGACATGGTGGCTGTACACACAGTGAAAGGACAACACTCTGGGCAAAAACTTACACCCAAAGATGTTTAGAACCATGGCATGACCAGCTCTCCAGTCCTCAGGGGAGGCCACACACTCTTTGTTGTTTGCTACATCCTCTCCAACCTGAAAAACAAAATCCAGAAGGGTATGTGCACAGGTCCAGGACTAGCATGGCTCCAGGGACACCTCATTCCCTGGCTTGGACTACTTTGCTTCCTCATTCTCTGTGAGCTCTCATTGAGCCCTCACTTTTGGCCACATTCCACCTCAAGTTGATGATGGTCTCTTGGTCTACCTTGTTCACTGGGGTAGGACAAGATGCAATCCTGTCTCAAGGAGGAACGGATAGTGACACATGCTGAATATTTATTTCTGATACTATCAAATGAGAAAAGATAGGAGATTTTTACCACATTTTCAACTGAATTGTGCAAAATGCCTTTCAACATGTCTTCCCACAGTGGGTGCTTTCTCTATGTTCATCCAAGAGTGAGCCCAAACAGCTTCTTCACATATATCTCACTGGGCATGGGAGCTACCAGCCCCCAACTGTCTGGCTGTAACTGAGTAGTGAAGTTCTGCCCCACAATGGTATCTGGAACATTCTTTCTAATGTAAAAGTGCTTTCCCCAAGGCCTAAAGAAAGTGAGGCCCCTAGCACAGAGCTTCTTCATGCATGAAGGGAACATCCCAACAGAAAGAAGCCCCAGTCCTCACTGAGCCCACATGGAAGTGAACTGACTACACACCTTAAAACACTAAAGCCCAATGTGTGTAGGCTGCTCCACATGCCTCTGTGGACCAGTTGGTGAGAGAGGGAGGTTTCGTCTGCCTGAGAAGGCGAGGTCACTCTCCACCGCCACCCACTTGGTGTTGAGAATATACTATCAGCTTAGTCCTCTGATCCCCCTAGGTCTCACAAAGCATTTGGTTCTCTGAGAGATATATGGCTTCCTCAAGACCCAAGCATGAGGTGGCTGTACACTTTGTCTCGGACGTAGTCTTACCTTGGGAAGAGCAGCACCAGCACTTGCTGTTTGGTGATGAAACCTGAGTAAATAGACCTGAAGGTGCTGCCCCAGTCGGGGTTCCTACCAAAAAGACAGGCATGAGCTGGTTCATGAGCTCTTCTTATCTGTTACCTTCAAGGGTCTCTATCCCACAGGGCTCATCTGTGGTTGGAACCAATTCATTTTCACCTTGGTTTGGGACCAAGAATGGTGGGATCAAAAATGGAAATGGTAGCAAACAGAAAAATGCTTTATCCCAATACAATGAAGTAACAGCAGAATGGGACAGTTCTCATCAGCACATACACACACACACACACACACACACACACACAGAGTCAGAGTATGAGTGGTGGGCCATTCATGATGGGTCATAAATGAGGTCCTACTATGCTCACCTGTCCTGTGCTGCTCAGTGTTGCTGTTGAGCTTCTCTGGGAAAGTGTCCCAAGACTCTGGCATCTAGGATGAAACCTCACTCTTTTTTCTCACACAAGACTACAGTGACACCCCTGAGATTCCTGGGGGCCTGAGACTCGACATTTTTTGAAACAGCAAGAGAACATCCATCTCGCTCCAGTGTCTCCAACCGACTGAGCAGGGATGGCTTGCTCAGTGAAGTGGGTGCGTGGTTACCAGGGTTCCATGTTTCATTTGATCCATCGTCAAGGTACTGAGGTCATGTCCTCCTATGGTGCCTCTGCCTGAGCCTCTTATTCACACACGACTACTCCCAAAACCCCAAGGGCTGCCAATTGCTCCCACCTCAATCCACATCAAGTGCACAACTGAACACATGTTCACCAACAACTACAGCCACCAGACCCGGCCCACCTTGGCTCCCAACAGAGTTCCAGTGTGAGGATTCAAATCTGAATTCACAAGCAGACCCTCCTTCTCACCATGTGTGACCCTGGACCAAATGTTGTGCCTCTCTTGGGCTCTTCAGTGTCCCCTTATTTGACCATCAGGCAGTGTTCTTTAAGAAAATGCCCAGGAATTCAGCTCGCCCAAATGCTTTACTGGTGCTTGAAGAATGCAAACTCTTCTGATAGGAAAAGGTGTCACCCTTTGCTCCACACTATGTCACTTGTGTTTCTCCAACAATGCTCAGGGACAGTGCCATTATTGCTATCTTGAAAGTACAGCAATAACCTGGATGAAATGAGATAAGCAAGAGGCCATTAGCCTGAAATTGTCTGTGTACTTGGATCTCCTGCTTAATGGACCCCAACCTATCTTGATCTGGAAACATTGTTTTTTATTTTAAATTTTTTGTAACAAATAACGATTTTAGCCAGTAATGAACACCCAACCTTCTTCCTACTGAGGCAGCTAACTGATCACAGCAATCCCCCAAAGTGGCAAGCACCCAGGCATTAGCAGATTAAGTGACCTTCCACCCTGGTTTCTTATTTAGTCTGTAAAAATTCACTGGTCACACTGCCAGTCAGAGTGTTCTAAACTTCTCTTGCTCTGAGTGCTTCCAGAGTCATGACTCATTCTTCGCTCAAATAAATTCTGTTAAATTGACTTCATCTAAAGTCATTCTCTTAACACATGTGTAATAGTATTGTCAAAGCTTTCAAGGACCTAGCTTGGACCAGATCAAGAAAAGAGTCAGGCAGCTGACTGGCTGGAACCACAAGATCTAGGTGGCACTAAAACAGTAGAAGCACAAGCAGTAACAGACTGAAATAGATAAACTGGACTTTGTCAGCACTTGAAAGGTTTATACTTCAAAGGATACTGTCAAAATGAAAAGACAAACCAGCTTGCCAATAACTCTTTGATAAGAGACTTGTATTCTGAATTTACGGAGTACTTTACAACTCAGAAATAAGACCCAAAGTCTTCATCCTCCAAAGATATACAAATGCCAATAATAAAGATTCCCAAGTCCTTGGTCATGAGGAAAATGCAAATCAAACCTACAATGAGATACCCTTTAAACCTGCTAGGATTTCTATACTAAAAAAGAAGGACAGTAACAAAGTGAGAAAGAATGCCAAGAAATTGGAACCCTTATACATGGCTATGTGGAATGCAAATTGGTGTAGCTCCTTTGAAATTATCAGTTCTTCAAAAGACAAAGCATAGAATTGTCTTATGAACTGGGTCTGGTGGCACGTGCATGGAATTTTAGCGACTCTGAAGATTGAGAATGCAGGATATCCAGTTCAAACCCAGCCTCAGCAACTTATTGAGACCCTAAGCAACTTAGCAAGACCCTGTCTCTAATAAAATATGAAAATAAAAAAAAGGGATAGGGATGTGGTTCCCAGTTCTTAAGTGACCCCGGGTTCAATTCCTCCTAAAACAACAACAAAAAAGAACTCCCATATAAGTCAGCAATTCTCCTAGGTACCAAGAGAAAAAAAGCATTTCAACACAAATACTTTTCAGAAATGTTCGAAACATCATTATTCAGCATAAATCAAAAGGGGAAAAGACCCAAATGTTCATCAAATGAAAAGGTAATAAAATATGACAAAACCAAACAATGAAATATTATTTGGCAATCAAAAGGAATGAACGTTGATTCATTCTACAACATGGATGAATCTTAGAAGCATGCTAAGTCAAAGAAACCAGACACAAATCAAAGGTTCCATTTCTATGAAATTTTCAGAATCAGCAACTCTATTGAAACAGAAATAGATTAATGGATGCCAGTAGCTGAGGAAGGGCTGAATGGGGAGTGACTGTCCCTAGGTCCTGGGCTTCTTTGGTGGGAAGATAAAAGTGTTCTGGAAATAGAAGCAAGTGCCCTGGCTCATGCCTGTAATCCCAACAACTCAGAATATTGAGCAACTCAGAAGGATCACAAGTTCAAGGCCATCCTGAGAAACTTAGGGAAACCCTGTCTCAAAAAATGAAAAGAAATGGGAGTATAACTCAGTTTTAGAGCACTACTGGGTTCAATTCCTGGTAGTCCCCCCCACACACACCAATTACAGAATTAGATGGTAATGGTGTTTTCACAACTTTATGAATATACCACTAAATCACTGAGTTGTACATTTTAAAAAGGTGATTTCTATGGTATAAGAATTATGTCGTGATGATGCTGATTTTTAAACATATCATTAGAATATATGTGATGTAGGGTGCCCTCACTCCAGCATTCACACAAGAATCTTTACACAACTGGCAAAGGGAAACAAAATTAAAGATCAACCAGTGTGCCATTTCTCAGCAACGCCAGTGAATTACTACTGAGCAGTTTTAGTCTGTGTTCTGGTAAGTTTTCTGAGCAACCTCAGACACACCCATGAGTCTGACACCAACCAACTGACAGCCCCCTGATGTCAGGCAAATCATTGTGTGGGTTAGTGCTAGGAACAGAGATGAGTGATTGGTTTTATAATCTAAATTGTAAACTCTTGAATATTTTTGATAGGAAATTGCCAAACCCAAAAACTACCAGAAAAACAAGAATACAGAGATGTAGGAAAGTATTTTTGATGTGCAAAGCTGAAGAAAGAACAGGTAAGTATGTTTGGAACATATCTTTGGAATGTAATCCAGGTAGACTCTCCAGCAATAAAGAGCAGAAATATGGTGAATTGAAAAATAAATGTAAGAAAAATGTAAATGTCAGATGTGGACACAGCTTAGCAGTAAAGTATATGCTTAGCATTCACAGGGACCAGGGTTCACATAGGTACATACACTCAAAACCTCACTTACAATATTCAAATGGCCAGGCACTGTGGCACACTACTCTGAACCCAAGCTACTTGGGAGGTTAAGGCAAGAGGATAGCAATTTCGAAGTCAGTCTTGACAACTTAGTAAAACCCTATTGAGAATAAAAAAGATGGGATATCTTCCAGTGGGAGAGCCCCCTGTGAGTTCAATCTCTAAAACCACAACAAAAATTTTGTTTCTAAATTGTGAATGTCATTTGCAACCTGACAATGTCTGAGTCCCATGCTCATGGAAAAGGGCAATAATGAAGATGTTCACCATCCTACTGTCTTCTGACCAACTTTTGTGTCCTGGGAAAGTGGCTAACTCTCATTATAAAAGAAACCACTCCTTCTGTGTGACTTAGATGAGATTTGCTGCCTAGTTTTTCTCCTGATGCTGTGGGCCTTGTGATTGGCTCTCCTGTCTACCTGCTTCAATCAACAAAGTCCTCTTCCTTTACCTTGAGGAACCCCTCATTCAGGAATGCTCTTTCTCTTGCAACACTTTGACTAATCACTCCTTAATTTTCCAGTGCATTTTTGTCTTTCAGAGGCACATAATAAATCCTTCATTTTTAATGTGCAGAAAGAAGTGTACAAATTTATTAGCAGACAATCTGCTCTTTCTACCCCAACTAAGAAAATGCTGATAAAATATTTAAAGAATATCAGTTTCAAGGGGTGCCAAATAATTTGCCTTCTATTGGGTTCCACAATTAGTGTTGTCTTGACCAAGTGCCTGAGAAAAGGACTGTGGAGCTGACATTTATTTATTTATTTATTTATTTAGTCATTTATTTATTTATATTTGGTACCAGGGATTGAACCTGGGACACTTAAAAACTCAGCCATATCCCCAACTCCTTTTTTATTCTTTCTGTAGAAACAGGGTGTTGCTGAGTGGCTTAGAGCCTTGCTGTGTTGCTGAGGTTATTATTGAACTCTCAATCCTCCTACCTCAGCCTCCAGAGTTGCTGGGGTTAGAGGTGTGCACTACTGTGCCCAGCTGGATTTGACACTTTTGAAGGAAAATTCACCTTTGTGGTGACAAATCAAGGAGTTTGTAATTGGGGGGGGGGCAAAACCTCTTCTCAACTGAGAAATAAATTTAATTTCAAGGTTTATGGTTCATATTAAAATGTCTAGGATCATTTCTCCATTTGCAGAGGTCTCCAAATGCCAGGTGTCTAGTTTTGTCTAGATACAACTCTTATTTCCAACTTCATGTTATATCCAGATTATCATACTTTCATCTTATAAATCAGAGATGGCAAATAAATGAAAATACTCTACAATGTCAGAATTTAACAGCTCCTTCAACTTACTCAGCAGCGACATTGTGAATATACGCCTTCTTACCTGTTAACAGGGTACATCATTGAATCATTTGTATCCTTCCATCAGTTCCTGGATACCACTAGTCATCTAATAGGAAGCTCAGGGACTCACCTATCATTATTTGCTGGAATCATCTTTATTTCCCCCATATTGAACCATGGGGGTTTCAGGAATACATAATTGAACAATACTGCACATATATGATCCTGTCTTCTGTGACTTTTCTGAAGGGGATCCAAACTGGTCCTGGCCTGGGTCAAAGTGATTTGGAGATGTGTTGCTTTATGGAAGAATGTGGAAAGTCGGGTCTGAGGAAAGGGTGTGATCCATCTTGGACACTTCCTGGGATTCCCAATCTCAGCAGGTTCACAATTCAATTTCAGGCCTCTTCTATTGGCCAGAGTAGAAAGAATACTACTTGCCACAATCTGCCAGTGGATGTTTCTGTTTTGCTCATGCTTTGCTCATGCAAATCCTCATATACTTGTCCTGGTGTATGTGTGTCACCTGGTAGCAGGAAGAGAGAGAAACCTGTGTCAATGACTCTTATATAATTATTAAGAATAAGGGATTAGGTGGCATGACCAGAAGATATCTGACCTGGGGGATCTTAGCTTGAGTCCACAGCTGTCACTTCTGGGCTGGGAGATGCTTGACAAGTCATTTCCCTGCTTTGAGTCTGTTTTTCTTCATTTATAAAATAAAGGGACTGACCAGGTATGAAATTGCACACCTCTAGCCCAAAGAAATGAGAGAGACTGAGACAAGAGGATCATAAGTTCGAGGCCAGCCTCAGCAATTTAGCAAGAACCTTTCTCAAAATAAAAAAAGAAAAAGACTCAGGAGGTAACCCAGTGGTAAAGTGGCTCTGAGTTCAATCTCCAGTAGCAAATATTTAAATGGACCAGATCACATGAACCCCTTTTAAAATCTTTGGTTTCTCAATTTCTTTGAAAGTGATATAAAAGGTTTGATGTTGACATAACAGGGTTCTTTCTACTACAGTAGTCCCCCACTTATTGGGGGGACATGTTACAAGACACCCCCCATAATGACTGAAAGTACAGGTAGAGCCAACCTGATCTATACACACCCTCATTTTTTATATGTGTATACATACCTATGATAAATTTTCATTTGTGAAGTAGCTGCAGTGAAGAGACTTAAGTACAATGATTAATAAGAAAATGAAATAATTATAACAATATACTCCAATTCACTTTAAATTTATGAGTGATTTATCTCTGGAATTTTCCATTTAATATATTTGGACAGTGGGTAACTGAAACTGTGGAAAGTAAAGCTATAGATAATGGAGCACTGCTAGAATAAGCTTCATAACAGTGGGCTTGGGTGTTTCTGGCAAGACTGCTTATCATTCTCCTAACACATTACTAAAGCAAGTACAAGGCACTTGGTAAAGCAGTGAAAAAGCACAGATCCCTACCCAGCCTGGAATGCATATCCTAGTCAAAATATGCAGACCCTAGATGATAAACAGAACAAAAGCAAACATATAATGAGCAATGAATAATTTATTTGGATAATTCTGAAAGAAGGACCTATCCAGATACCCCAAACCAACTTACTACTGAGGTTGGTTTGAATGCTTTGAATACTTTGATGCTTATTTTAGCCAACTAACAGATGAACCAGTTGTAGAAAGAGGAGCAGGGTGAACAAGAAGCCTGGATCCTTTCCCAAGAGTTTTGTTTACAAGTAACGTGGCTCCTTGGTGCCTTTCCTAACTAGTTCTCCCCAGCACCTGTAACAATCTCACAAATATTGTGGATAATTTCTCAGTTTCTAATTTTTTGTAGGTGCAAAATTGATAAAAAGAGAACACAAGATTTGAATTCCCCTCTCTTCTATGGTGCCTGTTTCTTCAGGGAGGAGAGCCTGGTCCATGTGGAGCTGTACAGGCTCAGGGAAGGGAATTTCTTTCTTTTATTGTTTTTTTTTCTCCTCTCTTTTTTGTAATGCTTGGAACTGAACCAAAGGGTGCTCTACCACTGAACTACATTCCCAACCTCGCAACCTTTTATTTTGTTTTGTTTTGTTTTGAGGTCCTCTTGGTAAGTTGTTGAGGCTGTCTTGAACTAGTGATCCTCCTGGTTCAGCCTTCCAAGTCACTAGAATTACAGGTGTGTGCTTGGGGGGGGGGATTTCTGAGGAGTTGATTTTCAACTGTACTTTTGTTGGATACTTGGAAATCATTAACCCTTTGATGTAAGCCTGGAGATAAGAAAATGCAAACAGAAGTCAGATTAATTGCCTTAGGTCATAGAGGTTCAGAACAGCATCCCTACAAAAGAAGATGCCAGGGGACCTTCCTGTTATATCCACCCCTGGTGATGGTACTTTCAATGACTGAGTTAACTAAGCCACAGACATAGAGGGCCCCAGTGCCTTATATAAGGAAGAGAGTGCTTGCTGTTTTTACTGTAATTTGCCTTCAAATTCTTTACCTGCAGTATATAAGGTGACATATGTCTGATAGCTGGTTTTAAACATAGAGACAGTGCCAGATTCTGTAGTCATAATCATGAATACACACTCTAGGGCTGGCTAGGGCACATAAAATCACCTATTCTCCACTTGCCTTTCTTTTTGCCAACAAAATTTTTGTTAGTAAGACTAATGGGTATTTGAAGAGCAAATTGTGTGTGTGTGTGTGTGTGTGTGTGTGTGTGTGTGTGAGAGAGAGAGAGAGAGAGAGAGAGAGAGAGAGAGAGAGAGAGAGAGAGAGATATTGGTGATCAAACCCAGGGCGAGGCCTCTACTATGGAGCCACCATTGCAAACCCTAGAAGAGAGATTCTATTGGTGAAATTCATTACTTTCTAGAAGGTGGACTGGCTAACACTGATCTGGATGACATCTAAGGCCTGACTGCAGTTGTAGAGGTCCAGTTTCTTTTTCAGGATTCTGATTGCCTGATGAGTTTACTTCTAGAATGTAATTACATTTTTGATTTGAGATAACATTTAATGTAAGGTATGGTCTGAGCCCTGAGTCCTCAGGAGTTGAATGCTGGACCCATCTGAACTTTCTTCCCATTCAATGTTGAATACATGCTTGAATGTGCAAAAAACAGTTTGTGATGCTTCCATTTGAACAAATGACCCCTCTTTTATGGAGTTTGAGGAGATGGGGAGGGGAGAGCTACCATCTTCATCTATGTCAAATCAGAGGTGGTCAAATGGGCTAAGGTCTATTTGCAACAGTGGTTCAGTGTGGACAGGTATGATAGTCAGCTTTGCATTGCTGTGATCAAACTATCTGGTTAGAACTACTTGGAGGAGGAAAAGATTACTTTGGCTCTTGGCTTCAGTGTTTCAGTCCATGGTGGGCTGACCATTGCTCTGGACTTAAGGTGATGTAGAACATGGCAGAAAGGTGTGATGGAGGAGCCGTGCTCTGTTCATGGTGGCCAGGAAGCAGAGTGTGGGTGAGAGAGAGAGAGAGAGAGAGAGAGAGAGAGAGAGAGAGAGAGAAGCCAGGAGGCAGACATGTGGAAAGGGGCTGCAAGAAAGATGAAGCCTTTCAGGGCCCTCCCCCCATAACCCACATCCCCTAGCCAAGGTCCCCCTCCCTACAGCTATCATTCAGTCAGTCCATTCAAACTAGGATGGACCCATTAGGTGACAGGTCTCATGACGTAATTGTGTCACCTCTAGCTTTAACACAGGAGCTTTTGATAGACACCTCACATCCAAACCACAATAGGTCATCATTTATGACTCACTGTCCTCCTTTCCTGGGTTCTTCCTCTTCCTGTGCTTGGGAGGATACCAGAGCAAGTCCTTCAGTCCTCATGATCCCAAAGCTATTTCTGAATTGCCAACAGGAGTGAGACTTGTCACAGGTATGGTCACTTTTACCCCTGGAATTACCCAGAGGGAGTATAACAGCTACTATTTGCTAGATATATGCAGGAAAAGTCACTAGCAGGTGTGGGGCCTAGTTACCACTTAAAGCCTTCTATGTCTCAGCAAGACACATATATAGTGAGGAAACCGAAATGATAAGAGGTTCAGAGACTTGCTTGTGGTTGCACAACTGGGGACCAGGGAAAGCAGAACTTTAAATTCAGATCAACCTTTTTGAAGTCCATGTTGTTTGACTGCAGACATTGTTGTTGTTGGTGGTGGTGGTGGTGGCAACCCTCAGCTTTTCTCGAAGTAATGCCAAGAGAAGCAGCTGTGATGCCAACCTGTTTCCATGAATAGTCTGAAATCCACTGAAAGCATGTTTCCATGGAAAATCTTTGGTGTGGGATTCAGAATAGCTCAGCAGCAAATGCTGTTCTGTTGCCCCATGTGAGTTATTGGCAAGTTAACTAAAAATTTCTAAGGCACCTGAGATTTCTCATTTATAAAATGGGACCAATTTTGCTTTTTATCTAAGTTTATCATGAAAAAAATTGAGATGAGTTTTGAAAATACAACAAGCACTGTTGCATAGTTCTGCATTCAGTTCAAGCACTCAGTGCATAGTTCTTCTGCCTTTGAGGAATATTCCCCTAGTAACATGGGATGCCAGGAACCAGTATTGATTCTTTTCTCAATCCTAGAAATGTCTCACAGTGCCAGCCTGTTGAATGAACTCAGGGAATGATTCTTGACTTCACCAATCCTGAAAAACT
This sequence comes from Sciurus carolinensis, assembly GCF_902686445.1. Taxonomy (NCBI): domain Eukaryota; kingdom Metazoa; phylum Chordata; class Mammalia; order Rodentia; family Sciuridae; genus Sciurus; species Sciurus carolinensis. Next base: position 38,373,834 of record NC_062225.1, on the reverse strand, counting down.
TGTCAGCATATTCCTGTGCTGCTTGTGACTGATTTGTTGCCCACAGGATAGGAGGCACTGTGGCAGAATGTGTGAATACAGGGGGTGACTTCATGGTAAAGTGCCTTCCCTGGGGCACATGACTGTAGAGACATGGATAGGAATAGAATCTGGACCCTGGGTCCCTGGGCTTCACTTCACAGCACTTAGGTCATAAGGGGAAACACAAAGTGAGGATTTGGACAAGTAATAAAGCTGGAAATGTGAGCAAAAGTCAAGCCAACAGGAGACTTTGAAAGTTATTTTCTAAAGAAAATCAGTCTTTTCTAAAGTATATATTATTATAAAGTTAAAAAAAATTAAATCCAGCTGGGCCCAGTGGTGCGCACATGTAATCCCAGCAATTTGGGAGACTGACTATTGAATAAATACATGAAAGAGGCAGAGGGATGCCGCATCCAAAGCCAGCCTCAGAACTTAGCGAGGCACTGTCTCAAAATAAATAAATAAATAAATAAATAAATAAATAAATAAATAAATAAATAAATAAAACAAAAAAAAAGAAATCAATGTAAAACTGAAAACAACTTCACTTAGTAACTCATTTTAAATGAATGGAAGATGAAAATCTTCAGATAAGACAAGTGGCCATTTTAGTAAGAACTGAAGAGCTTTACTTAGGAACAGAAATTGGAAGTGTCCCAATTTCCTTCTTGCCTTCGGTCTGCCATTCTCAGAATACTCAGGTTTTCTCACCCATTTCTAGATCCCTTTCATTTATCCTGCTTTATCCATGTGAAGAAGGGCAAGGGGCAGGAGATGATGTGCAGAGTGGACTGAAAGGGGCAGACCCGGCTGATGGCGGGGACTTGAGCCAGGGCTGTGGGTCTAGGGGAGATGTCCCACCCCAGTGCCACTCTTGAATACAAGCAAGATCACATAGATAGCATTGTAGGGTACTGCACCTCCTTTCTATGAAAAACATGTATTTTTTCTTTATTTTCATAATTAGTATTTTTTCTTATTTATTCAAAAACTTATTTTCATTGTAAAAATGTGTAGGGTAGAATATTATAATTTGATGTATGTACACAGTTTGTAATGATCAAATCTCCTTAAACATTTTAATTGAATTTTAAACAAGTAATAATTGTAGATATTTATGGATTATCATATTTTAATACCTGTATATAGTAGGTATGGATCAAATCGAGGTAATGAATGCTTCCATCTTTTTTTTTCTGTTTTTTTTTTTTTTTGTTTTTTAGTCCAGGGATTGAACCCAGAGACATTTAACCACTGAGCCACATCCTCAAACCTCTTTTCTTGCAGTTCTGGGGATTGAACCCAGTGCCTTGTCCTTGAGAGTCAAGCGCTCTACCAAATGGGCTATATCCTCAGTCCCCAACACTTTTTATTCTTTTTTTTTTTTTGAGACAGGGTCTCACTATGTTGATATAGCCTCAAACTTGTGATCCTCCTTCCTGAACTTCCTTAGTCGCTGTGATTACAGGAAAGAGCCACCATGCCAAGCATGTTTCCATCTCTTTATCATTACAAAAGAACACTTATACACTGTTGTAAATTACTATAATCATGATGGATATCAGCATGGAATTTCTCAAAACACTAGGAATGAAACCACCCTAGGACCCAACTAGGCCACTCCTCCATCTTTATCCAAAAGAACTAGAGTCAGTGCACTCTGGGGATTGTGCACACCAGTGTGTATAGCAGTGCAGTGCCCAATGTCCAGTTTATGGAATGAGTCTAGGTGTCTGTCAGCAGATGGCTGGGTAAAGAAAATGTGGTTTATATATAAGTAGAGTTTTACTCAGCCACAAAGAAGAATGAAATTATGGCATGCATTTGTGGGTGGAACTGGAGAACATCATGTTAAGTGAAATAAGCCAGACTCAGAAAGTCAGAGTTGCATGTTTTCTCTCATATGTATAAGCTAGAAAAAGTGGGAAAAAAGGATCTCATAAAAATATGAGGGAGACCCCTAAATTAGAGGAAGGACACTGGGAGAGGGAGGAGGAAAAGGAAAGGGGAGGTGAATGAAGGGAATTTACCGAACTGTGTTATGTGCAGATATGAATATATTACATTGAATCCCAATATATTATTTAATATATATGAAATAATTATAATGTACCAATAAAAAAGTTACAAAAGTATGACTGTAAGACTATTGAATAAATACATAAAAGATTAAAAAATCCCCTACAAAGATAATACCATGATCCCAACTGTGACATTTCTAATAATTCTCTGATATGATCAAATGTTCAATCAATATTCACATTTTCTCCTCAAATATCATTTGTAGCTATTTTGGGAACCAAGAGTCAATCAAGAGTTGTATTTTGCACTTTGTTATCTTGTCTCTCTGAACTTCTTTAATTTAGGACAGACACCAACTTTTGTCCACATGACATCAATTTTTTTAAGTTCACATCTATAATTATATATGTTATATATCTATATATATTACATATATAATTATTTCCATGTCACATATCAGCATTAAATAGTGATCTGGGTTTGAGTTCTAGCTTCTTCTGAGCACATTCCAGGTCAAAAAACCATTGAAAACCTTGTGGCTAGGGGGCTAGAAAAGATTCAAAAAGGTAATGTATATAAAATTTCATTGCAAGTTAAAAGGTTTTAATATCTGAGTTAACTTTTAAATCTTTTTTCAGTACTGGGGAGTGAGCCCAGGGGCATTCTACCACCGAGTTCCACTAATATTCCTTTATTTTTATTTTTTTATTTTGAGACTGGGACTTGCTGAATTGTCCAGACTGGCCTCAAACTTGTGATCCTCCTGCCTCAGTCTCTGGAGTCACTGAGATTACAGAAGTGCTCCACCCTGCCTGGAAATCTGTTATTTTTAATACCATTATTTCAAAAGCTATTCTGAAAGCTAGGCTCTTACCATTTTATTATATGATTGGTGTTAACCCATTAGTGTGATTTTAAAAATTGGATCAATAAGCCATTTACAATAAAAATAATTAGCAAACTCTATATTAATTAAAGCTCACTTTGAACTTCTCTGTCCTCCACCTTTAGCCATTCTGAGTACAAAGAGAAGGGACTGAAGTGCATTCTCACATTATCACTGTGGTTTAAAGCTGAAGGGTGAGTTGGCTGGACACACATTCCCGCTGGCTGCTGCATGAACTGCCAGCTCTGGCATTTTTTTGAGATCCCAGCAGCTGGGCTCTGTTCCTAGATTAAGTGCCTATAGGACTTTTGCTATTTCCCAAGGAGGAGTGACAGGGATGGGATTTTCTGTGCTGTCAGAGATAATGAGAAGCTGAAAGCATGGAAGCAGCATTTTTAAGAGAATGGTGATGCCTGAGAGTAAAGAGTGTGACGAGGGTGCCTGCCATTGCCTTGGCACAGGGAGGGGAAACCCAGCAAAAGCCCAGCTGACTCCCTGAGCTGGAAACATGGAGTGGAGGGTTCAGGGGACCTAGGAGGCTGGGATCCCCAGGGCAGAGTGCTGGAAAGAGAGCTGGATTGCGAGAGAAGCCCAGAGAGGTGCAGAGGCTCCCCCTTCAGTGCTCAGCAGAGCTCTGGTGAGTGCATGCCTGCCAGGGTGCTGAGTAGTTCCTGAGCACACATGGGGCCAGAAAATGCTGCTTCTAAACAAACCAAGTCCCCCAAATCCTACACCACCACAGAGTACAAGGGAATTGTCCAAGCCACTGGCAAAGGGAGAACCTAAAGAGCAGCTGGAACAAAAGAATATGCTATGTGCAGAGAAATAAAAATGAGGGTGACACCAGATTTCTCATCAGAAAAAATGTCAAGCAGGAGGACAGTGGAGGAACATTTTTCAAGTACTGAAAGAAAAATCCGTCCACTTACAATTCTATATCCAAGGAATAATTATAACCAAGGCAACATAGAGGTGTTTTCAGAGATACAAAAGCAGAAGGCATTCATTGCTGGCACATGCATGCTCCCAGAATGCTAAGAGAAGTCCTTCAGGCAGAAGGAAATCATGCCAGATTGAAATACTGACCTACGGAAGGAACGGTGAACACCACAAACGGTGACCACTTGGGATACGTGTAGGAATTTTTCTTGTTATTTAAATCTCCTTAAAAGATAACCATTGGAAGATAAACCAGTGAAATAACAGACCAGAAACATAGCAAACAAAGGAAATACAGGAAAAGAAAGAAAGAGAAAGCAAGACAAAAACAAGGAAAGAAAGTATAAGGGGGTTCTGGGAATGTTGGGCAGAGGGTCCTATATTTCAACTAGATGGTGCTGGTTGGTGGCTTCTTTCATCTTTTCTATCCTTGCTCATTTTCTGTTTAGTGGTTCTGTCAATGGCTGAGAATGGGTGTTGAAGTCTTCGACCATAATTGTATGCTGGTCTTGCTCCCTCTCAACACCAGCAGTTTTGATTTGCACATTGTGGGCCTCTGTTGTTGGTGTGTCTGCATTGAGGATGGCAGTGTCTTCTTGGAGGGTGGATTCTTTCATCACTATGGAATTACACGTGTCTGTTTTAGTCAGCTTTTGCACTACTGTGATGAAAAGACCTGACAGGGACAATTAGAGAAAGGAAAGTGTATTTGGGGCTCATGGTTTCAGAGGTCTCAGTTCATGGAATACCATCTCCATTCCTCAGGGCTCGAGGTAAGTCAGTGTAAGGCAGCTTGGGACCCACGGCGATTCTAGCCACTGCTGTGCGCTCCCGCTGAACTGCTGCCTGCTCACTCATCTCAGTTGCGGCTCACCAATAGCTCCCAGAAAAATGCACCGCAGACACAAGGTCTCACGCAAGAGACTTTATTATGCGGACGACTAACACATTCACTTCAGGGTGAAAAGAAAGGAAAAAAAGGAAAGATGGTGTGTGCGCTTCTCCCAGATATTGGAATCTCCCGGGCTGGAAGGAACCAGTAGCGAAGGAGAATACTTGCAAGCTGAATGATGAACCAATAGCTATCTAGCATGTTAGGACGTAACATGGGAAGCAGGAAAATGGTGGCAGTGTAAGCCAGAAATTCCTGTAACATAAGAGGCGGACAGAGTGCAGATTGACAGGTGGTTGGGAGGTCAGAAATTCCTGTAACGTAGGAGGCGGGCAGAGCGCAGATTGACAAGTGGTTGGGAGGCGGAGTATCGGCTTTATATTACATTCCCCCATTTTTGATTTTATAAAAAGAAAATCTGTTTGGGTACATGGATGAAGGTCAGTCTTCTGTAATTACTTCCTGCTGAGTGTGGACCTAGTGCTAGAGAGATCATTGTGGCAGGAAGAGTTGGGGACTTGATAGTTTCTCTGGGGGCACACCTGCAGCCGGGCTCTGATTTCTGTAAGATTCTGATATTTCTGTAATACAAGCTGATTAGTTGACATGGAAGTAAAAGACAGGGGCTCCCTTTTTTCGGCTGGCATTCTATTGTAAAAAATTCAGTGGTTAGGAAAATTACAAACAGGAATCCAGTCCTCATGGCTGGGTGTGGTTGTCTGGTGTTTCAGTTGTCTGGTTCCCAATTTCTGGAATGGGAGAAAGGGTGGAGTGCTTCATGATCTTCAGTCTGAGATGAAGGGGTCCCACAGGAGTGGCCGAGTATCAGAAGAAACCTGTGGGTTAGAAGCTAGAGAGGGGTTAGCATTTGACCAGAGATAAGGGCTGTCTCGGAGTCCCTGTGGGAGAACTGTCCAGGTTATCTAAGAAGAAACTCAAGTGAAAGGGTCAGTCCAAGTAAAAGCACACTGAAAAGTATGTGGTGGAAGAAGGGATAGAGGAAAGCAGGGTGTATACAATGGGGAAGATGGGGACTACTGCTGAGTTAATGATTCGGAGATCTTACAATAAACGGTAAGATCCATTAGGCTTCCTAATGGATCCAGTCAGGATGGGAGTGTTATAAGTGAGTTGGCAGGGCGCAGGAAGCCTTTCTGCCTTAAATCCTGGATGATTGGTTGAAGTCCTATAAGGTTCCTTTGGGGAAGGGGATATTGGTCTTCTGTTTGAGCTGTAAGGAGAGGAATAGCAGAGGAGTCTTGGCTAAAGCGCATGATGGGTGAGAAAGAAATAGAGGCACCCAATTTGGTTAGGATGTCCCTTCCCAGAAGGGGAATGGGACATGAAGGAATTTTCAAAAGGTAATGAGTAAAGCCAATTTGTTCTATATGGCAACTTATTGGAGGGGTTTGTAAGGGGTTATATGGTTTTCCCTATACCCCGACAATAGAGGATTTGGCAGGGGAAGTGGGTTCCAAAAACTCCCGCAGCACTGAGAAGGTGGCTCCAGTGTCTATAAGGAAAGGGATCTGCCTGCCTGCCACTGTAAGGGTCACCCAGGGCTCCTGAGCAGTAATGGTCGTCGGGTGCAGAAGTCCCAGGCTCCTTCATTCATCCATTGCCAATCCCAGCAAGTCGCTGGAGGGAGGGGCCAAGGATGACCTGGCACTTCTCTGAGCACCAGGGCAATTCATTGCCCAGTGTCCCAGTTGGTGGCATTTTGGACAAGGACTTGGGGGCTGCCAGGGGTTGGGGCAGGCTCGTGCCCAGTGGCCCTCTTGCCCGCACTTGAGGCATGAACTTGGAGGTCTTCTGGGAGCTTGGGCACCCCTAGCAGTGGAAAGTTGGGCAGGTCTAGCTGGCTGAAAGGCTTTGGCCAGCATTTGGTATTTTAATTTTTGTTTTTTTTTCTTCCCTTCCATTATAAACCTTGAATGCCACTGCTAGAACCTGTGGCTGTGGGGTAAGGGGCCCCCTATCCAATTGCCTCAATTTAACCTTTATGTCAGGGTAACTTTGGGAAAAATAATAAGTCATAAGTAGCTGCCATCCCTCTGCAGTTTCAGGATCCTGGTTAGTGTACCTGAGCATGACCTCTGTAAGGCGGCTTAGAAATGCTGACGGGTTTTCATCTCTGTCCTGTATTAGTTCCTGAAGTTTGTCATAGTTAATGGGTTTAATAGCAGCCTTTCATAGACCTGCAAGGACACAGGTTTGAAACCTATCCCGCTGTAGACCCAGCCTTGGTATTATAGTTTCATAGGGGCTCCCTATCTGGTACTGCTTCAGCCCCAATGGGGTGGGTTGGGGTCGATTGATGAATCTTATCTGCATAATTGTGCACCTGTTCCCAAACTCTCCTGCGCTCCTCCGGGGTTGGGGTGTTGGACATGATCATGTAAATGTCATGCCAGGTAAGGTTATAAGACTGGGTAAGGTACTGAAATTCCTTAATGAAGGTTGCAGGGTTGGTGGTGAAGGAGCCTAGCCACTTCTCTATTTGAGACAGATCAGACAGTGAAAAGGGAACATGGACACTGATTACTCCCTCCACGCCAGCCACCTCCCCTAAAGAGGCTAGGACATGTGCACGAGACCACGTGGTGGGAGGACTTAGTGGGCTGAGTGGAGGAGCGGAAGGAGAAACAGAATGAGGCAAAGGAGAGGAATGAACAGGGGCTTCTGCAGTAGGAGGCCTGTAAGGAGATGATTCATCAGCTGGATCAAACTCAGAAGAGAAAGAAGGGTTAAAAGGGGGAGGAGAAGCCAAGAGAACGTGTTCAGTTTTTTGAGGAGAGCAGAGATTAGGTTTAGCATGGAAGAAAGGAAAAAACACGAAGGGGAAAAGTCTCTTTCCATTCACCAGGTCGCCCACATAGGTACTTAATTATAACTGGTATAATTATGCATATAATTATACCTAGTATAATGCTAGAATTTAGGGTGTCATAAATTGACCATTCTGATTTACTATCTAAAGGACAGTTTGGCTCTAATTCAGGGAACAGGTGAAGGTGTTTGAGATTGTTTAATAAACATCTCAGGAGCGAGTTTGCCGGGGTAGAAGTCCTAGATCACATGAGAAATGCCTATGTTAGTGATCGGGTGTCCCACGATCATGTGTTAGGCAATGAGAAGGTAGTACACAGGTCTGGTCGTCACAAAGTACCAGTGTCTACCGGGAAATAGCCGAGAGAGTTTGAGGACCTGGCCAGGATTTCGAGCACGACGAGAAAATAAGCCTCAAACCCTGAGAGAAAATCTCAGCACCATAAAATCAGGAATCCACCTGGCAAATCAGACCTCTATAGGGATCAACTAACTTTGAAAGTCATGGCTGGGGGTACTTCCACACCTCAGTAGCCTCGAGAGCCCTGGATACTCAACAGTCGCTCTCAGGTCAGTAGAAGTGTGTTTAAGTGGTCCAGTGGACCTGCCTAAGGGGAACTCACCAATTTGGAGTCTGGTGTTGCATGCAGAAAACTGGACATCCAGGTAAATGGAAGGTGAGCCTGTATCCGCGGGCACTGGGGCATTTGGATGGGGTTCTGCTTGCTTAGTTAGTGGAAGGACCCATCCCAAGTTTCGGCACCAGATGTAAGACAGCTTGGGACCCGCGGCGATTCTAGCCACTGCTGCACGCTCCCGCTGAACTGCTGCCCGCTTGCTCTTCTCAGTTGCGGCTCACCAGTAGCTTCCAGAAAAATGCAGTATGGACACGAGGTCTCACGCAAGAGACTTTATTATGAGGACGACTAACACATCCACTTCAGGGTGAAAAGAAAGGAAAAAAAGGAAAGATGGCGTGTGCGCTTCTCCCAGATATTGGAATCTCCCGGGCTGGAAGGAACCAGTAGCGAAAGAGAATACTTGCAAGCTGACTGATGAACCAATAGCTATCTAGCATGTTAGGACGTAACATGGGAAGCAGGAAAATGGCAGCAGTGTAAGCCGGAAATTCCTGTAACGTAGGAGGCGGACAGAGCGCAGATTGACAAGTGGTTGGGAGGCGGAGTATTGGCTTTATATTACAGTCAGAACATCATGGGGAAGAGTATGGTGGAGGGAAGCAGCTCAGGACATTACCAGGAAGCAGAGAGAGACTCTGCTTGCCAGATAAAAAAATGTATACCCCAAAGCCCACCTCCTCCAGCCACACCCTACCCACCCTCAGTCACAACTCAGTTAATCAGTCACCATCAGGGGATTAATCCACTGATTGGTTTAAGGCTTTCATAACCCTATCACTTCACCTCTGAATGTTTTTGCATTGTCTCACTCATGAGCTTTTGGGGGACACCTCATATCTAAACCATAACCATCTCCTGTATCCTGGTTTGAATGTCATTGCTGGACTTCTGAGTGACTTGTTAATGACCCTCACTCCAGACAGAGATGAATAACATAGTCCCTGTGGGCAGGGGCCTCCGCCCTGGGTGAGCTCCCAAGCTGTCCCAGGTGTAATACCCAGGACGGATCTACAGTGTTCCTCTTCATGCAGCATGGAAGGGTGGTCTGAGTGTGGGGAAAAGATCCCGGGGATGTGTGGACCCCATGGTCTTGATTGTCTCCTCACTGTTGTCACCTGAAGACAGAGAAGAGAAGGAATGCAACTTAGATTGTCTCTGGAAAGCACCACAAAGGTTTGCTGTTTCTTGTTTGTGAAACACCTCAGGATAGCTAGGCCTCCAAAGCCTCAGCTTTCTTGTGTGTTAATTGAAAGGGATGACTTCTAAGGTCTTTTTCCTCTTCAAGACTTTAAATTCCAATGGATGTGGATGGAAAAAAAGAGAGATAATAAGAAAAACCTGTTTCCCAAAGCTGCACATCATTCCCATACATGCTGAATTCTACCAGACCCCAAACAGATTTTTCCAGCTCCCCATCCTCTGATTTTCAGAGCTGTATATATTTTTAGAGAAATACAGTCCATGTGTTTTTTTTTATTAATTTACACTTAACTTGACAAAATATTGTTTTCCCAGAGCTTTTTTGATGTCTTGGAAAGCTTTCCTGCTTTCTTTGTAAGCTCTTCCTTTTCTATCACAGGGCATCAGTTATATCTGTCTCAGTGAACTCCTGAGGTCCCTCACCAGGGGGAAAAAGTCCTTGAATCTGTATAAACTCTCAAACTTATGAGAGTGAGTTGGATCCATCCTCGCTGTTTCCCTAGTTGTTCATCAGAGGAGTGTCTGCTACTTTTCCTACCCAGATGAGACTCCCTGCCTCCTGAGCCAGCTCTGACTGGGGTGGGAATGCAGAGGTCAGGCCTCAGTCGGGCAGATGCATGTGCCACCATGAATCTATCTGGGTCAAGTTCTCTCTTCCTATGTCCTGTCCTGTGACCAGGCTGCAGTCTCTGTCTCCTTGCCTGGACTTTCTGCTCACTGCTGGGATTAGGCCCTGGCCCACTGGGCAGCAGTGTGCACTGCTCTTTCTTGGCCTTCTCCTGTGGGGCCTGGGTGCTGCTCTGTATCTCCCACTAATGACCAGTTTCCTATTATATGTGGATTTGTGGCAAGGCAAAAGAGTCCTTGTGGAACAGACCTGGGCCTTCAACATCGCGGCCAAGATTCCCTTCAAATGACTACTTTGAGGCTCACTTGCTCCAGGAATGCCAGGGAAGGTGTGAGTCTAGTTTTCTACATGTTACTGACCTCAGCCACTCTTCTTTTGGAAGTTCTGTCCCTGGGAAGGAAACAGTCCTTTGAATCTTTCTTATTATCCCTTGGTTCTGTTTTTCTGGATCTTTGTTGATTTCGTTTTCCAAAGCACACCTGTTACTCCTCCCTAGCTATGTCTCTGCTATGGTTTGGGTATTTCCTTCCAAATTCTTGTTGAGATTTTGTTACCACAGTGACGTTATTGCATGGTGGGGCCCTTAGGAGGTCATTGGGTCAGGAGGTGTCAGTGCTGTTATCATGGGCACCAACTCAGCCTTCTCTGAGGCTCCCTCTGCCTCCTAAGGAAGCTTACCCTGAGTCTCCTCTGCCAAGGACTGTGACGAAGTGAATGGTGGCCCCCCACGTTACCTGGCCAGGCCTCGTCTGCCCTTTCTTTATGAAAGAGTCAGAGTCCCCTGTGCTTTCAGGTGGGGCCCCGTCTGGAACTGGATGGTCACTAGAGGAGCCAGCTCTTCGTGTAGGTGGATGTGGCTTGATGCCGTTGAGATGGGTGCATCTTGAACCTGGTGTAAGACTGGCCTGCTGATGAAGAATGGCAAGGAGCAGGAGAACAGCAGAGCCCACCATAAGGAGACCATGGCTCTGCCCACAGCTGTGACCTTTCTGCCTGAGTGCGTGCGATTTGAATTCCTCCCAGTGCTGGCTCCAGGTGCATGGCGCTGTTGAAAAGGTTAGGGCAGGCAATGTCAGACACGGCTGTGCTTGCTCTGCAGGACTCTGGTGGTGCATATAACAATGTGTCACAGTGGCCACCATTCACCTGCTCTCCGAGTGGCTCTCTGTTTATCTGGTAGCAACAGAAAAAAAATTCTTTTTCATTTTTCTTTCCTTCCATTTCCTGCTCCTCTGAAATATCAGCATACTGCCAGCTAATAAGTTTTTTTTTTCTCCTAGACACAGTGAGGATAAATGTTTTGATCTGGTTTAACGGGCAGCCCTTCTCAGAGTGTTTGCACATTAAATATAAATCGCAGCAACTCCAGGGGCTTAGATGCCTGCATGCAGAGCTTACCTCAGAGAGATTTTGGCACAATAGAAACCTTGTGATCTTCTGCCCTGTTTTGCCTTAGGCAAAGATGTGTTGAGGGTCTGTTTCTCAGACTTCAAAAAAACCCTCTCTGTGATTCTTCAGGAAGTAAACAGTGGATTTGTAGTTGAGAGCCTGGTGTAACAGGTTGGCCCTCTAGAAGCAGATGCTGACACCGCTGGGATGCAGGGTGCTCATGAGGGACCCCTGTGAGAACAAGGGGAAGGAGACAGGACAGGCCATGGAAAGGGGATGTGGAGTGACCCACAAAACCCCAACTGACAGGCAAGGCAGGAGTTCAGGGCCGGCATTGCCCATGGAGTGTCCCATGCCAGGCATGAATGTCCAGGCCCTTGGTCCCCATCCTCATTCAGGATATCCTGATTCTGGTTGCTGGAGTGGCCAGGAGGGCTTTACTTCTGGAGCCCAGCCTGCACCAAGAGCCACTGGAAGGTGTGTGTTGAGCGTGCATCCCTCTGATGGGCAGTTGGCGTCTTCTGGGACTGTGCACAGTGTCCACTGCAGAGCGATTCAGAAACAGATTCTGGACCAGCCATGGGCGTGGTGCTTAGCAGGACTCAGCCTTTCTGGTCTCTTTCTTTTTCTGTCTGTGAATAGAATTGGACTTGAGACTGAGGGTTCTTTGAAATAAAGGGGTTACAGATGCCAGCTAGAGCAGGACCAGGATCTGAGACGTGTTACGAAACCACATCAGCAAGGCTAGAGCGCAGCTGGGGACACACCTGTGGGACGCAGCTGGGGAGGCAGGTGACAGCACAGCCAGGCTCAGACCTCGGGGCCTCTTCACACCAGACCTCCTAGCTGCCCCTGGATGCCCCCAGGTTCACTTCTGCTGCAGGGTGTTGTGCAGGGTCCTCCCACCTGAGTCACTGCCCCCACATCTGCATAACTTGCTCATTGGCTCCTTCATGGGATTCCTCAAAACTGCTCTACAGCGAGCCGTCTCCATTCACCCCACCTAAATGACACCCTCTATGTTCCTGTCCCTAATGTTTTTCCGCAGCCTTTATCACTACTTCAAATACTCTGTTGTGCTGACGGATCTCTGTCTTTCTCACCCATCTCAGCCCCATGAAGGAAGAGATGTTTACCTACTTTGTTGACTCCTGTATTACTCTGTGCTTAGAGTTTTCACTGCATGTGCTCTGTTTCAATAAAATGTTTCTCAAATGAATATTAAAAATGTTTCTCTCTTCATTTATGATTCTCTTTCCCTAACATGGTGTCAATCTGCATCTTTACATTGTGTCATGCAGACTTGTCCTGATATGCTCATGTGCTCTTTAATGACAGGTTGATATTTGTGCCATCACAGTCCAGTGGCTAATACATAGTAGGTGTTCAGATATGCTCAGTCCCTTGAAAGATGCAATCCAGTGGGAGCTTGCTTGCCTGAGGTCCCTTATGTGTTCAAGCCTAGTGGATTCAGTTCCACTCACCAAGCATCCAATGAGTACTTTTGATGGACTGGACACTGACTGGGGACACGAAAGTCAATCAAACTTTCTGTCCTTGAGTATCCCAGTGGAGAGGGAAAACAGATACTCTAAGAGTAGGCAATCAATGCCATAGTGGGTGTAGGTTGGGGTGGCATGGAGTACAGATCACACAGGAGCACAGGGGCCACGAGACCTGGGAGAGTCTCAGCATTCTACCACCACAAAAAAGGTGGGGGAGGAGAAGTCAGAGACGGCATACCAGAGGCGTGTGTGAGACACGGAATGTCAACATGTGTGAGCAATGCTCCCTGTTCTGTGGACTCTGACATGCAAGGCTCAGGAGGGAGGTCTGGGCCGGTCATGGGGTGGGTCTTGCACATTCATGAGCTTCAACTTTGGTCTGAATAAGGGAGCCTTTGAAAGAAGCTGGAAGGAGGAGAGGAGGCTCAGGATGAGGGGCCAGTGACCGTCTTCCAATCTTGGAAGACCCTTACGGAACAGGAGCGGGAACTGTTTCAGGTGGCTCTGGCTCCCAGGGGTTGAAGAAGAGAGGGTCCTTAAGGGTCAAACCTGTCTGCCTGCTTGGAAGTGGGAACCACATCTTCAGAGGTTTTGAGGCCTTGGTGGGCCTGGGAAATTTGGAGAGCATTTCCCAAAGTATGTGATCATAGATCTTAAAATCATCTGGGACCTGGTTGATTCTCAAGGTTATTAGGCCCATTCTTAGCTCTGCCAAACCAGAATATTTGGGGACAAGACTTAGAGATGTGCATTTAAAACAGAGTCCTCATAAGTTTTGAACACTATGGCTGCAGTGCCTGACACCTCGCATAGAGAGTTCGAGTTGAGGACTCCAAGTTTCCTTCTAAACTTTGGGCTCTTTCTGGCTGTGGAAGAGCCTTTGAGGAGCTGTGATTGGACCCCTCTGAGGAGGAGGATGTTATCACATCATGGATGGGTCCACAGGTGCTCCACAGGTGGTCCACCTCCTGTGTTTATAAGGCCCTTCTTTCCTGTCGTATAAGCTGCTCACTCTTTCTCTACACATGCTTAGGCCTGGATTTTCCAGGTGGTCAGTCTGTGTATTAGTCTGCTATCTGTTACTGTAAAAAAAATGTTTAAGACAATCAACTTGTAAAGATAAAAGTTTCTTTGGCTCACCATTTTAAAGGTCTGAGCCCATGTTGGTTTTCTTGCTTTTGGTTTGTGGTAGCACAGCACGCTGGAAGCACATGGTACAGCAGACTGTCCACCTTCCAGGAATGGTGGGGGAGGGGGAGAGGAAGGAGAGGGGGAGAGTTCTTACAAACTCTTTTGAAGGTGTGCTCCATGATGAGAAGACCTCCCACTAGGCCCCACCTCTGAAGTCCCACTGCATCCCAATAGCACCAAGCTGGGACTTCAGCCTTTAACACATGTGCCTTTGGGAACATTTAAGAGCCAAACTGGAGCAGTCTTCAAAAGAAAAATGACTGGTGTTTGTCCCATCACAGTCCCCCTGGGCTATTTCAGTCCTTCTGTGCAGTGGCATCTGCAGAGATGTGCCCAATGCAGTGGGGCTAATTTGGTGAAATGGGATCCAGTGCTGGGAACAGGAGAGAAGAGGTACTCCTGACAGGGTGTCCACTCAGCCTAACCAGCTGGTGGAACCAAGTGGTGTGAAGCACCAGTGGGTCAGGAGCCAGATGACGGCTCCTGTGAGTCCTTTTAACACCCAAATCTTTCTGAGCATTGAGGTCAGCAGAATAATCCACCCTTGGCTTCACCATCCTGCATCAGGTGCTGGCCCGGAGCTTTGGCCTTTGGTGCTTCGTGAATCTCCCTTAACTCACATCGCTGTCTCTGCTTGGATTTGAGTGATGAGCTTCCCTTATGAAGTCACCGCATACACCTTATGACACGAACTTCAGATCTTGTGTTCAGTTCGTCAACCAAGACGGAACAGTCCTTGAACCTGTTTAGAAAACATTTTTACAAAATTAAACCACACTCTTGTCTTCTTCTTCTCAGTCTTGTGGGGAAATAACCCCAGCCTGATTCTGCAGCTCTGCCTGCTAGTTCTTGGTCACACTGCTCCATGCTGCACTGGACTCCAGCTGGTAGCTGCACTCATTCAGTGATAATTTATTGTTTATTTCAATTTATTTTCCGCTGTCTCCATTGCTGTGTGGTAAACATACTTCTCCAGCATTGCTGCAGGACTGGAGAATGGACTTTAAGTTTTGGAGTCACACCTGTTTTCTATTAGTTGTCCATTATTTTAATTCTCCACCTATTATGTGTATTCTGAAAATGTGAGTAAATCAATGTCTTCATTCAAAAGGAGACCCTGAGTAGCATTTCATGAACAAAATTTGTATTATCCACATCCAGCATAATGAAGACTCCCAGTCTTCAATAACTCTTATCAGGTGCATGTGTCTCAGGAATCCAAGCCGTGGGATAATTAGGAGTTGCACGTAGGTTTCCAAGCCGCCACTTTCACAGAACCACCATGCTAAGTGATTGGGTGAAGATGAGGGTGCTCTTAAGGGCTCTGGAGAGCAGTGTGAATGGGGCATTTCATGGAGGAGGATTGGAAAACATGCTTTTGACAGAAAAAGAGCAGAGGAAGGAAGAGGGTATTCCACTGGGAGTCCAAAAACCCCGTTTATCCCTGCCAGTAAATGCTGGGATGAGCCAGGCCCCTCTAGACTCTCCCTCTCTCTCCCCATTTCTGCTTCTGTAAAAATGAAAGAGTCCCATTTGCCCACTTCAGCTAAATGAAAACATCTGCAAAAATGTCTAGCTGTGGAAGAGAACAGCAGCCTCAGTACAGTCCCACGTGCATTTATAGTGGCACAGTGTTTGTTAAATTAGGCATTTGAACTAAGCTACTTGTCTACTTGCCAAACAACTACTGTGGTTTATCTTAAAGTGAAGTTAGAATCCAGTGAAGTAAACAATATGCGGTCATGCGGTCATTTCCAGCTGGGCTTCTCCTCTGAACCATGGAAGACGGGAATGGAATTGTGTGCCTGTCTTTCTCAGTTCTTCCCAGAGAAGAGCATAAGTAGTACCTTTCCAGAGGAGCAGAAGGGAATTCTGTGTGCTGCAACTAGTGGATGACCTGGAGCCCTGGGGATGAAGTCTCCTGGGAACTCAGACTGGGAATTCAGTTCCTGCAGCTGGAGTAGAATGTGCCCTTGAAGTTCCTAAGACTTTGGGCACAGGGGCCAGTGCTTCTTGACATTTTTCATGTGAGGGTGCCCATGGAAAGGGGTGACACTGTGTGGCACACTGCAGTCACAGCACACACACGTGGCTGGGGCCCTGGGCCTGGTGGGCCACCCTTACCCAGGATGCCAGAAGCTCAGGTGCGTGGGCTAGGGACTTCTGTTAGAAACCAAACATGGTGCAGCAGGCCACACAGAGAAAGGTCTAGTTTTGCTTTTCTTCTTATGGTTCTGGGGATGGAGCCCAGGGTCTCACACTTGTTAGGCAGGCACTCTCCCATTGAGCAATGTCCCCAGTCTTGAGAGTTTAGATTTTCCTTGAAATCATGTGTGAAATTGTCAGTAAAGACACACTTGGGCCCTGTGATGTGCTGTGATGACCTTCCAGATTTTCTTGGGCACTCTTTGGTTTGTTCCTGAGTGCATGCACCACATTTCCCAAAGGCTGGAGCAAGGTCCTGCTGTCTCATGCTGACTGGAAGATGGTGTTCTCCTTGGGCCTGTCTGCAATAGTGGTTCTGTACCCAGAGAATGTAGTCCTGGGTGCTCTAAGCCCACCACTGGTACTGTCCTCATGCACACGCACTGGGCGATCAAACCACAGGTGGAAGGCCTTCCCTTTCTCTTTAGGAGGTCATTAGTCTTTGAGCTCAAGATTCAGTGGTCCCATGTGTGGCATCATAGATTCCTACCATGAGTCCAACTGCTGCAGGGAAGGTTTCCGATCCAACCCTCTTAGCCCTGGCTATGCTAAGCTCAGCTTCTGGACTCATAACAGTCTTTCTGTTTGAAGCTGAAGATGCTACATCAGGACTAGAACCCAGATTTTCTGACTTCTGGTTTTGGGTTCTTTCCACCATATCAGCAATTCTTCAGAGGTTGGTCTCCAAGGTGTGCAGTGCATTCATACCAGGGAGTAGGATTGTGAACATGAGCATCACCAGAGGTGTGCATGTGATCCTCATGATTGATCCCTCTGAATGAGCGCGGGGTGTTAAAAAGGCAAAAGGTTGGATGTTCACGAACATCCTGAGTCCTCTTCCTCCCAAGCCGTCTGCAGTGCACACTGGGGAAGGTGAGTCATTGTTCACAAAGATTCAGGCCTGCTTGTGCTAGAATGCCATATCCATGGCCTTTGCCATTTCACTGACAGTCGCTCCTGTTACAAGTCACATCGGTTGGCCCAGGGTATGTAGGCAAGAGTTACCATGTGTCAGTTCTGGGCTAAGGCTGTAAGAAGGCTTGGTGCTTCTGCTTTTACCTTGTGCTGTGGTGACATGAATTGGAAGGTTCGCTTCAACCTACATCCCACAAAGAGTACACGTGGAGCAGACCTTAACCCTACTTGTAGCCTGGGACAAAGGCAATCTGGTTGATCTCAGTCTAAATCAGTCAATCCACTGTCAACCTCCAGAAACTTGTGTAAGAATAAATATTTATTATTGTAAGCTACTGACTTTTGGGATGGTTCATTACACAGCATTATTGAAATAATTGCTGACTATTGCAAACATGGTACCAAATTTGGTATTTGCTAAATGCTTTATTTTGGAGTATTAGAAAGAAATTATTTTAGCTGGGCATGGTGGAATACACCTATAATCCCAGTGACTCAGGAGGTTGAGACAGTATGATTGCAAGTTTGAGACCAGGCAAAGCAACTTTTGTCTCAAAATAAAAAAAAATAAAATAAAAAGGATTGGTGGTAGAACTTAGTGATAAACTCCCCTGGATTCAATTTCCAGCACCACATTTAAAAAAAGGAGAGAAATAATTTTGAATGTTTCAGTGTTGACCAGCATTTTGTCTTTGCTGACCATCATTTTGTCTTTATTATTTCAGGAAGAACAACTCTGGTGCCTCTTGTAGTTTCAGCACGGCCCTGGATCTTTGATTTCTATAACACACTTTTTAATTATAGTGGAGGAGGGTGTTAGGTCCACCAGGTGGGCCTTCATGTAACAAGAGTCTTTGGGGGACAGGAACAGAGTTAACGTGTGGTGATCCATGACTGTCTTGTTGAACATGGAGATAGGCTGAGGAAGGTGGCAGTGGAATATTTGCCTCCATGTGTGGATAGGCTTGTACCTCCAGACTGAGAAAGGGTGACTCAGATGTCTGAGCTTCCGGAGACCTCTGACTTGTTCTTCTAGTACTTGCTTCATGTCATCAAGATTATAAACTCTCCTGCTTTCTCACCATCTGCTCCTAGACAGTCATGCTCACTTCTGGTTGCTGTCCAGTCTTTCTCCTCCTCCTTATGGTCAGATTTCTGGAAAAAGAAGTGTCCAGGCATGCTTCCTCTATGTTAGGGTTGTCGCATGTGTGACAGTGCAAGAAAGTTCAGAGGTGAACTGATGGAGTTGTGAGCATCTTAACCTAATCAGTGCATTAATCCACCGATAGGGATGAACTGAGTGGTGACTGTAGGCAGGTAGGGTGTGGCTGGAGGAGGTGGGTCACGAGGGTGTGCTTTGGGGGTTTATACTTTGTCCTTAATGAGGAAAAAACTCTCTGCTTCCTGGTACCAAACCCTTGAGCAGCACTCCTCTGCCACGCCTTTCTGCCATGATGTTCTGCCTCACCTCAGATCCCAAGGAATGGAGTCTGCTGTCTATGGACAGAGACCTCTGAAACCATGAACCCCAAATAGACTTTTCCTCCTCTAATTTATTTTCAGGACTTTTGGCCATAGTGGTGAAAAGCTGACTAAGAGTCTCTGCTTCCTCATCTTCTGTTCACTCTTCAGCCCATTAGAGTAAGACCTTGGTCTCCCCTTCCCTGTCATTGACGTGGTCTTTTTAAGATGTCCAGTGACTCAGGTTTCCCAGTGGAAACATTTTGTGTGACTAGTTTGCTGTGTCTTCCTTTCTGAAAAAATTTCTAGTGATTTTTAGACTTCTTTGAGTTTCTGATGAAAATTTTGGATCCTTTCTCCATAAAAACATACCTATTGACAAATAAAGGAGTCGAATATTATTTCAGGGGAAATGTTCATGATTAAGAATCTCTTGCTCTTTTGGAACAGCTATTGCCTGCTGATATTTGTTCTTCTTTTCCTTCATGGGCTACCTCCCATGTCCCTCTCTTAAATATGGCTTTTCTTTTTGTTTTTTAGGGATAAGATCACTACTGTCTTCTTTTCTCCTGTAAATTCCACCTCTGTGACTCTGTCCTCTTTTAAGTCTGATATGCTGAGAACCTAAAATCTGCCTAAACAGCTGAATCTCATCTTGGTGGTGTCTCCTGATTCTGTATGTAAGGTCTTCTGTCCTCTGGGGTATGTTTTCTATTATTGTATCAAAATACCTGAGATAATCAACTTAAAAAGAGGAATGGTTTATTTTGGCTCAGCATTTTGGAGGTTTCAGTCCACAGGTGGTTGGTTCCATTGCCTGGGGGCTGTGATGACACCGGGATTCATGGGGGAGGAAGCCGGTTCACTTCAGGGCTGGGGAATGAAAACAGGAAGAGGAAGAGACCAGAGTCCCGCAGTTTCCTTCAAGGGAACACCCCAGTGCTTCTGAAAAGTTTCACGACTTCTCAGTGGCACCACAGACTGGGGACCAAGCCTTTAACAGGAACTTTTGGGGGATACAGCACATCCAAACTATAGCCTGGGCTAAGTGATTCATGGTCTCTTCCCTCCCTCTGTGGACTGTTCTCCGTTGGCACTGAGCACTCCCTTAGTTCATACTCTGACCACAAGTCTGTTATTTTCTGCTTCCCTTCTTATTAGTTCCCCTCCCCTTCTACTTCCCTGGCTAATTTTAATTCCTTCTTTAGGGGTTCAGATACTCAGTTGCCACCTTTTCGAGGAGGAAGCCTAGCTCCATGCCAGGCTGGGGAGCCCTTTCTCTGCTCTCAAGCATCTGTGCATACCTCTCGTTGCCCAGCATGGCTGGGGCTGCTAGCAGTGAAGAAGGGCTATTCAGCAGGGAGATACTTCTTCTGTGAGGTGGCTCCAGCATACACCTCCTCCTGTGGGCAGTGGCCCCTTGGGGATGGCAGCTTGTGCCTCTCCCCTTCTAAGCCTCAGTGGCCAGGGATGAGACTGAGTCACTGGCTGTACTGGAGGTGCAGCCCTCCTGTGAACATCCCGGGTGCCTGCACTGACACCTGTTCCCTTAATTTTCAAGCTGTGTCTTGTATGAACTGCAGTTGAGAGAGTTTTAGCTGACAAGTTATTTTAACACCCTTCTCCTCTAATCTGACCCCTGAGCCCCTGCTTGACTGGGTTTCCCTGGCTTAACAGAGAGAACCTGTTACGATTTTGCTGGGCTGATGGCCACAAAGGCCACATTCTGTGTCTGAGGGTGGACACTCCGTAGACACAGCGTTTACTTGCTGACTGATGCTATACATGACTCCTGGCCTCATTTTTTTTTTATTTTTGAGAAAAATCTAAACAAAACACTTGATCAGACAATCCTTTTAAAGGAAAACAGTATACTCATCAATTATAGAATAGGTAAAAGTTTTAAGTAGGCATGCAGGGCAATGAATAGCCTTGGAGTTACCTCATAATTCTTTAGAAAGAAAAAGAATGATGTAGAGGCATTTTGGAAACCAAGGCTGCATTCTGGCAAGGAACAAGCTAGTGGAGGAGGAAAGGACTGGGGCCAGAGTGCTCCCTATCCTGTGGTTCCACCACCTGGGTGACTTTGGGGATGCCCCATAACCGGCTGGCCTTGTTCTCCTCTTCTGTGAAATGAAGGAAGAGAAGCAGATGATCTCCCAGGTCCTTTCTGGCTCTAAACATCCATGATGTATGGCAGTTTGAATTCAATTGCTTATTTTCTAGACTCTGCTGTGTGTGCTGGCTCAGCCCCAGCTCACTCTGCTCAGCCTTTCTGACAGTGATAAGTTGCAAAATCATATAGAAGGGAGTTTTCTGTCTTCAATTAAGGAGACATATCTAGCTCTATTACTCAGGGTAACTCAATTCAATTCACATTTGATTCAATATTGTCTGAATAGTTACTTCAGCCAAATTACCAAGGAGTCTCCTGGTTTCTCTTGTGAACCCTAGGAAGTCTGATGATTTTCTATTCTCTCTACTTCAATCACCAAATGCTTATTGATTGTCTACTGTAGCCTACATATTGAGCATTAAAGATAAATCAAATGGGAATTTTGCCTTTTGAGAGCATACCAAATAGTATTTTAAATAAAAATGGGCTCTGGTGTCAGTCTTATATGACTGAGCTTCCCAGCCGCTCTCCCACTTGCCAGCGAGGTGACCAGGGTAAAGTCTAAAGTTCATTTAATTAACTTTGGCTTACTCTGCAGAAGTAAGGATAATAACTGTGCATTTGGCCCTCTGAATCCATGGGTTCCACAACTCGAATTCAAGGAATATTTAGGAAAAGTGCATCTGTTCTGAACACGTGGAGGCTTTTCCCTTGTCATTTCCTAAATGATATGGTGTAACCACTGCTTACATTGTCCCAGGCATGGCAAATAACCCAGAAATGATTCGGAGCACACAGGAGGACCTTAGAGTAAGTCTTTGCTATCAGGGACTGGAGCGTCCTCTGACTGGTATCCACAGGGGCCTGGGACTAGCCCCCTATAGACATGGAGGATGGCTTGTCTGGTTTGCATGGTGCATGCACAGGCTGAAAACGTGAAGCCCATGCAAGCTAAGCGTAGGGACAGTTCAGTTGTGCTCATGTCATAAAACACATGTCCACAAATGGTTTGACATTTATGGAAAGAGGCTTGACTGTCACTGGATTTATGGGACAATGGCATTTACAGTTGCTTGGAAATGAGCTGAGTCCTACAGGTAAGACAGGGTGGAAGAGGATTTGAGGCTGAAGGAGAGTGAGGCAGAGTTGGCAGCATGAGCTGGTGGGGTGAGGAGTGTCCCTGAGAAGGTGGGGGAGCATCATCAGCATCCCCTGAAGATAAGCCTGGAAGTGTTGTGTAGAGCAAGGTCCTCAGGGCCTTGAGTCAGGCACTTGAGCCATGGAAGTCACGAGAAGGCATGGCACACCTGCTGTGGTTTCCTATGGTTTGTCCTTCGATAGCAGATCAGGAATGTGTGTTTGGATGTGATATCTGACTTGTCTGTGGTTCATCAAGAGGAAATAAGCAAATCAGTGTAGAGCTCCAGGAAGTCTATGCTAAAGGTAAAGTCTGAGAGTCCTAAGCAAGTACTTATTTAACAATATATGTAGAGCATTTACTATTCCCTACTAGGTAATGAGAATAAGTCAACTTATAAGACAGACAAAGTACCTGCCCTCATACAGTTTACATTCTAGAAATGTGGGTAACCAAGAGGTAAGTACATAAAGTCCATTTTGTAACAAAACAAAACATCTGTGGTTGGATGTTTTATCAAATAAAGAGGTTTATTTGGTTCACAATCCTGATGGCTATAAGGTCCAAACAGCATGGTGCTGGCACCCTGGGGGAAAACCTCTGGCCAATTCACAACGTGGCAGAGAAGTGGGAGGGAACAGATCATGTGAGGAAGGGGCCTGTGTGCAGGCAAGGAAGCAAGAGAGATTCAGGAGAGTAGCCAGCCTGGTCTCGTGGGACTCCTGTGACCACGAGGAAACACACCTGCAGGAGAAACGTCAACCCCTCTTAAAGAATGCCACCTCTGTAGGGTCCCACTTATTCCTGACATTGCCACCCTGGCACATGAACCTTAGGAGACAAACCACATCCAAACTGTAGAATTGAATTTGACAAGTGATGAGACGGAGGAGGCATGGGAGGTTGTGTGAACCCCTTGAGTGGGGAGGGAGGTGATATTTGAGGACAGGATGCAAAGATTGCAGGTGGACACTGCCAGAGGATGGACTTGAGCTGAAGCCAGAGCTGAGAAGGGTCTTGAGACACATGGGCTGCACCATACAGCTCTTTGCTGCCCCCAGGACATGCCGGGGGGACAGCCCCATCCAACGCTTGTCAGATCTATGTCAGCTAGGAGGACAGGAAGACACCAGGTACCCAGGGGTGCCCAGCAGCAGCTGGAACCCCACTCCTGAAAACTGGGAATCAGGTGTGTGAGAGAGGTTGATTTGGGAGTCACACATCCAAATGCAGCAGCTGGTCAAGGGGACCTGAATGTATGTGCCCTCATGTGTGGAGCAGAGAGAAGACCCAGGCGCAGAACTGCAGGGAGAGATGGAACAATCCCTAAGGAGACCACGAGCAAGCTATCCAAGAGGTGGGAAGGGGAGAGAACCAACTGTGGGGAAGGCATGATAGGAAGGGCATGGTGGTCCATGCGCCAGGTGCAGCAGAGGTCAAGTATGGAGAAGGTAGGGTGGTTAGAATTGTGCAGGACTGACGAGACAGTCGTGGAGTGCAGGGGCTCATGTGAGCACCAGAGGCAAGAAAATGGATTCAGTGATTGGGAATTGCTGTATCAAACTGTTTGCAGTGGGAAAAAAAAAAAAGATGAATTGGGTAACAATATGAGAAGGAGGAAGGGTTGTGGGTTTTTCTTTTTATCTTGTTTTCAAGAAATTGCTTTCCCATTAGAATGGGTTCTGTGCCATCCTGGGCCTCAGTGCTAAGGCTGCAGATTTTCTTGGTTTCAGAACTTTGCAGTGCTGGGGCTCATAGAGCTGCTCTCCACTTGGCCCCACATCCTATCTTTTGGCTCATGTAAAGGATAAACAAACCAACTGGGCAGCAAGCCTGGTACTTGATCCAGAATATTCTTCAAACTTTAAACAACTCTCACTCTAATCTGACTGGTGTGTTTTACTTCAGTGTTTCTGATTGCCAATTTGCACAGCAGCTATTTCCTCCTAAAGCCTTATGCTTAGTAGGTGCACAATTAGTAATTCTTGTTTGATTAAATGGGTTTGATATACAAAGAACTGTGAGGCTCCTATAAAGGGCCAGCACATCTCGCTGTGTGACAGGCAGGCATGGGCTACTCAGAGTCAGACACCTGCAAGGGCCAGGGTGTCCCTCTGGAGATCTCCACTTCAGGATTGATATACCAAGGTCATTCTTCTGTTCTCAAGCATGAGAAATTTCTTTTTCATCACCTCAGCCTTCTAATCGCATTTACAGATAATGCTCTTAAAAGTCAAATATCAAGTAGCAGGGGTCAGGGAGGTGGAAATACAGTGTAGCCAGTGTGCGCCTCCTCTGAGACTCAGGATGTCAAACTGTGTTACTTTGGTTATTGCTTTACAGTTTTTCAAATTGCTTACATTAAATCTCGCCACTTCGAAAAATGAAGTGAGCCCAGAACTGTCGGCTAAGGGGCCAACACAAGGGTTGCCTGACAGTCTGAATTATCCTTGAGTGGTTTGGCATAAAGTAATCATGCCACTCTTTAGAGAGAGGGAAAGAAAAAAACTAAACAAAATACAAAGAGCAGAGCCAGACACCTCTCTTTGGACCAAGGAGTGTTGTACTCAGATTCAGAGACCCACACTCAGGCATGGCCAGCAGGCTAGCTGGCCGGTGCCCCTATCGTGCTCTGCAGCCACCCTGAGCTCACCAGAATCTGGAGAGAGAAAGCTGAACCTCCAGGGTCTTTCCTGATGAAGAGAGCTGCTGTTCACTCTGGGAAATCAGTGACGGGTGGAGGTGACCATGTGATTCACGCTGCGAGGCTATGTGGTTCCTCAGAGGGCTCATGGCAGCACCATCCATGGATACTTGTCCTGCTCACACAGAAAAGTGGTGCCATTTCTGAGGATGGTATGATTTACTGCTCAGAGGACTCTACACACAGGCATTTCACAGACTGTTGGCTCTGTGTGTGTGTGTGTGTGTGTGTGTGTGTGTGTGTTCACACCCGGCTTTATTCACACAGAAGAAGCGAGGCTGTGTCTTAGCTCTTTGCTTGTGTGTGAGCCCCACCCCCCACGTGAAACTACAGAGGTGCAGATGCCCTCTCTGTACAGCATTCACCGGGAGCATTCCACCTGGTCCGCTCCTCACACCAGATTCTGGTTACTCCTCTGATCCAACTTTGCTGACTGTCCCCAGGCTCCTGCCTCACTGGGATGCATGCCTCCAATCTCAGCAGCTCTTAAGAAAAATTCTGATTAATTGGCCTTAATCTGCCTGGGAAATGCCCCTCCTGGTTTGACTTGGCCCCAAGGCCAGGCTCTCTTGACCCACCTAAGTGTGAGGAGCAGGTTTCTGGGACAAGACCAGCCCCAGCCTCTGCCTGACTTCACTCCACATTTTCTTCCCAGTCCCTGCCTTCAACAGTTGTCACTGTGCTCACATTTTAAATGCTAATTATTTGCAGTTTTTAATAGAGATGCAGATCTAGATTATAAAAAGCAGTGGTAAAAATAGAACTCAGAGGGACCTACCCATTAGCAGTGTTTTTTTAAAAATATTTTAACCTGTGTAACCTCTCTTCCCTCTTGGCAGCCCATGTTCTCCTTTGCTGGAGTGCTTGGCTCACAAGGCTCCAAGTCCTGGGGGCTCATTCAGTTCATTGAATAAGGGAATAAAGATCTCAGGGACTCTGTCTCAGAGCACCTTCCCTAGGAGCGCTGGAACCTAGAGCACACCAGTGTCCCCCCCTCCACCACAGGGATCTGCCTCAGAGAAATCCTTGCTCCATCCTGGAGGACTGTTCAAGGTGTCTGAGAAGTAGCTCCCTTGGTGGGTGTGCAGCTACCCCAGAAGGCCTTAGGTTGTGAGTCCTTTCCCTGCTCCCTTCCATGCCTCATGGAGTGGTTGCTCATCAGAATTCACTTATCCCAGAGAAGTGTGATTTAGAAGATTTGCTAGTCAGGGTTCCCCAGAGCACCAGAACCAAGAGAATATGGATCTGTCTATCTATCCCTCCATCTATTCATCTCATCTGTCTGTCCATCTAGCCATCCATCCTTCCATCTATCTTTTATCCACCTGTTCATCCATACCTCTCCTGATCATCCCTTTCAAGGAATTAGCTCATGCAGTTGTGAGGTCAGCAAGTCTAGACTGTACTGGGCAGACCAGCAGACTGGACACGTGGAGAGGAATCAATGTAATGCTGAGTCTGAATTCCCCAGGGCATGGTTTCTATGTTGCTGGCTTAAAACGGAATTCCTTCTACTTTAGGGAATCTCATTCTGTCCTTAAGGCCTTCAAGGGACAGGCTGAGCCCACCTATACCATGAAGATTAATTTGCTTTACTATTCAACATCTGCTGATTATGTATTAATCATATCCAAAAAGAACTACTTTCACAGCAACATCTAGGCTGTTGTTCAACCTAATAATAGGTTACCATAAACCTAGCCAAGATGACATATGGAATTATCCACAAAACAAGGGAAACTCCAAATAGGTGGAAACTTAAAAAAAAAAATAAGAAAGAGGCAAGGGACAGAATATCATCTTCTTTTGTAACTCAGATTTAGAGTTGCCGCCTTGGACAGGCATCCCTAGCTTTTCTGCATCCTGTCTCCCCAAGGATGAGTGAAGGGCCTCTTCTGGGTACCCCATTGAACACTCTTTGGTTATGGCCCTTACTGCCCTGTGCTGCAATGACCCATGCACGTGTCCAGTTCTCTTAGAACAATGGGGCACACACTATGCAGATTTCCGAGGAACTCTGAAGACTGAGAACTGATTCTGTGGGGAACTTGGAAGTCTCCCTTGCTGGTCTTTGCCACTACTGCTTCCTTACTACTCAGAAATGACATACACAGCATTTGTGTGTGTGCCCTTCCATCTCTATGAAGGCAAGTCCCTAAAACATCCCTCCCTCATCCAGTGGTGCTATTTAACTTTGTTTTTAATGAACCATTTAGGGGTTGGTTGAAAAGGTCAGTCTTAGAAGGAGGTGGGTATTTCCCAAGCCCCCTCTTCAGTGGGACTGAGTTAGGGTATCATGAGAACTAAGCAAGCCAGTGGGGGTCAGGTCATTTAGGTCTAATAGGCACAGACACATGGACCTGGGATGGGTTCAGATGTTTGGAAATGATAAAAAGATAGGGTTAAGGAGAAATTTTAGGTAGGTGGATTTTAGCCACAATTTTCTGTGGTTAAACTCCCATGAGCAGTGGGAAGGATGGACTTGAAGGTCAATGTAGAAGACAGCTTGATGGGTATTGACTGAGTAGAAACAGGTACAAAATATTAAAGCAAGTGGGACCCAAGACAATTGGTGGAAACAGTAACCTGTCTGCCAAAACTCATAGACTGAATTTGGGCTATTACATCAAAAGTGCAACAAGTGGACTTGTCTTGGGGTGTATTCCCCTGAGTTGGTGATTAATGGAGAAAATCAGCTAAGGAGTTCAATGCAGTACTGGTTTTGATTCACTGAAATCATTTATATCTGGGTTGTTATTGGACCTTTGTGTTTGTTAGAGACTTTCTTTATTCAATATGTAATTTAAAAAATAAGAAATGACATAATGAACTCTACAGAAGTGCAGGAAATGAAATTGCTCCCTATCTCCCCATCTTTGATTGGCTTGTGGCCTTTGGTGTAAGTGGACACCTCAAAAATGGATGATGATCTTATATTCATTCAGAGTTTATCCTAGAATGCCTGTGATGGTGTGGAACTAAAAAAAGAGAAGAAAGGTGGGACTCACAGGCCCCAAGAAAGGATGAGGGCAGATGACGTGTACATCAGGCAACTTTGGAACTGAATTCCACTTCAATGCCGGAGGAAGACCACACCCAGCAGCAATGCTTTCCTGCTTTTGGTTTTGCCACTTTCACCATTTTATTTTTTTGTGGTAAAGATAGAAACTAGGGCCTTCTGCATTTAAGACAAGGGCCCTTTTTAAAAAATATTTTGAGACAAGGTCTTGTTAAGTTGCCCAGGCTGGTCTTAAACTTGCAACCCTCCTGCCTCAGCCTTCTGGACAGCTGGGATTACAGGCATGTGTCACCACCCCTGGCTATTTCCACCTCCTAAACCTTGGAAACCATAAGGAGATAGGGTTCGTTTTCCTTAACTCAAATGTTTGAACAGTTGGGGACATGGGGTGAACTTATTTCTTTATTGGCTCACCAGAAAGTCATGTGTGCCTCTTTCTTTGCCCCTGCATATGACCTGGGTGTGCAGGGTGGGAGTTACAAAGTGTTTGAAATCTTACCCATTTTTCCAATGTCTCACGTCTGGGATCGCGTCCTGTCTGAGGATGTAGCTGAGTGTGGCTTAGCTGCATCTCCTGGTGGCAGCCTGCGTAAGTCGGAAGCTGGAAGAGCATCCCACCTGTTGGATGGTGGTTAATCAGTTAATTTATTGAATGACTACTTATTGGATGCCTACACTGTACCAGCTCGATGGCGGTTAAGTGCCGGGAGGCTTTCCAGGTTAATAATCAGAACAAGGTACCCAAGGGTCTGTTGGTGGTGGGCCAGGGAATTAATTGGTCTGCACATGTGTACCCAACCCCAAATGGCGGGGCTTCCCCAAGTCAGAAAGACAGGCAGAGTGTCCAGAAGCTGGGGATGGACAGAATCCAAGAGAGATAGCATCAGAGAAATATATATGCAAGAAGAGTAAGCCTTGGTCTCTGTGCTGGGTGGATTATGTAATCCCCCAAATCCATAGGTTGGATTCTGGCCCTGGAACCTGAGAAGATGAACTTACTTGAGAACAGACTGGTTGCGGATGTAGTTAGTAAACATGAAGTCACACTGGAGGAGGGTGGCACCTACTACAGTGCCACTGTGTCCTTATGAAGATGGGAAAACTTGGACATAGGCACAGAGATGTGAGCACCTTATGTGAAGATGAAGCTGGAGAAACAAGCTGAGGAACACCAACCATTGCCAAGAGTCGTCAGACGCTGAGGGGGACTTCAAAATGTGAGGACGGAACCCATTCTTCCTCTTGGTCCTCAGAGGGAACCGGTCCTGCCAACATCCGGTCTTGGATTTCCAGCCTCCAGAACTGAAGCAATACATTTCTTTTGTTTAAGCCACCAGTTTATGGTCCTCTACACAAAAATGAATATAAGTATCAGCCTGACCATTTTCTGACCCTGAAACAGGACAGTCTGAAGAGATGGCAGAAGCCTAGCCTGGTCCAAGCTCTAGTGAAACACAACCTACATCACAAAGCAGGTGCGTTCGATGTGGATTGTCTTGATACTGAGATGCAAGGCGCTGAGTCCTGCAGTGCTGAGTGTCCTACAGTCAGGTAGGCCTGAGTCTCAGGGTGGGAAATGTGCCTGCAGCCAGTGACATTGACACTTGCCTGGAGTTCCTTTTTGGCTGTGTCTTCCTCTAGGTTTGGGGAGCTTCCCTCCTGACTGCTCAAACCTGCAACCTTCTTCAGCCGATAATTCTTGATTGGAGCTTCACCCGGATGCACCAGACCAAAAACTACCCAAGAGTTTATATTCTCCTGAGGCTTTCTATAGTCATCTGAGATAAAGAATAATGAACGGTGGAGTGAACTATGCTCCAGGTGTATTAGTTTCAAATTACTGCTATAACTAGTCACAAATTTGGTGACTTAAAATAACACAAGACAAATTTATTATCCTCCTCTTTTGTGAGATTGTCTTAGGTCAGGTTACCCCCAAATTGATTTGGAGACAAGGAGTTGATTAACTGAGAATATGCACCCAGAAGAAACTGATTAGGGTGTGCCTGAAGCAGGGCGCAGAAAGGGAAGAAGCCAAGCAAGGGTCCAACTTTTGAAGTCCCATCATCATCAGCCTTATCTCAAGGGGAAACCCTGGTGACCAGCAGAATATGGGTCCCCACAGATGTCAGGCTCTTCTCCCAGAAACTTTCCTGCTCATTTGGAAATGGATCTTTGCAGATGTGATTAAAGATCTTGAGAAGATCTTAGATTGTTCTGTTGGGTCCTAAATACAGGCACTTGTGTTCTTATGGGAGCAAAGCAGAGGGAGAGTCAACAGGTACAGAGGAAAAGATGCCGTGAAGGTAGAGGCAGGGACTGGAGCGATGCAGACACTGCCAGGGAGAGTCACAGCTATCAGAGCTGGGAGAGGAGCAGTCTTTCTTTAGAGTCTCCAGAGTAAGCAAATGACCCAACGTTGACTTGGTTGGTTGTGGCCTTCAAAACCCAGACAGAATAAATTTCTTCTGTTTTTGATGTTGAGCTTGTGGTTATTTGTTGCAGAAGCTTCAGGAAACTAATCCTTAACTACCCTTGGCTCTGCTTGCCTGGCTGGGGTCCACCCATATTTGCTGAATTCGACTCTGCCCATATTTGACACATCAATCTTCAGAATCAGGGGTAAGGGCAGTCATAGGCTTTGGAAGCACAGAAATCTAACCCAAGGACATGTGTCATGTCTGTCTGCTTCAGATGTACTCATCTTACTGTCAAATGATAGTGGGAGTCATGGGATCACAACTACCCAGTGGCTCCAGACACATTGAGTTTGGTTCTCACCATGTCTTCTTGTTGTGGCTACAAGAGACCCAGGCGATGTGTGTGGAAGCACATGGGTGTCAGCCATCATGCATCCATTGGCTTAATGCCAAACGGAATTGCTATTTAAGCATGCTTTTAGAGAGCTACACTAAAGATGTAGTGTAGCTGTGAATTGACAAAACAATCTATATTTTTTTAAATTAGGGAATAAAATGTGTTCCCATTTCTGGGCCTACTCTGACAACCTAACCCTGAGTAATGGAGAAGATTAGCAGACCAGGGTCAGCCCAGGGCTCAGGGTAAAAATGCAACTGGTAGGTATTCCCTTAGTATTTCATTAGCAAAATCTAGTTTATAATGTGCTAAACTTAATGATCAGTTTTGTTCTTAAGCAGACAAGGTTTCACTCACCTCCAAACTAGAAATAAATATGCCTTTTGCAACTGTCCTGTTCTCAAATGTCTGTGTGGCATTTTGGTGAGATAGTTATAAATTCCTTATGTGTGGGGGTACAAAGAGGACCCTGACCTTCTCATAAATGATTCATCATTGACCAGGTGAGTGAACTGGAGTGCTCTAGGACAAACTGGTCTCTCCTACTCAATGTCTGGTTCCTCCAGGTAAGGAACTAGGTCTAACTCACCTTTGTTCTCCATGGGGCTGAGCACATGACCTGGCACTCGGAAGGTTGTCCACCCACATTCCACTTCCATGGGTTCAGTTCAGTTCAGCAAACACAGAGCAGCCCAAAGATTCTGGTGCAGTCATGGTGGAAAGTGGAGGAGGGTTGGGTAATAAAATCTACCTCTGGACACTGGTGGATTTGCATCAGTTAGCCTTGCAAATAAGGGAGAGCCTGCTTTGCGAGATAGACCTTGGTTTATTTAGGACTCAGTGGAAGAAGCCCTGGCATTTCTGGTCTTGTCAAACTTCTCAGCAGTATCCAATTTTCTGGGTCCGATATCTTCTGAATTGCTTGAGAGTCACAGGTGGCCTGGAGGGCAGGAAGACTTTCAAGGACTCTCTTTATTCTCTCCTGTCCCTGAACCTGGGTTTTTATCACTCTGCCCATTCCTTCCTTCCGTGTCGATTGCACATGTCTCTGGAGGATACTGTCCATCCTGTCCAACTCGTTGACTGAACTCACCTCTCCCCTTGAGGACACTGGCTTTGGTGCCCAGCCAGTCTTTTTCGCTTCTCCTTCTCAGCTCTCCTGTGTACCTCACCCATCCCTCCCATTCCCATCCTGTTGGCTCCAAGCTTCCGCCAGCTGCCTTGCATGGGTGCGCGTGGTCCAAGCCTTTCTCCTGGCTCTGACCCACTTCCCCCACCTTGATTCTCCTGATGGGACATTGAGAACCTGCTCTCTGGCTCCAGTCCTTCCCTGAAACCTGAGTTCTGGAGGCCCATTAGCCAGGCCCTCTCCACTTATCTCAAGGGAGGGGCTTTCGGCCTCTCTGTTAATGAGTCCCCTGGGAAAGGGGGCTGAAGCCAACAGTCCCTAGGTCTGACTACCTTATCTTCTCCGTTACTCCCTCCTCATTTCCCATGGTCTGCCTTCTCTGCTCCTGTCCTCTTGTTCTCCCAGCACACATTCCTGACCTAACCTGATTGAGGCCAGTGGGCTCACACTGTCCCATCTTTCCATACAAGGACTTGCTTTTGAGTTGCTCTCTGGGAAGCCTTGACCCGTACAAGGATGCTCCTGGTGGCCTCCCTGGTTCCCGCTTGATCCAGAGTCACACCATCCCTCCTTTGCTAGTGGAATTCCTGTACTTGATTTCCCCTATCCATTCTCTTGGACTTGACCTTCCATTGGTTTCTCATCCTCATTCCACCAACCCTAGTCCCTAAGCAGAAATGGGAACCTTCTTTACTCTTGACCGATCTCCCTGTGTCCTTTGACCAGACACTATTTCACATGAAAACTGCTGTCAAGCCTTGGATTTCTGTATCCATGCTCTGACTATGTTGCCTGAAGCTATGTTTATCATTTACCTCTGCAACTCTCCAATTCCATGGAAGACCACGGCATCAGATGTCTTCTGAATTGTGGTGGGAAATTACTGAGTTCCTTGGCACCAGGCCATGCCTGGCACATTGACCTTCTGCAACCTTCTTCACAAGGCAGGTGCCCTTCCCTGGTGTCTGTCTCATTGCTCTGCCTTACTCCAGTAAGCTGCCAGGCTTTATCAACGAATCATGAGACATGCCTTTCTGTTTGTTTTTGTGTTTCAAGAACATGGAATTTTAAGAAGTTTTGACGGCCAAAACCAAGAGCACAGAAGAAAAGAATTCAGTGGTGATGTGGGTGATGGCACTGAAGCCCATTCAGAAATATATTTAATGCCTCAGATGCTTTCTGATTTATTTAACACTTGACAAGAGTGACTTTATGTCCTAGCATCTTTGCGTTCTCCAGCTGTTGTCTTCAGATACACCAGTCATGACCTATAATGTAACACAACTATGCTTTAAAACAAATTTGCCACATCCATTATCACTAATTTGTATCTGCTTTATGATTTTCAAAGCTCTTCTTCACACCTTACTGTATTTCATTAAAATGCAGAGTTCTTTGAAGCAGCCAGTGGGGGCTTCTGTATTTGTTTCAGAGTTGCAGCCTGTTGCATAGATATGTTGGAAATTTTGATCTGGGTTTTAAGGCATGTAAAATGAGGGAACTCATTACACTAGACTAGAACAGTGCTACTCAAATGTCATTACACCTCAGAATCTTCTGAAAAACTGGGAAGCTTGTTAAAATACCAATGCCCAGCCCTGGAACCACCCCACTTCCATTTCTGATTCATTAAGTCTGGGGTAGGCCTCAAAATGTGCATTTCTGAAACTTTCCCAGGCTCTGTGGTTGCCACTGGTCCAGGGACCACATTTTGAGAATTGCTGAACTAGAGCATCAGAACACTCACCAGACTCCTGAACTACACAGGTGGCACAAGGAAACCAATGCAAAAATGGTCACAGCAGATAGGATTATAATTGTGATACCTTGGAAAGAAACTGAATATCCAACAGCAGGAGAACAGACAAATCAATATGTCAGTGAAAAGATGCATTAACACAGTGGATCACCCCAGGAAAGTTAAAAATGGACCAACTATAGCTACTTATATCAAAGTAGATCAGTCTCACAAATGCAAGATTTAATGAAAGAATGAAGTGTCACAGGGATGACTACAGTGTTTCATTTATTTCAAGAATAAACAAGATAATGCTATGTAGCACTTTAACACATAGGTAGTAAGAGCACAGAGATGTACGAAACACCTGTGAGTAAGATAAACCCTGGGTGAACAGTATTACTGACCCTGAGCAAGAGGTGGCAGGGAGGTGGGTGTGGTGTTGCCACTGGCCAGTGGGGAGGGGAACTGCAAATTTGTGTGGAAACCTTTTATGGTTTGGACGTGAGGTGACCCCAGAAGCTCCTGTTAATGCAGGAATAGTCAGAGGAAAAATGGATTGAACAAGCTGTAACCCAGTCAGTCCACACTAGCTTGAGTAGACCAATTGGGTGGTAACTATAGGCTGGGGGTGTGACTGGAGGAAGGGAGCCCCTCGTCCCTTTCCTGACCCCACCACAAGCTGAGCAGCTTCTCTCTTCTGGGCTCTTCCCCAATGATGTTCTGAGTCACATCAGGCCCAGAGTAATGGACTGAGACCTCAGGAACTGTGAGCCCCAAATAATTTTTCCTCCTTTAAGTTGTTCTTGTAGGGTATTTTAGGTGAAAAAGTTAACTAAAATACAGGCTGTCATTCCTAGACAAAGTGAGGGTTTACAAGCATATATTATATAATTCTCTAAATTATCATTATAAAACAATAAATTTGTGGACAAAGTGGACACACCAGTGACAGGAGGACTCTGGAGGGCACTGTGCTGGGAAATAAGTCAGGCACAGAGAGATGGTTGTTGCGTGCTCTCACTTTCATGAAGGATCCAGAATGATTAACTCTCAGAGCAGAGAAGAAAAGGGGTACACGGAGGTCATGGAGGGGCTGTGAGAGGCGAGGGTCAGTCCAAGGTAGGCCTGATGAGAGGCCAGGATTGGAGGGATGGGCCTGTGCACTGTTGGGGCTCAGTCACCTGCACCATAGACAGGCCCCAACATTGATTTTTCTCCCATGAATTTACAATTTGCCAACTGCAAGGATGTTGACTACAATGGGGGCCTGGTGTGGTGGCATGTGACTGTACTCCCAGCCACTTGGGCAAGAGGTTCACAAGTTCAACAACAGCCTGGGCAACTTAGCAAGACCCTGTTGCAAAATAAAATAAAAGGGCTGGGGATGTGACTCCGTGGGAGGGTGGTTGCCTAGCATATGCAAGGCCCTGGACTCTCTCCCCAATACTGCACGCACATGTGCAGACACACACATGTGTGCACACACTAACAAGGAGCACTTTTAAAAAGAAAGGAAAAGAATACATGTTATCTACAATAACATTAAAGGCAGACTAAATGCCTCTAAACCCTGACCTCCAGGGCAAGAAGTTAAACAGGGTGTTACAAGTGTTACCCGGGTTTCCCTTCAGCAAAGAGAAGAAGGGACGTGTTTTTTGTTATAGCTGGATTTTGTGGTTCTCTGTTCCAACTTCCACAACACTGTGTACATTAAGGGCATGGAGGGCAGGTGACTTCTTTTGTTAAATGCAAAAGTTACCAGATCACAGTACACATCATGGACAATGGTTGTAAACCAGTTGTCATCATTCTGTTCCTGGACTCTGCGCTGGGTGCAGTACCCAGTGGGACTCTGGGTTGTCTCTGCTGATGAAAGCGGGAGTGTATTCTGTGTGGGAAAGAAGGTGCACATGGATACTGGTGGCCAAAAGAAGCAACAGTGGCACAATCACAGGCTGTCCACCAAAAATCTGTGCTTTTCTAGAGAAGAGGATTTTACTTGGATGGGTTGCCCAGCCCTGCTGACTTCTAGGCAACTGATTCTGGCCAAAAAACTATAAATAAAATGCCATTTACAGACTAGAGTGGTTACAGAGTGGTTGAACCTTCTCCACCCTCCTTTGCCCATCTACTGGATAGATTGAGAAGTCTTGAGGCCTGAGAGGCTAGATCAGCCTACCAGTCAGAAGGAACCTGGATCCCTGAGTCACCTGGTGGAAGGAGTCTGACCTACCAGGAACACCTGCATTTGCCCTACTTGCATAAGAAGCATTTCTTTTGTGATAAGCCACTGATAATTTAAGAGCGTATTTGTTATCGCAGATAGCATTGCCATGAATCATCTACTCACGTAGGATTTCACTCAATTTGGGTCTTTACTTTTGTCCTTAGTTGGCTATCTTTTCAATGGAAAACCAGAGTGGCTGGGGGCTCTGACGTTGCTCCCCCATTTTTATTGTCCCACTATGCAGGATTTTACTGAGCCTAGAGTGAACCAGTGGAGCTTTGTGTCTTGCATTAGTAAGCTCTCACTTTTAGTTAGAAGAAACAAGAAAATAGATTTCATTTCCCACTGGTCATGCTGTGATGACAGATAATTAGAAACTTTAATCAATCTTGTTTTGTCAGCATGACTTTCATATCAAAAAGAGACTGTGTTTTTAAAAAGTTACAAATAAATATAAAATTTAGAGCTGTGAAGCATCAATAATGAATGACAATAATGTTAAGTAAGGATATCACACAACCCTTGCACCAAACCTCTTGTGTGTATCAAATACTTTCCCTCCACACCTCTCTGCATTTCCATTTGCACATAATTTTTATTTCTTTATTTGCCCTTCATAAATTACAAATCACAACTCCAACTTGCATAGACATGGATGGAAGAGGGATTTCACAATATGACTTACTCCTTCCCAGGCTATTTAATCAATCTCAGCATTTAACACATTCAGAGCAGGACCTTGAGCCAGCAGAGGCTAAATTCAAATTGTGACTTCATCGCATCCAGCTTTGTGATCTTCAGCAAGTTACTTCCTTTCTTTAGGTGAAATTTCTTAGACTAGGAATGTGCTTGGCTCCTCCCCAAAGACCTTGTCATGGTCAAGGGATGTCACAGGCAGGGAGTACGCCACATGCTCACTGGTACCCAGTGCCTGGAGATGCTTTTGAAGATGCTTACTCTTTGCTGCCCTGCTCTCTAGTGGAAGAGATACTTCTTTTCCTCAGGAAATAGATCTCCTAGTTTAGAGACTAGAATTGATCAAGACCTTGTTTGGGACCTCCTTCCACTCCTGCTGGAAGTAGCGAGGCTCTTGTGCATGCGAGTAAACCATCAGGCCAAGGGTGGAATTGGGGGTGTTTTTGGAGGTATCAGAAGCTCAGTAGAACTTGCATGCACACTGTCTTTGCCATCTCTCTTGGAGGATTCGCCTTACCCTTACCAAAGAGGAGAAAGTAAAGCCTCTCCCTTGGAGAATATCAGACAATGATGTGCTGGAAGCCCATGGTCCAGAAGGGTGCTCTGAATGTGGGTGCCTGTGGATGCTCTGCCTTGAGGCACATGGCACTGCTGGAAACTCTAGAGAGGGCCTGAGGGAGAGGCTACTGCTGGGAGTCACAGGCTTATATCATGTGAGCATGAGGCAGCTTGGTACTCAGCTAGAG
Organism: Sciurus carolinensis; assembly: GCF_902686445.1. Classification (NCBI taxonomy): domain Eukaryota; kingdom Metazoa; phylum Chordata; class Mammalia; order Rodentia; family Sciuridae; genus Sciurus; species Sciurus carolinensis. The sequence goes on along the minus strand of NC_062225.1, from coordinate 38,336,774 downwards.
GCCAGGGGTGCTAAGGCCTCACGATTTAATTGTGATGGCCACCCAGGGCTTGCGTTTGGACAGATGCTGGACATGGTCACACCCTTCCTGCATTGACTCGTGTTTCTGTTTACAGTGGTTCTTCTGCCTACTGCTGCTTCTCTCCTGCTCTCCCCACTGACCTGAACCTTCTTGTTCATCAGGTCCAATGAATACCTTCCTCCCTTCCCAAAGTGTCTTGGCCAGTGTGCTCTGTGGACCTTGCTCTTGTCCTCCATCCCATTCACCTTGCAAGTATGTAGTTCATTTTACTACAAGCGCATCATCTAGAAATCTTATCTTGTGGTTTTCCTACCAGATAGTAAGCTCATCAGTGCAAGTCTTCATCCACGTAACCACTGACCTCTGACATTGACCACCTTTCACCCTGCATCAAACCGTTAAGAGCTTCCACAGTTACCCCCTCATCCCTCACAGAGCAGTGAGGGCAATCACTATGGTTTCATGGATTTTTCTCTGAGCCTTAGATTTCTTACTCATTTGTCCACAAATCTGGGCCTGAATCACACAGCAAGTAAGTGGGAGATCTGGATTTAAGCTCTGTCCCAAGCCTAATTGTCCTTACAGAAGAAAGGATGCTCTCAAGGTTGACCATGCCTGTTACTTGTTTTGTATTCATCAGAGAATCCAGCTACATGTTTCATATGTAATTAAAACTTAATAAATCTTGGTCAAGAACTATTTACAGATTCAAGATGGCATACTAGAGGGAGGCTGCTTTCCTTGTCACTCCATAACTCTGGTTTCAAGCAGAGGATATCTGTTTCTTGGTGAGGCAGTTTTTGCTGCTTATCGATTCCCTGGTGTTTACCCCATTTGTCTGCTGTGATGACCTGCAGTCTGCCAGCATTTCGACATCTTTTTTGAGTACAGATTGCTCATTGTCAGGTGCCTATCATCCACCATTTGCCTGCCTCTGGCTGGTCCATCGCCTGCCTTATACCTTTCCATCACCCAACACACGAGGTTCACCTCCCAATCATCTGTCAACAGTCAGCAAACTGATCACTGACCGCCAGTGGAGCACCAGCTGCCTACTGTTCCCTGGACGTTCTCTGTCACAGTACCAGCAGGTTTGATTACACATGGCTGCCGCCATTTTGAGACAACAGCCAGGCCCCATAGGACCACTGGCCGGACTGAGCCCCAACTCCAGGATCCCTCAGCCCAACCGATTACTTCCTGCCTCTGGGGCCCTCACATTGACTGACTGCTCCCTGCTGCCAGGACCCCCAGACCAACTGACTGTGCCCCATCACTGGGACCCCAGACTGATGGATTGCACCCGGCCTCCAGGATCCCATAATCACACCAAACACACCGGATCTCCAGGACCCCTGCCTGACCAACTGCATCCCGCCTCTAGGACCTCCAGCTGACCACTTCCACACCCTGAGCTGCAGCTCCCCATTTGCTAACTCATTTCGAAGCCAGAGCAGCCATCTTGGATAATCCTGGAAGCCGTAGCTCCGATCTTTAGGTGGGGCAAATCCCATCCTGAGACACCTGCTGGAGGCTTGAAGCTCATTGTCAGGTACCTCTCATGCATCAGGTTACTGAAGACTGGGAGGTTTCATTACTATATGACTGTTATACTGCCGGGGTCCAGCCCTAGCAGGAGTTCATGGGTTCCATACTGTTAAACCGGGCTCGGGGAACAGTGTTGGCGATGGATGGAGAATGAAAGACACAGACTCTAGTTCTGGTGCAATCAATCCCTCTTTATTCTGGGGAAGGCTGGGTTTATATACATTTTTTAAGGCTATAATGGCAGTCTTGTGGTTAATATTAAAGAAGTTTCCAAAGCATAGGCAGAAAACAACAACCTTACAGATTATCCTTACCTAATCACAATTGTTATAAGAATATCTAACTACATTGATGAGCTAATACAATGTTTATTTCCTTAATATCTAAACTCTATGTGACCTAAGACTATTCTTATTATTCTCACCGTTAAAGTGAGAGACAAGTAATCTCATGTGACCATCTCTACTAGGTCCATCTGGTTAATATCTAAATTGCTGAGTTAAGGGTTACAAGAGGGCAGCGGTCCCAATGGTTATTGTGTACCAACGTTTATTATAGGGGTGACATATTCTTTGTAGGAAGGAAGGAATGTTTTGGAACCTTATTCTCTTACCTCACCAACACACATAAACAAAACCGTCTTTAAAATTTAACCAGCCTGTTGGAGACAAAGGCAGATTTATAACTATTTTCTCCAGAGGCTTTCAGGGACTCATTGCACGGTTGCAAAATTATTTTTGACTTTGTTAGTGGTAAAGACCCACTGTTTTTCAGATTGTAGGTAATATTTTCTGGAATTTTTGTTGTATTCCCCTCGTCCCCTTAAGCAATCCATTCAGACCGAAATGAGTAATATATTATCAGAAAAACATAGCAGAAAAAACACTATGCTTCGGAGCAAAACATCCAGCAATTCCTTTTAGGATGAGCCTTTGCAATCATCCTCCAGAGGATCTTTGTCAAGCACTGGATGGAATTCCAGATGCCCCTGCATTATGCTATAGATTTTCTTTTTCCTCCTTATAGCAAAAAATTAAATTTTTATTTCTTTACTTTTCTAGCTCGATATTCCTTTTGTTTACCTGTTCCCTCAGAGTTTCTTTCTCCCTTTTTTGCATGCTAACATCCAATTTCTTTTGATTACACCCTCACCATTTCTATTACCTAGAACTTCTGTACACTCTTTTCTTATCCCATTAACAGCCACATTCTACATCCTTCTGCATCCTCTTTGTCCTCCATTAGAAACTGCAGACTTTATTGTAAATCTGTTTGTTTAATTGAAGATAATATTTGAACCCATTCTGTTTCTTATGACAATTTTGTTATTGTCCCCATAGGGTCTATTTGGTCTAAGATTGCATAGTGTCTGAATTGGAAACTGCTAATATTGATCTACCCTTAACGAAAGGGTTTTGGAAACCTATAGGGCCACTGTAAGTCTATAGGGGGAAATATGCAATACCCCAGATCTGCACTGCTAGAGGGGAAGATACATAAACAACAAGAAAAAAAAAAGGGAAGAAAATGATCCAAACAAATCTAGATTCTATATTAGTAGAATCCAATGACAGTATGTTAGAAGAAATGTCAGAAAAGGACTTCAGATTACACATGATTAAGATGATTCGCGAACCAAAGGATGAGATAAGAGAGCAAATGCAGGCAATGAATGATAATACCAATAATCTGAAAGGGCAACTGCAGGAAGCAAAAGTACATTTCAACAAAGAGATAGAGATTCTCCAAAAAAAAAACCAAATGGAAATCCTTGAAATGAAGGAAACAATAAACCAAATAATAAACTCAATGGAAAGCATCACCAAAAGACTAGACCACTTGGAAGGCAGAACCTCAGACAATAAAGACAAAATATTTAATCTTGAAAATAAAGTTGCCCAAACAGAGAAGATGGTAAGAAATCATGAACAGAATCTCCAAGAACTATGGGACATCATGAAAAGACCAAATTTAATAATTATTGGGATTGAGGAAGGCACAGAGATACAAACCAAAGGAATGAACAACCTATTCAATGAAATAATATCAGAAAATTTCCCAAACCTGAAGAATGAAATGGAAAATCAAATACAAGAGGCTTACAGAATACCAAATGCACAAAATTACAACAGATCCACACCAAGGCATATTATAATGAAAATGCCTAACATTCAAAATAAAGATAGAATTTTGAAGGCTGCAAGAGAAAAGCATCAGATTACATATAGGGGAAGACCAATACAGATAGCAGCCAACTTCTAAACCCAGACTCTAAAAACTAGAAGGGCCTGGAACAACATATTTCAAGCTCTGAAAGAACATGGTTGCCAACCAAGAATCCTATACGCAGCAAAACTAACCTTCAGATTTGAAGATGAAATAAAATCCTTCCATGATAAACAAAAGTTAAAAGAATTTACAAATTGAAGGTCTGCACTACAGAATGTTCTCAACAAAATATTCCATGAGGAGGAAATGAAAAACAACAATGTAGGTCAGCAAAGGGAAGAACTACCTTAGAGAATAACCACTCAAAGGAGAAACCAAGCCAACTTAAAAACCAAAAATAAGACAAATGACTGGGAATACAAATCATATCTCAATAATAACCCTGAACATTAATGGCCTAAACTCATCAATCAAAAGACATAGACTGGAAGAATGGATTAAAAAGAAAGACCCAGCAATATGCTGCCTGCAAGAGACTCATCTCATAGAAAAAGACATCCACAGACTAAAGGTGAAAGGATGGGAAAAAGCCTACCATGCACAAGGACTCAGTAAAAAAGCGGGGGTTTCCATCCTTATATCAGATAAAGTAGACTTCAAGCCAAAGTTAGTCAGAAGAGAAAAAGAAGGACATTTCATATGGCTAAAGGGAACCATAAATCAGGAAGACATAACGATAGTAAATATTTATGCCCCAAACAATGGTGCATCGCGGTACATCAAACAAATCCTTCTCAATTTCAGGAATCACATAGACCACAACACAATACTTCTGGGTGACTTTAATGCACCATACTCACCACTAGATAGATCTTCCAAACAAAATCCAACCAAAGAAACCATAGAACTTAATAACACAATCAATAACCTAGACTTTTTATTTTTATTTTTTTTTATTTTTTTATTTTTTTATTTTTTTTACGTTTACATAGGGTAATGATGTTTATTTTATTTTTCCCCTCCCCCCCACCCCTCCCACCCCTCTTTTCCGTCTACACAGTCCTTCTTTCCTTCATTCTTACCGCTCACCTTAGCCTAACTCTAAACCTAACCCTAAACCTAATTCTAGCCCCTCCCACCCCCCATTATATGTCCTCATCCGCTTATCAGCGAGATCATTCATCCTTTAGTTTTTTGAGATTGGCTTATCTCACTTAGCATGATATTCTCCAATTTCGACCATTTGCCTACAAATGCCATAATTTTATCCTTCTTCATTGCGGAGTAATATTCCATTGTATAAATATGCCACAGTTCCTTTATCCATTCATCAACTGAAGGGTATCTAGGTTGGTTCCACAATCTGGCTATGGTGAATTGAGCAGCAATGAACATTGATGTGGCTGTATCTCTGTAGTATGCTGATTTTAAGTCCTTTGGGTATAGGCCAAGGAGTGGGATAGCTGGGTCAAATGGTGTTTCCATTCCAAGCTTTCTGAGGAATCTCCACACTGCTTTCCAGAGTGGCTGCACTAATTTGCAACCCCACCAGCAATGTATGAGTGTTCCTTTTACACCACATCCTCGCCAACACCTATTGTTGCTTGTATTCTTGATAATCGCCATTCTAATTGGGGTGAGATGAAATCTTAGGGTAGTTTTGATTTGCATTTCCCTTATTACTAGGGATGTTGAACATTTTTTCATATATCTGGTGATTACTTGTATATCTTCTTCTGTGAAGTGTCTGTTCATTTCCTTAGCCCATTTGTTGATTGGATTATTTGTATTCTTGGTGTAGAGTTTTTTGAGTTCTTTATAGATTCTGGAAATTAGCACTCTATCTGAGGTATGGTTGGCAAAGATATTCTCCCACTCTGTAGGCTCTCTCTTCACATTTCTGATAGTTTCCTTTGCTGAGAGAAAGCTTTTTAGTTTGAATCTATCCCAGTTGTTGATTCTTGCTTTTATTTCTTGTGCTATGGGAGTCCTGTTAAGGAAGTCTGATCCTAAGCCAACAAGTTGAAGATTTGGACCTACTTTTTCTTCTATAAGATGCAGGGTCTCTGGTCTGATTCCGAGGTCCTTGATCCATTTTGAGTTGAGTTTTGTGTAGGGTGAGAGATAGGGGTTTAATTTCATTCTATTACATATAGTTTTCCAGTTTTCCCAGCACCATTTGTTGAAGAGGCTATCTTTTCTCCATTGCATATTGTTGGAACCTTTGTCTAGTATGAGAAAATTGTATTTATTTGGGTTTGTGTCCATGTCCTCTATTCTGTACCATTGATCTACCTGTCATCACTTATGTATAAAAATGCATTGGATTTATGAGCATTGATCTTGTAACCTGCTACTTTACTGAATTCACTTATGAGTTCTAAAAGTTTTCTGGTGGAATTTCCAGGTTCCTCTAAATATATAATCATGTCATTAGCGAACAGGGATAGTTTGAGTTCTTCTTTTCCTATTCGTATCCCTTTAATTTCTTTGGTTTGTTTGATTGCTCTGGCTAGAGTCTCAAGGATGATGTTGAATAGAAGCGGTGAAAGAGGGCATCCCTGCCTTGTTCCAGTTTTTAGGGGGAACGCTTTCAGTTTTTCACCATTTAGAATGATATTAGCCATGCGCTTAGCATAGATTGCCTTTATAATGTTTAGGAATGTTCCCACTACCCCAATTTTTTCTAGTGTTTTGAGCATGAAGGGATTCTGTATTTTATCAAATGCTTTTTCTGCATCTATTGAAATAATCATGTGATTCTTAACTTTAAGTCTGTTGATATAGTGAATGACATTTATTGATTTCCGGATGTTGAACCAACCTTGCATCCCTGGGATAAAACCCACTTGATCGTGGTGCACTATCTTTTTAATATATATTTGTATGTGATTTGCTAAAATTTTGTTGAGAATTTTTGCATCGATGTTCATTAAGGATATTTGTCTGAAATTTTCTTTCCTCGATGTGTCTCTGCCTGGTTTAGGTATCAGGGTGATATTGGCTTCATAGAACGAGTTTGGTAGGGTTCCCTCCTCTTCTATTTCATGGAATAGTTTGAGGAGTATTGGAATGAGCTCTTCTTTAAAGGTTTTGTAGAACTCGGCTGAGAACCCATCTGGTTCTGGACTTTTCTTTGTTGGTAGGCTTTTGATGACCTCTTCTATTTCATTGCTTGAAATTGGTTTATTTAAGTTGTGTATGTCCTCCTCGTTCAGTTTAGGTAGTTCATATGTCTCTAGAAATTTGTTGATGTCTTCGAGGTTTTCTGTTTTGTTGGAATATAGATTTTCGAAATAGCTTCTAATTATGTTTTGTATTTCACTCGTGTCTGTTGTGATGTTTCCTTGTTCATTCCGAATTTTAGTAATTTGAGCTTTCTCCCTCTTTCTCTTTGTTAGTGTGGCTAAGGGTTTATCAATTTTATTTATTTTTTCAAAGAACCAACTATTTATTTTGTTAATTTTTCTGATTGTTTCTTTTGTTTCGATTTCGTTGATTTCGGCTCTGATTTTAACTATTTCCTGTCTTCTACTACTTTTGGTATTGGTCTGCTCTTCTTTTTCTAGTGCTTTGAGCTGTAGTGTTAAGTCATTTATTTGTTGATTTCTACTTCTTTTTTTGAATGCACCCCATTAAATAAATCTTCCTCTAAGTACTGCTTTCATAGTGTCCCAGAGATTTTGATATGATGTGTCTTTGTTCTCGTTTACTTCTAAGAATTTTTTTATTTCCCTCCTGATGTCTTCTGTTATCCATTCATCATATAATAGTGTATTATTTAGTCTCCAGGTATTGGAGAAGTTTCTGTTTTTTATTCTGTCATTTATTTCTAATTTCAATCCATTATGATCTGATAGAGTACTAGGTAGTATCTCTATCTTCTTGTGTTTGCTAACAGTAGCTTTGTGGCATAAAATATGGTCTATTTTAGAGAAGGATCCATGTGCTGCTGAGAAGAAAGTGTATTCGTTCTTTGTTGGATGGTATATTCTATATATGTCCGTTAAGTCTAAATTGTTGATTGTGTTGTTGAGATCTATAGTTTCTTTATTCAATTTTTGTTTGGACGATCTATCCAGTGGTGAGAGAGGTGTGTTAAAATCGCCTAGTATTATTGTGTTGTGGTCTATTTGATTTCTGGAATTGAGAAGGATTTGTTTGACGTACGTGGATGAGCCAATGTTCGGGGCATAGATATTTATGATTGTTATGTCTTGCTGATTTATGCTTCCCTTATGCAGCATGTAATGTCCTTCTTTATCCCTTCTGACTAGTTTTGGTTTGAAGTCCACATTATCTGAGATGAGGATGGATACTCCAGCTTTTTTGCTGTGTCCGTGTGCATGGTATGTTTTTCCCCATCCTTTCACCTTTAGTGTATGGGTGTCTCTTTCTATGAGATGAGTCTCTTGCAGGCAGCGTATTGTTGGATTTTTCTTTTTAATCCAATCTGCCAGTCTGTGTCTTTTGATTGATGAATTCAGGCCATTAACATTCAGGGTTATTATTGTGATATGATTTGTATTCCTAGTCAATTAACTCATATTTGTTTTTGACATGATTTGGTTTCTCCTTTATTTGGCTATACCTTTAGGCTAGCGCCTCCTGTTGCTGATTTGCATCGTTGTTTTTCATCTCTTCCTCATGGAATATTTTGCTGAGAATGTTCTGTAATGCTGGCTTTCTTTTTGTAAATTTCTTTAGCTTTTGTTTATCATGGAAGAATCTTATTTCATCGTCAAATTTGAAGGTAAGTTTTGCTGGGTATAAGATTCTTGGTTGGCATCTGTTTTCTTTCAGGGCTTGGTATATGTTGTTCCAGGCCCTTCTAGCTTTTAGGGTCTGGATTGAAAAATCTGCTGATATCCTTATTGGTTTCCCCCTGAATGTAATTTGGTTCTTTTCTCGCGCGGCCTTTAAAATTCTGTCTTTATTTTGTATGTTAGGTATTTTCATAATAATGTGCCTTGGTGTGGGTCTGTTGTAATTTTGTATGTTTGCAGTTCTATAAGCCTCTTGTACTTGGTTTTCCATTTCATTCTTCAGATTTGGGAAATTTTCTGTTATTATTTCATTGAATAGATTGTTCCTTACTTTGGTTTGTTTCTCTAAGCCTTCCTCAATCCCAATAATTCTTAAATTTGGCCTTTTCATGATATCCCATAATTCTTGTAGATTCTGTTCATGATTTCTTACCATCTTTTCTGTTTGGCCAACTTTGCTTTCAAGATTAAATAATTTGTCTTCAATGTCTGAGGTTCTGTCTTTCAGGTGTTCTATCCTATTGGTTATGCTTTCTATGGAGTTTTTAACTTGGTTTATTGTTTCCTTCATTTCAAGTATTTCAGTTTGGTTTTTTTTCAGTATCTCTAACTCTTTATTGAAATGATCTCTTGCTTCCCGTATTTGCTCTTTTAACTGTTGATTGGTGCGATCATTTAATGCCTGCATTTGCTCTTTCATCTCCTCCTTCAATGCCTGAATTTGCTCTTTCATCTCCTCATTAGCTTCCCTGATCGTTTTAATTACGTACATTCTGAACTCCCTTTCTGACATTTCTTCTGCTGTGCTGTCATTGGGTTTTATTGATGTAGTATCTAGGTTTGTTTCGGACATTTTCTTCCCTTGTTTTCTCATATTGGTCAGTTGTCAGTGGGACCCTGAGATATTGCAGTTTTCCACTATTGGCTTATAGTGTCCCAGTAGATTTCCAGTGAATCACCTCCCAGCCTTCAGTAGCCTGATGTCTTGGAGGAATCTGATAAAGCAGCTCATCTGACGAAAACTGCCCCTAGCCCCCTACTGGTTCCAGGGTTTGGAACTGGCTCTGTGCGGAAATGCTCTCACTGTGGGCCTGCACCGTGCAGCTGGCCGTGTGAGAAGAGCCCACTGCCGGAGTGTGGAAGGCTACCTTGGGAAGACTCTAGCTGCCCTGCCCGGCTCCGCTAAGCCACCTCTATCTGGGCCTGCCACCCGGGCTGAGCTTTACCCAGTGGGCAGACTCACCCGTGGCTCTATTTCAGTCCAAGTCTCTCAATGCCTCCCCCTCTTAGCTCCTGGGTTCTGGAGTGACCGGGGGTGCAGTCTCCCTCTAGGCCGCCATCTTGGATCGCCCCGTGAAGAGAGCCCGCAGCCGGAGTGGGCAGAGCCGCCTGAAGAGGTCTCCGGCTGCCCTGCCCTGATCCCTGAGGCTGCTTGCAGATCGAGGCTCTCCGCTGGTTCTTTGCCGGAGTACACTGCACAGCAAGGGCTCCGGGTCTCGGAGCCTGCTCTGGTCAGAAAGGCTCTCACTAGCGGGCCAGTTCCGTTCCGAGAACCTGGAGAAGCTGGCTGTGTGGGCGGGGCCCACCGCCGGAGTGCGCAGGGCTGCCTGTGGATGACTCTAGCTGTCCTGTCCGGCTCCGATAAGCCACCTCTATCTGGGCCTGCCACCCGGGCCGAGCTTTACCCAGTGGGCAGACTCACCCGTGGCTCCACTTCAGTCCGAGTCTCTCAATGCCTCCCCTTCTTAACTCCTGTGTTCTGGAGTGACTGGGGGTGCAGTCTCCCTCTAGGCCGCCATCTTGGATCGCCAATAACCTAGACTTAATAGACATATATAGAATATTCCATCCATCAACAAGCAGATTCACTTTCTTCTCAGCAGCACATGGAACATTCTAGAAAATAGACCATATGTTATGCCACAAAGCAGCCCTTAGGAAATGCAGAATAATTGAGATACTGCCTTGTGTTCTATCAAATCATAATGGACTGAGAGTAGAAATCAATGAGAAAATAAAAAACAGAAATTACTCCAACACCTGGAGACTAAATCATGTGCTATTGAATGAAACATAGATAACAGAAAACATCAGGGAGGAGATAACATATTCTTAGAGGTCAATGAGAATGATGATACAACACATTGAAATCTCTGGGACACTACGAAAGCGGTACTAAGGGGAAAATTCATTGCATGGAGCGCATTCCATAAACGATTGAAAAGTCAACAACTAAATGACTTAACATTACAGCTCAAAGTCCTAGAAAAAGAAGAACAGAATTAGAACAAAAGTAGTAGAAGACAGGAAATAATTAAAATCAGAGCTGAAATCAATGAAATTGAAACAAAAGAAACAATTCAAAAAATTGACAAAACAAAAAGTTGGATCTTTGAGAAAGTAAACAAAATAGACAAACCCTTAGCCACACTAACAAAGAGAAGGAGAGAGAAAACTCAAATTACTAAAATTCATGATGAAAAAGGAAATATCACAACAGACACCACTGAGATACATAACATAATTAGAAGCTACTTTGAAAATCTGTATTCTAACAAAATAGAAACTACCAAAGACATTGACAAATTTCTAGAGACATATGATCCTCCCAAACTGAACCAGGAGGACATACACAATTTAAACAGATCAATATCAAGCAATGAAATAGAAGAAGCCATTAAAAAGCTACCATCCAAGAAAAGCCCAGGACCAGACGGACTGTCAGCCGAGTTCTAGAAGACCTTCAAAGAAGATCTCATTCCAATACTTCTCAAAGTATTCCAGGAAATAGAAAAAGAGGGTACCCTACCAAACTCATTCTATGAAGCTAATATCACCCTCATACCCAAACCAGGAAAAGACACATCAAGGAAAGAAAATTTTAGACCAATATCCTTGATGAATATAGATGCAAAGATCCTTAACAATATATTGGCAAACCGTATCCAAAAGCATATTAAGAAAATCGTGCACCACAACAAGTGGGGTTCATTCCTGGAATGCAAGGATGGTTTAACAACCGTAAATCAATAAACGTAATCCATCATGTCAACAGACTTAAGGATAAGAATCATATGGTTATTTCAATTGATGCTTAAAAATCGTTCAACAAAATACAACATTCCTTCATGCTCAAAACACTAAAAAAAAAATAGTGATGGAAGGAACATACCTGAACATTGTAAAGGCTATTTATGCTAAGCCCATGGCCAACATCATTCTTAATGGAGAAAAATGGAAACCATTCCTTTTAAAAACTGGAACAAACAGACAGGGATGTCCTCTTTCATCACTTCTATTCAATATTGTCCTCGAAACTCTAGCCAGAGCAATTAGGGAGACCAAAGAAAGTAAAAGGATATGAATAGGAAAAAAGGGACTTAAGCTGTCATTCTTTGCTGATGACATGATTCTTTATTTAGAGGATCCAAATAACTCCTCCAGAAAACGTCTAGACCTCATCAATAAATGCAGCAAAATAGCAGGCTATAAAATCAACACGCATAAATCTAAAGCAAGTCTGATCCTAAGCCAACAAGTTGAAGATTTGGACCTACTTTTTCTTCTATAAGATGCAGGGTCTCTGGTCTGATTCCGAGGTCCTTGATCCATTTTGAGTTGAGTTTTGTGCAGTGTGAGAGATAGGGGTTTAGTTTCATTGTGTTACATATGGTTTTCCAGTTTTCCCAGCACCATTTGTTGATGAGGCTATCTTTTCTCCATTGCATATTTTTGGTTCCTTTGTCCAGCATGAGAAAATTGTATTTATTTGGGTTTGTGTCCATGTCCTCTATTCTGTACCATTGATCTACCTGTATATTTTGGTACCAATACGATGCTGTTTTTGTTACTATTGCTTTGTAATAGAGTTTAAGATCTCATATTACGATACCCCCTGCTTTGCTCTTTCTGCTAAGGATTGCTTTAGCTATTCTGGGTTTCTTATTCTTCCAGATGAATTTCATAATTGCTTGCTCTATTTCTGTAAGGTACATCATGGGGATTTTAATTGGAATTGCATTGAATCTTTATAGCACTTTAGGTAGTATGGCCATTTTGACAATATTAATTCTGCCTATCCAAGAACATGGGAGATCTTTCCATCTTCTAAGGTTTTCTTTAATTTCTTTCTTTAGTGTTCTGTAGTTCACATTGTAGAGGTCTTTCACCTCTTTTGTGAGATTGATTCCCAAGTATTTTATTTTTTTCGATGCTATTGTGAATGGGGTAGTTTTCTGAAGATTCATTACTTATGTATAAAAATGCATTGGACTTATGAGCATTGATCTTGTAACCTGCTACTTTACTGAATTCACTTATGAGTTCTAAAAGTTTTCTGGTGGAATTTCCAGGTTCCTCTAAATATATAATCATGTCATCAGCGAACAGGGATAGTTTGAGTTCTTCTTTTCCTATTCGTATCCCTTTAATTTCTTTGGTTTGTCTAATTGCTCTGGCTAGAGTTTCAAGGACGATGTTGAATAGAAGTGGTGAAAGAGGGCATCTCTGCCTTGTTCAAGTTTTTAGGGGGAATCCTTACAGTTTTTCACCATTTAGAATGATATTGGCCATGCGCTTAGCATAGATGGCCTTTACAATGTTAAGGAATGTTCCCACTACCCCAATTTTTTCTAGTGTTTTGAGCATGAAGGGATGCTGTATTTTATTGAATGCTTTTTCTGCATCTATTGAAATAATCATGTGATTCTTAACTTTAAGTCTGTTGATATAGTGAATGACATTTATTGATTTCCGGATGTTGAACCAACCTTGCATCCCTGGGATAAAACCCACTTGATCGTGGTGCACTATCTTTTTAATATATTTTTGTATGCGATTTGGTAAAATTTTGTTGAGAATTTTTGCATTGATGTTCATTAAGGATATTGGTCTGAAATTTCCTTTCCTCGATGTGTCTCTGTCTGGTTTAGATATCAGGGTGATATTGGCTTCATAGAATGAGTTTTGGAGGGTTCCCTCCTCTTCTATTTCATGGAGTACTTTTAGGAGTATTGGAATGAGCTCTTCTTTAAAGGTTTTGTAGAACTCGACTGAGAACCCATCTGGTCCCAGACTTTTCTTTGTTGGTAGGTTTTTGATGACCCCTTCTATTTCACTGCTTGAAATTGATTTATTTAAGTTGTGTTTGTCCTCCTCGTTCAGTTTAGGTAATTCATATGTCTCTAAAATCTTGTTGATGTCTTCGAAGTTTTCTGTTTTGTTGGACTATAGATTTTCAAAGTAGCTTCTAATTATGTTTTGTATTTCACTCATGTCTGTTGTCATATTTCCTTGTTCATTCCAAATTTTAATAATTTGAGTTTTCTCCCTCTTTCTTTTTGTTAGTGTGGCTAAGGGTTTATCAATTTTGTTTATTTTTTCAAACAACCAACTATTTATTTTGTTAATTTTTCTGATTGTTTCTTTTGTTTCAATTTCGTTGATTTCGGCTCTGATTTTAACTATTTCCTGTCTTCTACTACTTTTGGTGTTGGTCTGCTCTTCTTTTTCTAGGGCTTTGAGCTGTAGTGTTAAGTCGTTTATTTGTTGATTTCTACTTCTTTTATTGAATGCGCCCCATGAAATAAATCTTCCTCTAAGTACTGCTTTCATAGTGTCCCAGATATTTTTGATATGATGTGTCTTTTTTCTCATTTACGTCTAAGAATTTTTTTATTTCCCTCCTGTTGTCTTCTGTTATCAATTCATCATATACTAGTGTATTATTTAATCTGCAGGTATTGGAGAAGTTTCTGTTTTTTATTCTGTCATTTATTTCTAATTTCAAACCATATGGTCTGATAGAGTACAAGGTAGTATCTCTATCTTCTTGTATTTGTTAACAGTAACTTTGTGTCATAAACTAAAGCATTTTTATATGCAAGTGACCAAACAGCTGAAAGGGAAATGAGGAAAACAACTCCATTTGCAATAAGCTCAAAAAAATAAAATACTTGGGCATCAATCCAACAAAAGAGGTAAAAGATCGCTACAATGAAAACTACAAAACATTGAAGAAAGAAATTGAGGAGGACCTTAGAAGATGGAAAGGTCTCCCATGTTCTTGGATAGGAAGAATTAATATTGTCAAAATGGCCATACTACCAAAAGTGCTATACAGATGCAATGCAGTTCCATTTAAATTCCCAATGATGTACCTTACAGAAATAGAGCAAGCAATTATGAAATTCATCTGGAAGAATAAGAAACCCAGAATAACTAAAACAATCCTTAGCAGGAAGAATGAAGCAGGGGGTATCACAATACCAGAACTTCAACTATAGTACAAAACAATAGTAACAAAAACAGCATGGTATTGGCACCAAAATAGACAGGTAGATCAATGGTACAGAATAAAGGAAACAGACAGAAACCCAAATAAATACAATTTTCTCATACTAGACAAAGGTGTCAAAAATATGCAATGGAGAAAAGATAGCCTCTTCAACAAATGGTGCTGGGAAAACTGGAAAACCATATGAAACAGAATGAAATTAAACCCCTATCTCTCACCCTGCACAATCAACTCACAATGCATCAAGGGTCTCAAAATCAGACCAGAAATCTTGCATCTTATAGAAGAAAAAGTAGGTCTAAATCTTCACCTTGTTGGCTTGGGATCAGACTTCCTTAACAGAACTCCCATAGTACAAGAAATGAAAGCAAGAATCAACAACTGGGATAGATTCAAACTAAATAGCTTTCTCTCAGCAAAGGAAACTATCAGGAATGCGAAGAGACAGCCTACAGAGTGGGAGAATATCTTTGCCACTCATATTTCAGATAGAGCACTAATTTCCAGAATATATAAAGAACTCAAAAAACTCTACACCAAGAATACAAATAACCCAAAACAAATGGGCTAAGAAATGAATAGACACTTCACAGAAGAAGATCTACAAGCATTCAACAGATATATGAAAAAATGTTCAACATCTTTAGTACTAAGAGAAATGCAAGTCAAAACTACCCTAAGATTCCATCTCACCCCAATTAGAATGGTGATTATCAAGAATACAAGCAACAATAGGTTCTGGAGAGGATGTGGGGAAAAAGGTACACATATATGTACAAATTAGTGTAGCCACTCTGAAAAGCAGTGTGAAGATTCCGTAGCAAACTTGGAAGGGAACCACCATTTGACCCAGCTATCCCACTCCTTGGCCTATACCCAAAGGACTTAAAATCAGCAAACTACAGAGATACAGCCATATCAATGTTCATAGCTGCTCAATTCACAATAGCCAGACTGTGGAACCAACCTAGATGTCCTTCAATTGATGAATGGATAAAGAAACTGTGGTATATATATAT
This sequence comes from Sciurus carolinensis, assembly GCF_902686445.1. Taxonomy (NCBI): domain Eukaryota; kingdom Metazoa; phylum Chordata; class Mammalia; order Rodentia; family Sciuridae; genus Sciurus; species Sciurus carolinensis. The sequence continues at coordinate 38,320,956 of NC_062225.1, read as the reverse complement.
ATACAATGGAATATTACTCTGTGATGAAGAATGATAAAATTATGGCATTTGCAGGCAAATGGATGAAAATTGATGAAATCATGCTAAGTGAGATAAGCCAATCTCAAAAATCCAAAAGGTGAGTGATCTCAATGATAAGCGGATGATGACACATAGTTGTGCATGGGAGGGGGGCAAGAATGGAGGAAGGAGGGACTTTATAGAGGAGAAAGTGGGGTGGGATGGGTGGAGGGAAGGAAAACATAACAGAATGAATCAAACATCATTACCCTATGTAAATGTATGATTATGCAAATTGTATGCTGTTACTCCATGGACAAACAGAAGCAACATGTATCCCATTTGTTTTTTACAATAAAAATAAATATAAAAAAATAAGAAGAATAAAACACAATACTAAACAGAAAAGAAAAAGAATCTACAATGGCAGATACATGTTGTTACACTTTGTTAAAACCCTCAGATGGACAACACCAAGCCAATGTAAACTCTAGGCTTTAGATGGTAAGGGTGTGTCAACAGAGTTGTCAATCTTAAGAGAGGGACTACAGCAGCTGGGATGCGGATGGCAGAGAAGTTGAGTGTGTGGAGAGGGGAGGTGTATGGGAACTTGATTCTACTTTGCTTGTACTTTAAAAAACTACTCTAAGTAAATAAAGCTTATTTGTTAAAATAAAAATCTTTTAAAAAAGAACTATTTACTAAATTTCATCTATGTGTCACTTACAGGATGAAAGAGGACCTAGATCTGGGAGAACAGAAGGAATGAAATTGAAGGGCAGAAGAAAGGAGTCAGACCCTGAAACTGATTATGTATAACCTCCTATTTACCTGCAGTTGTTCATTTAATATTTCTAGAAGTTTACTGCAGTAAGTGTTATTAGGTGCATTTTAAAGATGAAAAAATAGACACTTCAAGTTCAAAATGTTGTCCATGTAAATGCTGCAGCTAGGGTTCTGACCCAGTTCTTAGGGACTCCAAGTCCATTTCCCTTTCCATCACTTTTAAAATGTAAATCTAAAAATTTTAATTGACAAATAAAAATTGTACATATTTATCATATACAAAAAAAACTTAATAAATCTTGATTAAATCTTTGGAAAGTGCACAGTGGGGAGGCTAAGACTTTGCCTTCACTTTTGACTTAATCTCTCCCCTTCAGACATGCTGAATGGTTTTAAGATAAGGAGTGATTTAAAATGATGCTTGTGGATTTTCTTGACCATTCTATGACAGCTCTCATGACCAACAGGATTGGGGGATGGCTGACCTGTCTGGTGTGCTGGTGTGAACAGGCTTAGTGTTCAGTCCCCGCTGGTGGGATGGATGAGCGTGGGGTCAGAGTCTGAGACCCTGGGGCTTGATCTCAGCTATGCTAGTGCTTTCAGAAGATCTTGACATTACCTGGAAATCAATATTTATGGGCTCAGTGGCCAAAAAGCCTGCTTCATAATTCAGTCAACCCCTGGGAGCCCCCAGAATATTTTCAGATGAATTCTTCTTTAGGCTCAGTTTTTAATTATGCCAGGAGCCTGTTCCAGGGCTTTCGTCTTTCTGTCTGTGGAGCACCCAGAGAGCATAGTATCTCCCCAGCTCCTGGACTCTCCATGGCGGCCTCTTCACCAGCAGCTGTACTGCAGCTCATGTAAGCCTGCAGCAAAGGCCAGGGACTCAGCACCTGAGTCTCCAAGACTTTTCCTGTCATAGCCTCCCCCCACACACCCTGAAAAGTACTCGAAAGACATAGAGTCAGCCTCCACATCCATGGGTACCCCATTATGGATACGACCAACTGAAAATGGAGACTATTAAAATGATTGCTTCTGTGCTGAAGACAGCAGGGTTTCCCCTTGCCGTTACTCCATAAGCCATGCTGGCTAACAGCTGCTTTCCCAGTGTGTACCTGGGTGGGTATTAGGAGTCATCTGGAGTGATGCAGAGTCTAGGGGAGAACTGGGGAGGGCACATGCAAACACTGTCATTTTATGGAAGGCTTGAGCATCTTTGGCTTTGGCATCTGCAGGGCGTCCTGGGACCACCCTGAGGACGCAGAGGTTTGGCTATATGCACAGACTGAAACACAAGGTCTCTGGAGCCCAGAAGACTGTTCCAAAGCCCCGGCAGTCTCCTGATGAGCTAGACAAGCTTACTTAGAGTGGTTTGTTTGTTTGGTTTTAGCCTAGGGGTAGGCCTGAGAGAGAGAGGCAAAGCAGGCTAGATAACCTCTTCCACTTTCTTCTAAGTTCTGTGACTCAGGGGGTTCTCTGCATTCTGTCACTAACAGGCTGAAGACAGGTCAAAGTAAGGGAGCAATAGCAAATCACAGAAGTAAGCAAGAAAGTATTTGCTCTTGTGGTAAGACCAGAGTCCAAAATAACTCAGAAAGAGAAAACGGTTTTGGGTTTGGCTTATATCACTTAGTATGATTCTCTATAATACCAACAATTTACTAACAAATGCCAGAATTTCATTCTTCTTTAAAGTTGATTAAAATTCCATGGTGCACACACACACACACACACACACACACACACACACACACACATATTTACATATATATGTATATATATATATATTTACATATATATATACTTACAAATATATATATATATCACATTCTCTTCATCCATTCATCTGTTGAAGGGCATCTAGGTTGGTTCCATAGTTTAGTTATTGTGATTTGAGCTGAGTCACTGTACTATATTGATTTTAAGTCCTTTTGGGAGTGGGATAACTGGGTCAAATGGTAGTTCCATTCCAAGTGTTCTTGGGGATCTCCATACTGCTTTCCATAATGGTTGTAGCAAATTGCATTCCCAAATTGTATGAGTGTAACTTTTCCCCCACATCCTCACCAACAATTGTTGTTTGTATTCTTGATAATTGCCATTCTGATTGGAATGAAATCTTAGAGTAGTTTTGATTTGCATTTCTCTAATTGCAAGAGAGGATGATGAACATTTTTTTCATGTTTGTTGATTGATTGTATTTCTTCTGTGAAATGTCTGCTGAGTTTCTAAGTCCATTTATTGATTGGGTTATTTGGAGGTTTTTTTTTTTTGGTGTTTAGTTTTTTGAGTTTTTTATATATCCTGGAAATTAATGCTTTATCTGAGGTGCATGTAGTAAAGGTTTTCTCCCACTCTGTAAGCTATCTCTTTACCTTATTAATTGTTTCTTTTGCTGAAAAGAAGCTTTTTAGTTTGAGTCCATCCCATTTACTGATTCTTGAGTTAACTTCTTGCCCTTTAGGGATCTTGTTAAAGGAAGTCAGGTCCTAGGCCGACATGGTGAAGATTTGGGCCTACTTTTTCTTCTAGCTAATGCCTAAATCTTTGATCCACAGAGAGTTGAGTTTCATGCAGGGTCAGAGTTATGTGTTTAATTGTATTTTGTTACATGTGGCTTTCCAGTTTTCCCAGCGCCATTTGTTGAATAAGTTTTCTTTTCTTCAGTGAATGTATTTGGCACCTCTGTCTAGTACAAGATATCTGTATTTACTTGATTTTGTCTCTATGTCTTCTATTCGGTGGTTCACATGTCTGTTTTGGTGTCAATACCATGCTGTTTTATTACTATAGATCTGTAGTATAGTTTAAGATCTGGTATTGTGATGCCTCCTGCTTCATTCTTTTTGCTAAGAATTGCTTTGGTTATTCTGGGTCTCTTATTTTTCCAAATGGATTTCATGATTGCTTTTTCTATTTCTATAAAGAATGTCAATGGGATTTTAATAGGAATTACATTAAATTTGCATAATGTTTTTGATAATATGGTCATTTTGATAATAGTAATAGTAGTATACAGGATAATGGTATACAGGAGCATGAGAGGTCTTTCCACCTTATAAGGTCTTCTTCAATTTCTTTTTTAGTGTTCCATTGTTTTTATTGTAGAGGCCTTTCACCTCTTTTGTTAGATTGAGTCCCAAGTATTTTATTTTTCTTTTGAGGCAATTGTGAATGAGGTAGTGTTCTTTATTTCTCTTTCAGTGGATTCATTACTGATGTATCAGAATCATTATGGGTAATGATTTTATATCCTGCTACTTTGCTGAATTCATGTATTAGTTCTAGAAGGGTTTTGGTGGAATATTTTTGATCTTCCAAATATAGAATCATATCATTGGCAAATAGTGATAGTTTTAATTCTTCTTTACCTATTTGCATATTTTTCATTTCTTTCTTCTGTCTAATGCTCTGGCTAGAGTTTCAAGGACTTTGTTGAATAAAAGTGGTGAAAGAAGGCATTCTTGTCTTGTTCCAGTTTTTAGAGGGAATGATTTCAATTTTTCTCTGTTTAGAATTATGTTGGCCTTGGGTTTAGCATCCATAGCTTTTATGATATTGAGGTATATTCCTACTATTCCTAGTTTCTCTAGTGTTTTAAACATTAAGGGGTGCTATATTTTGTCAAGTGCTTTTTCTGCATCTATTGAGATGGTCATATGATTCTTGTTTTTAGGTCTATTGACATGATGAATTATGTTTATTGATTACCATGTGCTGAACCAACCCTGCGTCCCTGGGATGAACCCCAACTGATTGTGGTGGACTATCTTTTAAACATGTTTTTTGTATACAAGTTGCCAGAATTTTATTGAGAATTTTTGCACCTATGTTCATCAGAGATATTGGTCTGAAGTTTTCTTTCCTTGATGTGTCTTTGTCTGGTTTTGGTGTCATGGTGATATTAAACCTCATAGAATGAGTTTGGAAGGGTTCCCTCTTTTGCTATTTTATGGAATAATTTGAGGAGTATTGATGTTAATTCTTCTTTGAGGGTCTTGTAGAACTTGACTGAGAGTCCATTTGGTCTTGGGTTTTTCTTGGTTGGTAGGTTTTAATGGCATCTTCTATTTCATTACTTGAAATTGTTGTTTAAATTGTGCATGACCTCCTAATTCAGTCTAGGTAGGTCATATGTCTCTAGAAATTTGTCAATGTCTTCAATATTTTCTATTTTATTGGAGTATAAATTCTCATAATAGTTTCTAATTATCTTATGTATTTCAGTTTTGTCTATTGTGATATTTCCTTTTTCATCATGTATTTTCATAATTTGGGTTTTTTTCTTTTGTTCTCTTTGTTAGTGAAGCTAGGGGGTTTATCAATTTTATTGATTTTTTTTAAAGAACCAACTTTTTGTTTTGTCAATTTTTTCAATTGTTTCTTTTGCTTCAATTTCATTGATTTCAATGATTTTAATTATTTCCTGTTTTCTACTGTTTTGGTTTTGATTTGTTCTCCTTTTACTAGGGCTTTGAGATGTAATATTAGGTCATTTATTTTTTGACTTTTTATGCTTTTAATAAATGAGCTCAATGCAGTGAACTTTCCTCTTTGTACTACTTTCATAATGTACCAGAGATGTTGGTATGCTGTATTGGTATTCTCACTTACCTCTCAGTATTTTTTCACTTCATCCTTGATTTCTTCTCCTATCCATTTGTCATTCAATAGTGGATCATTTAGTCTCCTTGTATTCGAGTAGTTTCTTCTATCCTTGATTTCTCATTTCATCCCATTATGATCTTATAAAATACAAGGTATTATCTTCATCTTTTTGTATTTACTAAGAGTTGCTTTGTGACATAAGATATGGTCTGTTTTGGAAAAGGATCCATATGCTGTTGAGAAAAAAGTGTATTTGCTCATTGGTGGATGAAATATTCTATATATGTCTGTTAAATCTAAATTATTGATTGTATTATTTAGTCCTATAGTTTCTTTAATTTTTGTTTCATAGATCTGTCCAGTACTGATAGAGGAGTGTTAAAGTCACCCAGTATTACTATGTTGTGGTCTATTTGATTCTTGAAATTGAGAAGGGTTTGATTGACACACATAGATGCTCCATTGTTTGGAGTATAAATATTTACTATCATTAATATCTTGCTGCTGTATAATTCCCTGCAGTAGAATGAAATGACCTTCTTTGTCCCTTCTGATTGACTTTGGCTCAAAGGCCACTGTAACTGATAGAAGAATGGAAACCCCTCTTGGTTATGCAATCCATATAAGTGATATGCTTTTGGGCCATTTGTATTTCTTACTCTTCAGTTCTTTTGCCTATTTATTAAATGGGTTATTGTTTCTCTGATGTTTAGTTTTTTGAGTTCTTTATATATTATGTATATTAATACCCCATCACAGGAACAGCTGGAAAAGATCTTCTCCCATTCTATTGGTTCTCTCCATGCTTTTGTTTCTTTGGTTGTGGAGAAGCCAAGAGCTGTAATAATAAAAAACACCTGGTATTGAAATCAAATTGACATGAAGACCAATGGAATAGAATAGAAGACACAGAGACAAACCCATATAAAAATAGCTATTTGATAATTGATGAAGGGACTAAAACCATACAATGGAGAAAAGATAGCCCTTTTGATAAAACTAGAAATCCATATGTATAGCAATGGACTTAACCCCTATCTTTCACCTCACAGAAAGGTCAAGTTGAAGTGAATCATATACCTAGGAATTACACCAGAAACTTTTCAGCTTCTAGAAGAAAGCATGGTGAACACTCCAACATATTGACACAGGTGCCAACATCCTTTACAAGACCCGTAAAGCATGAGAAATAAAACCAAGAATCAATAAGGGGGACTGCATCAAATTAAATAAACTTGTTTAATAACCTTTTTATCTATACCCAACATCAATATAAATCTATAGATGAAACCTTATTAAACATATGCAGAACCATATAATTGTGTACATACATAAAAATTGAATTTTATTACTTTACATGTGAATCTCTGAGTTAGGTGCTTTGCTATATGAAGCACAAAAAAGTCAATAAATAGTTTTCATATTATGTTATGTGCATATATGAATGTGATATAATAAACCCATTATTTATAATTATAATACACCAATAAAATTTGAGTTCTATACATGAACAAATATATTTAAAAATGCATATTATTAAGGCATCCATATATCTGCCTTATAAAATATATAATTCCACAAGTACATTTTCAAATACCCAAACATAAATATGAATATACAGTTTATGGATAATATCATCCAAAGCCAAACCTAAAGAGGTACAGTATTTGATTCATGCACTCCCACCCATTCTTGTCAAGACCCACTGATTCTTGTCTTTCTCTTCTGAAATAGTGACCCAAAACCCTAGAGTTCATGCACTGGCTTCTAGATGACTGTTGACTGAGGGAACCACCTGGGAAGACATCTCTCTCTGGGGAATTGGCGTCTTTTCACAAACTGGCCCCAAAGAGGACTCATAGGCTGTGGTGCTGATGAGAGCGGGTAAAGGGGTAACTCTCCACTGGGAGTTATTTCAGGTACTGGAGCAGCCAGGTTGCCCTGATGGTATTGTGAATAAGTATGAGATAGGATAGCACCTGAGTGGAGGGACAGCAGTGCCAGAGTAGGATTGCACTGTGTATATCTGAGCGCATCTCCATGTGAGGAGAATTGTTCCAGATGACAATAGCTATATAATTCCCCATCTATTTTCTTTTGACAGCTTGTAGTTGGATCTAGGGACTCCCATCTGGTTGGCAGTTCTGATCCTTAACTTTACTGGGAAGAGTTGGGAGCCAGGCACCTGAGGCCCTCCAGGTTTGGGAAGAGCACTCCAGAGATTAAGCTGGTTGACAAGATCTTCCCTCCAACAAACAGAACCAGATCACACAGAATGTAGAACCTGCACACACAAGCAGATGTATCCTCATACATGTAGCTACTTTGAGGTTCCTTTTTGTCACTTGTTGGGGGAAAAATTCTCAGTCCACCTGTAGGTTGGGGTTGGGATATGAAATGCACATGCAAGAAACAAAATGCTAGGAAGAACCCCAGGCCTAAGGTCTAACCTTAGGGGACTTTAGACCACCAACCCTGAGAGAATTCCAGCTGTCTCCTAGGGCCTCAATGCTAAGCTGAAATATTTGGGGCCTATTCAGCAAATATATTTTATACTTATTGATATCTTTACACAACTGTTAATATATCTGTTGATGGAACATAATTAAACATATTCATTAGTATATACATAATTACATATATATAATTTGAACTTAATTCATATACCTATGTATCTATCAGAGTCTGGGGTGCTTCAACAGAGTAAGTAAAAAATCCATTAGCATAACTTTTTATATGAATAAGTACATATACAAACATATATCTATTAATAAATATATATTCCTGCCATATAAGATGTCTATTCATAAGAACATTAATAAATATCCAGAAGCAAAAATGAATGACTAAATATGAAGATACAGTAAATGAATATTACCACTGTTACCTAAATAAACATGTATTATCTGACACATCCACACTCATCCATCATTGCCAGGGTCCATTGAACCTTATCTTCCTCTACTGAGAGCAATGGAGACTCAAAACTAAAGCAATCGTAGTTCCTTCACTGGCAATTTCAGGTGGCCCTCCACTGATGGCAAGTATCTGCAGTTCCTGTTAACCACATCCAGTCAAAGGAACATCATCCTACCTACAGAGCCTCTCTTCTCAAAACTGTCCCTGAGGATTTAAAAAAATCTTTGAATACCCAAAAAATGATCATATAGTAGGATGCCAAAGAACTTAAATGGAGGGATGACTCTCCTCCTGGGAAGAAGTTCAACTAACAGAGAACCCTCAGGTTATCATGGAGGCATTGTGAAAATGCACGAGGTAAGACTCATGGCTGGAGGGACAGTATCACACAGGTTGAGCTTCACTGTTTATATGCTAAAGGTTACACATTCCTGATCTAGTCAGTTCTGGTTGCCCCTTACTGAATCAAGAGACTCCTACCTAGTTGACTGACCTGAAATTAACTTTGATCTGACACAGCTGAGGAGCCCCGTTTGTGACTTCTACCTTTTTGCAAAGAGCTTTCCAGAGCTCTGATGGTTTCCAAGACCTAACTACCGAAGTATTTGACATACCAAGGTTAAGACATCAGAAGCTGAATGTACAGTTTGTATCCAAAGGCAGAAGGTTGAAGAATATATCTAATTTGAAGTCTTCATTTGTTGGGGGTGTGGGGTGTGGCAAAATAGTGATGTCAATACTGCATACAAAGTTGAAGACCTAGTTAGAACCTCACACCTAAGGCCAGTCAAGCAATCCTGGGCTACCAAACCTGTGAGAACTCTAGCTGTCTTAAGTCATCAATGTTAGGTTGAGAACTTTTTGTTTCCTCAGTAAAAATAGCTTATTATGTTGAAGCACCCCATATTCTGAGAGAACTAAAAAAGCCATTCATAGTTTTTATATGAATATATACATAAACAAGTATTTTAATAAACCTATATAGCTACCTTATGAATCTATATTAGTTTTAAAATACATTTATGTATTTCTGAAATTTATCAATAATTTAATATTAATATACAACCCATATGAATAAGATCAACTGTCGCGCTCCCCGCCCGCAGAGAGACACGACACCTGGTTTTTTTCAGCCCTTTTATTGCGCGCACCCCCATCCTCTCAGTTTTCTCTTTGTTATCCTTTTGAGGAACTTACACTCCAATATATACAGTACTTGTAACCAATCAGCATTTTTGCACGAGGGGAGAGCATAACAGATACAGGCAGCAAAGGCAGGCATATAGTGGACCTGTACTGTCCATCAGGGAGCTTAGCCAATCCCTGGAACTTCCTCAAAATAATGTCAGTTGTTTGTGCAAAAGTTAACTGCTCTGGCTCACTGCCAGGCGCCATCTTAGCCTTGCCACACCTAGGGCCAGGGGTCTGGCCGAAACCCCGACAGTTCCCCCTTTTCTCTTTTAAAAAGAAAAGGAAAGCTCGGGACCGTGCCTGTCTTAGGCGGAGTGGTCAACCACCGTTCTTACCCGTCATCGGATAACTGCAGAGCATACTACAGCTCCTGTCTTAGGTCGGTACGGTGGTCACCTCCTTCCTCACCCGTCTGGCTAGCGATCCAGCATTGTGAGCCATACTTGTGGGGAACTGCCGGCCTCTAGGGCAGCCATGGCCTGATGGAAAATGATACGATCTCTAACTTGATCTCGGCGCATGTGCATGATAAAGCGTGTGAGGAAGACAACAGCAACAACCATGAACATACAAAAGGCTCCCATACCTGCCCATTGTTTTACAAAACTGAAAGAAGAGGATAGCCAACTTAGCACTTCGGACATAGGGGCTACATTAACTCTAGTAGCATTGAGACTAACAATTTGAGATCTAAGAATAGCAGTAAGATTATCAAATTTATAAGACCAGTTGGTACGTAGCTGAACAGACAAGATTCTAGACAAATTTGTTGCATAGCTGAAGTTATGATAAGCTATGGGTGTAACACAAAGTCCTCTTAGGTGATAAATGTATCCTACGCTTAACAGTTCCTGCAAAATGTCCATTTGTTCCTGGAGTAAGTCCACCCTCTGGTTCACCAAGAGAATTCCCGCTTTCATGTGTTGATCTACTGTTTGTTGAGTAGACAGAGTAGTAGCTGTCTGTTGGACCACTTCATTAAGCTTAGTTGCTGACTGTACTGATGTCGTCAAGGCTACAGCTGCTGCAGCTGCTGCTGCTGTTGATGTAACTATGGTGGTAATGACTGCTGTGGTGATTCCAAAGTCTCTCTTGTTTCTAGAAAGCAATACTGGCAATTCATCATCTGTAACAGAAACTGGTATGGGCAAGAAAGTAGGAACACACATTAAGTCTGCCAGCAGGAACCTAGAAGCATTTTAACATTGAGAGATAGCACAAATCTGAAGTACAATTGAGAGAAGCAGTTGTTTTGTTACATAGTTGAACTGTTCCTCCTAAGAGACTAAAAAGAGGTAGTAAGTAGTTTATTCCGTGGAAACACACAAACTGAGCCGCAGCTCCAGTAAAGCACCAGGTTACCCTTATTACCCAGAGTTAAAAAAAAACCCCAAACAAAGAGACAAAGAGAAAGTTTATCTTTAGGGGACCTGAAGGTCTCCTCTATTCCCCCTTTTTGTTTATAAAGAGCATTTTTGAGGGTGAGATGTGTATGTTCAACAATACCTTGTTTTTGTGGGTTATAAGGTACATCTGTGGTTAGAGTTATTTTAATTTTAGTGAGGAATTGGTTCTTACCAATTTTAGTTTTTAAAGAAAAATTAAGACTTTATAACATAGTACAAATTTTTAACATTTGCTTAACCATAATTGTATAAACCCCTATTTTTAATAAAACTTAAGAGACACAAAGTTAAGAATGAATTGGTGTTTTTAAGAAAACTTTGTTATTTTACCATGTCATTTTACCATATAGAATAAACTTTGGCTTATATCAACACATTAGTATTTCACCTTAGGAAAAACCTTAAATAGCTTTAGCTGTATTACATACACACAACCAACTTAGTTACACACAGACTTGTTGAAACTTGCCCTTTGGTACACACAGACTTTCTTATCCAGAAACATATTTTTTTCCTTTTTATTAAATACATTTTTAAGCCCAGAACCTTTTATTTTCTCTTTCCTATTTGTTGACCCCTTTTTGTTCACATTCTGAAACAACTCTTATGAAATTTCTGAATTTAGATAAATCACCCTATTTTAATAAGATTAAATATTTTGTTGTTTATAGTACTCTTAATTGAAACACAGTAGAACTTTTGGGACCCTTTATATATAGAATTCCACTTGTTAGGATATAACTTTTAGTACCTTGTTTTTAGTTTAGTGAGGACACAAAGCAAGTTTAAACCCTTTTATTTACCAACCTATGAAAACACCAATAATGTTTAAGTATGATACCCCATGGAATTTGAGGAGTTAAAAGTACTTGATGTTATTTAACAATTAGCATTTCAACTTTGTAAATTAACCAGACGTCTCTACAAACACATTTGAGTAATCCCATACATGTTAACTCCAATTTATTTATTTTATAAAAACCAAGATATCAGACAAGTGTCCTGAACAGGATCCGTTGCCTCTTTCCTGCTGAAGAAAAGTCCTAGAAGCAATTGATATTAGACATTATTTAACATTAACATTTTATTAGTTTGACCACCTGGAGACTTGTAAGTTATTTTTAAAGATATTTTACTTTTATTAGTTTACCCAATTTGAATTGAACCTTTAAATCACGTGAATTAAAAGTATTTGGATCTATTTTAAATTTTAATTTTAAGAGCTCTCAGTTTTGACGCAGACAAAACATGACATTAGACAGCACAACATAACATATAACACAAAATTAAAGGCCTTGTAACTTTATAGGTAAATGTTCATTGCAATGAAACAGCTGTTCAAAAACTTTAGTTGAATAAAAACTAGAACTGATCAAAAATAAAATCATTAACCTAGGTATGTAGGATTAAACTTATGAGCTCAAAAATACAGCATTAAAGAAAAAACAAAACAAGAATCCTGAAGAATAAGTTAGTTTTTTGTAGCGGCCCAGGAGTTAAAACGGACACTTTTTTTCTTCTTTTCTTCTTATCTTTAGGTTACCCCCCTTTTCTCCTTGAGACGCTGTAGTTACATTTCAATGTGGCAGGGGGAGGGAGGATCACCCAGGACTTTTTAACCCTTTTTTACCTGGTTGAGAAATCAGGTTAGGTTTGAATGCAGAAAATCACAAAACATTATTTTTTACTACTTTTAAGGAATGGAGCTGCTGAGCTCTCTGCCTAGGGGGACCCTCCCCTAAACTGATTTCCCTCTTTCTAACAAGTTGTTCCTTACACCCACTTTCAGTTTTATTTTTGTTTGTCCCTGATCTTATTGACGCCCTTTTTGATGTTTTAGACCTTTTCTCTTATATTTTCTCCAAAACCTGACTGCCCTCAGTCAGAGGCTCCACAAAAGAGTGTTTTTTAACTATTGCCCACAGGTCTCGAGTCTTCACCGGTGTCAATGTCCGTGATTCCCCAACAACTCCCTAAGAGGCTGCTACATTCCAGTCCCAGACAGTACTGTTCCTATGATTAAATCTTACAGCACTAAGAGCTCCAAGCACACAAACAAGCCACACAACAAACACAAAAATAACACACCACACACACAATTTGGTGCCACTTCATAAATTGAAACTAACTAATTTTACCGGGCAACGAACCTGCCTTCTGTGAACTTTTACCGGGCTTAAAGCCTATTAATTTTTTCTCTGTTACCGGGCTTAAAGCCTATTAATATTTCTCTGTTACCGGGCTTAAAGCCTATTAATATTTCTCTGTTACCGGGCTTAAAGCCTATTAATATTTCTCTGTTACCGGGCTTAAAGCCTATTAATATTTCTCTGTTACCGGGCTTAAAGCCTATTAATATTTCTCTGTTACCGGGCTTAAAGCCTATTAATATTTCTCTGTTACCGGGCTTAAAGCCTATTAATATTTCTCTGTTACCGGGCTTAAAGCCTATTAATATTTCTCTGTTACCGGGCTTAAAGCCTATTAATATTTCTCTGTTACCGGGCTTAAAGCCTATTAATATTTCTCTGTTACCGGGCTTTCTAGCCTTACTTACTTTATTACTTTATTGCTTTATTATTTTATTACTTTATTACTTACCACTTAACTTACCCTTGTCTGTGAAAAATTATTGCTCTTTGGCTCCCGGGTTTCGGCGCCACTTGTCGCGCTCCCCGCCCGCAGAGAGACACGACACCTGGTTTTTTTCAGCCCTTTTATTGCGCGCACCCCCATCCTCTCAGTTCTCTCTTTGTTATCCTTTTGAGGAACTTACACTCCAATATATACAGTACTTGTAACCAATCAGCATTTTCGCACGAGGGGAGAGCATAACAGATACAGGCAGCAAAGGCAGGCATATAGTGGACCTGTACTGTCCATCAGGGAGCTTAGCCAATCCCTGGAACTTCCTCAAAATAATGTCAGTTGTTTGTGCAAAAGTTAACTGCTCTGGCTCACTGCCAGGCGCCATCTTAGCCTTGCCACACCTAGGGCCAGGGGTCCGGCCGAAACCCCGACAATCAACATGTCCTCAGGAAACATCCTATTTGGTATATACACTTCATTTGTTCATGACAGAAATCATTTGGCACTTCATCCTTTACTGGTAGTAATAGGTGCTTTGAACCAACACCAAGGGGGTCTCTTCACGGCCAGTTCCAGGTAGCCCTGGATTTACAGCAAGTTCCTGAGTAGTTTCTTTTAACATGACCCAACCAAAATGATATCACTCTCTAAGGGCAGATGACCTCTCTTCCCAAAGTTATTGAAAATCCCATCTGTTGGATGCCCAAAATGTCTCACAGTGTGGTGTGTGTGTAAGAATGAGTTAAGCAGGGACTCTCCCCAAGGGAAAATTTCAGCTAATACTCAGCCCTCCTATTGCCATGAAAACAGGGCAAATATGCCTGAGGTAGCATAGCACCTGGTTTGGGGGCAGTGCTGCCAGGGTGGGATTGCACTGTGGATGTTTGGGTATATCTGAGGGCCAGACACATTGTCCCAGCAGCTGAAGGCTACATATTCTTGATACAACTGGGTCTGGCTTCCCCTAACTAGATATAGATAATCTCCAGCAGATGGTGGGACTGATGATTACCTTGATTGAAGGCAGCTGAGTAGTCAGGTGCCTGAGGCCTATTCCAGTTTGGGAGGAACACTGCAGAGCTGAGGCCATGTTATAAGCTCTTCCCACCAGAGAACATGTGACAGACTACTGTTATCATGTCAGAGGCATGACTCCTCAGGTAGATGGAAGAAGAATTCAGTTAATTTAGGATTCCTGCTTGTCCATGCAGAAGGGTCTTGTCCAGCTGTGGGATGCAGTGAGCCTTTGAACTGTTTCTGAACAAAGGGCAATGATAGGCAGAGCCCCAATGCCAAGGAATAACAGTATTTGGAGAATTTCTGGCCTTGGGCTAACAGTCCTGGGAGAATTTCTGATCTTTTAGTTCATCTGTGCTAGGCTGATCCCATGGGACCTCCTCATCAAAAATAACCTTGCTTAATAAATATTTATATATGTATGAATTCACATATGCAAGTATATCTGCTTAGGGAACATATAAAATATGTGCATATCCATATAAATACAAACATGTATAAATTATAGAATCACTCTGATGGTCTGGGGAGCCTTACCATGAAAATTAAAAGAAAAATCATTAATACAATTTCTCTAATGGATGTATACATACACAAATGCAAATATGTCTTTAATGAATACATATTGCTACCTTATAAAAGCACATAGACTTATAAATCTATAACTATCCAAAAAAATAAATTCAAATATAGAATGTATACAAATAATATTAACATTGCCTGTGGGGACACTCCAGATGTGATACAGATACCTTAGCCATTTATGCCTAGGCCCTCTCTCTTTACTGGCTGTGATAGGAGCTGAAAAGGCCAGGAAGTCCCTTTGTTGCTAGTTCTAAGAACCCTCATCTCATGGCAAGCACCAGGAGAGGTAGATCCTCTTTGCAAACTCAACCCAAGTGCTGTCAATTTCCAGTGATGAGTAGAGGTTCCTTTTACCTAAGCCCTGATGCTTTTTAAACTCTGACTTTGCACAACACTCACCTTGAGGGTACCATTTTTAACATATTAAGGACCCAACTTATTGTCACTTTTGAGTGTAGTAGACCTGAACCATAGTGTTCAATTTCAAATATGTGATCACATATGCCTTGTGTCCAGGTGTTCCATTCTTACAGAGTCCATTTGCATGAGAGGAACTGTTTCCCAGAGAGGTTAATTCCCCACTGCCAATGGTGAGGTCCTACTCCAACTGTCAGAACCTGTCTTGTGATTCTTCCTCTGCTTCTGTTTCCATGACTGATATAGCACCATGAGGGTCTAGATTTTATAGACCAAGTGATAGGATAGTGTCCATCACAGCATCAACCTATTATAGAACAATTTCCTGCCCCAAGACAAACACATAGATGGCTATGTTCCAAGCCGTTAAGTGTAGACTGTCATCCAAGTGCCTAAATTCTTTCACGATAGAAGGAGATGCACGATGCACTGACAATTTGCCTTTGACTATGCAGAGAACATTCCACCATTCTCCTGATATCTGGATGCATAAAAACCTCATTGAATATGTAGATCTCTGAATCTCCTAGGCCTTACCTTCCTTACTCACCATCTGCTGTATATGTCTTCCCAACATTCCATAGCCACTTTTTTATCCTGTCTCATCAATATGTCTCAGGAGAATGGATCAGCATGGTGTCTATACTTCTTACAGATGGACTGGATGTCTTTCATCAATTATATGCTAAAGGCAGGATGAGTCACATAATCCTGTGAAAAAACTTTCTTGAATATAGTTCTTTCCATGAGAATGCAAATAATATGTGTATTCTGAATGAAGAAAACACATGTATTCTCTAATTCAATGTTGTACATAATGTGTCCAAGACAGTGTTAATCTACTCCAACAGCAGTAAAACTGGTGGTCACTTCCATTAAGTTGACTACTTGTTGGGCCTGTGGTTGTCTGTAGTCCCCCCCCCCCATCAAAAGATCAATTCTGTTTGTAAAGAGGTCACACTGAAAACATGGTATGTACCAAGATCACCCACCCACAGCAAGATTAAGGTCTTGAAAAGTACCACTAATCTCTGTCATCCTGCTCTAGACCTACCCTGGCAAACATACAATATTGTTGGTGATTTACTACCTAGATGTTGGAGAGCAGTTTCAGATGTTTTCATATGACTTTCTTACTTCATGGTCCAGAAGCCCAATGTGGGGACTATTCCAAAGGCCAAGCATATCAATTTGACTTTGAATTCAGGGAATGAGTCTCAGGTGTTTCATTAATTAATGGAAATGGACAAACAGAATGCCTATCAAGGATCTAAGGGGGAAGGACAAACTCACTGCTAAAATGATCTTTGTTGACTGAGGATAGGTATTGCCCATACTGAGTGAACTGCCTTAGGTGCTCTGGCAGATGATAGAGAAGGAAATAAAGATCCTGAGCAGAGAAGGAATGTAGAATTGTGATACTATGTTAGGCTAGAAGACCCACCAGAAGATACCCTATTTACCAAGGGCATCAGGAATTCATTGGGAGAAGGGTACCAGCAACACTGAGGAGTAGTGAATGTGATAAATTTTGTTAGAATTTAGCTAGGACTCCAGTAGATTACATAACTTCTTAAGCTCCCATTTCTTGATGATTGTGGTCTTTAAAGGTATAATTGGCACTTTAGACCTGTGCCCAATAGTCCTCAAATGTCTAGGTCCAAGGGTCAGACCTTTATAGCGTATATGTACTGGAATTGAGAATTGAACCCAGGGGCACTTTACCACAGAACTATGTCCCCAGTTCTTTTTTTTTTTTTTTTTATTCTGAGTCAGGGTCTTGCTAAGTTGTTGAAGTTGGCCTCCAATTTGCAATTCCCCTGTCTCAGCTTCCCTAGTCACTGGGATTACAGGCCTGTGCCATTGCAACCAGTTAGACTATGAATATTTTAAATTTTACAAACTCAAATTTTTAATTATAACTATGAAGTTTGCAAATGTGTTGTGAAAGAAGACATGATGGAAATAAATGAATGATATGGTAGTGTTCCAGTAAAATTTTATGCATAAAAACTTGTGAGCAGATCAATTTGGCCCATTGGCTTAGTTTTCTGACCTCTGTTCTAGGTATTCTCTTTTCCCTCAGTCAATCAAGGAAATGACCCTATGTTCTTTTTGAAAAACTAGGTATTCAGAATACTTTAGGATTACCAAGTTCCTTCCTCTTAGAAACCCAAGTGCTTCTTCCTTCAGTCATTATTTTCTAGATTTAAACATTTCCTCAGGTATGAGTACTGAGCATGGTTCATGACCTGTTTATTTGGCCATCCTCTTAGCCCCCTGCTTTCCAATTTTTCCTTCTAGATATAGATGTTAATAGCACCTCTATTAGGCACCTATCATTTTTACTTCTAGAGAAGCTATTGTCTTTTACAACATTTCCATAACTCCTTGGAGATCAAGCTTCTGTCACTACCCCACCAACTTTGCTGGTCAGTATGGTAATGCAAAGTCAAGCCCACCTCTGGAATCTCTTCTCTCACTCCACAGTGGTACTGATGCCCCTTTCCCCATGAATTCCTGACTGCCTTGGTAAACAGTGATTTTCTGGTGGTCTTCTAGCCTCACCTAATATCACTATTCTACGTGACTACTTTCCTCAGGCTCTTTATTTCTTCCTCTTTCATCTGCAGAGCACATCAGGCAATTCACTCAGTATGGGCAATTGGTATCTTTAGCCATCAGCCATCTAAAGTCCATTCTAGAAGTGAGTTTGTTCTGTGCCCTTAGATCCTTGACAGGTATTGTGTTTTTCTGATACCATATTGAAAAAGCTGAGGTTAGGGTGTTAGTCAGCTTTGCATTGATTGGACAAAATATATCAGATATTCAGTTCATACAGAAATATTTTGGCTCTAGGTTTGAGGAGTTTCATGGCTGTTTGACCCTATGGCCTTTGGACCTGTGGTGAGACAGTACATCATGGTGGGGAGTACAAGGGAGAGGAAAATGCTCATCTCATGGTGGTTGGAAAGTAACCAGAGAAAGGAAGGGCTGGGATCCCAATATCCCCTTCAAGGGCATACCCAAAAGACCTACCTAGGCTTCCACTAGGCTTCGCTTCCTCATCTTTCTACTGCCCCTCATTAGCACCATAGGCTGGCATCCAAGCTTTCAACCAATGAGTTTTGAGGGACCATTTATGATCCAAATCATAACAGTGATTATAAAAAATTTATAAACTTTATAAAAATTATTTAACTCACAGTTTTGAAGGTTCAAGGGCATGGCATTGGTCTTAATTTAGGTCTGGTGAGGCCCTCTTGATGGATGCCATTGAGCAGAAGCACATGTGAGAGAGATCACATAGTCAAAACCAGAAGCCAGACAGTGGGGTTGTGTTGGTAATAACCTTAAACTAGACACCATCTTTCAAAGTCCCCACAATATTTTAATATCACTAGGAACCAAGTTTCATATGCAGGAAACTTCCAGGGATAAACCACACTGAAATCTAAACCACAGCAGAATTAAATACCTTGTCAAAAGAAATTGCCCAATCAATGAATTCTTACTTTAAGTCTTATATTATTTCTTAAATGGTAACGTACCCTCAAAATCCAATCCTAGAGGCTTTTCCAGTGCTTTCTGTCAAATTCTTGTGCTTACTTTGGGGTGTGATCTTGTTATTTCCACATTAGACTAATACTGGGATTTGAGCCAGGTATTTTAGCATGGCTAGCCTCCTTGTGAGAGTGGCTTTTCAGTATGTCACTTGGTGGGAACAAGAACCTTGCCATGCTCTTAGAAGAGTAGGCCACCTCAGCACCCAATAGTTTCGAGTTCAGAATTAACTTTGAGGCTTTAGTTCTACAGAACCAAACTCCTCAGGAGGATTCACCGATATGTCCTCTCACGTAGTTCAGGATACCAGGTGTTCCTAACAAGTGCTCTGATTGAGCACAGCAAGCATGCCTTGACTGGATTAAGTGTCTGGGGAGCTCTTTAAACTTTATTAGAACCCAGGTCTGACCCTCATTTGTGTCTATTTTGCCACTGCGAAAGATAAGGGCCTCAAGTACTGATGAGGCCAAATGGCTCTCAGCCTTTAACTGTGTTGCCTGTTTAAAGCACCCTGTGCTCTCACTATCCTTCTGTAGGGTATTGTCAATGCCCATTATAAGACTTCTGCTGTCTTTGGGTGATTTCAGTAAGCATCAAAGGAAGTAAGAGTTTGTTCTAAATTGGATGCTCTCAGAAAAAGGGAAAGTTTTAGTCTGTTGCTAGTCTTATCTCTAAATATACACATGGAGAAAAAGAACTGAAGGAAATCAAAATAACACAGAGACTAATAAATAGAAATATCTATAAAGAAAACAATTTAATGGATACAAATAAAAAATTTTTACACTAAAATGTACAATAACTAAAATTAAAATTTTGTCTGGGAGTTTCAGTAATGGATTTGATAAGGACAATGAAAGAATCAGAGAAACTGAAGATAAGTCAATTGAAAGTATCCAGACTAAGAGACAGAAAGAAATAAGAACGAAGAAAAATTCACAAAATGGAAGAAACTTGTGAGATACATCAACCATACTAAAATAGACTTAATGAGAGTCCCAGGGAAGGAAGACAAACAGGGCAGAAAGAAAATTTAAATAATGTGCAGCCTCCCAAATTACTTAAAAGACAGGTATCTATGCATCCAAAAAGTTCAATAAATTACAAGAAGAACAAACAAAAAAAGATTTTGAGTAAAACATATTAACATCAAACTGTCCAAAGACAAAGAGATAATCTTGAAATCAACAAGAGAGACCTGACTTATGTACAATGGAGTTGTAACTGATTTTCTAGCTGAAACCATGGAGGTGAGAAGGCAGTGGGTTAACGTATTTAAATGCTAAGAGAAAAGAAATGTCAATCAAATATTATGAAACTATTCTTCAAGATGAAGGAAAATTGAAGACATTCCATGATGAAGAAAAGTTTAGGGAATCTGGCACCACTAACCTTCCTTATAAGAAATGCTAAAGAGATTTCTTTAGTTAAAATTAAGTCAAGCTAGTGAATGTTTGAGAAACTTAAAAAGCAATAAAGAACACTGGTAAAGGTCATTTTATGTTTACATTAAAAGGCAGTATACTGTATTGAAGGTTTGCAAGTCTTTTTTTTCTATATAATTGAAGAAAATAATAACCAAAACAACAATTACAGTATATGAAATTGGACCCATGATATATAAAGAGGTAACTTGTGATAATAACAATATAAAGGAGGAACAGAGATGTAGAGGATAACCAAGAAAATGATTTCTAAAAATCCAGTGAAGCAATTTCAAAAGAAATCAAAATAGGACTCCCATAGCACAAGAAATAAAAGCAAGAATAAACAACTGGGATAGATTCAAACTAAAAAGCTTTCTCTCAGCAAAGGAAACTATCAGAAATGTGAAGAGAGAGCCTACAGAGTGGGAGAATATCTTCGCCAACCATACCTCAGATAGAGCGCTAATTTCCAGAATCTATAAAGAACTCAAAAAACTCTACACGAAGAATACAAATAATCCAATCAACAAATGGGCTAAGGAAATGAACAGACACTTCACAGAAGAAGATGTACAAGTAATCACCAGATATATGAAAAAATGTTCAACATCCCTAGTAATAAGGGAAATGCAAATCAAAACCACCCTAAGATTTCATCTCACCCCAATTAGAATGGCGATTATCAAGAATACAAGCAACAATAGGTGTTGGCGAGGATGTGGTGAAAAAGGAACACTCATACATTGCTGGTGGGGTTGCAAATTAGTGCAACCACTCTGGAAAGCAGTGTGGAGATTCCTCAGAAAGCTTGGAATGGAAACACCATTTGACCCAGCTATCCCACTCCTTGGCCTATACCCAAAGGACTTAAAATCAGCATACTACAGAGATACAGCCACATCAATGTTCATTGCTGCTCAATTCACCATAGCCAGATTGTGGAACCAACCTAGATGCCCTTCAGTTGATGAATGGATAAAGAAACTGTGGCATATTTATACAATGGAATATTACTCCGCAATGAAGAATGATAAAATTATGGCATTTGTAGGCAAATGGTCGAAATTGGAGAATATCATGCTAAGTGAGATAAGCCAATCTCAAAAACTAAAGGACAAATGATCTCGCTGATAAGCGGATGAGGACATATAATGGGGGGTGGGAGGGGCTAGCATTAGGTTTAGGGTTAGGTTTAGAGTTAGGCTAAGGAGAGCAGTAAGAATGAAGGAAAGAAGGACTGTGTAGAGGGAAAAGAGGGGTGGGAGGGGTGGGAGGGGTGGGGTGGAGGGGAAAAATATAATAAACATCATTACCCTATGTAAACGTAAAAAAAATAAATAAATAAAAAAAAAAGAAAAAAAAAAAGAAATGATAAAAAAAAAAAATATTACACTACAAAAAAATTAAATACAAAAGATGGCAATAATGTAGGAATTAAGGAAAATACAATAAAATACATTATATGTATTAGTATATTTACATGTCATATGTAAATATGATATTTACATATTTTAAAATGTAGTGTTTACTTATATGCAAATATTTAAATATATATGCATATAAATGTAGAATATAAAAAATAGCAATATGGAAGTAGTTTTTTCTTATTGATAACTGCTTTAAGCTTATCATTTAAGTTGTTTAATTAAAAGGCAGAGATTGGCATCATGGATAAAATAAATCATGATTCAATCATATGCTATTTGCAAGAGACACACTTAAGAACTGAAAAATTTAATGTGTTGGAAGTGAAGATATAAAAAAAATACAAATAGTAACCAAAAGATAGCTGAGTTGATAGACTTTAAGTCAAATTTTGTTATGAGAAACAAAGATGCACATCATTTTTTGATAAGAGGGTCAATCCATCAAGAATTTTATAATTATAAATACACAAACCTAGCAATAAAACCCCAAAACATGTGGACCCAAAATGGACAGAACTGAAGGTGAAAATATACAATAATAGTTGGAGGCATTGGAGACATATAGAACAACTAGAAGGAAGAACAATACAGAAAGGACTTATAAACATTACAAACTAGATCAAACAGAAATATGCAAAACTTTGTACCCCAAAAAAAGAGAATACACATTTTTCCAACAGTATCTAGAATATTCTCCAGCATAGAACATACATGAGATCACAAAAAGTCTCAATAAATTTAAAAAGATTTTAATTAAGTACTTTCTCTAACCACAATGGAATAAAACTAGAAATCAAAGGAAAGAAAACTGGAAAATACATGGAAATAAAGCAACTCTCTATTAACCAATGGATCTAAGAATAACTAGCAGGAAATTAGAAAATACTTTAAGGCAAATGAAAATGAAAATAGTACTTATAAAACTTAAAGAATACAATGAACATTGTGCTCAGATGGAGAATATATATGTACAAATGCCTACTTTAAAAAAATTAAATAGGTCTAAAATGAACAGTTTAACTTTCCAATTGAAGGAACAAAAAATGAAGAACAAATTAAGCCCAGAACCAAGAAAGGAATGAAATAACAAAAATTAATGAAAAACAGAGATAAAGGAAATAAGAACAGAAATTAATAGAAAAAATCAGTGATACCAAAGATTGGTTCTTTGTAAAGATCAACAAAACTGACATTTTTTAGCCACATTGACTAATACAAAAATAAGACTCAAATTACTAAATTTAGAAATGAATGAAGATAATCTACTGCTCTTGATAAATAAAATGAATTATGAGATTATAGAATGAACAATTATGATTCCAACAATTTGATAACTGGATAAAATAGACAAATTGAACCCAGTCAACCAAAGTTGACTCAAAAAGAAAAAAAATCTAAATCTCCCTGTAACTAAGAGGACTGAAACAGTGATCAGAAAACTTTCAGTAAACAAAAGGCCAGGACAGATGGCTTTGTTGGTGAATTTTACCACATATTTAGGTAATAATTAATATCAATCCTTCACAAACTCTTCCAAGAAATAGGACAGGAGGGAACATTTCCTAACTCATTTTGTGTGGCCAGAATTACCCTAATGCCAAAGCTACATAAAAACATCATAATTAAATTCTCTACAAATCTCAGAAAACTGAATCCAGCAGCATTTTCAAAAGATTATATATCATGACTGACTGAGATTTATCCCAACATTCAAGGGTATTTCAGTAAACCAAACCAATCAATGTAATATACCACATTATGAAAGAAAAACTATGTGACCATCTCCACATTAAAAAAAAAAAATTTAGAAAACCCAACACTTTCACGAGAACAACACTTAATAAACTAGAAATTTCATCAGTATAAACCCAAAGACTGCCACACCAAGATACATTATAATCAAATTGTCTGATTCCAGACCAAAAAAATCTTTATTATTGGTATATTTTATATTAATATATTTTAATTCACAAAATTATACATATTCACCATGTGTAAAGTCATATTTAAAAATATATGCACCTTGTGAAATGGCTAAATTCCTAATCCCTATCTAAATGCCATTTTTAAAGAAATAGAAAAACAATCCTAAAATTCATATGGAATTATCAAAGACTACAACTAAACAAAGAAAACTTGAGCAAGAGAAACAAAACTTGAGACATAGCACAACCTGATTTCAAAATACTACAAAACTACAACAATCAGAATAGTATGGTACTGACATGAAAACAAACTTATAGACCAATGGAAGATAATAAAGAACCCAGAACTAAAATTCATGCATCTATACTCAACTGGTCTCATGTACTGTAAAATGATTCAACCACTATGTGAAAACCACTCCTCAAAAATGGAAAATGGAACAACCATATGACATGCACATATCCACAAAAGAATGAAAAGCAGGATCTTGAAGATGTATTTGCACATCCATGTTTATGGCAGCATTAGCCACAAAATCAAGAAATCCAGCAAGGGATGAGTGGATAAACATAATTGTGTATATACATAAAATAGAATGCTATTTATTTTTAAGGCCCCTGGCTTCCATCCCTGGTGCCCACCCCCCACAGAAAAATACAAGTACTCAAATAAATATTTGTACACAAATGTTCATAACAGTGCTACTCCAAGCAGGCAAAAGGTGTAAACAATCCACATTTCTGCTAATGAATCAGTAAATAAACAAAATATGTGCAATAGTTTGTAGCCAAAAAAATCAACACTTTTACTGACAACACAAAAGGTCATATATTTTATGTTCCCATTTATACAAAGTATGAAGAACAATTAAATTCCATAGAGGCATAAAGCAAATTAGTGGTTACCAGGAGCTGGTAGGTGGAGGGTAAAGGGGTGGCAGCTTAACAGTCATGGCATTTTCATTCTGGGTGATAAAAATGCCTCTGAATTAGATAATGGTGATGGACCATTATGGAACATACTAAATGCCACCAAATTGTACACCTTAACATGGTTACATGTTTGTTTTGTGAATTCAACTTAAATTTTTAAAAATTTAACTTAAAATTATAAATAATTTTACATTTAATAAGGTTTTAAATTTTTTAATTTAGAAGTTTAAAAGAAAAAGGAGGCTTGAAATAGCATGAACAGGTAAACGTTATTGTTGACCAAAATGCATGCAGTCCCTTGTGACACTGGATCTATACATTTTCTTTCCCACAATTTAACCCGATGTTGCTATGTCCTTAAGCTTATTGAAAAGTTAAAAAGATTAAAAAATTAAATCTAATGTGATATCTACTTTTCAATTTTTTAGGCCAGCTTCTAGTTAATGAATAGTAAAGATTAGTAGAGGGGATGAAGAGGAAGGGTATTTGAAACTCACAGGGTGAAAAGACTAGGGCAATGACAGACATGCCAGTTGTCTCAAGAATGTCAGGGGGTTAGAGAAAAGGGGAGTGGTGCTGATAGTTATGGAGTTTCTTTCTTGGATCAAGACAATGTTTAAAATTGATTGTGGTGAGGATTGCATAACGGTGAACATACATTAAAGGCACTGGATTATACACTTAAACAGGCAATTTGTTAAGATAATAAAGCTGTTAAAAATAAAACCATGTCAAATAATATACCCTTTTGAGGCATCTCACTATTTGATTTCAAAATAAATACGCTTTTTCCCATAAATGTATTCCATGGGTGTGGGAATTACTACAGATATAGATATTTTTCTTAAAATTCAATTAAACTGTAAAATATTTCTCATTATATACAAGAAAAAGAAAGTCACCAATATGGAAAACAATATCCTACTCTGTATGTGACAAAAAAGTTAACTGTATTCATTATTTGGCATGATTAACATATAAAATGATATCGATGTTCAACTAACAAATGTTTGAAGATATGTATCTCTTTTGGTGTCTTCCAGTAAATTTCTGATGGTTGAATAATATATCATGTAACTGTCCTCACCAGGGAGTCTTGAATATTATCTTGACAGAAATAGAGAGAATCTTGCATATGATGTTATACCTTTGGAAACAGCAGGAAAAGTCTATTGGAAATGATCTATTTCTCAATCATTTGTAGATTTCTGAAAACTATACTCATTAGGTGTACTTAACGAACCATAAATTAAATATCAAAATTCCAAATACATGACAAAGGTCCCAACCAATTTAGACTTTGTGAATTATTCTCCAAAGCACAACATAAGTGTTAATAACCAAGCTGATTTTAATTCCTTTGGGTATAGACCAAGGAGTGGGATAACTGGGTCAAATGGTGGTTCCATTCCAAGTTTTCTAAGGAATCTCCACACTGCTTTCCAGAGTGGCTGCACTACAGTGATGCAACCACATCAATAGCTGCTCAATTCACAATAGCCATATTGTGGAACCAACCTAGATGCTCTTCAATTGATGAATGGATAACGAAACTGTGGTATATATATAAAATGGAATATTACTCAACCATAAAGAATAATAAAATTATGGCATTTGCAGGCAAAAGGATGGAACTGGAGAATATCATGCTAAGTGAGATAAGTCAATCTCAAAAAACCAAAGGACAAATGATCTCGCTGATAAGTGGATGATGATACATACATAATGGGGGGTGGGAGGAAGGCAAGAATGGAGGAAGAAGGGACAGTATAGAGGGAAAAGAGGAGTGGGAGGGGTGGGGGGAAGGAAAAAATAACATAATGAATCAAACACCATTACCCTATGTTAATGTATGATTACACAAATGGTATGTCTCTACTTCAAGTACAGAGAAACAAGATGTACCCTATTTGTTTACAATAAAAATAAAATTTAAAAAAGAATAAACAAGATTTCAAAATTAAAGTTGTATTAGAGATGCAGTAAATTAGCAGTTCTCAAAAGCAATTAATATAGTCAGACATTTAAGGCCCTTTTTCCACCTTTTTCCACTATCTTCAAAGGAGATTAAATTCCCATTTCCTATAGTCTATTATAACTCAAGCCCTTTTGCAGATCTTTAGCTAAATCATTGATTCTCCTCAATTAAGAGACCTGGGCAGATACTGAACATTTTATTAGCAAAATACAAGATAAATATGGAACTTAATATTTATTATAACACTTGCATAATCTTTTCCTTTTCTCTGTAATAAACAGCTAGGTCAGCATTTGTAAAGTCAATAGGATCACTAGGAAAACTTGCAATAGTGTTTTGATGGTTCCACATGAAACCTTCTGACTCATATCCTCACAAGTGTTCTACAGAAGATAGCCAATGATCTCCAGAGTTCAGATTCAGAGAGTGTGAAGAAGAATGTTCTGGAAGGCCCAGCAGTATGGATTACAGCTTGATGTCATGCTAAACACTGTCCTATTGATAGAATAGGGGTAAGGAAGTAATCTGGACCTCCCCTGATGACTGGAAAGGCCACCCATACTAGAGTTTCCAATGTGACACCAAATGGATAAATACTCAGCTCACCAAGGGCCAAGGCTGAGAATCAGGGTTTGCATGTGGGATACATATGCAATCCAAAAGGGAATTCTGAAGGCAAAATGATATTTCAACAAATTAAAGTGATATATTAATGAAGGCAAAAAGAAGTATGATTTACCAGACATGAATTTATTCACTTTCACTGATTATTCAAACAGGATCAGAAAAAGTTTTGAAAACAAAGTATAGAAGTTGATATAATAATAACATCACAAAGACCAGAACATAATTTTTATCAAATTGCTTAAAACCCTCTTAAAATAAATAAAATATTAAAAGAAATAACATATTACTGACATAGTTGAAGTCCCTATTTTCCTCAAAATCAAAATCTGATTTCTTATCATTCCAAATGAAATTGACAAAGATTTTAAAGGATCAGTTGATTTAAAAAACTTATCAGGAGTGGAATGGCATCTCATGCAGCTCCAGCAAACAGTAAGAATTAATAAAAGGATATTATAAAATAAAGGAAATTATGACAATTTGTTTGAAAATGCATGAAATTTGGCAAATTCCAAGAAAATATTGATATTAAAATTAATTTGAGAACCAACAGAAAATCCCATTTATTCTCAATTATGGAAATTATTTCCCCAGATTCTCATAAATACTCAAAATCATGTGAACATTCTGATTTTTTCCAATTCAAATAGTATGAATTATTGAAAATTTTCTAGTTTCTTGATTACTAATGAGGTTGGACTTTTCCCCTTCTGTTATTGTGATATCAGATTTTCTCTTTTTATGAATTGATTATTCACAAATTTTACTGATTTTTTTGTTTCATGTATAAAAAATTTTGTGTCACAAGGAAGAACTATATATGTCACAAACATACTTTTAAAATTATCAGAACTATTTAATATAGGAGAACATAAATAAATCTTTCCTTTTATTGCATGTGGAATTTATGTTTAATAAATTTTTCTAAGCTTCATGGTAATAAAGACATTTTTCTTTATTATGCACTAACATTTTAAAAATTTTATATTGATTTTCAGTTCCAATTTGCATTAAGTTTATCTAATAAGGGGTCTAAACAAAAATCTAACAGAAAACATCACATACAAAAACTCTAGATGAATTCCCCTGAAGTTCAGAAGCAAGACAAAGGAGACCTGAAATTCAGTGTCTGGATGGATTGAGTAAATAATCATTTCCCCAAGACAAGGCAGTGTGCTAACGGGGCTCTTAATTCATGGGCATAAAGATAAAATGGGTCATAAATGAGGAGTGTTAAAAGTGTGGAGGATCTCAGGTACTGTTCTAAGCCTTCGGAAATTTTGAATAGGAAAGTGCTAAAATTGACTAAAGCAAAACAAAAGCATGCACACAGACATTGGGTGCAATTGCCAAATATGAGTAGTAATAGGAAACCACAGGAGGGACAAAGAGAAGCAGGTAGACTAAGCACCCTGACTGGGGCCCTGCATACTCAGTTCCTCTCATAAGCAGGAAGCCAGGACAAAACATCAGTGCATGTGAAGAAACTTTCTGCGACAATTTCAGACCCCAATGGAGGCAAAGCAATGCTGTCCAAGAACACTTCCAAATACCAATCATCAAAATTGCTTTTGACATCAATTCTGTTATGACAGAGTGATACTACATCATAGAAGATCAGGGTTGTTCTGTTAGCCCACATAGTCCTTTTCCTTGGTAGGTGATGTCATTAACTGCATCTTTTTTTACATTCACACTTTTCCATTTTGATATGCTCATCCTGTGAAAAGGCCTTTATGAGGAGTAGATAACCATTATTGCCAGAACTGGCAAGATCTTGTAAACAAAAGTGCTGGTATTAGGGAAATATCTTGATCAGCCTCCTTCTCTCGGTTTTCTCACACAGCTGATTTAGCCAGGGCCATCCACTCAGCAACTCAAAGTACAGGTGATATTAATCAGCACATATACTGCATAATTTGCTCTGGGCCCTGTTCTAAGTGTTGTATGTATATTAAGCCATTCAATCCTTAAAACCAACTTGCCAAAGAATAGTTTAAACCTAACAACAGCCAAAAGGCATATGACTGTTATTAGTATTGCACTTAAGAAAAGACCAAACCCCAGAAAAATGAAGAACCTTCCCAAGGTCTTAGCTAGTACATGAAGGAGTGGTTGTAAACCAAGTCACTTGACTTCAAAGGCCATGTTCTGAAGGGCTATGTTCTAACTGCTTCTTAATTAGATATGGGGTTTTATTTTTATTTTTATTTTTTTCACTAGGATTACAGGTGTGCACTACCATGCCTGGCATAACCAGATTTTTAAAAAATTTTTACAGACTGCATTTTGATTCATTGTACACAAATGGGTTACAACTTTTCATTTCCATGTTTGTACACAATGGAGATTCACACCATTCATGTAATCATAAACATACATAGAGTAATATAGTCTGTTTCATTCTACTGTCTTTCTGTCCCCCAAACCCCACCCCATTTTCCTCTACACCATCCAAGTTTCCTTCATTCTTTTCTTCCCCCGCCACCCCATCTCGTTATATATTGTCATCCACTTATCAGAGAAAACATCCATCCTTTGGATTTTTGGGCTTGTCCTATTTCACTTAGCATGATATTTTCCAACTTGGTCCATTTCCAACAAATGCCATAATTTTATTCTTCTTTATGACCAAGTAATATTCCATTGTGTATACATACCACAGTTTCTTTTTTTTATTTATTTTTTTATTATTGTATACAAATGGGATACATGTTGTTTCTCTATTTGTACATAGAGTCAAGGCATACCATTTGTGTAATCATACGTTTACATAGGGCAATGATGTTTGATTTTTTTTCCTTCCCCCCCACCCCTCCCACCCCTCCCACCCCTCTATCCCCTCTATACAGTCCTTCTTTCCTTCATTCTTACCACTCTCCTTATCCCTAACCCTAAACCTAACCCTAAACCTAATGCTAACCCCTCCCACACCCCATTATATGTCCTCATCCGCTTATCAGCAAGATCATTCGTCCTTTAGTTTTTTGAGATTGGCTTATCTCACTTAGCATGTTATTCTCCAATTTCATCCATTTGCCTGTAAATGCCATAATTTTATCATTCTTCATTGCGGAGTAATATTCCATTGTATATATATATTCCACAGTTTCTTTATCCATTCATCAACTGAGGGGCATCTAGTTTGGTTCCACAAACTGGCTATGGTGAATTGAGCAGCAATGAACATTGATGTGGCTGTATCTCTGTAGTCTGCTGATTTTAAGTCCTTTGGGTATAGGCCAAGGAGTGGGATAGCTGGGTCAAATGGTGTTTCCATTCCAAGCTTTCTGAGGAATCTCCACACTGCTTTCCAGAGTGGCTGCACTAATTTGCAACCCCACCAGCAATGTATGAGTGTTCCTTTTTCCCCACATCCTCGCCAACACCTATTGTTGCTTGTGTTCTTGATAATCGCCATTCTAATTGGGGTGAGATGAAATCTTAAGGTAGTTTTGATTTGCATTTCCCTTATTACTAGGAATGTTGAACATTTTTTCAAATATCTGTTGATTGCTTGTACATCTTCTTCTGTGAAGTGTCTGTTCATTTCCTTAGCCCATTTGTTGATTGGATTATTTGTATTCTTGGTGTAGAGTTTTTTGAGTTCTTTATAGATTCTGGAAATTAGCGCTCTATCTGAAGTATGGTTGGCAAAGATATTCTCCCACTCTGTAGGCTCTCTCTTCACATTACTGAGAGTTTCCTTTGCTGAGAGAAAGCTTTTTACTTTGAATCTATCCCAGTTGTTGATTCTTGCTTTTATTTCTTGTGCTATGGGAGTCCTGTTAAGGAAGTCTGATCCTAAGCCAACAAGCTGAAGATTTGGACCTACTTTTTCTTCTATGAGATGCAGGGTCTCTGGTCTGATTCTGAGGTCCTTGATCCATTTTGAGTTGAGTTTTGTGTAGGGTGAGAGATAGGGGTTTGATTTCATTCTATTGCATATAGTTTTCCAGTTTTCCCAGCACCATTTGTTGAAGAGGCTATCTTTTCTCCATTGCATATTTTTGGCCCCTTTGTCTAGTATGAGAAAATTGTATTTATTTGGGTTTGTGTCCATGTCCTCTATTCTGTACCATTGAACTACCTGTCTACTTTGGTACCAATACCATGCCGTTTTTGTTACTATTGCTTTGTAGTAGAGTTGAAGATCTGGTATTGCAATACCCCCTGCT
The DNA here is from genome assembly GCF_902686445.1 of Sciurus carolinensis. Classification (NCBI taxonomy): domain Eukaryota; kingdom Metazoa; phylum Chordata; class Mammalia; order Rodentia; family Sciuridae; genus Sciurus; species Sciurus carolinensis. The sequence continues at coordinate 38,289,376 of NC_062225.1, read as the reverse complement.
TCGCTCTTGCTACTGAGAATTGCTTTAGCTATTCTAGGTTTTTTATTCTTCCAGATGAATTTCATAATTTCTTGCTCTATTTCTGCAAGGTTCATCATTGGGATTTTAATTGGAATTGTATTGAATCTGTATAGCACTTTAGGTAGTATAGCCATTTTGACAATATTAATTCTGCCTATCCAGGAACATGGGAGATCTTTCCATCTTCTAAGGTTTTCTTTCTTTCTTTAGTGTTCTGTAGTTCACATTGTAGAGGTCTTTCACCTCTTTTGTGAGATTGATTCCCAAGTATTTTATTTTTTTCGATGCTATTGTGAATGGGGTAGTTTTCCTAATTTCTCTTTCTGAAGATTCATCACTTATGTATAAAAATGCATTGGATTTATGAGCATTGATCTTGTAACCTGCTACTTTACTGAATTCACTTATGAGTTCTAAAAGTTTTCTGGTGGAATTTCCAGGTTCCTCTAAATATATAATCATGTCATCAGCGAACAGGGATAGTTTGAGTTCTTCTTTTCCTATTCGTATCCCTTTAATTTCTTTGGTTTGTCTGATTGCTCTGGCTAGAGTCTCAAGGATGATGTTGAATAGAAGTGGTGAAAGAGGGCATCCCTGCCTTGTTCCAGTTTTTAGGGGGAACGCTTTCAGTTTTTCACCATTTAGAATGATATTAGCCATGCGCTTAGCATAGATTGCCTTTATAATGTTTAGGAATGTTCCCACTACCCCAATTTTTTCTAGTGTTTTGAGCATGAAGGGATGCTGTATTTTATCAAATGCTTTTTCTGCATCTATTGAAATAATCATGTGATTCTTAACTTTAAGTCTGTTGATATAGTGAATGACATTTATTGATTTCCGAATGTTGAACCAACCTTGCATCCCTGGGATAAAACCCACTTGATCGTGGTGCACTATCTCTTTAATATATATTTGTATGCGATTTGCTAAAATTTTGTTGAGAATTTTTGCGTCGATGTTCATTAAGGATATTGGTCTGAAATTTTCTTTCCTCGATGTGTCTCTGTCTGGTTTAGGTATCAGGGTGATATTGGCTTCATAGAACGAGTTTGGGAGGGTTCCCTCCTCTTCTATTTCATGGAATATTTTGAGGAGTATTGGAATGAGTTCTTCTTTAAAGGTTTTGTAGAACTCGACTGAGAACCCATCTGGTCCCAGACTTTTCTTTGTTGGTAGGCTTTTGATGACCTCTTCTATTTCACTGCTTGGAATTGGTTTATTTAAGTTGTGTATGTCCTCCTCGTTCAGTTTAGGTAATTCATATGTCTCTAGAAATTTGTTGATGTCTTTGAGGTTTTCTGTTTTGTTGGAGTATAGATTTTCAAAATAGCTTCTAATTATGTTTTGTATTTCACTCATGTCTGTTGTGATGTTTCCTTGTTCATTCCGAATTTTAGTAATTTGAGTTTTCTCCCTCTTTCTCTTTGTTAGTGTGGCTAAGGGTTTATCAATTTTATATATTTTTTCAAAGAACCAACTATTTATTTTGTTAATTTTTCCAATTGTTTCTTTTGTTTCAATTTCATTGATTTTGGCTCTGATTTTAACTATTTCCTGTCTTCTACTACTTTTGGTATTGGTCTGCTCTTGTTTTTCTAGTGCTTTGAGCTGTAGTGTTAAGTCGTTTATTGGTTGATTTCTACTCCTTTTATTGAATGAGCCCCATGAAATAAATCTTCCTCTAAGTACTGCTTTCATAGTGTCCCAGAGATCTCGTTTACTCTAAGAATTTTTTTATTTCCCTCCTGATGTCTTCTGTTGTCCATTCATCATATAATAGTGTACTATTTAATCTCCAGGTATTGGAGAAGTTTCTATTTTTTATTTTGTCATTTATTTCTAATTTCAATCCATTATGATGTGATAGAGTACAAGGTAGTATCTCTATCTTCTTGTATTTGCTAACAGTAGCTTTGTGGTATAAAATATGATCTATTTTAGAGAAGGATCCATGTGCTGCTGAGAAGAAAGTGTATTCGTTCTTTGTTGGATGGTATATTCTATATATGTCCGTTAAGTCTAAGTTGTTGATTGTGTTGTTGAGATCTATAGTTTCTTTATTCAATTTTTGTTTGGACGATCTATCCAGTGGTGAGAGAGGTGTGTTAAAATTGCCTAGTATTATTGTGTTGTGGTCTATTTGATTTCTGGAATTGAGAAGCACTTGTTTGACGTATGTGGATGAACCAATGTTCAGGGCATAGATATTTATGATTGTTATGTCTTGCTGATTTATGCTTCCCTTAAGCAGCATGTAATGTTCTTCTTTATCCCTTCTGACTAGTTTTGGCTTGAAGTCCACATTATCTGAAATGAGGATGGATACTCCAGCTTTTTTGCTGTGTCCGTGTGCATGGTATGTTTTTCCCCATCCTTTCACCTTTAGTCTATGGGTGTCTCTTTCTATTAGATGAATGTCTTGCAGGCAGCATATTGTTGGATTTTTCTTTTTAATCCAATCTGCCAGTCTATGTCTTTTGATTGATGAATTCAGGCCATTAACATTCAGGGTTATTATTGTGATATGATTTGTAATCCCAGTCAATTGACTCATATTTGTTTCCGACATGATTTTGTTTCTCCTTTATTTGGCTATTCCTTTAGGCTAGTGCCTCCTGTTGCTGATTTGCATCGTTGTTTTTCATCTCTTCCTCATGGAATATTTTGCTGAGAATGTTCTGTAATGCTGGCTTTCCTTTGGTAAATTCCTTTAGCTTTTGTTTATCATGGAAGAATCTTATTTCATCGTCAAATTTGAAGGTAAGTTTTGCTGGGTATAAGATTCTTGGTTGGCATCCATTTTCTTTCAGGGCTTGGTATATGTTGTTCCAGGCCCTTCTAGCTTTTAGGGTGTGGATTAAAAAAATCTGCTGATATTCTTATTGGTTTCCCTCTGAATGTAATTTGATTCTTTTCTCTTGTGGCCTTTAAATTCTGTCTTTATTTTGTATGTTAGGTATTTTCATAATAATGTGCCTTGGTGTGGGTCTGTTGTAATTTTGTATGTTTGCAGTTCTATAAGCCTCTTGTACTTGATTTTCCATTTCATTCTTCAAATTTGGGAAATTTTCTGATATTATTTCATTGAATAGATTGTTCCTTACTTTGGTTTGTTTCTCTAAGCCTTCCTCAATCCCAATAATTCTTAAATTTGGCCTTTTCATGATATCCCATAATTCTTGTAGATTCTGTTCATGATTTCTTACCATCTTCTCTGTTTGGCCAACTTTGCTTTCTAGATTAAATAATTTGTCTTCAATGTCTGAGGTTCTGTCTTCCAGGTGTTCTATCCTATTGGTTATGCTTTCTATGGAGTTTTTAACTTGGTTTATTGTTTCCTTCATTTCAAGTATTTCAGTTTGCTTTTTTTTCAGTATCTCTAACTCTTTATTGAAATGATCTCTTGCTTCCCGTATTTGCTCTTTTAACTGTTGATTGGTGCGATCATTTAATGCCTGCATTTGCTCTTTCATCTCCTCCTTCAATGCCTGCATTTGCTCTTTCATCTCCTCATTTGCTTCCCTGATCGTTTTAATTATGTACATTCTGAACTCCCTTTCTGACATTTCTTCTGCTGTGCTGTCATTGGGTTTTATTGATGTAGTATCTAGGTTTGTTTGGACCATTTTCTTCCCTTGTTTTCTCATATTGGTCAGCTGTCAGTGGGACCCTGAGATATTGCAGATTTCCGCTATTGGCTTATAGTGTCCCGGTAGATTTCCAGTGTATCACATCCCAGCCTTCAGTAGCCTGATGTCTTGGAGGAATTTGATAATGCAGTGCATCCAAAGAAAGCTGCCCCTAGCCCCCTACTGGTTCCAGGGTTTGGAGCTGGCTCTGTGTGGAAAGGCTCTCACTGGGGGCCTGCACCGTGCAGCTGGCCGTGTGGAAGCAGCCCACCGCCGGAGTGTGGAAGGCTACCTGGGGAAGACTCTAGCTGCCCTGCCCTGCTCTGATAAGCCACCCCTATCTGTGCCTGCCACCCGGGCCGAGCTTTACCCAGTGGGCAGACTCACCTGTGGCTCTATTTCAGTCCGAGTCTCTCAATGCCTCCCCTTCTTAACTCCTGGGTTCTGGAGCGACTGGGGGTGTAGTCACCCTCTAGGCCGCCATCTTGGATTTCCCCGTGAAAAGAACCTGCGGCCGGAGTGGGCAGAGCCGCCTGAAGAGGTCTCTGGCTGCCCTGCCCTGATCCCAGAGGCTGCTTGCGGATCGAAGCTCTTCGTTGGTTTGGGGACTTGTGGCTGGTTCTATGTAGAAAACCTCTCACTGAGTGGTCTGGTCCGAGAAACTTGCCTTGAAAGGCACCTCCCACCGCAGGGGTCCAGGCTGCTTGGGGATGTCTCTGGCTGTCCTATCCTGGTCCCTGAAGCTGCTTGCGTGCTGGAGTACGCTGCGCTGTGCTGGCTCCGGGACTTGGAGCTTGTTCTGGTCAGAAAGGCTCTCAATAGGAGGCCCGCTCCAAGAACCTGGAGAAGCTGGCTGTGTGGGCGGGGCCCACCACTGGAGTGCGCAGGGCTGCCTGTGGAAGACTCTAGCTGCCCTGCCCGGCTCCGATAAGCCACCTCTATCTAGGCCTGCCACCCGGGCCGAGCTTTACCCAGTGGGCAGACTCACCCGTGGCTCAATTTCAGACTGAGTCTCTCAATGCCTCCCCTTCTTAACTCCTGGGTTCTGTAGCGACTGGGGGTGCAGTCACCCTCTAGGCTGCCATCTTGGATCCTACCACAGTTTCTTTATCCATTCATCAGGTGAAGGGCATGTCAGTTGATTCCACAATCTAGCTATTGTGAATTCAGCTGCTGTGAACATTGTTATGGCTGCATCGCTGTAGTATGCTGATTTTAAGTCATTTGGGTATAAACTGAGGAGTGGGATAACTGGGTCAAAATGTGGGTCCATTCCAAGTTTACTGAGGAATATCCATACTGCTTTCCACAGTGGCTGCACCAATTTACAACTCCACCAGCAATGTACCTTTTCCCCCACATCCAGGGTAACACTTATTATTGCTTGTGTTTTTAATAATAGCCATTCTAATTGGGGTTAGATGAAATCTTAGGGTTGTTTTAATTTGCATTTCTCTAATTACTAGGGATGATGACCACTTTTTCATATATTTGTTGATCACCTGTATATCTTCTTCTGTGAAGTGTCTGCCCAGTTCCTTAGCCCATTAATTGATTGTTCATTTTTTTTTTTGGTGTAAAGTTTTTTAAATTCTTTATGACCTTTGGAGATTAGTGCTCTATCTGAAGTGTGTGTGTGGAAAAGATTTTCTCCCACTCTTTAGGCTCTCTTTTCACATTATTGATTGTTGCCTTTATTGAGAAAAACCTTTTTAGTTTGAATCTATCCCATTTATTGATTCTTGCTTTTATTTCTTGCACTATGGGTTTCTTGCTAAGGAAATCTGGTCCTAAGCCAACATGATGGAGATTTGGGCCTACTTTTTCTTCTATTTGGTGAAGGGTCTTGGGCCTAATTCCTAGATCCTTAATCCATTTTGAGTTGAGTTTTGTACAGGGTGAGAGATAGGTATTTAGTTTCATTTTACTGCATATGGATTTCCAGTTTTGCTAGCACCATTTGTTGAAGAGGCTATCTTTTCTCCATTGTAAGTTTTTGGCACCTTTGTCTAGTATGAGATAACAACTTATGTGGGTCCGTATCCGTGTCTTCTATCCTGTACTATTGGTCTACCTGTCTTTCTTGGTGCCAATACCATGCCATTTTTGTTACTATTGCTCTATAGTAGAGTTTAAGGTCTGGTATTATGATACCTCCTTTATCACTCTTCCTGCCCAGGATTGCTTTGGCTATTCTGAGTTTTTTGCTCTTCCAGATGAATTTCATGATTGCTTGCTCTATTTCTATGAGAAATTTCATTGGGATTTTAATTGGAATTGCATTAATTCTGTATAGCACTTTTGGTAGTATGGCCATTTTGACAATATTAATACTGCCTCTCCAAGAACATGGGAGATCTTTCCATCTTCTAAGGTCTTCTTCAATTTCTTTCTTTAATGCTCTGTAGTTTTCATTGTAGAGGTCTTTCACCTCTTTTGTTAGATTGATTCCCAAGTATTTTATTTTTCTGAGGCAATTGTGAACGGAGTTGTTTCCTCATTTCCTTTTCAGATGTTTCATCACCTATGAAGGAATGGGATTTTAAGAGAGATAAAAACATGATTTTGTCCAAAAGTATAACTTGAATTCTGAGTTAGCAATGGTAACAGAGAGTCTTGTTATGTGGAAGACTGAAGGATGCAATCTTAGAATTTTTATGATGAATTCTGTAAAATTTTTTTAAAATATAGGATATAAAGTGTTGGAGTCTTTAGCCTCCTTGCTCTTGTCCACCAGAGACAAGGGAAGGGAGCACTCCCCAACAAGGCCAGACCAGGAAAGGTAGGGCCAACTGACCACCTGCACACAGCCCTCTGGGCAGAGGACAATCAGACACATCAGGGAGACCAGTCACAGCAGGAACTCATTTATTGAGGAAGTCACATAGCTTTTATGTAGGGTGAAGGCTAGGTGGGAACCAATCAGCTTAAAGGTCAGCAAGGTGCAGGGGGTTCACACAGGCAAGACTCCCATAGGACTATATGGGAAGTGCAAGCTGATCATGTTCGCAGAACTGTTGTTAACCAATCCCTGACAGTGGTCCGATTTATCCTCATTATCTTTTGAAACCGCCTTTGAGGACTTGATCCTGCTCACCCACCAGGAAGTAAAGAGTCAGCCTGAGTTAGTTAACGTGTCATTAGTCCCAACATTTCCCCCTTTTTTGTATTATATTAAGGGTGTGTCTGTCTTAGGTTGCCCCTGGGAGGGTCTTACCCATCACGGAACATCACCCTAGCAGTTTGGGGGTCCGCCTTACTCGAAGGTGTGCCTGTCTTAGGTTGTCCATGGCAGAGCAACATCCTTACCCGTCATTGGACAATGAGGCTCTAGCCCTCATTTCCTGTCTTAGGTCGGTATGAGCTCCCCATGAATCTTACCCGTCTTTGACTACCACCTTAGCACTTCAGACAGGCCCCTCAGGAGGAGCAGGGCTTAAGGTAGAGACACTTAGACCCCAGTGTACTGATAGGAGTTATCCATGATCCTATAGGGCTCCCAATGATCATTATGAAGGGTGGTATAATGCTGTCGGATCACTATGCACTGCACAGACTTAGCCTGGCTTTTCAGGAAATGGATAAGCTTATTGATTATGCAAGGCCCAAAGGTGAACACAAGGATAATGGTGATTAGCGGTACCATAAGCAGGAGGAGGTAGGGGAGCCACCCGTGTAACCCAGTCCAGAGGAAATTAGAGTAGAGCTCACTCCTATGACATTCCAGATCTTCTTGTAGGTTTTTGATTTAATCTTGTACAATGCCAGAGTGGTTGGCATAGAAACAGCACTCTTCACCAAGGAACAGGCAAAGCCCTCCTTCCTTCACCATTAGCAGATCCAAACCACGACGAGTTTGCAGGACGACAGCGGCCAAGGAATCAAGTTGAGGCTGTAGATCTAAGATGGTACTGGCAACATATAGCATATTGTCAATTATCTGTTGAGAAAACTTATTATAGAGAGTGAGAGACGTGCTTATGCCTGAAATTCCTGTCCATACTCCTGTGGCCACTCCTATCCCTAGTAGGAGGGGTATAGCATTTATTGCCCTTTTTGCTCATGGGTTGGAGTGCTCCACAGATGGTGTGGGTAGGGACTGATTATTTGGGAGGATTGTGACCTCTGGGAATAAGAAGGCAAGAGCACATATTCCTGTCCAGTTACCAGGGAGCACATTGGATGCTGGTCCTCCACAATAAAAGACCGTACCATTTGGGGCACATAGGGGTGTATTTGCAGCGTGAATAGTGATGTTTTTCCAGCATATATTAGGGTTCAAAGACCCCATGTCCTCAGTTTAGGGCAACTGGAGGAGCATTAGGGGTTAGCAGAAGACCTGTGACCCTAAGGGGTCCATTGCAAAAGCAAAGCCAGCAGTCTTCTGCAAGAGGGGGGTTAGTGAGATTTAAAAGCTGAAATGTAGCCTGCAAGATGACCTGAGTTTTGGGATCCTTATATTGACCCCACAGCCAGAGATAGCAACCACTATGGCCGCCCACTTACCGTGGGGGGCCCACTGAGACAGTGAGCAAGATAGTCTTGAGGTATAACACCTCGGTGCAAGGTGAGAAACAATGGCACAATTTTGACATGGATTTCTAAAGGAGTAGAAGTGGGAAGCTCTTAGGGAGCTCCCTTGAATAATCATAAAGACTGTGAATTGGAGTAGGGATCTCATAGTGAATTAGGGGCTCTCAGTGTGATTAGAATACTTGTGGTAAACATCCAAAAATGTGATGCCTAGGATGAATGTCAGAAGAGAGATGATGAGAAGTCCAGTAACAATGAGTTAGAGAGTCCAAGAGAAGGAATATTATACTCAAGAGGGTGTGTTCTTGGGTGAATTATATTGTTCTGGTTGATGGTATTTGAGGTTCCCAGCAGACACCCAGATAGGGTTCAGTTCTCCAATTGGACACACATCCAAAACCTCTGCCAGCACTTATGAGTGGGTCAGGGCCACGCCAGCATCCAGTTAATGGATCTTTCCATTGGACTTCAATCTTAAGGTAAGGCACTTGATTAGCCCAGTGTCATTGGAAGGCAGTTAAGGGTTGATTTTTTTTTTGAAAAATTTAAAATATTTAATGTAAGCATTCCTATTCTTAATTGATCATGCGGGTTATTTCCCCTTTTTTGTTTTATTAGTTGATCTTTTAAACTTTTATTATGTCTTTCAATTATGACTTGCCTTTTTGGATTATATGGGATCCCTGTGGTGTGTTTAATATGCCAATCATTGAAGAATTCTTGTAATGATTTACTTGTAAAACGGGGCCCATTATCTGTCTTGATCTGTTGAGGCAAGCCTAAAATGGCAAAACATTGTAAGAAATGGCTTTCAGCGTGCTTGACCTTTTCACCAGAGTGAGCAGTGGCCCAGCAGGCATGGGAGTAAGTATCAATAGACATAAATATATATTTTAATTTTCCAAATGGTGCATAATGGGTCACATCAGTCTGCCAGATAATGTTAGGTTGTAAACCTCTGGAGTTTACCCCAGGGGATTAGAGAGGTGAAATCTGTAAGAAAGGTCGGAAAGATTTTCAGGTTCTTACAATCTTTTTAAAATCCTTTAAGGGGACCAAAGGAAACTTATGATGTAACCCTCTTCAATTTAAATGGGTCAGGTCATGAAGGCCTTGGCCTAGTTGTAAGTCCTGTTGAGGTTTGGCCGTAGCTATTGAGGTCCCTGATGTGGCTAACTGGTCGGCCACAGCATTGCCTTGTGCAAGGGAGCCAGGTAGATTTTGATGTCCTCTTAGATGCTATAAAAATATGGGTTCAGCACACTCCTTTAACAAGTACCATGCCTGGATCATCAAGGGGGTAATAGAATTTTTATCTAACTTGACATGAGGAGACCAATGTGGGTAGCAGGTTTACCACACATAGGCTATCTGAGAAAAGATTCATGGGTTTTGTACTTGAATTAGGGCCATAGCAATTGCATATAACTCCTTAAATTGTGCTGACCTGATAACTGGTTCAAAATGGGTAATCACTTCCTCTTTCACTAATCTGGGAGAGGGGGTGTTAATTACAACAGCAGATATAGGTGGTGCCCATTTCAGTTTTGAAAATGAGGACACCCATTTGGTTGACCCATAATGGCAGTCAATCTTCCCTAAGAAGCCCTCCAATGCACAGGATACTCTATTGTTATTCCTTTGAACCCATTCAAAATCTGACAAGCGATAGGGCACTGTCAAAACATCAGGCTCTTTTCCATAGTGCCTAAGGGTGGCATCCCTGCCTTTAATTATAAGGTCAGCCAATTGGTCAAGTTGAGTGCAGACCCTAAGAGCGCCCCCATGACTGTGTGTATCCATTGAAGGGGCTCTCTCCACTGAGTTAGGGCTGCAGTGGACAGCTGAGAACCGGGGAAAATCCAGAGACTAAGGGGGTCTTTAGTCTGGTATCGAGCCAACTGGGTAGAGTTAAGGGCTACTTGTATTTTTTGGAGTACATGTTGATGGTCTTGAGTTAGGGTAACAATATCTGTAGGATCTTTGTCCCGTAGCAGGTCAAAGAGAGGGAGGATATCCTCCGTAGAGATAGGAAGCCATGGTCTCAACCAGTTAAGCTCCCCTAATAACTTTAGTAAATCAACCAAGGAATAGGAGGATTGGAGGAGTAATCCTTAAGGGGACAAACAGAATCCAATTTGAGCTCAGTTCCTAGTATCTTGAAGGGAGGGACAGTTTGGACCTTATCATTAGATATATGTAGTCCTCCTTTCTCCAAAAGGCCTTGGAGTTCCTTGTATGTGGAGCTTAGTTGTAAGGCATCAGTGGCTCCTATAATAATTCATCCATATAAATATGCAAGGTAATTTGTGGCCTTTTTTGTAGGAGTTGAAGGAGCTCAGAAACAAAATGTTGACAAAAGGCGGGGCTATTAGCCACGCCTTGGGGTAGAACCACCCGTTCATAACCTTCATCTGGCCCTTGGTAATTGGTAGAGGGCACTGAGAAAGCAAACTTCTCACAATTGTCTGGGTGGAGTGGTATTGAGAAGAAACAACCTTTGATATCAATAACAAGAAGCAAGAGATCTCTTGGAATAGAGGGGATCCAGGGAAGACCCCTTAAAGGGGTTCCTACCGGAACCATACGACTATTAATTTTCCTGAGATTCTGAAGCATCCTCCATTTTCCTGATGTTTTTTGGATGACAAAAACTGGACTATTCCAGGGGCTTAGAGATGGTCTGATATGACCTAAGGTCAGTTGTTCTTGTACAATATCTCTTAAATGTTGGAGCTTATTTTGGGGTAATGGCCACTGTTCCACCCATACTAGGGGGCCTGGGAGACATTGGATGGCTGGTGTCATTGGAACAGTGACCTTTAGGATTGGGGGTGTGACCTTACCTGAGAGGCTGGGACCTTTTGCCCAGATGCCTCAAAATGAGGGTCCCCTCTATAATTACTAAAAGGGCCAGGCAGATTGAACTGTTGTTCAAATTCCTCCTGCTCAAGGAGGTCATCATACACTGCCTTGTGATCAGTTGTTATATAGACCTGGGCTTCCTCCAAAATATCTTGTCCTAATAGATTTGCAGTAAGACCTGAGGCTACGACGGGGGCGCATGTCTCCCTGGGCACCATCCACATCCCACCATTTGAGCCAATCTTTCGTCTCTTCTGATTTAGTATCACCTCCTACCCCAAGCAACTGGGGGCCAGGAACCAACCTCCATTGAGGTGGAACTTCCTCCTTTCTTAACACAGTCCTATCTGCTCCAGTGTCAATGAGACAATGGAACTTCTTTCCCGCTATAAAAATGTCTTTTTGGCCTGACCCCAGGGACAATGGGAACAGTCCAATGTGCCTCAGAGGGGCTATCAGGGGAGAAACCTCCTTTGTGTGATGGGGTTGGAGGGTGCCCCTTGATTAGTTTAAAGCTTTCCCCTCAATGTCAAATTTAGATTTGCAATCACTCTGCCAATGGAATACCTTTCTGCATCTTGGGCAAGGCATCTTGGGGGTGGCCAGCCTTTGAGCTGAACCCGTAGAGCATCCAGGTGGAGCCTCAGAACGCACCCGACCAGTGGGGTAATCCCTCTTCAAGTGGTCTGAAGTTTGCGGAACAGTTGATAACCAATCCCTGACGGTGGTCTGATTTATCGTCATTAACTTTTGAAACTGCCTTTGAGGTCTTGATCCTGCTCACCCACCAGGAAGGAGTCAGCCTGAGTTAGTTAACACGTCATTAGTCCCAAAAATAAAGTAGTACTGTGCATAAAAAAGAAGAGTAAAATCAGTAACTGGATAAGCTAAATAAGTAAAAATTGTGTTAAGACCAGCTGAGAAGTGCAGGACCAGAAGGGGATTGTGTTATCCCCTCCCCATGCTTAATGAGAAGCAGATTTTTGTCATATGTCCCACTATCTCCAATATCTTTGCCTGTAAACATGCATGCATATGCTCTCTCACAAATGCCTGCCACATTCACATTGATATGTGAGCATTCATGATTTTTCCACAGGTTTTGTGACTCCTAAAATGGAATTTCTCCAATTCAAAATGGACTTTCAATGGTTTTGGGAAGAGGCAATAGGATGTATCGTCCACAGAGATCAGAGGGGACGGGCTGGAATAATTGTGCAAGTTCCCATCCTGTGAGATAGACTTGCAAGTCCCTGGCTAGAAGTGTAAAATCCCCCTCAGAGGTTGCCACCCAGATGAGGAAAGGATCATTGGACTTTATTAGTCTAGATTCACCTGCTCATTCACACCCTCCTGGTTTTTGCAGAAGAGGGAGACAGCACTCAACTTTGTGCTCACCACAGATAGCAGTCCTGGAACTAGATTTGCATCTGGGAAAGAGCATCAATATCCAAAGGAAGCAGAAGAAATCCAGTTGGCGCAACATTCTCCCTCTGGAGCTACGTACTCCAAGGCTTTAAGACAACTTGATAAACTTGACTTTAAAAGTTCTGGACAGTCAGAGACATCATTTCCTGCTGGATCCTGGCTTGCTCAGTGTCCCCAGGTCTTAGCTTTGGGTTTTCATTAGCCAGTTTTGCTAGCATGCAGCTACCTCTGTCTGGTTTCTGATCTGCCTGGTAAGATTTGTCAGATAATGGAAGACTCATTTTGTGGCCTGTCCACCATGGGAGGTAGGAAAGAGTAGAGTCATTCGATTCTTATTAATCATAAAAATATCTTAATATTTGTGATCTTTAGACAAGGGAGCTATAGAAAAACAAAACACTTCTTTTGCATAGAGTAGGAACTCATCTAAATGCTTCATACACTTTCAGAAGGTCTGTGGTTCTCATCACCGAGAAAGTAAGAGTGAAAAAGAAATTTGACCCTCTTTTTACTTAATGGGCTGATATGGTAAAAAGAAAAGTTTAAGGAACATTTGTTTTACAATTCCATTTTGCTATGGAACAGGGTAGAGCTTCAGCCTGCAAGAAGGAGTCCTTTCCTCTTTACAGGGAAACCTGTGTAGCAGTTTGGAGCTTAATCTGGGGATGACAGGCCAAGGCTCAAATCTCAGCTTTGTAAATGACTTAGACTCTTTGACTCTTAGATTTGTTATCTGTAAAGAGGTACCTATAACTTATTATTATAAGAATTAAAATGAAAGTTTCTTCAGTTTAATCCTTTAATACATGATAGCAATTGCTAAAATTGGTAAGCAAATAGCTATTATAAGAAATTTATATATTTTTTAAATTGATAAACTACATGATATATATGGTGTACATGTTTTGAAATATGCGTACACTGTGGAATGGCTAAATCAAACAAATTGATATTGCCTCACATACTTATCATTTTTGTTGTGAGAACACTTAAAATCTACCCATTTGGTGATTCCAAGATAAAATATATCATTAACTATGATTACCACATTATAAAAATGGTCTCCAGAGCTTCCCTCTTGCCTAACGGAAATTCTTACATCCTTTGAAAAATGTCTCTCAAGCCTCCCCTGCCCCCTGGTAATCATCATCCTTCTCTCTGATTACATGAGTTAACTTTGGATTCCATGTATAGTTTCTGTGCCTGGCTTATCCCACTTACCTTTGAAGAAATTTTCATTTCTTAGTGATACTAGTCAGTTACAAAGTCTTAATTAGCATCAGAGTAGTTGGAACACCTGACAGTAGTAGAGAATGAGCTCTCAGCAGAAGCTTCTGGAAGTCTCCCTGCCTCCCATGGGGCTGCCATTTATCACCACATTCCCTCTGCACCATCAGAAAACTCCCAAAAGAAAGATCAGACAGGGAAAGTGCTCAACAACCAGAGCTGCATATTATATTTTCAGTGTAATTGTTCTGAATGGGTCTTTCAGAATCTAAGAGTAAGTCTCAATGTCACATACTTTGCACTATTAAAACAAAAATAACAAATATTTGTTTCTGTTTAGTATTAAGTTTTCCTGGGTGTCCAGCAGTGGCGATCCTTTGTTCTGGTTTGGGACAGGTCAAGAATTATGGCATTCTCAGAGCAACCCTGGACAAGTACGGGAAATAACAGGATGGGGCAAGCTCTTGTCAGCAGGGTTTTGCTCTTGTATAAGGTCTTTACCTTGGAAACTCAGACTGAATCCACCGGGTTTGCCCATCCTTCTACCTCAAGAATTGCCACCTGCAGTAGCTATGTCCTCAACTTGACTCTAATTGCCTCTCAACATTTATTTCTGATGTGATATATACATATAAGTGTATGTATATGCATACAGACATATATTTACACCATTTTGATTCATATATATCATTTTAATTGCTTTCTTTTAAGAAAATATATACTCCTTATTTGTCTTAGAGAACCAAGAATAGAATTCAGCACAATGTATAAAAATGGATAGAAAAAAATTACTTCTTTATTTCCTTTGTCTTTTTACTTTGTCTCCCAAAGAAAGCATGTACATATCATGTTATAGTTATAAAATACCATGTAGGTTCATGATGGCTTCTAAATTATGGTAGTTTTCATAGATCTGGACTAAATCTTCATATTTAATATACAAATAAAGAAGTATTTAGATTATTATGTTCACATTTGTTTTGTAATACTTTAATAATTATATTTCAGTTAGCTTTCTTTGAGATTTTGTATATTTTATATTATGCAATTAAAATGTTAAATTGATAAACATTTTGATAAACTTAGATATCCCTAGACTTTAATGGGTTCCATAGCACACCAAAAATGAAGAATCTTTCCCTTAGAAATTTCCAAATTTAAAATCAGGACTGAGAATGTAGCTCAGTGTTAGTACTCATGCTTAACATGCATAAAGCTCTGGGTTCAATCCCCAGGACCAAAAACAGTAGAATTAAGACCCTTCTTTGGGATAGTTCTTATTTTGATTCTTTTCACTGAATGATAAGAAGTTTGTTGACTCCAAACACAGAGTTTTTAACCTTTGCTCCTGACCAAAGATTTTACTTAACAACTGTCTTGCTATTAAGACAGTACTTTTTTTTAATAACAAAAGTAGCTACATTTCTATGTTATACAAATGTTTATACTACTTAGAGAAACTAGGAGAATCCATTTTTTCAGACATTATTGGTATTGTTTCACTAATAAATGCTATGTAAAATTTATTAAAAAAAAGAAAGTACTTAAGAGCAGTGCTGTTTTGACTGCTCTCCCAAGGAGAGGCATCCTATGTCTAAATATTCTTGGTTCTGAGCCAACCCAACCTGCAGCAGAGCTGTGGGAGCACAGGTAGAATGCTGGCACACACATTTTAACCAGTTTTCAGGGACAGGGTTTGTTTGGAGTATTCCTTCTTCCTTGAGCTCCTTTGGTAGAGCAAAATTGTTGGCATATGATGTCCTGACCACTAATCTGTTTGTCAGGTTCAAGTATAGAAACACCAGTCAGATTTGCCAGCCTCACTCTGCCCTGCAGTATGTAGCCTTCGCTCTCTCCCCAAAAGGCACCTAGGTGGCAGTATGTCTCTAATAATTCTCAGTCAGTTAGTTTCATCCTTTTACCTTGAGAAATGGTAACATGCATAGCAACAGCCAATCTTGGGATTCTACTCCCTCCTTTATTATTCCTTTCTTGCAGCAACCCTTTCCTTTCCTAGTTGTAAAGGAACAGATAAAGTCCATTCTCAGACTTTAACATAGTGTTGGCAAAGTATAGATAGATGCTCAGTAAGTAGGTAGAAAAAGGATAGGAAATAAATCCTTAAGAAAAACAAACAAATCCTTAAGAGTCCTGATTACCCTTATTTAGTAATCTAGATGGTCTACACAAGTTAATAGGCAACAACCAGAAATTATGAAAATATCTAATAAGTACCTCTTTAAATGAATAGGAAAAGGAAATGGTAACAAAAAAAAAAAAAAAAAGAACTGAAATCCAAGATGTGTTTGGCTACTTCAGACCCTGCCTGGGAAGTGGGTGGTTATGGGGATAGGTGGGGAATCCCACTTGCTGCTTGTTTGGGTTGTGTACAGAGGTGCTTCTCTAGTTTTAATGCAGCCCCCAGGGATGTAGTTAAAATTCAGGTTCTGTTATGGTGAACCTGGGCAGGCCAGAATTCCACCTTTCCCAACAATCTCCCTGCAGACTTCCTTTAAGTACCCAAGATGAAGGTGTGGGTTTTACTGACCACATGGACACAGGAGAAAAAAACCTCATGCCAAGCAATCCAGAGGTTGTAACTAAAATCCGTATGTTTTGCCAGCACTCTGAAGAGCTTTATAGCCTCATTAAAAGAAAGGGATAGGAAAAAAAAAGTGCAGGAAGATGGTAGTTTCTAAATATTCTTTGTTGTGTCTTCAATTTCTCTTATTTCTTGATTTTTTTTCTCAATCACTTTGCATATGATATTCCTCTGGGATTGAGTTCTGATTTGCCAAAAGTCCCCTCTTGACTTCCATGCTCTCAACATGATGTCTATGAATTATTTTATTTGTCTCTCCTTTTGTCCCACATTGTATGCTAATTGAAAAGCATTTTTAGAGACATCTTAAGGGAAAGTCAAAGACAAGAAGGGAGACAAAAATAAAGACATTAGTGGAAATTGTAGCCTCTGATACTCAGAGGCACAGCAAACTACAAACACAGCCTGCCTCCTGGCCAGGTAAAGATAAAACTTAATAATACAGGCCTATTTACTTCAGTTCCTTATGCCTGACACACCAATCCATATTTCAATTTAAAAATTACATGCATGCTAAAAAACTGAAGAGAAAGAACAAGCATAGAACCAGACTCAGATATCCAAAATTTTGGAGTTATTGGATTGGAATTTTTCTTTTTAAAAACTATGATTAATAGGCTAAGGGTTTTAATAAAAATGGTGGATAGCATGCAAGAACAGATGGGCAATATAAGCAGAGAGATGGTACTAAAAAGACCCAAAAGGAATTGGGAGAAGTAAGCTTACAGATGAAGAGTTAAATGAAGTCAATCTGATATTTTAATTCAGATCAGGCTAGCTGTAAACAAAAAACATAACCTTCAAGTGGCAGAGTCCCTGTCCCTTTCAAAGATTTAACAAAAAATGTATGTTATCTGGTGATAACTGAAAAGATAACAGAATATGGAGCAACTCAAAGATCTCATTCTCAGTAGGTTTATGGACTGTTATAACTTGGAATTTATCATTAAGTCCTTAAAAACTAATTAGTAAACTATTTTTGATAATTTTTTGTTATTATTGTTTTTATTATTGTCATGCTTAGTCACAAAGAGATATTAAGTAAGGATATTAATTTTGTATCATATGGAGTTATTTAATTCATAATTAGGGTAAATTATTTTGATAGGTTTTCCTGATGTTGAACCATTACTATATGAGTCTTATCTAGGATTTCCATGACTGTTCTTAAACACAATTACATTGATTTTTGAATAAATTTTTCTAGATTCAGGATTTTGGCATGAGAGTAAGGTGATACAAATAAAGTTTGAGTGGTTAAATGAAAGTCTGGAGGCCCGAATTTAAAATGGGAATCTCATTGTGAATTTATTAAGTATTCTCTCCTCAAAAACATTCCATATTCTTAACCATGACCACTGAACAGGTATGGAAACCAATGACCAAGCCGTTAGCAATTAGAATGCCGGTTACTCAGATGGAGGCTCTATGTTCATTCTCCACAAAAGAAGCTGGGGCTCCTTGGAGATGTGGCTGATTCCAAAATGAAAAAGATCCTACCACCTCTTGTCATAACCCACAACAAGGAAGATGTTAACAATTCATATCAGGACTGGAGCACTCAGAGCCAACTTCAAAAGGATCCTATCACTAAAGATGAGATGATTTGAGTACCAACATGTACAACTACCATTTATTGAAACACATTACAAATCCTGAAATGTATAGGTTTTAATGAGCCTGGCATGTGTCAAAGAAAAAAGTGACACTATTTTCTGCTTCCATTATGAATACCATATCCATGAGGAAAAATAATCACTTTGCACCTTGAAATGAAATCAATAAAAGGTTTGGATGCCAAAGTAGGTGACATCGTGAGCATGTCGTTGGATTCCATGATGCAAGAGCAAATTTTGAGAGTGAACACAAACTGAGTGGGACCAAGAGTCTTATCTTAGATAAGACTAGTGTAGGAATGCTTCAGCCTCACAAAAACCCATCAGAGCAACTGACCACAGTTATGACCTAAATAACTTCAGGGTGACACAAAAATTAATATCTCTATAAGATTAAGCAACATTAAAAAAACTATAATAGCCAAAAACCTCTCAAAAATGTATTTAGAAGAAAATTTCCTCAACTTGGTATAGACTACTTGTAGAAAAACTACAGAAAATTACCCCTTGACAAAAATTCAAGGAGCATTTCTAGAGCCATCCATTATTTTTCAATATGCAAAAGGTCAGAAATTTCTACACTATGTTCTAAAGAATGCAAAGTCCATGAGAATTGCATTCCCAAAGACTTCCAGGATTGGGAAATGCTGCAAACTAGTATCTTCTCTTAGGTGCTCAAAATAAACATTAATGAGTTATGGGCCCCAACATCCTACATCAAGAAAACCTTCTTCACTTCGTATTTCCCAGAATTCCTCAAATGCACATCACCATAGAATTCATTTGTCCGAGAACACTGATTAGCAAACTGTAGAAATTCATTCCTCCAGATATTTTCTTTCAAGAAAAGAACTAAATTTATTCAAAGTCAACTATATGAAAGGCTTTGTACATCATGAATTCATATGTTTTTACATGAATTATGTTATCTTGACCCTAAACAATTCTTTTACCATTCTTTATCATTTGTTTTCTTTTTTTAAAAATTCATTTTTATTGTAAACAAATGGGATACATCTTGTTTCTCTGTTTATAAATGAAGTAGAGGCATACCGTTTTTGTAATCACACATTTACCTAGGGTAATGGTGTTTAATTCATTCTGTTATTTTTTTTCTTCCCCCCCAAAACTCTCACCCCTCTTATCCCTCTATACAGTCCCTCCTTCCTCCATTCTTGCCCCCCTCCTACCCTCCATTATGTATCATCATCCATTTATCAGTGAGATCATTCGTCCCTTAGTTTTTGAGATTGGCTTATCTCACTTAGCATGATATTCTCCAATTTCATCCATTTGCCTGCAAATGCCATAATTTTATCATTCTTTATGGTGGAGTAATATTCCATTGTATATATATGCCACAGTTTCTTTACCCATTCATCAATTGAAGGACATCTAGGTTGGTTCCACAATCTGGCTATGGTGAATTGAGCAGCAATGAACATTGATGTGGCTGTATCTCTGTAGTCTGCTGATTTTAAGTCCTTTGGGAATAGGCCAAGGAGTGGGATAACTGGGTCAAATGGTGGTTCCATTCCAAGCTTTCTGAGGAATCTCCATACTGCTTTCCAGAGTGGCTGCACTAATTTGCAACCCCACCAGCAATGTATGAGTGTACCTTTTTCCCCACATCCTCGCCAACACCTATTGTTGCTTGTGTTCTTGAAAATTGCCATTCTAATTGGGGTGAGATGGAATCTTAGGGTAGTTTTGATTTGCATTTCTCTTATTACTAAACATGGTGAACATTTTTTCATATATCTGTTGATTGCTTGTACATCTTCTTCTGTGAAGTGTCTGTTCATTTCCTCAGTCCATTTGTTGATTGGATTATTTATATTCTTGGTGTAGAGTTTTTTGAGTTCTTTATATA
Organism: Sciurus carolinensis; assembly: GCF_902686445.1. Classification (NCBI taxonomy): domain Eukaryota; kingdom Metazoa; phylum Chordata; class Mammalia; order Rodentia; family Sciuridae; genus Sciurus; species Sciurus carolinensis. Next base: position 38,269,579 of record NC_062225.1, on the reverse strand, counting down.
TTCTGGAAATTAGTGCTCTATCTGAAGTATGCATGGCAAAGATTTTCTCCCACTCTGTAGGCTTTTTCTTTGCATTGCTGATAGCTTCCTTTGCTGAGAGAAAGCTTTTTAGTTTGAATCTATCCCAGTTATTGATTCTTGCTTTTATTTCTTGTGCTATGGGAGTCCTGTTGAGGAAGTCTGATCCTAAGCCAAAAAGTTGAAGATTTGGACCTACTTTTTCTTCTATAAGTCTTTGTTCTGATTCCAAGGTCCTTGATTCATTTTTAGTTGATTTTTGTGCAGGGTGAGAGATAGGGGTTTAGTTTCATTCTGCTGCATATGGATTTCCAGTTTTCCAAGCACCATTTCTTGAAGAGCCTATCTTTTCTCCATTGCTTATTTTTGACACCTTTGTCTAGTATGAGAAAATTATATTTATTTGGGTTTGTATCCGTTTCCTCTATTCTGTACCATTGATTCACCTGTCTATTTTGGTGCCAAAACCATGCTGTTTTTGTTACTATTGCTTTGTAGTGTAGTTGAAGATCTGGTATTGCGATACCCCCTGCTTCATTCTTCCTGATAAGGATTGCTTTAACTATTCTGGGTTTCTTATTCTTCCAAATGAATTTAATGATTGCTTGCCCTATTTCTGTAATGTATCTCATTGGGATTTTAATTGGAATTGCATTGAATCTGAATAGCACTTTTGGTAGTATGGTCATTTTGACAATATTAGTTCTGCCTATCCAAGAACATGAGAGATCTTTCCATCTTCTAAGGTTTTCTTTAATTTCTTTCTTTAGTGTTCTGTAGTTTTCATTGTAGAGATCTTTCACCTCTTTTGTGAGATTGATTCCCAAGTATTTTATTTTTTTCAAAGTTTTTGTGAATGGGGTAGTTTTCCTAACTTCTCTTTCTGAAGATTCATCACTTATGTATAAAAATGCATTGGATTTATGAGCATTGATCTTATATCTTGCTACTTTACTGAATTCACTTATGAGTTCTAAAACATTTCTGGTGGAATTTTCTGGTTCCTCTAATTATATAATCATGTCATCAGCAAATAGGGATAGTTTGAGTTCTTTTCCTATTCGTATCCATTTAATTTCATTGGTCTGCCTAATTGCTCTGGCTAGAGTTTCAAGAACAATGTTGAATAGAAGTGGTGAAAGAGGGCATCCCTGCCTTGTTCAAGTTTTTAGGTAGAATGCTTTCAGTTTTTCACCATTTAGAATGATATTGGCCATGGGCTTAGCATATATGGCCTTTACAATGTTAAGGAATGTTCCCACTATCCCTATTTTTTCCAGTGTTTTGAGCATGAAGGAATGCTGTATTTTATCAAATGCTTTTTCTGCATCTATTGAAATAATCATGTGATTCTTGACTTTAAGTCTGTTGATACAGTGAATTACATTTTTTGATTTCCAAATGTTGAACCAACCTTGCATCCCTGGGATAAAACCCACTTTATTGTGGTGCACTACCTTTTTAATATATTTTTGTATGTGATTTGCTAAGATTTTGTTGAGAATTTTTGCATCAATGTTCATTAAATATATTGGTCTGAAATTTTCTTTCTTCGATGTGTCTCTGTCTGGTTTAGGTATCAGGGTGATATTGGCTTCATAGAATGAGTTTGGGAGGGTTCTCTCCTCTTCTATTTCATGAAATACTTTGAGAAGTATTGGAATGAGCTCTTCTTTAAGGGTTTTGTAGAACTTGGCTGAGAACCCATCTGGTCCTGGACTTTTCTTTGTTGGTAGTCTTTTGATGACTTCTTCTATTTCATTACTTGAAATTGATCTATTTAAATTGTGTATGTCCTCCTCGTTCAATTTAGGTAATTCATATGTCTCTAAAATCTGTTGATGTCTTTGTAATTTCCTATTTTGTTGGAGTATAGATTTTCAAAATAGCTTCTAATTATGTTTTGTATTTCAATTGTGTTTGTTGTGATATTTCCTTGTTCATTCTGAATTTTAGTAACTTGGGTTTTCTCTCTCCTCTTTGTTAGTGTGGCTAAGGGTTTATCAATTTTGTTTATTTTTTCAAAGAACCAATTATTTATTTTGTCAATTTTTTGGTTGTTTCTTTTTTTTCAATTTCATAGATTTCAGCTCTGATTTTAACTATTTCCTGTCTTCTATTACTTTTGGTGTTGGTCTGTTCTTTTTCTAGGGCTTTGAGCTGCAGTGTTAGGTCATTTATTTGTTGATTTTTTTTCTTTTATTGAATATGCTCCATGAAATAAATTTTCCTCTAAGTACTGCTTTCATAGTGTCCCAGAGATTTTGATATGATGTATCTTTGTTCTCATTTACCTGTAAGAATTTTTTAATTTCTTTCCTGATGTCTTCCTCCCTGTATGATCCATTCATCATATGATAGCATATTATTTAATCTCCAGGTTTTGGGGTAGTTTCTGTTTTTTACTCTGTCATTTATTTCTAATTTAAATCGATTATGATCTGATAGAATACAAGGTAGTATCTCTATCTTCTTGTACTTGCTAACATTAACTTTGTGTAATTAAGTATGGTCTGTTTTAGAGAAGGATCCATGTGCTGATGAGAAGAAGGTGTATTCGTTCTTTGTTGGATGGTATATTACATAAATGTCCATTAAGTCTAAATTATTCATTGTGTTACTGAGATCTATGGTTTCTTTGTTCAGTTTTTGTTCAGAGGATATGACCAGTGGCGAGAAAAGTGTGTTAAAATCACTTAGTATTATTGTGTTGTGGTCTATTTGATTTCTGGAATTGAGAAGGAATTGTTTGATGTATATGGATGAGTCACTATTTGGGGCATAGATATTTATGATTGTTATGTTTTGCTGATTTATGCTTCCCTTAAGCAGTATGAAATGTCCTTCTTTATCCCTTCTGACTAACTTTGGCTTGAAGTCCACATTATCTGATATGATGATGGATACTTCAGCTTTTTTGCTGTGTCCATGTGCATGGTATGTTTTTCCTATCTTTTCACCTTTAGTCTGTGGGTATCTCTTTCTATGATTTGAGTCTCTTGTAGGCAGTAAATTGTTGGATCTTTCTTCTTAATCCAATCTGCCAGTCTGTGTCTTTTGATTGATGAGTTCAGGCTCTTTACATTCAGGGCTATTATTGTGATATGATTTGTATTCCTGGTCATTTGACTATTTGTTTTTTTGACATGACTTGGTTTCTCCTTTATTCGGCTGTTCCTTTAGGGTAGTTCCTCCCTTTGCTGATATACATAGTTGTTTTTCATCTCTTCCTCATTGCATATTTTGCTGAGAGTGCTCTGTAATGCCTGCTTTCTTTTGTAAATTCTTTTAGTTTTTGTTTATCATGGAAGGATTTTATCACCTGCCTTCTTGCCAAAAATGTTTTACCTAAACCTAATCAAGTCTTAAATTCCAGTTTATGGAAGACCAAGGGAAGCAAGGAACAGGCTAAACATACTATAAGGAAATGATCAAACTATTCTGGACTACAGGGATGATCTGACTACAAGATAGCTAGCTAACTGATTAAAAATGCACATCCTGAAGAAATGAGAGGATGATTTGAGGCTAAGAGACAAAAATAATATAGTCCATGAACTTTAATTGGAAAAAATCTATAAATGTATTAGGAGGCAATTGTTGAGAATTTAATGTAGACAGAGTTCTTTATGATGTTAAGGAATCATTGTAAATTAGATGTGATGAGAAACACATAGAAAATATAGTAGAAAAATGTCATTTTGAGAGTTGCATACTGTGTCCTTAGACATGAAGCATTAACAGATATTTACTCTGAAGCAGTTGTTAGATGATTGATGATAGATTAGATTAGATTTAGATTAGATTGGATTAGATTAAATGCTGAATGATTTGAGATAGATTATAAAGATGATAGATAGAGATAGATAAAATAAAGTCATTGGAGAAAGATGTTTTTAAAATTTGAAGTATTTGTGTGCTTTTTATATTATTTTACCAAGTTTTCTATGTGTTTTAAATTTTTTTATAAAAAAGGTTGGAATAAGTTCTCCATGTTCAACCACAGGGAATTTTGTGACCACCTCCTATATTAAGGGTAAGGAAGAAAGCTTCCTTTCTGTCTCTGCAATATTAATCTAATTTCAAAGTATTCTCATGTTACTGCCTTTCTCCGAAATATACATTTACTTCAGATGAAAAGTCAGTTACCTGAAAATTAAAGATTATGTCTGGCATTTTTCAGGTATAACCTGGATGCTAGAGATTTTAGATATGATTCAAAATGATGGTGAGGTGGCTAAATGCAGGTGAACTGCTTCTCTGGAAAGACACCCCTTCCTTGAATTAAAATTCCCTCATAAAGAAAAGCCTGGGGAGTAACATGAAGCAAGACTGAAAAAACTTTGCAAGGCACAAAAGTCACATCCTGTGCCTTGAACAGGACTCCACAGCAGCCTCAAGTAGCCAATTTCATTCCCAAGTCAACTTGTTCATGGGTCAAGAAGTCAACCCTAGATTCGGGCAATGGAGCCTCCTAATGTTCTCAGCTGATGAACATTAGCTTTTCAACAAGCTATTCTTTCTATTTCTTGTCTTTCTTCTTCCCAGTTAGCTGCTGGCAAACATCCTTCTCCTTTTGTTTCTACTTCCTGGGCTCAAATCAGTCGGAAAAAACAAAAATTAGAATTGGGCTATCATAAAAGTATATGGATGATTTCTGAAGAAAAAGAGAGAAGAAGAGAAGCAAGAGGAGGATGAATTATGGAGAAACAGTCACAGAATTAATCAAGCAAGTTAAAGAACTTTCCTGAAAGTGTAAAATTTCAGAGAAGGAGATGAAACAAGAAAGGTTTAGCAGAAGACTAGGAAGGGATGTTTCACATGTCCTTGTGAATATATAGTTACTGTCTCTAAGAGGAAAAAAATAAAATAAAATCACTCATTAGAATAATATTCAAATGTAAATTCAAGAATTTTGCAAGAGTAGCATGAATAAATGGAGAATATTTATTGCTTTTCTATATTTGGAGGCAGCTCTTCAAATGCCCTCACCACAAATGCTAAAATCTCACCTTCCTTCACATGTATTCCCACCATCTATCTAGAAACAGAACTCCAAGGTAAAGAGAGGGGGCTTTCCAAACTTTATGTAACTGACTGATGTAAATGACATCGGTGCTATTTTTCTTGAAATCAAGTATTTCTTATGTCTGAAATCTACAGACATCCATGGTTCCTAATAATCTCTCCTCTGAGCTTATTTCATGGTAATTCCTTGGCTCCATGTTTCAAAGTAGAGTCTATATTACTACAAATCAGAGGGGAGGAGCTGTAAGAGAAGGAAACAAGTTTAAAACTGAAACACTTTCGCTTTGCTCTGCCAGTGTACTGGAGGATAGGACCCTGGCCTTGGAAGCAAAGTGCAGGACCTGCTTCTCAGCAAGGGTTCTGTGTCTCCATAATCCACACAGAAAGCTAAATTCAAAACTAGAATCATTTTACCCCCCCTTGCTTCTGTATGTTGTTTCTATCAAAGTTTGGTTAATTCTTTAAACCTTTCTAATTTTTCCACTATACAACATCACTTAGCAATATTCAAGTCAGATCACTGTTCTCTTTTTTCCCCCAATTTGCCTGTCTGCTTCTAGCCTTGCCACTTATAAACCCTCTTCTCTATAGCTCATAATCTTCTGTAAAATGTAAATCTGACTAAGACTTGCTTTAAGCATCATCAGAAATTTAGAGACCTGTTCTAGACACATCCACAGGTAGGCTGGAGATCCAGTTCAAGTTTTCTCCATGGTTTTTCATGCCTTTTGTCCTCTGTGCTCTGCTTCAGCTACAGTCCAATCTCTTTAACCACCTGCCAACAACACCCCCAGTTCTCACAGCAATCATCCTGAAAACCCTGCAGGTCCTTTAACACACAATGCTTCCTCATCCCTGGGATCTTCCCATGCTTTTCATGGGATTCAAGCATCCTCTCCCATCTTTACTTGGTTAATCTACTCACTCTTTATGTCTTTGCATAGATATCATCTGCTTAGAAACTTCCCCTCCTGCCACATATGTATGTTGGCCTAATTGGGCATGTGTGCCAAACACTATTCATCATGCTGCATTAAAAATTTCCCTTATTGCCTCTCTGATAGACCATCAGCTCCTTGGAATAGGTGACTTGGTCTTGTTCAAATTTCTATTCTGAACATGGCCTAAACATAGCATTTGCTATGCATTTGTTGAATGAAACAGCATAAATTCCCACTCATCACATTACCAGGCCATTCTTCCTAATTTGCCAGCATTCCCAAGAAGAAGCCAAGTGCAACCTGACTATGAAAATGTGCATGTATACATAAACATATCTATATCTAGATAGATAGATCAGGAAAACCACTCTAAACTTTGAGAAACTATCTGAGACATTCTTCAGTTGAAAGTCTCATCACTGTGCATGTATGTAATGAAGGAATTGCTCAGTCTTCAATTTTTTCAGTTCCAGGCCTGACCCCATCATGTACTAACCATGTATTACTATGAAAATCCCTCAAAGTCTCTAAATTTCAGTTACCTCTTCAATTAAAGAAGAATGGTACCCCTTTCTTCTTAGGTAACTCTAACATTTATGGAAATCAAATAAGATGATATGTATAAAACTGTTTCCCTCTTCCCAATCTTTCCCTAAGTGTGAAGCTGGAAAATTCCTACTAATTCCTTGAGATATGACTGAGACTCACACTAAGACTTCTACTCTATTTGCCCAGGAATCTACATTAACTTCTTCCCCTGTGACTACTCAGAATGTCATATCTGATTTCAGTTATTTACAATACCATCCTAGATTTTGGTCAACTTCCTGTATGATATATGGTCCTTTGAGGATGGGACACTCTCATTTTTCTTCGGATTTCTTCATGTTCAACCAAATTTTAGGATCAAAAAGCTTAGTTTATTTTATTGCTATTTTAAGTAATAAATAACGTATAAAGCACTACATATTGAAAAGAGATGACATTGTTATTGTATTGGAGCACTGTCCTACAGTATTTCTTCTTAGGAAATTTTTTCACCTCTGGCTTCCTTCCCTTTCCTTGATTTCAGATAATCTATGTGGCTAGAAATGCCAAGGATTGCCTGATGTTTTTCTACTACTTTTACAAGATGACCTCAATACTACCTGACCTTCAGAGCTTTGAAGAATTTTGCGAGAATTTCATGTTGGGAAAATGTGAGTGCAAATTTATTTTGTGGTGTCCTATCTCTCTAGAGTCTAATGAGAAACACTTCTAAAATCTGGTGGATAATGGTATAGGATATATTTTGAGGACTTGGGACTGGGAAAGTCAGGTAAGAAGGAACTTTTCTACAAAATTGTATACAAATGTATGTTAAGGTCATTTGTGGATATATTTATAAACACAAAGGTAAAAAATCCTCAAATCTTGATTTGAGTTTTGAGTAATCAATTTCAAAAATAAAGAGGAGAGGAGACTTATTTCATATGCAAAGACCTAGAGCAGTGGGAAGGTCGCTGCTCTTGAATTACCTTGTGCAGTCACAAAAACCACATGCTGCATGACCACAGAGGAGTCTTTCCCCTAGAACAGAATGTATGACCTTGGAAATCTGCTCTACAGAGTCTTCAAATTTGAGTCAGCATTGAGGTCCTTTATCTTCATAGTCAAAAGATCACACCTCTAGGACAAGGAATCACTTAGGGTCATACCATTAAAAAAAGCATTTGGCCAGAATTGACCAGTGTCCATTCAGGCTAGTAAGAATACCAAAACCTTCATAAAATAAGATTATCTCAAGGAAACAACATTTAGATGAACCAAGATACTAGAGGGTAAGAAAGGGTGATTTAGCACGGGAGAATTCTCTTCACACTTCTTTAATAGCTTTAACATAGAAGTATGATTAAGTATTCTAGTGTAGCTATAGTGAATAGAACAAACAAATGGATGAAAATGGTTTCTGCTTCATTTAATTAAAATCTCTCAAATAATTAAAGCTTCCATAAAAGAAGTGTCTATGTTGTGATGTTGAAAGATCTCTGTCCTTTAGCAATCTGATTGTCTCTGAATAAATATCTTTCAGGTACTAGAACTAACTCCAGGCAGGAAGTATGATCAGTTGGCAATGATCAGTTCCTCCTGTACAATAATAAACAGAGAAAGGGGGGAGAAAAACAATGCTTTGTCAGAAATTCTGCAAAACAATATTTCAGAGTTCCTACTGATAATTCAATTATTTGATTAAATTTAATTGAATTTCCAAGTAGTAAAGATTTTGAATTACCTGCATGAAGTCAGTATAGCCAAACCTGAACATATTCTCTTGAGAAAAAGTACAAAAATGTGTATAATATGGATAAAAGCATATCTTTAGAAAATCAATAAAAACAAATTACATCAAGCATGCCTTTAAAATATATCAAGAGAGAAAATAGCATTAGAAAAATTTCTCTAGAAACAAATGAGATGAAATGAGTAAAATAAGAAAAAAGTATAAATCTGAATAGGATTCCAAAGTGAATGTATTTCCCATGACAGACATGCACACATGATAAAGTTTCTGTCAATAATGAACCATATATGGGTGGTCCAAAAGATTTTATCACCTACTGATGTCATAGCCTCCATGCTGTTTGCACAATAGTGAAATCATGTAATGACACATTTCTCAGAATATGCCCCATCATTAAGTTACATATAGATATATTTATGCAGATGATTTGTTAGAATGGTCAGGGTTGAAGGAAGTATGGGAAAGAAAAAGAACCAAGCTTCTTTTCATTCCTCTCAGGTCCTGCATTGTGATAATTAAGTTTATGGGTCAGCTGGTCCATAGTTATTTAATTATTTATTTAATCAAATAAATAATTAATCAAATAATTTAATCAAATAAATAATAAATTATTTAATCAAATACCAATCCAAGTGCCTCTATAAGGATTTTCATAGATATAAGTAACATCTACAGATGCCTTTAAGTAATGGAGATTATCCTAAATAATGGGGATTGACCTCGTCCAATCAGTTGAAATTCATAAAAGCAAAAACCGAGATTTCTCAAAAAGAAAGAATTCTGCTTCAAGACTACATCAAGGAACTGGAATTGTAGCTCCATGGTAGAGTGCTTGCCTAGTATATGTGAGGCACTGGGTTCAATTCAGAACCCATAAAAAATAAATAAATAAAGGTATTGTGTTCATCTACTCTAAAAAAATTTTTTTAAAGCTTATAAATCAGATCCTGTCTGAGTTTCCAGCCTGATTGACATGTCAATTGCCAGCCCACACAATTGCAGGAGTCAATTACCCTGATAGTGAGACACACACTCACTCTCTTCTCTCTCTCTCTCTCTCACACACACACACACACACACACACACACACACACTCATGCATACACTCCCGTTGGTTCTCCTATTAACTCTGTTCCTCTGGACCCTCCTAACTTACATGTGCATTAGTCAGCATGATACATACCAGGGTTTCAATCAACTGCAAACATCTATCTCTTCTCATAATGATTCAGAAGAGAAAATTCATGCACTTGACTACTTTGTTTGTGGTGTTTCCTCCTATAAACAATGTTTTTAATCATCCTTCAATCAAGGCTTTATGTCCACTTCACACAATGCTTACAACATAGTAAATACTGTTGAGATTACTACTGTGTTAGTAATGACTGCCCAAAACCAAACCCACAAAGTCACAATGCACGAACACCTCACTGGCATGAAATGAAAATATGTTACCGGTTAACTCACAATTCCATCTAATTCTTTAAACATTGGTGAAAAAAAATGTTATCCTTATTTACCGAGTTGACAAAACACTTAAGTGAAAATAGAAAGTCTTGAGGGCCCTCTCTTTCTGCAGCTGTGAAATCCCTTTCTGAGCATGCATTTACAGACTCCACCATGTACCTGGAAGTCACAAGCAATGTGAGGACACTAAGACTTAACTGCCTGAGTGGGTAATTGGATCTGAAACTAAGTACTCTTTATCTGGAATAGATGAAGCATTTCATCACCTAAATGATTTAAAGTGAATCCCTAGACATAAATGTATGTGGGCAAAGTTACACACAGTAAGTGTATCACTGCTTCCTACTGTAAAGATGGGCTGCTCTCATAACTAGAAAATTCCTTCCCCCTTACTAAACAAGTTTGATAAAATGACAGACACTTATTTCAAAGGGATGCTAAATTATCTTATTGGTTTGGGTTTAGCCCTATATTGAGAACTAACAGTGCTCCTGCCTCTTCCCGTGATTTATGGGTCCTGGTATGACCACATGAAAAGGTGGTGGAGTGCAAAAGACAAGCACCCAATCCTCTTCCTCTTCTATGAAGATATCAAAAGGTTAAGTGGTACTGAGTTTTGTTGGGCAAACACAGCACAACCTCCTGATAATCACATCCTTTATGCTGACTCTTGAGTTGGTAGCAATTTTTCCCCTCCCTTTGTCCTAATACCATTTCCCTCTATGGTCAGAATTCAAAACATGAGATCCATAAAGTGTTGAAGTTCTTGAAGAAAACTTTGCCAGAGGTTGTTATTGATATAATCATCTACCATACCTCATTTGATGTGATGAAGGAAAATCCCATGGCCAACAAATTTTCTGTACCTTCCCACATCTACAATCAGAGCATCTCAAAATTCCTGAGAAAAGGTAGGTGAAATTTCTTCTATTTAACCCAGTTCTAAAATATTCTGCCTTTTAGGTGAAAGTAGTTTTAAACTTAGTTTTCTTGAAGAAGTGGAATGATTCAGTCCAATGAAAGCTCTTGTTGCTTTACTCTGCTCTCTTGGTGAGAACTGGTGCCAATGGCTCTTGAAATCAAGGTTAGTAAGAAACTTCTGGAGAATGTGCTCACATGTCAACTGTTGGGGCTCATTCCCAGAGATCTAACCAGGTGGGTTTTGGAGAGACCTAAGAACTTGCCTTATAATAAGGGTGATGCTGACAATGCTGGCAAAAAATACTTGGAGAAACAAAAGTCTAGCTCAACTACAACCTCACTGAAGTCTCCTGTATTCTCTGAATGTCCTTGAACATTTTCTCCTTTGGTCTGTCACTGTTACTCTTTGGAAATCTAGTGTAGCACTTAGCACATGATTCTGTAACTACTTGTTTTCACCTTAGTCCCCACAGTAAGTCTACGGACCATCCAGAAGAGAGTATTGTATTCAGTGCTGTTTCCCTAGGACAGGTACAGAACCTCATACCTTGCAGGAATCAGTGCATACCACCTGATAAAGAGTGAATAAGTAAGATTATGTTTGTATTCTCAAGAAGTTAGCAGAATAGACAGAGAAATAAACACATAATTTAATGATAAAAGCACAAATAGGGAGATTTCCTCGTGGACTCCAAAAAAGTCCTGATTCCCTGAACCCATTCCTGAAGATTTCAATTTATTGGTTGTACATTAGAATCTGGAAACCTATTGGTTTATCAAACACTTGGATTAACCTCCTTGAAGAGCAGTGGAAAACCAGTAGAAATAAAAAAGTAGAAGTATTTGGAGAAACAATTCATTGGTTCTGCATAGGTTGAACTATCAAGGTACAATAGCTTGAGGAACTTCACAGGTATCCAAATATTACTTAGAAATAATAAAATGTCTTTAATTTCACTCAACAGAAAATTGCTATCCAACAAAGTAACTAATTCTTTGTAAGATATTTCACTGTCCCTCATAGAACAACATAAGTAGGGTTGAAGGATTCCACAGGAACCAGTTGTAGATTTTGTATTAGGTGTATCAGAGCCAACAATGTCTGAGCACTAGAAAACTCTGCCTCATGCAGGGCATGTCAGTGGGGTTTTTGGAATTTGAAAAAAGAATGTGAGTGTGTCATGTGCTTTGTGATTTGAAGGTCAGGTGTAGTGGACTGAGGAACCATACATGATGGGAAAATCAGGTGGAGTGGACTTAGATGACATCCACAGTATAAAAATCAGTGGTGTGGGAAGGTCAGGTGGAGAAGGCTGAGAGACTTTATGTACTTGTTTGCTGTCTTTTAGGAGTTCTTGAAGACTGGAAGAATAATTTTACTGTGGCTATGAATGACACAATTGATAAACACGATGAAAAGAAGATGTCAGGGACCACACTGACCTTCTATACAGAGAGCTGAGAAGAAAAATAAGAGAATATGTCAATCACCCTGCCTATTCTATTGAGCAGGGTGGAGGGACTGAACATGAAGCTCATTAGAATTCAGTCCTTCCCTCCAAGGTGCTTGGTTAGTCTGGTACAATACTAAAACATGATTTAACATATCACTTAACCTGCTACCATAGCAAATAAAATAAGAGAAATGGAGGGCAGTGCCTGGGTGTCATGGGGATTTTTTGTCAGAAAGTTATGTTTTCTTGTGGGTGATAGATAAAGCAAGACAGACAATTGTATGATACCTACACATGTGTAATCTAGCATGGATTCCACAAAAAAGAAAGAAGCAGATATCACAAGACTCATTATTAAGGAAGAAGGCAATGCATAGGCATAGAGCTTTTATGTATAAATGTTTGCTGTAACATTAGTGATATGGTGGCAGAGGAGGTTCCTGATTCTTTCCTACCACAGGTGCAAGGAGTAAACACCAGCACCTAGATCACTTCTCTCCAAGAGGAGCCAGAATCTGCCTGAAAAACTCCTATCCACTGGAAAAATGAGATAATATTCTAACCCCACCCTGTGTCTCCTAGGCAACAGTGAACAATGTCTTAACTCAGAAAGAAAACTCCAACTCCAAGCTTCTTTCTGATGGGTAAGATTTTGTGCCTATCTTAGTTTGTTTTGTGTTACTATTACAACATACTTGAGTCTGGGTGAATTTTATTGAAAAAAAAGAGGGTGATTTAGCTCATAGTTCTAGAGATTCAAGAGCATGGCATCAGCATCTGTTCAGTTGTGATGAAGTTCTCATTGAAGATGAAATCACAACGACAGAAGCATGAGCAGAAGAGGCAAACAATACATGAAAAAGGAAATCGTGGAGGTACCATCTCATTTATAGGAACTTGCTCTTGCAGGACTTCCTATAAAAGTGAAAGCACACTCTCAAAAGAAAAATATTAATCTCCTTTGAAGACTGAATCACCTCCCATTAGGACCTTCCTCTTAAAGATTCCATGACCTCTCACCACACACTAGTGACCAGTCTTCCAGAATACAAACCACAGTAGGGACCAAGCTTCCAGAAGACATAGTATATTGAAACCATAGCAGAGGGTTTGGCTCTTGAATCCCCTTTCTGGAGCGATGACAGAGATAAGTCTTCTGACAGTTTCCCTCAAATACAAAGAATGAAGAGGGGGTTTGAACCCCACAGGAACTCCCAGAAGCAATAGTCTTCAGAATCAGCCCAGGTTCAAACTTCCCCTTTGTAGGGTTTGGCCAAATGCCTTTTCAGCAGCCCCTTTGATTCTAGTCCTTAACAAGTCAGTACCTGGGAGCTTTGTGGAAAATAAAGAATAAACCACCGAATCGAAATGGGAAGCACAGTAATCCTAAAATCATATTCCCAGAATTGTTCCCCAATAATCCCAGCCCTAGGGTTTCTCCCTGGAAATATATTAAAGGCATTTTCCAGCAAGAACAGGAGGGTACCTTCCTATGCCATCTTTCCTGGCTTACTCCTGAGATAAATTTCTATCATCTTACACTAGAAGAATCTGGAAGACCTCTCTATTTGACAAAGAAAAGCTGCACTCCCTGTGCCTGTTCTCACTTCCTCCAGCCCAAAATTCAGGTCTACAGGCTCTTTTGGAGAGCACTTTTTTGCACACATTGAGTGCCCAAAAATTTATATTCTTTACCCAAGGGACTGGCTCTTCAGTCACCAAACTCAGGGAGTTGGTGGAGCTCTGCACTCTTGTGTCTCCTAGGCAACAGCGAACAAAAAGGTGACTTTTAAACTTGTGAATGTTCAGTAGTTGCATCACAAGGTTCAAAGTGAGCCTTTTGATTATGCATATAGGTATCTCTATTAGGCACCCTCCTATGTGTAGGAAAGAATGTGTGAGACATAAACTCTTGCTCTCAGCTTCTCTGGAATAATATCTAACATCCCAATCTGTCCATACACATCCAAGGGAACTGGTTTCTATTCTTCCTCCTTCAACTCATGGCTTGACACTTTCTAATGATATGAGCATCACTAAGACCAAAGACTTGAGTTTAGTCAAACACAGAGAGTCTTTTTGATGTACCTAAAGTATCTGGATATGCTGATTTGGAAGACCAGTGTACTAAGATTTGGAGAATTTATCCCTTTATCTAGTGCATAGAAACCAGCACAGATAAACAAATGGAAAAAAAAAAAACAGGAAATATGTTACAAATAAAGGAACAAGGTGAATCTCCAGAAACCAAGTAATCTACTCAGATTTCATTATTATGACAAACTGCCTGAGGCAGAAATAAAGAAATATTTGTTTAATTAATTTATGGTCTTGGATACTGAAAATCCAGACAAAATTGTGCAGCCTCTGGTAAGGGTCTTCCCCAGTTCCAGCTGCATCACCTTATGGCAGATCTCTATTATGAGAATGCAGGTAGAATGATTTCATGGTGGGGCAAAAAGCAGAGAAATCCAAGGATCAGGCTCTAGATTTCACAACAACTTTCTCTCAAAAGAACTCACTCCAGGCATTAAAGGAAATGCCTGCAGTGACCTAAGGATCTTCCACTAGACCTCTCCTCTTAAAGATTCCATTAACTCCCAAATCATCACATTGGGGCCTGACATCTTAACACAAAGGCCCTTAGGTGTCACAGAAAATCCATTACATAATCCCAACCATAATGAAGTGTAGATATGTAATTTAGCTAAAGGACAGTCAAAAGGTTACCTATCAAGATAAGGAGAGAAATGCATGAATAATCTGAGAACTTGAGAAAAGAGATAGAAAACAGTAAAATACACCATACATAAATCATCACACTGAAGACTATAATATCTGAGCTTGGAAATTCAACAGAAGTGCACAAAAACAGACAAACTCAAGGAGAAGAAAGGACTAGTGAACTTGAAAACAAATCATTGGAAATCATCCAATCTGAGAAACAGAAATAAAAAAAAAATAAAGATAATAAAGACAGCCAAAGGAGTTTATGGGATGCCATCAGCGGTATATTGTATGCATTATCCAAGTATTAAAAAAAGAGAGAAAGGAATTGGAAACATATTCAAATAAATAATGGAATAAAAGAAAATAGAAATTCAGGAATCCACACGAGGACACATTACAATCAAATTTCAAAACAAGAAAATTAAAGACCAAGAGAGAATTTTTAAAGCCACAATGGAAAAGTGACTTGTTTCATATAAGGAAACCTACACAATAATATGAACAGATTTTTCAACAGGAATCCCAGAGGCCAGAAGGAAATAGGATGGCAATCTTAAAAATCTAAAAGAGTGGGTGTAGCTCAGTGGTAGGGCACTAGAATAGCATGCACAAGGTTGTGGGTTTGATCTTCAGTACTGTGAGAGAGAGAGAGAGAGAGAGAGAGAGAGAGAGAGAGAGAGAGAGAAGAAGAAGAAGAAGAAGAAGAAGAAGAAGAAGAAGAAGAAGAAGAAGAAACAAAGGAATGATGAATAAGGAACAAACTTGCCAACCAAGAACATATATCCTGTATATAACTAAAATAAAACTAAGGGATATCAAAATTTTTCAGACAAACAAAAAGTAAAGGTATTTATTACCAGTAAATCTGCCTTATAAGAAATGCTAAAAGAAGTCCTTCAAGCTGAAGGGAATGACTAATGGGCAGCAATATAAAAATATGTGGCAATATAAAACTCATTGGTGAAAGTAATTGTATAGTAAAACCCACAACACTCTACTGAAATGTTGGTGCGAAAATTGCATCTCAAATATAAAAATTAAAAAACAAAAATTTTTTAAAGTTCCAAATTATTTCTGAGATATAAACTACAGCTGATTAATGAATATGTCTACAAAAAGCAAATTGGAGGAACAAAAGTGCAAAGTTTGTGTAAGCAATCAATGCAAAGATGTTATCAGCTTAGCATATCCTGTTATTACTATCATTAGTGTAAAGTGTTTTATATAAAATTTATGGTACCTAAAGAGCATGAATCTTCAGTAGATTCATAAAATCAGATTGAAGGCATACCATTATAGAAATTATCAGAGCACAAAGGAATACAGAGAGGAATGATGGGAAAACTGGTTATCCATATGTAGAAGAATGAGACTAGACCCTTATTTCTCACTTTGCACAAGTATCAACTAAAAATGGATCAAGAACTTAGGAATTAGAACAGAAACTGTCCAACTCATAGACAAAAATATCTGGTCAACACTGCAATATATATACCCAGGCAATGTTGTTCTCAATTGGACTTCTAAAGCTGAAGAAATAATATCAAGAGTTAATAAATGAGATGGTATCAAATTAAAAAGCTACTGCATCCAAAGAAAAAAATTGGGAATATGAGATAACCCACAGAATGTGCCACTATCTTTCTTAGCTACAGAGGATTAATATCTAGAATATATAAAGAATTCAAAAAATGTAATGCCAAAAAATCCCAATAGCCTAATTAATAAGTGGACAAATGAATTAAACATTCTCAAAGAAAGAAGCACAATGGCCAATGAATATATGAACAAATGTTCAACATCATTATCAGTTAAGGAAATGCAAATCAAAACTACACTGAGATTTCATCTCACATCAATCAAAATGTCAGTCAACAAGAATATGAACAATAAGTGCTGGAGAGAGTGTGAAGAAAAAGAAACACTTTTACACTGTTGCTGGAATTATAAATTAGAAAAAACACTATAGAAATCAGTATGGAGATTCCTCAAAAGACTAGACATGGAACTGTCATATGACCCAGCTATACCACTCCTTAAATTCTAAAGAATTAAAGTCATCATAATATAGTTATACAAGCAGTTCCATGTTTATAGCAGCACAATCCACAATAGCAAAACTATGGAACTAGCATAGATATTCATCTATAGATGAATGAATAAAGAAAATGTGGCATACATATGCAATGAAGTTTTATTCAGCCATAAACAAAAATGAAATTAGGTCATTTGTAGGAAAAATTGATGAAACTTGAGACATTATTTTAAATGAAATAAGTCAAACTCCAAAAGTCAAGGGTCATGTGTTTTCTCTCACATGTGTAATCTAGATAAGAAAAAGGGAAAGAAATGTGGTGGTGGGGATCTCCTGAAAACCAAAGGTAGATTGGTAGAGTAGAGGAAAGGGACCAGGAAGAGGGTGGAGGAGAGAGAAAGAGGAAATACTACAGAATGATATTGGCCAAATTATATTGTTATATTGTGTGCATGTATAAATATGTAACAACAAGTCTTACTATTATATGCAACTTTAATGAACCAACAAAAATATGGAAAAAATGAAAACAAAAACAAAACTCAACCATGGGCTACAAGAGACTACTTTTGTTTTTAAGGACATATAGGTTGAAAGTGAAGAGATGGAAAAACGAATTGCACACAAATGGGAACCAAAAGGAAGCAGTGTTAGCTAGACTTTAATGAAGTAAAACAGACTTTAAAAATCTTTATCATTATATAATGACAACGGGGTAGATTCACCAAGAAGATAAAACAGTTATAAATATGTATGCACCTAAATATATAAAGGAAATAGCAGCTCAGAAGACCAAAGAAAGGTGAAGTCTATTTTACCACTGAGAAAGAATTCTCTATTAAGTGAAAAACAACTAAAGGTATAAGTGAGACATTTCCTCTACTACTCTTGGAATTCATCCATTCATGATCAACTACTATGAAAATTGTTTCTGGCAAAGAATTTTATCTGCATATCCTTGCAGGTATTAAATAAGAGGCAAAAAACTGAGATTCTAGTTCATAATAATGGCTATTTTTCTTTTAAAGTTTTTTAATTGACAATTTTTATATATTCAGGGGTTAGAGTATAATAACTCAACACATGAATATAATGTATACCAATCAAATCAGGGTAATTAACACTTCTGTCTTCTCAAACATTTACCTTTTCTCTGTGTTGGAATCTTTGACATCTTCGCTCTTATTTTGAAATAGATAATAAGTTGTTGTAGACTTTGGTTACGCTACTGTTTTGTTCTGTGCATGCTGTTGCATACCAGTTGTGATTTAGCTTCTGTGTGATTGATTTTCCTCTTCATAGCCATTGCGTCTATTCTTTTGTTCAACTATTTTCTAATTTATTCACAAAGTGTGGATAGGCTTATGCATTATATGTTTCTGTGTGTTTAATTTTTCCCAGTATTCTATGTTTATATTTTATCATGATAAATTTTTTATTTTCTCAAATTTGCAGGCTTTATACTCATCTTGTTTTGGCGTTGGATTTTATTTAAAGAATAAGAAGACATTCATTCATCTCCTGAGACATTTTGGGGCATTTATGGTTTAAGTCTCCAATCCATCTATAATAGGGGTGGGGATCTATCTCTTTTTTTCCAATTTTTCTAACAATAATCAAATAACATACTATCTCCCAGGAACTGATATTATACTTATGTTCTTTTAAAAACTGTGAATAATTATATTCTCTTCCACTAAGAATATATCTTTTCAATGACCTTGCCAAACTTTGGATAAAATAATAGCTCCTCTCTCTTATTTTTTTTCCAAGTTCATTTTTATCTTGTCTAATTATTCTTTCATGGTCTAGGGATTTAGTTCAGTGGTAGAGCACTTGCCTAGCATGGACAAAGCCCTAAGTCCAAACTTAGCACCACACAAACAAAATTTTTTATATGAAATTTTTAATATTTTCAAGTTCAAAAGAGAAAGAGCAAATTGAAATTATTATGTGTAATTTTAAAAATATTTGTTACATTTTTACATATTTTTTATTGTATACAAATGGGATACATGTTGTTTCTCTATTTGTACATGGAGTCAAGGCATACCATTTGTGTAATCATAAATTTACATAGGGCAAAGATGTTTGATTCATTATTTTTTCCCTTCCCCTCCACCCCTCCCACCTCGCTTTTCCCTCTATGCAGTCCTTCTTTCCTCCATTCTTACCACCCTCCTTATCCCTAACCCTAAACCTAACTCGAACCCTAATGCTAACCCCTCCCACACCCCATTATATGTCCTCATCCGCTTATCAGCGAGATCATTCGTCCTTTAGTTTTTTGAGATTGGCTTATCTCACTTAGCATGATATTCTCTAATTTCATCCATTTGCCTGCAAATGCCATAATTTTATCATTCTTCATTGCGGAGTAATATTCCATTGTATATATATGCCACAGTTTCTTTACCCATTCATCAATTGAAGGACATCTAGGTTGGTTCCACAATCTGGCTATGGTGAATTGAGCAGCAATGAACATTGATGTGGCTGTATTTCTGTAGTATGCTGATTTTAAGTCCTTTGGGAATAGGCCAAGGAGTGGGATAACTGGGTCAAATGGTGGTTCCATTCCAAGCTTTCTGAGGAATCTCCATACTGCTTTCCAGAGTGGCTGCACTAATTTGCAACCCCACCAGCAATGTATGAGTGTACCTTTTTCCCCACATCCTCACCAACACCTATTGTTGCTTGTGTTCTTGATAATCGCCATTCTAATTGGGGTGAGATGAAATCTTAGGGTAGTTTTGATTTGCAATTCTCTTATTACTAAACATGGTGAACATTTTTTCACATATCTGTTGATTGCTTGTACATCTTCTTCTGTGAAGTGTCTGTTCATTTCCTTAGCCCATTTGTTGATTGGATTATTTATATTCTTGGTGTAGAGTTTTTTGAGTTCTTTATAGATTCTGGAAATTAGCGCTCTATCTGAAGTATGAGTGGCAAAGATATTCTCCCACTCTGTAGGCTCTCTCTTCACATTACTGAGAGTTTACTTTGCTGAGAGAAAGCTTTTTAGTTTGAATCTATCCCAGTGATTGATTCTTGCTTTTATTTCTTCTGCTATGGGAGTCCTGTTAAGCCAAGAAGTTGAAGGTTTTCACCTACTTTTTCTTCTATAAGATGCAGGGTCTCTGATCTGATTCCGAGGTCCTATATCCATTTTGAGTTGAGTTTTGTGTAGGGTGAGAGATAGGGGTTTGATTTCATTCTGTTGCATATGGTTTTCCACTTTTCCCAGCACCATTTGTTGAAGAGGCTATCTTTTCTTCATTGCATATATTTGGCCCCTTTGTCTAGTATGAGAAAATTGTATTTTTTTGGGTTTGTGTTCATGTCCTCTATTCTGTACCATTGATCTACCTGTCTATTTTGGTACCAATACCATGCCATTTTTGTTACTATTGCTTTGTAATAGAGTTGAAGATCGGGTATTGCGATACCCCCTGCTTCACTCTTTCTGCTAAGGATTGCTTTAGCTATTCTGGGTTTCCCATTCTTCCAGATGAATTTCATAATTGCTTGCTCTATTTCTGTAAGGTACATCATTGGGATTTTAATTGGAATAGCATTGAATTTGTATAGCACTTTAGGTTGTATGGCCATTTTGACAATATTAATTCTTCCTATCCAAGAACATGGGAGATCTTTCCATCTTCTACAGTTTTCTTTAATTTCTTTCTTTAGTGTTCTGTAGTTCTCATTGTAGAGGTCTTTCACCTCTTTTGTGAGATTGATTCCCAAGTATTTTTTTTTCGATGCTATTGTGAATGGGGTAGTTTTCCTAATTATTCTTTCCAAAGATTCATCACTTATGTATAAAAATGCATTGGATTTATGAGCATTGATCTTGTAACCTGCTACTTTACTGAATTCACTTATGAGTTCTAAAAGTTTTCTGGTGGAATTTCCAGGTTCCTCTAAATATATAATCATGTCCTCAGCAAACAGGGAAAGTTTGAGTCTTTCTTTTCCAATTCATATCCCTTTAATTTCTTTGGTTTCTCTAATTGTTTTGGCTAGAGTCTCAAGGATGATGTTGAATAGAAGTGGTGAAAGAGGGCATCCCTGCCTTGTTCCAGTTTTTAGGGGGAATGCTTTCAGTTTTTCACCATTTACAACGATATTGGCCATGCGCTTTGTGTAGATGGCCTTTACAATGTTAAGGAATGTTCCCACTACCTGAATTTTTTCTAGTGTTTTGAGCATGAAGGGATCCTGTATTTTATCGAATGCTTTTTCTAAATCTATTGAAATAATCATGTGATTCTTATCTTTAAGTCTGTTGATATGGTGAATGACATTTATTGATTTCCGGATGTTGAACCAACCTTGCATCCCTGGGATAAAACCCACTTGATCGGGGTGCACTATGTTTTTAATATATATTTGTATGCGATTTGCTAAAATTTTGTTGAGAATTTTTGCATCGATGTTCATTAAGGATATTGGTCTGAAATTTTCTTTCCTCGATGTGTCTCTGTCTGGTTTAGGTATCAGGGTGATATTGGCTTCATAGAATGAGTTTAGGAGGGTTCCCTCCTCTTCTGTTTCATGGAATACTTTGAGGAGTATTGGAATGAGCTCTTCTTTAAAGATTTTGTAGAACTCAGCTGAGAACCCATCTGGTCCTGGACTTTTCTTTGTTGGTAGGCTTTTGATGACTTATTCTATTTCATTGCTTGAAATTGATTTATTTAAGTTGTGTATGTCCTCCTGGTTCAGTTTAAGTAATTCATATATCTCTAGAAACTTGTTGATGTCTTCGAGGTTTTCTGTTTGTTGGAATATAAATTTTCAAAATAGCTTCTAATTATGTTTTGTATTTCACTCGTGTGTGTTGTGATATTTCCTTGTTCATTCCGAATTTTAGTAATTTGAGTTTTCTTGCTTTTTCTCTTTGTTAGTGTAGCTAAGGGTTTATCAATTTTGTTTATTTTTTCAAAGAACCAACTATTTATTTTGTTAATTTTTCCGATTATTCTTTTGTTCCAATTTCGTTGATTTCGTCTCTGATTTTAACTATTTCCTGTCTTCTACTACTTTTGGTGTTGGTCTGCTCTTCTTTTTCTAGGGCTTTGAGCTGTAGTGTTAAGTCGTTTATTTGTTGATTTCTACTTCTTTTGTTGAATGCGCCCCATGAAATAAATCTTCCTCTAAGTACTGCTTTCATAGTGTCTCAGAGATTTTGATATGATGTGTCTTTGTTCTTGTGTACTTTTAAGAATTTTTTTATTTCCCTCCTGATGTCTTCTGTTATCCATTCATCATATAATAGTGTATTATTTAATCTCCAGGTATTGGAGAAGTTTCTGTTTTTTTATTCTGTCATTTATTTCTAATTTCAATCCATTAAGATGTGATAGAGTACAACGTAGTATCTCTATTTTCTTGTATTTGCTGACAGTGGCTTTGTGGCATAAAATATAGTCTATTTTAGAGAAGGATCCCTGTGCTGCTGAGAAGAAAGTGTATTTGTTCTTTGTTGGATGGTACATTCTATATATGTCGGTTAAGTCTAAATTGTTGATTGTGTTATTGAGATCTATGGTTTCTGTATTCAATTTTTGTTTGGAAGGTCTATCCAGTGGTGAAAGAGGTGTGTTAAAATCGCCTAGTATTATTGTGTTGTGGTCTATTTGATTTCTGGAATTGAGAAGGATTTGTTTGACGTATGTGGATGAGCCAATGTTCCAGGTATAGATATTTATGATTGTTATGTCTTGCTGCTTTATGCTTCCCTTAAGGAGCATGTAATGTCTTTCTTTATCCCTTCTGACTAGTTTTGCCTTGAAGTCCATATTATCTGAAATAAGGTTGGATACTCCAGCTTTTTTGCTGTGTCCATGTGCATGGTATGTTTTTTCCCATCCTTTCACCTTTAGTCTATGGGTATCTCTTTCAATGAGATGAATCTCTTGCAGGTAGCATATTGTTGGATTTTTCTTTTTAATCCAATCTTCCAGTCTATGTCTTTTGATTGATGAGTTCAGGCCATTAACATTCAGGGTTATTATTGTGATATGATTTGTATTCCCAGTCATTTGACTCATTTTTGTTTTTTGACATGATTTGGTTTCTCCTTTATTTGGCTATTCCTTTAGGCTAGTTCCTCCTGTTCCTGATTTGCATCGTTGTTTTTCATCTCTCCCTCATGGAATATTTTGCTGAGAATGTTCTGTAATGCCAGCTTTCTTTTTGTAAATTCCTTTAGCTTTTTATTATCACGGAAGGATCTTATTTCATCGTCAAATCTGAATGTAAGTTTTGCTGGGTATAAGATTCTTGGTGGCATCCATTTTCTTTCAGGGATTGGTAAATGTTGTTCCAGGCTCTTCTAGCTTTTAGGGTCTGGTCTGAAAAATCTGCTGTTATCTGTATTGGTTTCCCCCTGAATGTAATTTGATTCTTTTCTCTCGCGGCCTTTAAAATTCTGTCTTTATTTTGTATGTTAGGTATTTTCAAAATAATGTGCCTTGGTGTGGGTCTGTTGTAATTTTATATATTTGGAGTCCTATAAGCCTCTCGTACTTGGTTTTCCATTTTGTTCTTCAGATTTGGGAAATTTTCTGATTATTTCATTGAATAGATTGTTCCTTCCTTTGGTTTGTTTCTCTAAGCTTTCCTCAATCCCAATAATTCTTAAATTTGGCCTTTTCATGATATCCCATAATTCTTGTAGATTCTGTTCATGATTTCTTACCATCTTCTCTGTTTGTTCAACTTTGTTTTCAAGATTAAATATTTTGTCTTCAATGTCTGAGATTCTGTCTTCCAGGTGTTCTATCCTATTGGTTATGCTTTCTATGGAGTTTTTAACTTGGTTTATTGTTTACTTCATTTCAAGGATTTCTGTTTGTGTTTTTTTCAGTATCTCTAACTCTTTATTGAAATGATCTCTTGCTTCCCGTATTTGGTCTTTTAACTGTTGATTGGTGCGATCATTTAATTCCTGCATTTGCTGCCCTACCCTACTTTGATAAGCCACCTCTATCCGGGCCTGCCGCCCAGGCTGAGTTTTACCCGGTGGGGGAGACTCACCCGTGGCTCTATTTTAGTCCAAGTCTCTCAATACCTCCCCTTCTTGAATCCTGGGTTCTGGAGTGACTGGAGATGCAGTCACCCTCTAGTCCGCCATCTTGGATCACCCCATGGAAAGAACCTGCAGCTGGAGTGGGCAGGGCCGCCTGGAGAAGTCTCTGGCTGCCCTGCCCTGATCCCAGATGCAGTTTGTGGGTCGGAGCTTTCTGTTGGCTCGGGGACTTGTGGTTGGCTCTGTGTAGAAAGGCTCTTACTGGGTGGTCTGCTCTGAGAAGCTCACCTTGAAAGGTGCTTCCCACCGGAGGGGACCGGGCTGCTTGGGGAAGTCCCTGGCTGCCCTGTCCTGGTCCCTGAAGCCACTTGTGGGCCGGAGCTCGCCGCATTGGCTCCGGGACTTGGAGCTGGTTCTGTTCAGAAAGGCTCTCACTGGGGAGCCTGCTCCGAGAAGCTGGAGAAGCTGGCTGTGTGGGAGGGGTATATTTTTATATATTTACATTAAATATTTACTTCCCAAAATATATAATTTTATTATGCATATTTACACTATTAGAAAAAGTTTTCTTTCTTTAATAAATATTCATATTGATATAAACATATTTTGTTAATTTTATTTTTAATTATGTGTTGCAATCATGAAAGGAATCTTTTGTTGTCTTATTTATTTTCCTACTTATTCTTCAGCGGTAGCATTGAGGAAAGTTAATTGATTATGTGTATATAATGTGTGTATTGGGTACTTACATTGTGTATGTAATATATATGTATGTATACATACATGTATGTGTGTATACCAATTTCTTCATCGGTTCCAATAGTTTAATTTATTTTTTTATGTTTTTTCTTAACTGTCTTAATTTTGGCTTGCTGAAGCAGGTTCTAAGAAAAGAATTTTAGTAAAAGTAATTTTTCTGAGAGGACTTGCCCCAGCAGAGAAGTGGGAAAGTGATTCAGAAAAACAAAGAGGGAGTACACAGTGGTGATAACTGCATGGGAGCCCAGAAAGTCATGCTGGTCAAAGCACTGCAGCCAGGTAAGCACTACCCCCTACAAATGGACTGGCAATGTAATCTACCAGTAATCATGTGGCACCATGTTTCCCTCAAAAGATAGAACCATGGTCAGAGGGTCAATATCATGTTTGCTGATGACAAATCAGCTATTCAGCAACTAGATAACCTAGGAAAAGCCAACACAACTATTGGAACTAAGAAGGAATTGCTATATGCCCATCCTTGCATGCATACACACACATACTGATATAAACCTGGGAAAAGGAACCAAGCTATTGAGTCAACGTACACACTGTGGAGGCTGAGCAAAAAGATGGTCTTCTTCACACTGTCATTTTATCTACTTGACTGTTCTGTGCTTCCTGGCACGGTTTCATTTTGGTAGGCATTTTTGTGACACAAAGGTCGACACAGTTATTTTCACTCCCTAGAGTCATCCACATTACTTTGTCACAGATCTCCATGATTCCAATATATTATATTTGCTCCTTTCAGGAGAGTGGTCAACCAGCTGGCCTAGTGTCTCCTGCCCAGGAGTTCAACTAGGTCCATACCAGAGATAATCTTTCCCCGGACACAGAAACGATGACCACCCAGACCACCCAAAGTTCAGCCCAGTGACAGGATTCATCCTCTTTACTATCTTCAGTGCCACTGCAAGAATCTGAAAAGTCTTAATTGGACCTCATGAAGAGATGGAATGCAAAGGATGCAAATCCATTCTGATACCAAGGTTTTCCTCATCTGTTAACTGGTCATAACAGGGGACTCCTCACAAAGCACTAAGGAGAGACGTTGATGCAAATTTAAAAAGTGTTGGAGGGAGTAGTGTGGGAAAATCACTTATGAAGTCCAGAATTTATGAATCTGCTGAGATTCTCATCACAAATGCTCTTTCCAAACTCTGATAAGTTGCTGCTTAAGCAAACTTATGATTTGGTCTGGCAATACCAAGATCATGAATAATCATTTGACATCTCATAGTCTGGTTTTTAATTTCTACTGTGACTGAATACTGTACCAGGGACTGACTTTCAAATGGTCCGCAGTATTATGTTATAAATGGAGTAGTCTTGCTCTTTATAGCACCTTGGGAGACCATATTGTGATTTCCTGTTGGGGCTTTACAGTTGCTCAACACAGCATTTTTCTTTTCTTTTCCAGTGAATGAAAGCATTTTACTCTTCCTTTAGAACAGTGATTTTCAGTTGGGAGTGATTTTTCTACCCCATTCTTCCTGTGCCAAGAAACATATCTGGAAACATTTTTGATTGCCAAACTAGGCTAATGCTCTTGGTATCTAGTAGGTAGGAGCCATGCATACTGATAAAGGTCCTTCAATGCATAGGATTAAAAGTAACAAATACTAATTCAGCTCAAAATATCATTAGTGATAAGGTTGAAAACCCTGCTGTAAGACCCTTTTCCTATAAAACGGGAGTGGTATTTTCAAGTTGAGCCATGATGAATGATGAGGTCAACTTCACAGGTCGAGAGTTTTAAGGGAAAATAGGAGCTCAAGGTTCATAGGATGCCCCAAGTCTCAAGAGACTCAGTTTTTCCACACTCAGGCTCTGACTTTGGCAAAGATATTTGTCAAGGCTGCACTTTCCATCTCCTTTGCAGTTCTTTCACCCTTACCATTGAAACTTGGACTTGCTTCCCTTTAGTGTTTCCTCCAAAAGAGGGAGATGACAGTCATTTTAGTGTTTCAGAGGAAACCTTCTTACTCCATAGTACTCACTGAATTTATGACTGACAAATGTAAGACTTTATTCTGTTCCTTTAGCCTTTTAATAGCATTTAACAACAGCCAATTCACCCCTCAGTCTTCATAATTACTACTGGCATTTATAAGTCATTTCATCTATACAGAAAAGATGTTGATATTTTGCATTTATCTTGTGTGCACTCATTAACTACAAATGAAAATATAATAAGGCATTGCATTCACAGTAGTACTGAAAAGAATTTTAAAAAACTTAGAAATAAATATGACAAAGATAACCTGTATTAATTATTAATAAAATGGATCAAAAGAAGACATGAAACATAATATAGTATGTTCTTGAGAATTGGTAAACAATATAAAGATGTTAAGTCTTTCAAAATTCACACATAAATTTAATGTAAAGCCAATTCCATACCTGAATATATTAAAATTATTCTCAATTTTATATGAAAGGTTAAAAGACTGAGAGTATCCAATAAATGAATTGTCAAGGAAACAGTCATTGTCATTCCAAATATTAAATTAGAAAGAGTATTTGTAATATTGGCATAGAAATAAGAGAATTATGAATAGGGAAAATTTTCACAATATAGAAAAATTTGATACATTCTAAAATTGGTACTAAGTATAATCATTGAAAATTTAATTATTTAATAACTTATGCTAGAAAAATTGACCGTCTAGCTGGAAGAAAATTAAAGGGGGATGCTCTCTCACTCTGTATGCAAAAATGAATTCCATCTGGATTAAATGTATAAAAATATATAAACATTTGGAAATAAATCAGGACATTGAATATACAACCTATGTTCTAGATTATTTTTAATCAAGAAGGAAAGAAACATTTATAAAGGAAAAGAGGTCATTTAAATATATTTTAAATCCTTTTAATGATTTCAGAGGGCAAAACTACCACAAAATCAAGAGACAAATAGTATTTAGAGAATAATATTTGCAGGTAGATAAATCATTGTCTATAACATGCAAATAACTTACCAATTAAGAAAAAAATGTAAATATCCCAATAGAAAAATAGGAAAGAAATATGAATAGGCAACTCACAAAATTAAAGTCCAGGCACAAAAACCTTATAAAAAGATTCTTAATTTAATCTCTGGCTATCAGGGAAGTACAATTTAAGGTAATAATGAGCAATAACTTCAAACCCATCAAAGTGGCTAAAGTTTTTTAAATGAGAAGAATAATAACACCCACTGTTAGCCTGGAGTGGTATGTTGGGGAGAATATTGTTACTATGCTTGGAAAAGTCTAAATTTATGGACCTTTGGAAGAACAGATAATATCTACTTTAAAAAAAGGAATGTAAGTACTCTGAGTCCATAGACTTCCTACCTTCTATTGGGAAATGCTCCTAGAACAAATGCATATATGGACATAGGACATGCTTTGTAGGATAATGAATATAATCTGTAGATACTGTAGAAGCCTCTGAAAAGAGAAACAATAAATAAGACATTCTGTAGGGATTTGTATGATTTTTCATAATTATCTTCATTGCCCACACAAAGTATTCTGGCTCAGAAAACTGGCTTTTGTTTCTTGCTTCTTGTCTATTTCTTTCTTCCTCTTTCTCTTTCTTTGTGCTGGGGCTCAAACCTGGGCCTTGTACAAGCAAGGCAAAGCACTCTACCACACAACTATACCCTGGCTGCTGTATTTCTCTAATTACCTCACCATAAATGAATTTGCTACCTTTTCCTTAAGTGTCGGACTCCCTCACCCCAGATCTCAGACCAGTCCCTAGAGTGACATAATGAAACCAAGGTGGAAAAATTTCCCACCTGAGCAACAGGGTGCTACATAGGCCAGGAATGAGGGAAAAGCTTTCCCTGCTTATAAAGTGGAAGGAGATAACACTCTTGAAAGGGTCTCCTTTATAATCCAACTTTTGGTATGGAATAAAATCTCTAAAGGAGCAGTGTGCACCTTGATTGAGAAATGTCTCCAAGTTCCAAGGCAAATTCATTCTTAAAATACAAAGACCTGAGAAGATCAAAAAGACCTAGGAAGATTGCAGCTCCACTCTCCCAGGTACCCTAGGTCTTATCCTAATCTAGGCCATAACATTTTAGCTAAAGAGAAACTGTATTAACATTTTGAATCCAAGCAATGAGCTAGACAAATGACTATAGACCTAATTATTATTGATGTAAAGACTCAGGAGACCAGGACTTTTACAGGAGAACTGATAAACCAGAAGTTTTATTTCCCCACATAATCACCTCAGAGAGTATTATTCAGTCATTAAAATAAACGAACTTGAGTTATTTAGCAGCTGGATTTGCAGGATTCACAGAGGTGCAAAATGCAGAGTAGTGCAAAGTGTGATTTCAGTTTCACAACCTAAACAATACACTTACATGGACAAGGTATTGGAGTAAGACAGTTGTGTGACTGGATAGGCCAGAGTCCGGGGTGACCCTGGGAGCCAACTGTCAGTAACAGCTCTCAACAGTAACCAGCGCTTTGTGAACACTCTTATTTTTTACAAATTTACGTTAAAATTCTTGTGAAAGTATGTGTGGGGTGTTTGAAAGTCAGGTTCATTAAGGAGAAGACTGTTTTGTTTTGTTTTGTTTTTTCAGATTCTTTGAGGGACTGGAAGTCAAAACAATTCATGTTCTTGGGATGACCAACATAGTAAAGACCCTTTACCCCACAGTGTCATTGCTGTTGTGATCTCTGAATTTCCATTTTAGTGTATGTTTCATGCTGTTCCAAAAAGCACCAATAAAATATATATTAATAATGAAAAAAATAAACTTAAATATGTACATTACATAAAAGTGTTTAAGTATGACAGAAGAATGTATATCATATTTTTTAGCTAATTAAAGGAGTGTGGAATATAATATAAGGAGAGAGGAAGAAAACAAGCATTCACATACCAAACTGTGTTTTGAAAGGATGCCTGTATGAAAATTCTCTATGATGTAATACCATTTTTATAAACACAATGCTATATCCATGTGCAAACATAAATATGTTTAGATATGTCATATTTGAATTTATGAATGTAGTTGTAGAACATTTATGTTTGAGATTGTGTATGGACATGGAGATGTGCAATGGGAGCAACCAATATATTATTGGTGGGGATTTTGGGTAATAACATTTCAAAAGCTTACCATTTCTTCCTTATTCCTTTAGGAATATATCCTAATTTTTTAAACATACAATTAGAACTTACTCTATTTACACTAGTGTTAAGTATGCTATTTACACTATGTATAAGTGCTTTTTGTTTTGCATTTTTTTTTTTTTTTTGCAGTTTCCAGGTCAAACCCAGGGTCTCAAACTTGCTAGGCAATCATGCTACCACTGAGCTACATTCCCAGCCCATACAGCTATTTTTAATTCTTAAAAATATATTTCTTTAATTTGAATACCTTGAAGTTATGTGTAGACTCTGCCGTTTGCAGTTGGTCTCCCAAATGCACCCCTTCTCACAATTACTTTACCAATCTGCATTGAAATATTTGAGTTGAGTTTACTCCCTGCTCTTTTGATCTATGTGGTATCCTGAATTCAGGGAAAGATATATTAAATTCTACCATGAGACAGAAGATTTGTTAAACTATTAACTTTTATTTTGTATAATTTAATGCAATAAATTTCTGTATGTACTATCACTATTATATCTTTTATTACAGATCTCTAGACTTTAAAAAATATTTCAATGATTTGTTTAAAAATATTATGGCCTTTTGAAAAAAGACTCAATATTCCTATTGGTTAGTTAATTCTCCTTTAATTAACTAAAAGTTTAATGCAATTCCAATTACACAGTTTCAATATCACTAAGATTTCTTTTTACATTGCTCCATTTTTTCTTCTTCTTTTTTGAGTAGAAGTTTCCTTTCTAATTTTTTTAAAGAATTTGACAAAGCAATATTTTATTAATACATATATAAGAATAACTGAAGAAATGCTGAAAAAAACAGTGATTAGGAAGAACTAGATCTACGGACCGTTATGGTAATTCACAAAATACTAAGTTCCACCATGGAGAAGAAATAGATCTCTGGAACCAAACAGAGAATTCCAGATTCACATTGACATTTTGCTTATGATAAAAGAATTTTAAATAAATGTGGAAATATGGAATGTTTAATAATATATTGAAATCAATGTCTTAACACTTGAAAATAATAAAGTTAAAGCCTTGACTCAGTCTACCCATTACACAACCAGGGCTTCCATTTGTTCCTTCCTTCATCTCCTCCTTCCATTGTTCAGTACTGCAGTTGCTTGTGTAGCCTGATCCCTGGCTTACCTTAAGCAGGTCCTATATCTAGGGAAGGAAGGGACAGGATTAATGCAAGACCTGCTCAGCAGGCCCTCCTCTGCAGGTGGCTCATTGGAGCTTCGGAACTCATAAGCTACTGTGGAAGAAGAGCTTAAAGACAACAGGGACAAGAGTCAATAAGCAGAAAGCAAAAGTCAAGGTCTTGAGAACCACCACCTGGAATCTTGTGAGTACTGGCTGAACATCCTTAGAGTGAATGACCAGAACAGCTTTCCTCTGGAAGAACAGATAGCAAGGTCAGAAAGAAAGGAAAGAATTGTTTACTTTTCAGAATAGAGGAGAAAAACTTTTTTTTTAGACATAAAGGAGGGAAAAATATTTTTCTGACTCTTCTGCAAAATTTTCCAAGGCCTCTTTCCATTGTTCTGTGGTGAACTAATTAGGTTCACAGCCAAGTCTTTCATCAAGGGTTAATTTAAGGGTCTTCTGAGCAAATCACTGCCAGGTCCTTGCCCTTCCTCTAGGAGGGAGACACCCCAGCCTACCCTCATGGAGGAAGCTGGCCTCCCAATTTAAATGTGTCTGCTCTAAGATTAGGCCAGGATCTCTTCAGTGGAGCCCACACGATAAGGGCAAGTCCCCATCAGGTTTCTCTAGCCAGCTTGAACTGCCTGTTCATAAAGATCCTATTGTAGAGAACAGAAGCATAGTCAGACAACAGATTAAGATGCCCAGGCAAGCAGATCGCAGAGTCTGAGGACCAGGGCTGATGATCGAGGGTCTATCAAAGCCCTTTCTTCCTTTCCTCTAGCTAGAGAGAGGATTCCTTCCTCTTTACCTACATTCTCAGAAGCAGCTTGGGCCACACAACCACAGATCACTTGAATCTAGCAGTCTGACTTTATAGATCTCACAAAGCTCTTGCCCAGGTGGACAGGAGGGCCATGCTGGAGGTGAGACCCAAGCACCTGAAGTCTTGACCCCAGTCATCATGCCATGCCAAGGCCACAGGAGAGGCAGAAGGAGGCTCTTTTGGAACTATCAGGATCTCAGGTAAACAAGGCTCAGAGGTCCCTGAAACATTCACCCTTCACCCCAGTAACAGATTGATATGATATGATAGCCCCTACAGAAACTTAGGCATGAAATTGGTTTGTAGAGACAGTACTTTGTCACCTGGCAGGATCAAGTGAGTGGACTGTCCTATGACCTCCTGGCACTCTCTAGACCCACTGGAATGAGAACCTCTTAGCTGGGACCCACCCCTCAGGTGAAATTATAATGTGTATGAAGAGACCAGGCCCCAGGGATCTCCTTGGGATCATTCTACAGGGGCCACAGCAGCTGTGTTGGCTTTTGTGCCCATCACCCTGCTTTAGAGCACAGAAAAAGTCCATAAGGACACAGTAAGTATATGGAATGTGAAACAAGTACATCCCTGACCCATTAGGGCACATTCACATCCCCCAGGCGGGTGACCGGCCTTCTGCAGAAAGCACTCTTGTTCCCTAAGAGACTCCTGTCTCACTCAGACCTCTACTGTCTCAGGTGTGATAGAGGTTGAATTCTGGGGTCTTGAAACACCCAGGTAGCCCAGGATGAAACCCTCTCCTTCCCAGAGAACAGGGAGCTTGCCATGTGCCAATTCCATCTTCCCATAAGGAAATCTGCAAGCCAGGACTGTGTCTGCAGTGATGATTGCATGTAGCTCATTAGGCCGGGCAGGAAGCAAGCTGTAACTCAGGAAGAAGAAGATGCCTTCCCATCTGATCTGTGGATAAGCTCAAAGTCACTTAACAATAACAGAAATCAGGTGCCTGCTCTGTGCTGCCATAAGACCAGCCACAGAAGGACCAAGTTGCACAGATGTGGTTCCTGGAATTGAAAAGCAGAAACTAGTTTGTTTACAAATTTTTGTGTTCAAGTTTGCTAAGTATCACTGTTTTCCTATGTCATTGAAATTATTTTAACTAAACTTAATGTGCTTAGTTGCACATTTAATTTAAGAATTTATTTTTAGGTACACCTTCTTTATATTTTTGTTCATTCTAAGAACTTTAAACCATTTATGCAGGGAGATCCTTTCTGCCAGTTAAAGGTTTAAGTGATTAAAGGTTTGTTTACTTGTTATTTTTTTTCCTTAAGCCAAAAATAACAGATTAAGGAACTTCCAGTGCTGATTTAAACAATGGGCAAGACTAATTGAAAAATTCTCCCAAGACAAATACCAAGAAATTCTAGATACATAAAAAAAAACATTCTTTGGAATATGGAGTTGAGTATAGAGGAAGAAAAGGAAATTTCAAAGTGCCCAGAAGAAGGACTCCAACATCCAGGCACCATATGGTTGGACAGACTGCCCCACAGGGTGAGGTGGGTGTTTAATGCTCCTGAAGGTGAGGAGCTTGGACCCTTGCAATGAAAGGAGTATGATGAACAGCCTAATATGAGAAAACTGGTCCCTCCCCACAATAGGGGAAAAGTAAAAGCCCTTCTAAAACGTCTGGTAATGTAGCACAGATATACAGTCATTAATATTGTAACATGTAGATGACCCAAAAGAGAAGTAAGTGTATGGAAAAGTAGATATAGCTGTAGAAATATCTTTTTAAAAAATTAGGTAAGATACTTTTCTAAAAATATATCTTCTTTAAAGCATTGTGAGCTGGCAAAACTGTAAGGAAAACCCAGACAAATGACAAGGAAGTGAAAGTTCCCAGGTAATGGGAGGTTCTCATTCAGACAACCAGAAGGACTGGGGGTCAGGAAACAAAGCCCAGGGGCCCAGAACTTGCAGAGCTTGCTAAGGGACCAAATCCAGTGAAACCCACCCTGGGAAGAGAGGTGGCAGATAGTTTCCCACTGCCTTGGTGTGCATTTTGGAAGGAAGGAAGAAAATCCTCCCTGAAAATTTGAATCATAAGCTGCCTGTTCCGTGCATAGGCAGCTCACCTAATATAGTAGTCTGACAATAAATGGGACTTTGTTTTACTCTTACCTCTTCTTTATAAAAAGTTGGTGGGGGGAGTACAAACAATACTTGTGAACCCTCTCCCAGATTCACTCCTAGGTACTTTCTTCACGTTTTCCCCTTCTGTGCCTCCTTCCCATAGTTATGTGCTTATGTGTTTATTTGCACAAGTAAGCAAACATAGTTGTACACTATTTTACTGAACCACCTAAAGGCATGGTGAGGGCACTGTGATACTGCAGCCCTCTGCAATTC
The DNA here is from genome assembly GCF_902686445.1 of Sciurus carolinensis. Lineage (NCBI taxonomy): Eukaryota > Metazoa > Chordata > Mammalia > Rodentia > Sciuridae > Sciurus > Sciurus carolinensis. The sequence goes on along the minus strand of NC_062225.1, from coordinate 38,235,416 downwards.
AGCTGATATCCCTAAAAATAAGGTCGTTCTCTTCCTTCATCCTAACACTAAACATACAGTTGAGGTCAGATTTTCCAAAGTCTTCTAAAACTTTTTCTTCTATTTTAGAATCCAGGACATTTCTTGCATTACATTTGTGTACATCTCTTTAGTCTTTTCTAACTTAGGACTGTCTCCTCTGCCCAAGTCATTTTTTCTCCTTTTGCTGCATGTTGCTACATGATATTGATTCTTTTGAAAACTCCAGGCTGGTTGTCTCACAGGATGTCCCATTCTCCATGTGTATCCAATTATTTCCTTAGGATTAAATTCAGGTTAACCATCATTAGTAGAACTCTTGGCATGTCATGCTCTTGATCTGTGATTGTCTAAAGCAGGCCCAAAATGTCAAGTATTCCTGTTACCCAGGATCTGCATTCCTTGGCTTGAGGCCCCTTCCTTCATCTCCAAAGACAGTGCCACAGCATTTGCAAATCTTCCCCAACACACACAAGCCTTCCTTTTGTCTCTGTTCTTTATCTCTGTTTATCTAAACTCTGAATCTGTCCTCACATCTCCTTTTCTGACTCTGCCTTCCTGGATACTTATAAAAGGCTTGTGCCCAGGATCAACTTCTCATTTCAAGATCCTGAGTTTAATTACATTTGCAAAGCTCTTCTTTCTACATGAGGTGACATATTCACAGGTCCCAGAGTAATGATTTGAACACCTTTGGAAGCTATTATTGTGTTCAACACTCCACTCTTCTCAGTGTTCTGGGATTGCAGAAATCATTGAAAGTGCTGCTTCCTGTACAGAAATCCAGGGTGAAGTATGTCTCACTGAGGTGCCATGACACAAGGATTCCATGACAGTCCCTGGCAATAGCATTCCCCTGAAGTTCCCCACCCTACAGTGTAGCATTGGAAGTTCAGCCCTGGATCAAAGAAGTTATAGTGGTCCTAGAATGACATTTATGGACACAAGGGCTCTGCTTAGTTCCATTATTTTTATTCATTTATTTATTTGTTTTTATTTTTAGATTATCATTTATTTAGTTTCTAAGTGCATTCATTGGTAAAACGTATGTAGTATACATTCTTATAAAACATGTATACATTGTTAAGGTGGCATTAATATTTTTATAACTTTTTTATGTTTACAGACTGCATTTTGATTCATTGTACACAAACGGGGTACAACTTTTCATTTCTTTGGTTGTGCAACATGTAGATTCATACCATTTGTGTAATCATACATGTACATAGGATAATGATGTCTGTCTCATTCCACCATCTTTCATACCCCTGCCCCTCCTTGCTCTCACTTTCCTCTACGTAAAGTTCCTCCATTATTCTCTTATCCCCCATGCCTCCACCCCCATTATGTAACTTCATCCGCTTATCAGTGAGATCATTTGTCCTTTGTTTTTTTGGGACTGGCTTATTTCACTTAGTCAGATATTCTCCAATTCCATCCATTTATCTGCAAATGCCATAATATTATTCTTCTTTATGGATGAATATGATTCCATTGCATAATATACCACAGTTTCTTTATCCATTCATTTGTTGAAGGGCATCTGGGTTGGTTCCACAATCTAGCTATTGTGAATTGAGCTGCTATAAACATTGATGTAGCTGCATTACTGTCATATGCTAATTTTAAGTCCTTTGGGTATAAACTGAGGAGTGGGATAACTGGGTCAACAGATGGGTGCATTCCAAGTTTTCTGAGGAATCTCCATATTGCTTTGATAGGCAGAATTAATATTGTCGATATGGCCATTCTACCAAAGGCGCTATACAGATTCGATGCAATTCTAATTAAAATCCCAATGACATTCCTCATAGACATTGAGAAAACAATCATGAAATTCATCTGGAAGAATAAGAGAACTTGAATAGCCAAAACAATCTTGAGCAGAAAGAGTGAAGCAGGAGGTATCACAATACCAGACCTTAAAATATACTATACTATACATAACTATAGTAACAAAAACTGGCATGGTGTTGGCACCAAAATAGACAGGCAAACCAATGGTACAGAATAGAACACACAGAGACAAACCCACATTAATACAGGTAGTTGTCAAAACTGTTTTTTATCCATTCCAGAGCCCTCTTTTGGGAGGGTTACCAGGGATTAAACTCAGGGGCACTCGACTGAGCCACATTCCCAGCCCTATTTTGTATTTTATTTAGAGACAGGGTCTCACTGAGTTGCTCAATGTCTCACTTTTACTGAGGCTGGCTTCAAACTCACTCTCCTCCTGCCTCAGCCTCCCCAGCTGCTGGGATTATAGGCAGGTGCCAGAACCCTTTCTTTTAAATGTACATGGAAGCCCCAAGTAGAAGACAGGTAAAAGTGAACATGCTCAGGTCAAAGGCAAGACAGAATCAATCTGCCTGGGATACATTATCCGGCTCTCCCAAAGGAACTAGGGGTATTCATTGTCTCCCAAGCAGGTGCAGCTGCCTAGAAATGACTAACCTTAAGGAATGGAATACAGAGCTGGTAAACTTGGATCAGGAGACAGAGGAGGACTGAGGTGAAGGATGGATGTGGAGTGCCATGACAACAAGAGAACAGCAAAAGGTGGCAGGTCACAAAGCCAAGCTCTATTGCTCACAGTTGCTCATGCAGGTTGACTGCTTTAAATGCTGTGATTGGGAGAAGAGGCCTCAGAGAGTGAACATCTCACAAACTGAGTTGACGTAACTGAGGAAAATGCTTTATTATATATGCAAAAACTAAGTCATAGAGAAATCAGAGTAGTAGCCTGACCCTCATGGTGTAGACAAGAAAAGCAAAACTCAGAAATAGGAAATGAATGAAACACCTAACATCACACCCAGTAACCTTCTTCCATCCCAAAACCCCATTTAACTAGGCATAAGAATATTCAGGAGAATTTGGATAAAGATTTACCCCTTAAGTCCTTTTTAAATCTATTTAATAAAATCCTCCTCAATATTTTAAATTACACTTAATATAATGCTCTTTTTAAAAGTTACTTTAACAATAACCAAAAAAACTTAACTACTTCACTGAATCTCATAAATCTAATAAACAAGCTTATGAAGATGCGAACTCCAGTTCTCTTTAACATTTACAAATCTGGCAAATTGAATGAACTTTCAACCCCAAATTCCTAAATATTAAATTCTTCAATAGCATGCTAACTTTTAACTTCAAATTTCATCTGTTAGACATTCCAACATACTGTTATTAAACATGACAAGAAGATTCTGAAACTTACAACAAAAATAGTAATGCTATAGTTTGATTTGCTTTATTACATTTCTATAATAAATTTAATTTTGAGACTATATGAGACTGAAACAAAGTTGTCTATTACAGAAACAAACATCACATCCCATGCAAGTCAGGGTTACTCCTCTAAACAAATAGAGGTCACAGGCTTAGCTGGCTGATTGCTCTTCAGTCAGAATTTTGGGGTTTGCTGTACAATCTGTGATTGTAGACTTCCAGTGGGGTTTCTGCCATGCACTTTGTCATGCTGTTGTCTGTTAATTGCCACTGTCTAATGAGAAACCCCAAGAGGAGATTAAATAACTTCTCCAAGTTCTATAGCTTCTCAGGTCAAATGCAGTTTATTCACACTCTCCCAGCCTGCCTCAATGACAGTCAACCTAAACTTTGATTCCATTCTTGCTTCTTTGTGTTGCTCAAACCTCACAAGAGCCCATGACTTTTTTGACCCCTCTGCCATGGGCTCCTCATATCTCCACTTGTCACTCAGGTCTCAGGCATTTAGACTCTGAAGAGCCAACCCAAGGCAGCCAATTTCCCAGATCTGTTTTCCTCCCCAGTATTTATCTCTGTTTGAGATACAGTTGTGTCTTTATTATTGCTACACCCTGAAATCAAGCTATTTTAAGTGCTCTAGGCTTCCACAGTTTTACTTTTCTTAGTTAAATAAATATTAAACATTCTCATAGGCTTCTATCATGCACCTCTCCTGACTTTTTCCAAAGAAAAAAATTAGGAAGTGACTGTTCTAAGTATTAAAAATGACAAAAGCATACCTTTCTTTTAAGCATCTGTCAAGTTCACATACTAAGATGTCCTTGGAGAAGATGAAATATCTCCACCTGGAGGAAAAATACCTACAATCAGAAACCACAGAAATTAATGGAGTTCTCATGACCAAGATGATAAGTGATAACTGGGACAAAATCTGGAATGTCTAAGCAAAACCTGATGATCTCCTCATTGCAACCTATGCAAAGGCAGGTGGGTGTGCAGAAATAGCAGTAGGTAACATCACCTTTAGTAAAGCACTGTTATTGGAAGTGGGACTCCTAATTTAAGAAAAAAAGGTAGGGTTTCTCCAGGACGGGTCCTTGGAAAAAAATGAAAACAATGCTTACTCAGGAACACAAATGCACTAGCATCCCAAGATCCTCCCTTTTATTTAGGTCTTTGTTAGAGAAAGAGATGGTCAGAATTGCAAAGGAATGGAAAAAATTTACAAATAATGTAAGAGCACCGAATCTAAGAAATAGTATGAAAATTCTTCCAGTAAATCTTGGCAGTCCAGGAACTCCTTCTGCTCTCTTAAGCTCTCCTGGAATGAACAGCAACCCCTACCCCTGAGATATTCCTCCTAGGGAGAAACTGAGAAGGAAATGAATTCTTTCCACCGCTAAAAGAGCTGGGTCTAAAACCCACGTGAGTATGGTGGAATGCATCTGGGAAAGGGGAGGTGATGACCCCAGACTCATAAAGTAAAGTGGAGTGTGTGGAAAAATGTATGGTCAGAAAAGGCAAAAGATACCTCAGGATTGTGCAGAGCAGAGAAATAGGAAACATGGCCACCAGGAAAGATGTGACAAGGTGACTGATGATCTCCTGCATTTTCTGTATTTATAATTCCACTCTGTGTGACCAAGTGAAGCGAAGAACTATAAGCAGGGTCAGTTTCATCTAAGAAGAAAATAATTTCCCCCTAGTCTTCTTAGAAAATATTTCCAAATGAAATTGAGAAGGAATTTGTAGATAATTTAAGTCAAACAACTAGAAAAAAAAGACTCAAATTTCTTTTCTAAGATATATGATTTGACAGCCTCAGACACACATTCCCTCCTTATGCTTGAGCATTTCAATGTAGAGAAGGCAGGTGCTATGGTTGGGGTCCCAAATGTCTCCCCAGTGTTCATGCAGTGAAGGTTTGAGCCCCAGGTGGAGCTGAGAGAAGATATAGGATCTTTGGTCAGCAGGGCCTAAGTGGGAAGAGATTACATCACTGGGTGTGCCCTCTGAAGTGGGACCCGGCCCCGTGCTCTCTGTCTGGCACTTCCTGTCCATGAGGTGAGCTTTTTGTTCCATCACACATTCTCACCATGAGATGCTGCTTTGCCACAGGCCCAAAGCAAAAGGGCCAAATGGTCATGGACTGGAACCTCTAGAACTGTGATTTAAAATAAATCTTTCCTCTTTATAAGTTGATTATCTGAAGTATCTCTTTTCATGATGGAAAGCTGACTCACATAGCAGGATTGAGCACCCATAGCACCCATTAAGAACCACATTTCTTGGTATATAGACACTGATATATTGTTCAGCCAAAGAGAGTGAAATTGTGTCATTTGCCCCAACTTGGATGTGACTGAAGAACATTATATTAAGTGAGATAAGCCAGGCACAGAAAGACAAATACTGCATGTTCCTGCTCACATGAGGGAGTTAAAAGTTGATTTTGTAGAAATTGTAGAATACAAGTCACTAGAGGCTAAAAGGGAGGACCAGAGAGATATTGAATAAGGAGCATCAAAATACAGTTAAATTGGAAGAAAAAGTTCCTGTATTTTATATAGTACAATATGTCATCTACAGTTTACAACAATTTCATTATGTATCTTATAATCACTAAGAAGAGTTCAAAGTTTCACAACACAAAGAAATGATAAATTTTTAAAAGATGGAAATGCTAATTACTTTGACTTGATGATTGCACACTGTGTACAATTTTAAATTATCAGAGTGCCCCATAAAAATGTACAATTTTGTGTCAATCATATGTAAATTATTTTAAATATGTTTTAGAAAGTCACATTCCTGTGTCATTCTGCTGCCAGCTCATGGAGGATTTCTTCAAATGTATTTTATCTAAAATTCTGTCTATCAAAGAATTGTCAAATTTATATAGTAACATTATGAAAAAGTGATCATGCTTCACAACAAATATACTAAGAAATGTAAGACACAGCACCCTTTAAGAGTCTGTAATTAAGTTGAGAATAAAGACCATTTTTTTGATAAATTATACTTTTTTAGGATTGAAAATTTATGCTCTGCTAAATACACTGTACAGAGAATGAAAAGGCAAGGTTTGGACTGGCAGATGATTTTTTCCAAAACAAATATCTGACAAAGGAACTGTAACCAGGATATATAAAGAACACACAAGACTCCATAATAACAAAGCAAACATCTCTCCCCATGTTTAAAATGTTTACATGGACGTTTATTTTTTTAACTTTTATTTATTTATTTTTCAATTAACTTTTTTTGACAGTGATAAATATTTTTTAAAAAAAAATTTTATACATGTATATAATGTCTTCCCATCCCTACCCACTCCACCCTTCCTCTCACTCCCCTCTGTACAACCCAAAGTTCCTTCATTCTTTCCTCCTAACCCCCAAATATGGATCAACATCCATTTATCAGAGAAAACATTTGGCCTTTGGTTATTTGGGATTGACTTGTATCACTTAGTATGATTTTCTCCAGTTCCATTCATTTACATGCAAATGCCATAATTTCATTCTTCTTTAAGGCTGAGTAACATTCCATGGTGTATATGTACCACATTTTATTTATCTATTCATCTGTTCAAGGACATCTACGTTGGTTCCATAGTTATGCTATCTTGAATTGAGCTGCTATAAACATTGTTGTGACTGCATCACTATAGTATGCTGATTTTAAATCCTTTGGGTATAAATCAAGGAGGGATAACTGGAACAAATGGTAGTTCCATTCCAAGTTTTCTTAGGAATCTCCATACTGCTTTTCAAAGTGGTTTCACCAACCTGAAGTCCCACCAGCAATGTATGAGTGTACCTTTTTTCCCAAATTCTAACCAACACTTATTGTTTGTATTTTTGATAATTGCCTTTCTGACTGAGTGAGATGGGATCTTAGAGCACTATTTTTTTTTTTTTGTGATGCTGGGGGTTGAACCCAGGGCCTTGTGCATGAACAGCACATACCCTACCAACTGAGCTATAACCAACCCTTAGAGCACTTTTGATTTGCATTTCTCTAATTGCAAGAGATGATGAACATTTTTTCATATGTTTGTTGAGTGATTGTATTTCTTCTTCTGTGCAGTGTCTGTGCAGTTCCTTAGCCCATGTATTGATTGGGTTATTTGTTTTCTTGGTGTTAATTTTTTTGAGTTTTTATATATATTGGAGATTAGTGCTCTATCTGACATGTGTGAGTGGTAAAGATTTTTTTCCCATCTGTAGTATCTCTCTTAAAATTGTTGATTGTTTTCTTTGCTCAGAAGAAGCTTTATAGTTTGAATTCATCCCATTTATTGATTCTTAATTTTACTTCTTGTGTTTTAGGAGTCTTGTTAAGGAAGTTAGGTCCTAAGCCCACATGATGATGATTTGGGCCTACTTTTTCTTCTGTTAGGCTCAGAGTCTCTGTTTTAGTGCCTACATTTTTGATCCACTTTGAATTGATTTTTGTGCAGGCTGAGAGACAGAGGTTAATTTTATATTGTTACATATGGGTTTCCAGTTTTTCCAGCACCATTTGTTGAATAGCTTATCTTTTCTCCAATGTATATTTTGGGCACCTTTGTCTAGTATGAGATAACCATATTTATGTGAGCTTGTCTCTGTGTCTTCTATTTTGTACCATTTATCTACATGTCTATTTTGGTGCCAGTACCATGCATTTTTGTTACTATTGCTTTATAGTATGATTCAAAGTAGTGTGATGCCTCCTGGTTCACTCTTCTTGCTAAGGATTGATTGATTCTGGGTCTCTTATTTTTCCAAATGAATTTCATGCTTGCTTTTTCTATTTCTCTGAAGAATGTCTTTGGGATTTTAATGAGAATTGCATTGAACCTGTATAACACTTTTGGTAGTATGGCCATTTTGACAATACTAATTATGCCTATTCAAGAACATGGGGGATTTTTCTATCTTCTGAGGTCTTCTTTAAATTCTTTCCTTAGTGTTCTGTAGTTTTCATTGTAGAGGTCTTTCACCTCTTTTGTTAGATCAATTCCCAAGCATTTTATTTTTGTTGAGGTTATTGTGAATGGAGTAGTTTTCCTAATTTCTTTTGCAGTGGATTCATCATGTATGTATAGAAATGCATTCAATTTATGGGTATTGATTTTATATAATGCTACTTTGCTGAATTCATTTATTACTTCTAGAAGTTATTTGGTGGAATTGTTCAGATCTTCTAAATATAGAATCATGTTGTCAGCAAATAGTGATAATTTGAGTTCTTCTTTTTCTATTTGTATCCCTTTAATTTCTTTGTTCTGTCTGATTGCTCTGGCTAGGGTTTCAATGAGGATGCTGAATAGAAATGGTGAAAGAGGGCATCCCCAATATGTTCCAATTTTTAGGGGGAATGCTTTCAATTTTTCTCCATTTAGAATGATAATTGACCATGGGTTTAGCATAGATAGCTTTTACAATGTTGAGGTACTATCCCTAAGTTTTCTAGTGTTTTAAACATGAATAGGTACTGTATTTTGTCGAATGCTTTCTCTTCCACTATTGAGAGAATCACGTCGTTCTTGTCTTTAAGTCTATTGATGTAATGTATTACTTTTATTGATTTCTGTATGTTGAACCAACCTTTCATTCCAGGGATTAACCCCACTTGATTGTGTTACACTATCTTCTAAATATATTTTTTTTATTATTTATTTATTTATTTTATTATCGTACACAAATGGGATACATGTTATTTCTCTATTTGTACATGGCGTAAAAGCATACCATTTGTGTAATCATTAATTTACATAGGGTAATGTTTGATTCATTCTGTTATTTTTTTCCCTTCCCCCCACCCCTCCCACTCCTCTTTTCCCTCTATACAGTCCTTCCTTCCTCCATTCTTGCTCCCCTCCCTAAATCTAACTCTAAACCTAATACTAACTCTTCCCACCCCACATTATGTGTCCTCATTGACTTATTAGCGATATCATTCTTCCTTTGGTTTTTTGAGATTGGCTTATCTCACTTAGCATGATATTCTCCAGTTTCATCCATTTGCCTGCAAATGCCATAATTTTATCATTCTTTATGGCAGAGTAATATTCCATTGTATATATATACCACAGTTTCTTTTTTATCCATTCATCAATTGAAGGGCATCTAGGTTGGTTCCACAATCTGGCTATTGTGAACTGAGCAGCTATGAACATTGATGTGGCTGTATCTCTGTAATATGCTGATTTTAAGTCCTTTGGGTATAGGCCAAGGAGTGGGATAGCTGGGTCAAATGGTGGTTCCATTCCAAGTTTTCTAAGGAGTCTCCATACTGCTTTCCAGAGTGGCTGCACTAATTTGCAGCCCCACCAGCAATGTATGAGTGTACCTTTCTCCCCACATCCTCGCCAACACCTGTTGTTGCTTGTATTCTTGATAATCACCATTCTAATTGGGGTGAGATGGAATCTTAGGGTGGTTTTGATTTGCATTTCTCTTATTACTAGAGATGTTGAACATTTTTCCATATGTTTGTTGATTGCTTGTAGATCTTCTTCTGTGAAGTGTCTATTCATTTCCTTAGCCCATTTGTCAGTTGGATTATTTACATTCTTGGTGTAGAGTTTTTTGAGTTCTTTATAGATTCTGGAGATTAGCGCTCTATCTGAAGTATGATTGGCAAAGATTTTCTCCCACTCTGTAGGCTCTTTTTTCCCATTGCTGATAGTTTCCTTTGCTGAGAGAAAGCTTTTTAGTTTGAATCTATCCCAGTTATTAATTCTTGCTTTTATTTCTTGTGCTATGGGAGTCCTGTTGAGGAAGTCTGGTCCTAAGCCGACATGTTGAAGCTCTGGACCTACTTTTTCTTCTATAAGATGCAAGGTCTCTGGTCTGATTCCGAGGTCCTTAATCCATTTTGAGTTGAGTTTCGTGCATGGTGAGAGATATGGGTTTAGTTTCATTCTGTTGCATATGGATTTCCAATTCTCCCAGCACCATTTGTTGAAGAGGCTATCTTTTCTCTATTGCATATTTTTGTCCCCTTTGTCTAGTATGAGAAAATTGTATTTATTTGGGTTTGTGTCCGTGTCCTCTATTCTGTACCATTGATCCACCTTTCTATTTTGGTACCAATACCATGCCGTTTTTGTTACTATTGCTTTGTAGTAGAGTTGAAGATCTGGTATTGCGATACCCCCTGCTTCACTCTTTCTGCCAAGGATTGCTTTAGCGATTCTGGGTTTTTTATTCTTCCAGATGAATTTCATAATTTCTTCCTCAATTTCTGTAAGGTACATCATTGGGATTTTAATCGGAATTGCATTAAATCTGTATAGCACTTTTGGTAGTATGGTCATTTTGACAATATATATCTCACTATCCAAGAACATGGGAGATCTTTCCATCTTCTAAGGTTTTCTTTAATTTCTTTCTTTAGTGTTCTGTAGTTCTCATTGTGGAGGTCTTTCACCTCTTTTGTGAGATTGATTCCCAAGTATTTTATTTTTTTCGAAGCTATTGTGAATGGGGTAGTTTTCCTAATTTCTCTTTCTGAAGATTCATCGCTTATGTATAGAAATTCCTTAGATTTATGTGCATTGATCTTATATCCTGCTACTTTACTGAATTCACTTATGAGATCTAAAAGTTTTCTGGTGGAATTTCCTGGTTCCTCTAAGTATACAATCATATCATCAGCAAATAGGGATAGTTTGAGTTCTTCTTTTCCTATTCGTATCCCTTTAATTTCTTTGGTCTGTCTAATTGCTCTGGCTAGAGTTTCAAGGATGATGTTGAATAGAAGTGGTGAAAGAGGGCATCCCTGCCTTGCTCCAGTTTTTAGAGGGAATGCTTTCAGTTTTTCACCATTTAGAATAATATTAGCCATGGGCTTAGCGTAGATGGCCTTTACAATGTTAAGGAATGTTCCCACTATCCCTATGTTTTCTAGTGTTTTGAGCATAAAGGGATGCTGTATTTTATCAAATGCTTTTTCTGCATCTATGGAAATAATCATGTGATTCTTGACTTTAAGTCTATTGATATGGTGAATGACATTTATTGATTTCTGGATTTTGAACCAACCTTGCATCCCTGGGATGAAACCCAGTTGATCATGGTGCACTATCTTTTTAATATGTTTTTGTATGCGATTTGCTAAAATTTTGTTGAGAATTTTTGCCTCGATGTTCATTAAGGATATTGGTCTGAAATTTTATTTCCTTGATGTGTCTCTGTCTGGTTTAGGTATCAGGGTAATATTGGCTTCATAGAATGAGTTTGGGAGGGTTCCCTCCTCTTCTATTTTATGGAATACTTCAAGAAGTATTGGAATGAGCTCTTCTTTAAAAGTTTTGTAGAACTCGGCTGAGAACCCATCTGATCCTGGACTTTTCTTTGTTGGTAGGCTTTTGATGACTTCTTCCATTTCATTACTTAAAATTGGTCTATTTAAATTGTGTATGTCGGGGTGGGGGGGAAGGGAAAAAAAAATAAACATCATTGCCCTATGTATACGTATGATTACACAAATGGTATGCCTTGACTCTATGTACAAATAGAGAAACAACATGTATCCCATTTGTATACAATTTAAAAAAATAAATAAATATAAAAAAATAAATAAATAAATAAATTTTGTATGTCCTCCTCGTTCAGTTTAGGCAATTCATATGTCTCTAGAAACCTGTTGATGTCTTCAAAATTTTCTATTTTGTTGGAGTATAGATTTTCAAAATAGTTTCTAATTATGTTTTGTATTTCACTCGTGTCTGTTGTGATATTTCCTTCTTCATTACGAATTTTAGTGATTTGGGTTTTCTCTCGTCTTCTCTTTGTTAGTGTGGCTAAAGGTTTATCAATTTTGTTTATTTTTTCAAAGAACCAACTATTTATTTTGTCAATTTTTTGTATTGTTTCTTTTGTTTCAATTTCGTTGATTTCAGCTCTGAGTTTGACTATTTCCTGTCTTCTACTACTTTTGGTGTTGGTCTGTTGTTCTTTTTCTAGGGCTTTGAGCTGTAGTGTTAGGTCATTTATTTTTTGAGTTTTACTTCTTTTATTAAATGCGCTCCATGAAATATATCTTCCTCTAAGTACTGCTTTCATAGTGTCCCAGAGATTTTGATATGAGGTTTCTTTGTTCTCATTTACCTCTAAGAATTTTTTAATTTCCTTCCTAATATCTTCTGTTATCCATTCATCATATAGTAGCATATTGTTTCATCTCCAGGTGTTGGAGTAGTTTCTGTTTTTTACTCTTTCATTTATTTCTAACTTCAATCCATTATGATCTGATAGAATACAAGGTAGTTTCTCTATCTTCTTGTATTTGCTAACATTAGCTTTGTGGCATAATATATGGTCTATTTTAGAGAAGGATCCATGTGCTGCTGAGAAGGAAGTGTATTCGCTCTTGGTTGGATGGTATATTCTATAAATGTCTGTTAAGTCTAAATTATTGATTGTGTTATTGAGATCTCTGGTTTCTTTGTTCAATTTTTGTTTGGAAGATCTGTCCAGTGGTGAGAGAGGTGTGTTAAAATCACCTAGTATTATTGTGTTATGGTCTATTTGGTTTCTAAAATTGAGAAGGATTTGTTTAACATACATGGATGAGCCACTGTTTGGGGCATAGATGTTTATGATTGTTATATCTTGCTGATTTATGCTTCCCTTAAGCAGTATGAAATGTCCTTCCTTATCCCTTCTGACTGACATTGGCTTGAAGTCCACATTATCTGAAATGAGGATGGATACTCCAGCTTTTTTGCTGAGTCCATGTGCATGGTATGTTTTTCCCCATCCTTTCACCTTTAGTCTATGGGTATCTCCTTCTGTGACGTGAGTCTCTGGCAGGCAACATATTGTTGGATCTTTCTTTTTAATCCAATCTGCCAGTCTATGTCTTTTGATTGATGAATTCAGGCTGTTAACATTCAGGGTTATTATTGAGATATGATTTGTATTCCCAGTCATTTGGTTCATATTTAAAATTTTATTTATTTATTTATTTATTTTTTGACACATCTTGGTTCCTCCTTTATTTAACAGTTCCTTTAGGATAATTCCTCCCTTTGCTGATTTGCTTCTTTGTTTTTTATTTCTTCCTCATGAAATATTTTGCCGAGAATGTTCTGTAATGCTGGCTTTCTTTTTGGAAATTCTTTTAGCTTTTGTTTATCATGGAAAGATTTTATTTCATCGTCAAATTTGAAGGTAAGCTTTGCTGGGTATAAGATTCCTGGTTGGCATCCATTTTCTTTCAGAACTTGAAAAATGTTGTTCCAGGCCCTTCTAGCTTTTAGGGTCTGGATTGAAAAATCTGATGATATCCGTATTGGTTTCCCCCTGAATGTAATTTGGTTCTTTTCTCTCACAGCCTTTAAAATTCTGTCTTTATTTTGTATGTTAGGTATTTTCATTACAATGTGCCTTGGTGTGGGTCTGTTGTAATTTTGTGTATTTGGAGTCCTATAAGCCTCTTGCACTTGATTTTCCATTTCATTCTTCAGATTTGGGAAATTTTCTGATATTATTTCATTGAATAGATTGTTCATTCCTTTGGTTTGTTTCTCTAAGCCTTCCTCAATCCCAATAATTCTCAAATTTGACCTTTTCATGATATCCCATAGTTCTTGCAGATTCTGTTCATGATTTCTTACCATCTTCTCTGTTTGTTCAACTTTGTTTTCGAGGTTAAATATTTTGTCTTCAATATCTGAAGTTATGTCTTCCAGGTGTTCTATCCTATTGGTTATGCTTTCTATGGAGTTCTTAATTTGGTTTATTGTTTCCTTCATTTGAAGGATTTCTGTTTGGTTTTTTTTCAATATCTCTAACTCTTTATTGAAATGATCTTTTGCTTCCTGAATTTGCTCTGTTAACGGTCGATTGGTGTGATCATTCAATGCCTGCATTTGCTCTTTCATCTCATCATTTGCTTCCCTAATCATTTTAATTATGTACATTCTGAACTCCCTTTCTGTCATTTCTTCTGCCATGCTGTCATTGGATTCTATTGATGTAACATCTAGATTTGTTTGTGGCATTTTCTTCCCTTGTTTTCTCATATTTTTCAGGAATCAGTGGGTCATTAAGATATTGCAGATTTCCTCTATTGACTTATAATGTCCCTGAAAATTGCTAGTATATCCCCTCTTATCCTTCAGTAGCCTGAAGTCTTGGAGGAAGTTGATAATGCAGAACTCCACGAAGAAGCTGCCTCTCTAGGGTGGTGACCCTCAGGAGGCGTATATTCCCTGCTAGTGGTCAGAGGTGCCTCCACTTGTTGACCATTGGTCATCCAACGGGGAACTAGTCTGTGGTCTGAGGCAAGGCCTATTTGTGCCTGTGTCTCTGGTTTAACCGTCCCTGCAGGAAAACCTCTCCCAGTAGGGAAGACTCACTCGGTGGGAACGTCTTGCTGGTCAGTTCCCCTCCTAGAGGTTCCCCTCAATCTACAACTACTGCCTGAACTGGGCTGTCTTCCTCTGCAACGTTCCCAGGGGCCTGGACCTACCTCCTGGGCCTGGGAGCCTCACCCTCCGCAGGCGAGTCTCCTTAGGCTGCCTCTCCCAGATAATCTGCCCGCAGTCCTGGAAACTTCACTCCGCCCCTAGGCGTGTCTCTGTGTGGCTCTTCCAGCAAGAAGCCACCTAGCTCCTGGGATCCTACTCTGCACCTAATCGCCTGGCTATGCGGCCCCTCCTCTGAACCGCCACCTGGAGCCCCGTACAATAGGTCCGATACCCAGAGACCCGCCACACACCTCCTCCACTAGACAGCAACCCGGTTTCCGACGCAGTCACTAGGAGTACAAGCAACTCACTTCGCATCTCCTCCTCCTGCCAACCTCCCGTAGCCCTAGGCAGTCACTCCAAGCCCAAGTGACCCACCCTGTTCCTCCTCCTCCCCTTCGGGGTAGCCCCCCGGGTGTTCAGGGGCGGTGGCTCCGAGACCAATTGAACCACCGCGCTCCTCCTCCAGGCAGGCCACCGGTGTCCAGGAGCAGTCGTTCTGAGTTCAAACAGCTCGCCATGCAGCTCCTCCTCTGGCAACCGCCTGTGGCTCTGATGCAGTCACTCCTAGACCAAGCGACCCGCCGTGCTCCTCCTCTTCCTCCGGGCAACCTCCCGGTGTTCAGAAGCGATTACTCTGAGTCTAAACAGCTCATCATGCAGCTCCTCCTCAGGCAGCCGCCCGGAGCCCCAGTGGTTGCTCCGAGACCAAGCGCTGTGCTGAGCCGCCTCCTCTACGATGATCCCAGTTGTCCGAGTTTACCGCTCCAGCGGGGGGAGGGGCGTCTCGCTGAGCAACTCCACTTCACAAAGTTCCCTGCGTTCCGGGGCTACCGCCCATCCAGGTCGCCTCCCCAACGGGAGAGACTCACCTGGCGGCTTTGAGTTGGTCCCAAGTCTCTCACTATCTCCTCTTTTGAATCTTGCGTCCTGGAGCAACGTGAAATGCAGCCGCCCTCTAGGCCGCCATCTTGAAACTCCCTTAATATATTTTTGCATGTGATTTGCCAGAATTTATTGAAAATTTTTGCATCTATGTTCTTGAGGGATATTAGCCTGAAGTTATCTTTCCTTGATGTGTCTTTGTCTGGTTTTGGTATAAGGGTGATACTAGCCTCATAGAATAAGTTTGGAAGGATCCTCCTTTTCTATTTCA